>NC_046222.1:21636584-22282572 GCF_009819885.2 Catharus ustulatus | reverse complement strand
GGGGTCTCAGGCAAAGGCATGGGTTTAGGAATAACAGTTCTTTACTGATATATCTACAAGACAAACAAGAACAACATCAGCTGTGAAAATCAGTGACAAAACAGAGCAAAACTCAGTACCAGTCCCTTTTCCAGTCGCAGACACTCTGCTCTTCCGCACGGTCCCGGTGGGGACCAGGGCAGCCCCTCGTAGCCACAGCCACAGCAGCAGGAGCAGGGAGGCGGAGGCGGCAGGGCCGTGTCCCAGGTGGGAGAAGGGTGAAGGAAGGCTCTCCGCTCACCATTTGGGTCCCAGTCCTTAGCAGTGGTCTCAGAGCAGGAGGCTGTAGCGGTGCAGGATGTAGGGCAAATCCGACCACAGAGAAACCTCTCTCCTCAGGTTTTGGACTGGCAAAAGTGTCGCAAGGAAGAAAAAAAAAAAATTACTAGCCACCCCGACCCCCCAAACCCCACCAGCCATTGAGGGAGGGAGACAGCCCCCACCCATCCCTTTGTCTTGAGCAATTAAAAGCTGAGGGAGCCGCCTGGCTGACTTCCTTAGCATGATAATGGGAAAAATTCTCCATAGAGGAAGAAGAGTAAAACCCCCTCCAACCCGCAACAGTGCTTATGTCATGAAGTGCTTACAGTCTTTCGAATTTTTGATCAGCTTTGATTCAGTCATCATCTTTGTTTGTTTGTTTGTTTGTTTTTCCTCAGAGTAAAGACAAAACAGTTTTCTTTTTTACTGTTGAGGATGAATACAAGCCAATTGGATTCATCTGTGTACCTGGGCCTGTACAGGCATTACAGTGGTCTCCACCTTCTCATGTGAGTGCTGCATATTTGTTTTCTTTCCTTCACAGCAGTGTGAATAAATCACTCAAAAAAGATTTCCAATGAAAATGGATGAAGGTACATGACTCTAGTCATGTACTCTATAGACAATACAAATAATGTTTTACTACTTCTTCTACTGCTTCTGGATGACAGATTCTAAAAGGTTCTGTGTAGCTATATCTCTGGTTTGGTCGCTATGGACATATTCGGAGTTTTGGATAATGCAAACCACAAGATTTTGGTATGCTTTTTGACTTGAAGAAACAATCTTATTCCTTAGGTTTTGGAAGGTCTGATTCTCTTTGACAAAGAAGTTATTTAGGCGTTATTGTCTATGACTCTTGCCCATATTAAAACAGGCTTTTGAAAAGCTTTTTTTTTCTTTTGATTGAGAAAGATTTTGGGTGCTTCTTGAAATTCACATTCTTGAAATGTGTCAGGACATATTGAAATAGGTTGTTGCTAATATTTAAAAGTGTTCTAGGGTTAGGGTAACATCTGAAATGTCGTTTGGTCCAGGATCCTTATTTAGAGGAGACACTATTCATTATATTTAGATGCTAGCAAGATATATTTTACAGATACATAGTGGCAAAGTGTTGGTATTTTCGCTGGTTAATTTGAACTGCTAAAAACTGGCAAAAGAAGTCTTGTTGGTATGAATTGTAAGTTACTGCAGAAACAACAGGTCTTGATCTGACAGTTGCATATTGAGTCCTTTCCTTGAAGACAACATACTCCTCCTTACTAAAGAAAGCGCTCATTGTGTCTTGGATATGTTAGATTCTGCCTGAGTAATTTTCTCTGCCTGTATCTGGCCTCCATCGCTAGGTAAGAACACTTGCTTAACACAATGCCAGCATCTACTTTTTAAAAATTTGTTTTAACGAAGCGTTGGTGATTAAATACGTTACATTTAATGAATGCATTTTTAAACTGAGTTCCTATAGACACAGGAACCATATAATTCCTAGTGAGGGTTTCTATACCAACTCTAATATGCCCTCTTTCCACATTTTTAGTGTTGGGTCAGATAAAATAAGCCTCTCTCTCTTTTATCCATATAGCTTATGAAAATTGTAACTAAATACAGACTTTTTAAAATCTCAAAACACTGTATAATCATTACCCTCACCTCAGCTGTTCTTCCTAACTTCACATTTTAAAGGATGTGCCAGGTACCAGCAAAAAATAAACTGAAAGGTAAGTAGCATTTGGCAAGACTCTGAGCCAAGTCTTTTAGTATGGAAAGTCTATTAGTATGGAAATAGATGAAATTATCAAACCAAAACCTCCTAACTCTTGGATCAAATCCATCTTTCAATTTAACCAAATTTCCAAAATACCATCATGCTGCTTTCAAGCTAAGCAGTGTCAGAATTACAGCTGGTTTGGACATAGTAAGGATTTCTTCAATTCCTTAACTTTGCCTAGCATGAAAGAAGCTTACTGATTTCTGATGTCCATTTAAAAGTGTCCACAGAAATAAGAACACAGGTAAGTGTGGCTGGAGTTTGGCTTTGTGCCTGTGCATCTACCTAACTTGCTTTTCCTCCCGTTTGTCTCAATTCCATTTATGTATCTGCCCTATATGTGTATTCTTTGTGTTTTTGTGCAGGACAAGAGCACATTGCTTATCCTTTGTGAGAATGGCTTTGCTGTCCAGGTTCCTGCCCCTCTCCCTGGGAAGCAGGATACAGTGACCACCTATCACATAAAAAACCTGCCAACACAGTACTTCCATTTTTATAGTATTAAATCCCGAATCAAGGTAAAAACCTCTTCTGTGGCAGAATTTCATCTTCATTGTGCCAGGTGATCAAACTACCCAAAAGGGTTTCTACTTCCTTTATTTCCTCACAGGGTTTTGCTAAGGTCCTTGAAAGTGAATACAAGGTAGAAGCCATTTGTGGCTTGAAATTACGAATTATTTTTGGTTTATTCAAACCTATATCACAGTGAAAGTGTGGTGTGAATTTTGATTATAATTAGAAGACAGGATTAGAGAAAGAGAAAGGTAGTATGCAGTAGCATTAGTTCTCAAAATATTTTAATTTTGGTAATTTTCACAAAAAGAATATTTCTTGTGGTTGATGTTGGCCCTATAGGAAATTCCTTTCAACAGTTATAAAACCCCCTGGAAGTCACCTTAAAGCAAACACGAAAAAAATCCTTTTTTTTTTAACCAGTATTTCTGATTTTTGAAAAATGTTCTAAGTTTAAAGGTGCACATTTAATTTCTGAATGACACTTAGTATTTAAAAAGACTATGTGGGGCCAATGGAAAAGAGTTATGCCAACTCACAGCTATAGTTAGTTTTGTGAAACTGAAAAGCAAGCTGATGTTAGATTCAGAAGGAAAACTTCAGTGAGCAGGCTCTTAATTCCATACTTAATCCACTACAATTCAAAAGCCTCTCTGGTTCTGTTGCTAACCTGTGATTTCTCTGCCTTCTCTGTTAACTGCTCCCATATTATTGAATGTCAGGCAAAGCTTCATTTCATGTTATAACTTGGAGGAAGTCTGCATCCAGGAGAAAGATCTCTAGGTGTTTTGTCACAGCAGTATCTATAACAATGATCAAAAAGCATGCATATGAAAGGAAAGATTGAAATAATTGTGTGTACAGTTTTGTTGGTTTTCCTGTTTGTTGTTTGTTTTTGTTTTATTTTTTAGTCAAATGAGGAGAATAATCTTGAGAAACACTCTAAATTACTAAAAATAAAAAATGTTTCTACAGAAAGAATATTAATGGCTCTCTTTTTCCTCTGGAAGTAGATCAATAATTAATAAGTTACAACAAGGGTGTTTTAATGCAAGTAAAGATTTCTCACAGGGTGGTGAAGCACTAGAATAGTTTTTATAGTTTGTAGAGTCTCCATAACATGAGATTTTTAAAAAGGTAAATCAGACAAAAATAGTTTTTATAGTTTGTAGAGTCTCCATAACATGAGATTTTTAAAAAGGTAAATCAGACAAAAATAGTTTTTATGGTTTGTAGAGTCTCCATAACACGAGATTTTAAAAAAGGTAAATCAAAGATCAACTGATAATATTTCAGGGTTTGCAGGTTTGACTACCTAGTATGTTCTTAGGAAGCTATTGTTTTAGGGAATGTTTGACACTTGTTTATACTACAGTAGGCTTGAATGGAAGAGAGTTTTAAAGGTTTGATAGATCTTTCCGCATTGTTCAGAAGAAGTTAAGTTAATTAGAGCTTCTCTCTTTTGCTCTATACTAATGATGCACTAGAGCTTGTTTGAGTTCAGCTTTCCAGTGCTTTTCTTTCTCCAGGGCAGGCAGAGGATAGGACTTAGGATTTTTGCAGGAATAAGTATAGTGATGGAGATTTGGAATAATCTCTCAGAGGAAATGTTTAAATCTACTTGTCATTTGGGATTATTTCTATTTCAATGGACCAAAAATAAATACTTCAGAGGAGGGAAATGGGTACATTTCACTGGAAATTCCCATGAAGCGTGGTTGACCTCTGCTAAGTTCACTGGAAAGAGAATCCTGTAGATATTCTGAATTAATAATGCCAGGACCACCTTGCATTTCATTTATGAGACTCCTAGTCATAGTCAGTGATGTTTGGAGTGCCTTGATTTCATGTCTTGGCATTTCTCTGCTTGTTGTAATAGCTGGAAGAGGAGATTGCACGGAGAGAGAAAGAAAAGCAGGAGAAGGAGAAAGCAAGACTTGAATGGATAAAGCAACAAAGGGAGATGGGACTTGAGGTTGAAGAAACTGAAGAGGAAGAACCCGAAGAAGAGCCATTGCCACCTATCTATATACCAGAGGAGCCCAGTCCTATCCTCTGTGGCTTTTATTCAGCACCAGGAAAATTTTGGCTTTCCTTGGTAAATCAGTTTTTACTTCATGTTGATGATGTGACATCCTTTCCCTTTGAAATCTGTCATCCCTAGGGCATTGAATTCCTTTAATCCTTGACAATTTCAGTGTTTTTTGTGAAGTAAACCAGTGGTGTCACTCCAATGCAGATTGTGTAGTAGATTTCCAGTAGGTGCCCTTCTTGGTGGTTCTTGAATGGGCACAATGACTGAGCTGTTCCCTCACAAGCAGGAGGTAGAATTTTAACGTAGTGGTAGAATGGCTTGTAATGCTAGTGATCATGACAGACTTCTGTCTGTGGATAAGTAGGATCTCTAGGTGTTTGGAAGCAGCATTTTCTAACCTATCACAGATCCTTAAGAAAGGAAGAATTATTCTGAAATTTGCATTTACCTAGTCAACTGCCTCAGTTCTCTTTTGTCAGCATTTCTTTGTGGTCTTTCTCTTCTTCAGGGTGGGTACGACTCAGGGTTTCTGTATCATTGTGAATTCTCACATGATAACGAAGAAGACCCTGAGAATAGGAAAGATGAGCCCTTTGATGTGATTCCTATGGAGGACACCAACGACAATCCCATTCACCAAATCTCCTTCTGGTAATACACTGTAATGTAGCAAATAGCTCTGGGATAAAGCTTGATGAAATTGAACTTGGGAGGGAGGAATCTATGCTTCTTTGCTGCTTTTTAATTGTGGCTCAACTCCAGTGTGCATGAACAGTTTCTGGTTTTCCTGGCACTGAGTTTCACTTGAAATTCCTAATGAACATAGTTGGGCCATGTGTCTGACAGAATAGCTTTAAAAGACCTTAAAAGATGAAAAAGTTTGATTTCTAAGTAAGTACTAACCAGAACTCAACCACCCTAGATTGTAGAACTCGAGGAGAACCCTTAAAAGTCCCTGCATATCGTGATCACCAGAACAGCAGTTCTTTAACATAATTAAATAACGAAGAGAATTAGAACATGGAGTAGTCAGTCCGTCTCTCTTGTGCTAAAAATATAGGCTTCTCAGGGCATTCTGTGAATGTATGAATGTATGAATGGAAAGGCTGGATTCTTTTCAGACTCCCAGTATTAGGTTCCCTATAAGAGTAGGCATGTTCTGCATCAAAAGGAGGCAGGTTTAATTCAGGTTTTAATCTACCGCTGGCTGCATTCACCACCATCTGTACTAAATGAGGCACAGGGAGAAGAAAACTGCTTTTCCAGCTTTTAACTTGGTGCCTGCTACACTGCCCACCTCAGGGCTGAGACTAGTTCTAAGACACCTAGCAAGTGCTGGAATGTTTCTAAGCAGCCAGTTAGCTGAAAAACATTTTGTAGTAAAATCACACATACTTTAAATGATTGAAATACAGTAATTTCGTGATTATAAGCTGCACCTGATTATAAGCCACATGTCCGGGTGTCAGCAACGTTTAGGTCTTTGTCAATATATAAGTCGCATCTGATTATAAGTCGCACTTTTGTTCCCAGAGAACTTTCACAAAGTTGCCAATTAGTAACAGAATTGCGGGATTGCGGGGTTTACTGGCAGGTGCCGACCTTGGAAACATTATTTCCAAGCGAAAAAAGATACAGACAATAGTTGCAGCAGTGTACCCTGCAAGTTTTATTAACAATCAGAAAAAGATACGAACCATAGTGTGGTCATTTTACAAGCATTTCCAACGGATCCGCGTTGTCTTTGAATAGCCACTCACCTGGGCAGCCACACAGCTGCGCAGGCAAGCGGGCATCCGGGCAGCCGCGTGGGCAGGCGGGGAGCCGGAGAGCTGGGCAACCGCATGGGCGGGTGGGGAGCCAGGCAGGTGGGGAGCTGGGCAGGCAGGGAGCCAGGCAGCCAGAGAACTGGGCAGCCACACGGGCGGATGGGGAACCGGGCAGCCACGTGAGCGGACGGGGAACCACGCAGCCGCACAAGACTGAAAACACCAAAAAAATACAGAGAAATATCACGGGCTTAGATTGGTGGCACTGCCCCACCACTGGGGCTGCACAGATTCCGGCTTGGCTTGGGGCTGCTGCGGGCTCGCACTTCCAGGTTGGAAATTTTCTGAACATCATTCTTATATTGGCCGCTCCAGAGTACAAGCCACACTTCTGGGTACGGACCAAAACTTCAGTCAAAATGGTGTGGCTAATAATTGTGAAATTACTGTACTTTGCTTTCAACTTGGGAAAGTGATTTCTATTAAGCTGGATTAGCCCTTTTCATATTTTGAGCTTGCTTGTTAGAAGTTGCTGCTATTAGTGTTTGTTGTTTATTTAACAGTACCAACAACCCTCTGATGTTCTGTGGAATGCAGGATGGCTCTCTTCGTGCTTATCCTCTCAGTGTTAAAGACCTCTCAGTGGGTGTCCTGAAGGACTACTGGTACATGAATGTACATGACAATGATAATGGGCAGATCCGGGGGATCTGTTGCAGCCATGATGAAAGGTGTCTGATTACCTGTGGTGGAGATGGAAACATTTTTACATTTGATCTCTGGTCAGAGGAAGAGATTCCTGAAAAGCTTCCCAAAGAGCTAAAAGTCATAATCCCCCCTCCTAGGGTAAGTTGGTACCCTCTTTCACTGAATTAGGCCTATTTGGTATGAAACTACCCAGATGGACAAACATGGTTCAATTTTTCTTCAAGATCTTTCATAGCAAAAGCTGAAGTTTCCCAAACTGTTTAGATTAATAGCTCTTGCAAAATGTTCCCTAATAAAGAGGCTCTGAGACTGCACTGTTCCTTCTCAGTGTTCTATGTTTTTCTCCAAATAAACATAGTATGTGTTATTCATATGTAATATTCTACCAGTGCTTCCCCACTTAAAGGTGTAGTCATGCATATTCCTGGAATGAAAGAATTACAAGGATTTCTCATACTTCATACCTTTCTTGGATTTAATTCCAGTAAAGTATGATTGTGCTCTGGATGGAGATTCTAGAAATACTATTGGAGAATACCAAATATGTAGTTTCTCCGGACACCTTGTACCATTCATCTAAAATTCACAATGGGTTTTTTACATTTGCAAAATAGCACAACATGATGCTGGTACCGTTGCTCTCTCACAGCAGTAGTAGTTATTAATTTACAGGTGTCCTTTACTCACTGCAGAGCTGATCATCTCTAGCACGTTTAAACAAATTACACTGGAACTCAGTAGTGGTTCCACTGATAATGCACAAGAAGAGGGATGTCACCTTCTCCACTGAAAATGTTCAGAATTTATTGAATTTTTAAAAAGTCTTAAGAATGTCTGAATTAAATAAATATAACTCGAAAGAAGCAGTGAGAGCTGTTGAGTAAAGAAGTGCCATTGTGCACAGTAAATATTACAGTAGATATACATTCAATACAGTTTAAAAATCTTGAAAGTGCCAACATCAAACAAATTAAACTTTTAAATATGTTTTATTACTGGTTGGTAACTACATTTTGAAGGATGCTTGGCAACAGAGACAGAAGAAATTGTGATTTTGGTCATTCAGCTGAATTGTTCATGACTACTTTGAATTCTTTACCAGTTTGACAAGAATATATAACACTGAGAATAGACCCAGAGGTATTTTCTATAACTGAATGATTAAAACCTTTGATATCAGAGCCTTGCTAACTCAGGTATTACAAGAAGTGATTAATATAATTTATAAAGCATATATACAGATTTATAGTTTTGAATATGTAAGTAGCTCTATATAAAGATCTTTATGGTCAGTTCTATTGTTCAGGCTAACAACTTAGTGACCATTGCTTAATGACCATCCTAATAGAGTTTTTCCCTTTTCAAAGTATACCTTCATTAAGTATCTATTCTAATTTTAAGTTATGTGAAAGATTTAAAAAATTCTATCTACATTAAACTTAATGAGATTCTTAGAGAATCAAATACAAATCATCTGAAACTAATTGAGTTAAATTACAGATCAATTAAGTACAACTAGATTGTTGGGTGATAGTTCCCCCTCTTTTTTTCATAGCATGATTGCCTAGGGAAATGAGGCTTGTGCTACCACAATGTCCATCCGTCATTCTTCACAGCTAATAACTATGAATCTATTATGCTGTCAGCAAAAGCTAGCCATATTAATTACAGATGTGACTTGGAATTAGTCCATGACACTCTGACTCTTGTCAATGTGGCAGTGAGGGGAGACAAGAGAATTGGCCTGGGGGCTAGAGAAGCAAAGATGTTATGGGACTGAGTAAAGTTAGGATGAGCAATGATGTAACAATTTATGCTGCTGGGGAGGTTATAGGATTTCTGTTCTCTGTCACTAAGGATTGTGTTTTGTTAGTTCTTTTATATATGAACCAGCTTCATTGCTTTTTATGATTGAAACATTACAACGTAATATTTAAGGCTCAAATAGTAATATTGAAAATGAAGATTTCTTTTGGTTTTGGGAAAGGTGGTGGGAGCTCTGTCTTAATGTTTATAGAAGCTTTATTGTCTGTTGAAATTATAACTGCTTGTTTAAAGACAAGACAATATATTTTTATTCCAGAGTGGTCTTGAGAAGGAGAAGGCTACTGAAGACATTAAGGGTCCTGATGCCCACACGTAAGAGATGCTTAGATAATGATGAAAGAGATTTTCAAGCATTGGTAGCTCTTTTCTCAGCCCATGTATTTCTTTTTGCCTACAAAGAGGAGGGACGAGTTGATTAACCTGAATTTGGGTCATTTCTTTGTGAAACACACAGTTCTTTCATCCTTTCTCTCCATTTAATCTATTTTTCTTTGGCAGTAATTCAAATGTTGTACTATGAGGCAATTAACTTTAGGCTACAGAGACAACAAAAGGTCAAAGCCCCTTGATGTTAAGAGTGTACAAATATACAGGAGGATGATTCCTTTCTAAGTTACCGTAAGAGCTATTGAGTTCACTGGGAATTTAAGAATGTTAAGGAAATCTAAAAGGTTGTATAGACTGTAATCTTTCCTCTCTTGCACTGAGATAACACCATTTCCTTTTTTTGCATTTTCAGTATTGAGGAAAACAAGCAGAAAAAGGAGTATGAACGGAAAATGAAGGAAGCTGAAGAAAAGAAAAATAAGAAAAGAGAGGAGTTAAGTGCATTGAGACAAGACTTTGTTTTTCTCCTTCAAAAGAATCAGGAGTTGCCCAAGCACATGCAGTTGCAGAGAGAGGTACACCTGGCTTTTATGAGGATCATTTACCTTTACAGGCACCTTCTTCTGAAGTGTTGCTACATATCATGTTGGGGCCAAAGATGTCCAGTGCTTTGGATTAAGGTAGTTTTAAGAATATATAAATTGCTGGGACCTCTGAATCACATTTGATTATTTGTGCCAATTAAGAAGCACAGGAAAAACATGTGGTTCTTTGTGGACATAGCTTCTGAAATAAAGGATCGTGTTGATGTGCGTGCAACTATGGTACCTAGGTAAAAATATTTATTATCAAGACCTAGTAGGCAAAATAATGTGATTCTGGGTTTTCCATCTTCCTGCAGGAGTTTGAGATGGACCATAGGATCTTTGAAGAGCTGGATAGGCAGACACTACAGAGAATCCAGTTAGTGCAAGAGAAGCTGGCTTGGGAGCACGAGAAACAATTGATTGGATTGCAGAAACTACAAACACAGTAATTACTACTTTTCTTCTACTTCTTTCCCTGACCTTCTATGGGGCTTATTATCTATGAAGTAGTACCTCCAACAAGGAAAAATAATGTGATATTTTTTCTCTCTCTCTTATGATCAGTATTTCATTTGTTCTGCTATGATTCTGTTCGTATTTTACTTGGAACATACACGAGAGTATATGTTCATATTTATGTGTAATTACTTCTATTGAATCTTTGGTGAACATTCAGATAGTCAAATGAAGGAAATTACTTCATTCTGATTCACTTCTGTATGATGAAAGCTTTTTGAGACTTTTTGCTTGCGGTTTTGCCAGTAAGATCAATAAGAACCAATTTACAACCTGTGAAATGAGCACCTGTTTTTAAGACATGTTGCTATCTGTTGGATATTTTAATGTCACTGCTAATACAATGTTCTCTATACAATTTGAAGTTACAAAACAAACTTTCTCAAGAACATAAGTTTAAGTATGTGGTGCATTTTGAGTTGGTTTTCACAGATCTAAATAAGAGCAAAATATGAATTAATAAAATAAATACACAATTAAAAAAACCCGACACCTTAGGCACACAGAGTATGTGATAGGGAAAAAGGATGGAATGAGCATGTTTTTAATCAGTCCTTAATGGAAGATAAAAGTTACTGTCATGAAGAACCTGGTGTAAGTTTCAATATTGGGAAAGGTCTTCGTGTGTTTATTCTTGAGCATCTCCATTCCTAGACTGGATAAAAGTCAATAGATAGTGACAGATGTAATCATGCTGTGCAATGACTTACTGACTTGTGTATTTACATGTAATGATTGCATGTGCAATAAGTTAACTACACTATTCATGCCCCTTTGGTCAAGGCAAAATGGTATGTTGTGCCCACTGACATCAGACAGTTTTGTCTAATCTGGGATTGCAGGTTTCGGGACTCTCTGGAATTTACTCTCACTGTTCATGCTATTCAAAGCAATCATCAGATTTCCACCTACAGCCTTCTAACAGTGTCTGAGAAATATGCCCAACGTAAGAAACATGGGGACAGCAAGTGGGCAATACTTAAAGAGAAGTGGACAGCACTTAAAGAGACAGAACAAGCAGAAGAGGAAATCCCCAGAGAGACAAGCCCTGTGCATAGAGGTAATGATAACCATTTAAATCTTTAAGCAATATGGTTTCTGTATTTCATCTCAGTTTGTTTTCCTGAGTCCAAGATAAAGAAATACACATGGTCCAAGATAAAGAAATACACGTGTAAGTGCAGGTAAAGAAAGATAGCTGTTGTGTTTCTTTAGTACCTACATATGAAGTAACACTCATACGTAGTTTTCCATGTTTAGGTCAATGTCAGCAATTGTCTGTCAGCCCCATGGGTAGAATGCGACTAAAAGTCAAGTCAAACCTGAATACTTTCGGAACATCCTCTACAATGGAACTACCCTGATTTACATCAGCTCTACAGGAGTTGTCTGAGGGAGTTTCCAGTAGCTGTGCTGCATGGTATTACATCTTCACATGGTTATGTTTTGTTTCAGAAAGTATAGTTTTTGAGAAAGAGGCTGAAATGCTGGAGACACCAGAGGTCCGAAAGCCAACCACACGTTATATAGAAAGCAGACATGAGAAAATCAGAAGACTTGTTGAGAAATATGATGCACTGAAAGCCAAGATTATGAAGAGAAGGGCTGAGTGGCATGAACTGTGAGTCTTGAACTGGACTCTGTTCCTTTTGAGTTCTGCTTCTTGTAATGCTATTTAGCTGTCATTTGGCACTATAATGTCTCTGTTTAGGTTTTTATGTTCCTAAGGGTTACAATTAAAACAGATGAATTTTCATGTATCTCTAAGTCTCAAGAGAGTATTAGGACATATTTAGTTTCTATGGTTCCTCTAAAATATTATCAAATTTAAATGCAGCTAGGTAGCTGCATTTTCAGATTGGGAGTTAAATGTGTCTAAATTAATCAAGACTGAAAGACACCTACACCATTACAATCAACTCTTAGTGAATCTTGCCAGCCCCACATTGAGCAGACACTGTAACAGTGTGAGTGTTTGTGATATGCCTTCATGCTCCATGCTGGTCTTTATTTTGAGAAGCAAGAAAGGGGACAGGACATCTTTCACAGAATCATAGAATATCCTGAGTTGGAAGGGACCCAAAAGGATCATCAGAGTCCAAATCCTGTCCATGCACATGGCAGCCTCAAGAGTCTATGTCTGAGAGCATTGTCCAAACACTCCTTGAAGTCTGTCAGGCTTGTTGCTGTGACCACTTCCCTGGGGAGCCTGTTCCAGTGCCCAACCACCCTCTGGGTGAAGAACCTTTTCCAAATAATCTAGCCTAAGTCATATCTTTGAATTACTTCTTTTCCAAAGCTGGTTTAGATGGGATTTTGAGTGACCTGGTCTAGTGGAAGGTGTCCCTGTCCATGGCAGGGGCACTTGGAGCGAGATGATCTTTAAGGTCCCTTATAACCCAAACCATCCTATGCTTATGGAAGTACAGAAGTTCTTCCTCAGGAGATGAATGGCAGGGAATGGGACCAGCATAGAGGCAGAGTACAAAGCTTTTTAAAGTTACTGAGTGTTTAACAATGTAGAGTAGGATCAGGTATTCTGTGCTACAGGCTGGTAGATTGTTGATGTGCAGCTCCATGAAATTGATAGCAGCATGTACTCACTTAACCCAGAACTCAGCCTGAATGTGAAGGTTTAAACTTTCCCATGACAGATGCATGTTTTAAGAGTTCTTAGAGGGAAAAAAAATCTGGGATTTTCATTTAAATGTGCAAGGATATTCTTTCCAAAGTAGTCATTCTTTTCTGAAAGAAATGTATCACCCAAACTTTGCTGCACAAGTCAGAGAGTATGAAATGCGTGTTTGTTCGTTTATATGCTTTCTGTCTTGAAGTTCAGCTTTATTTTGTACCTACCAGACACAAGAGCAAACCTAGAGATATCCATGAGGATCCCAAAGATGCCGAGGAGATCAAAGAAGCACAGGAGAATATAGGATGCTACAGGCTGAAGACTGCCACTAACTACACACTCACTGAAGATGAGCGTATAAGCACTGAAAAGAAGATGATGCAACTTGCAACCTTGGAAGACCTGGTATGTAAAACTGTGTATATTGCCCCATTTTTGGGAGGAAGTGAGGATAGTGTATTAATCACTGAAGAAATTTTTTGAATGGAATTCAAAGTGAGTGTGGGAATAGGCCTTGAAGGACAGACCACTGTTTTGAGTAAGATTTAGTTACAAATCAGTCCTTCTCTTGTGAACTGTCTTATGCTTCACCAAACTGAAACCTGAATCAATCCAGGGTGTCTCTTTATAAATGAGAGAGAATTTACCTTTAGTAGTACTTCAGCAGGAGCACCTGTCTTTTTAAATTATAAATTATAAGTCTTATAATGTAGTAAACACTGAGCTAAATAACCCCTGCCATTAAATACCTTTACAAAAAACAGAGATGTGAGCAAGGACAGGTGTTCTAGTGTGGCCTCAGTGTTTGCACTTGGGCAATCACTGATTCTGGACTTGGAATCTTTCTGAGAAACCAGGTCATTTGGAGCCACCTTGCTATATAGTAGGACTCCTGGTTGCCACACAGCTTTTAACCACGAAGACACAATTAGTTCAAATGTTGTGCAGTATCTTTGTTGCTTTCCTTGTGACTTCTTTCCTCCCATCCTTTTCATAGGAATGGTTTTTCATTGTATTTGACTGGAGTGCAAAACAGTGACATTGGATAACTGACAGCAAGGTCTAAGCATTACAGAAGCAGTGCTACACTCTCAGGGGATTTGTTGGATCATTTTAGTCTCATGCTTGGGCTTCAGCACTTCAGTGTAGTGCTGATGCTACCAGATATCCAGTGATTAACCTAACTCATTAGGACAAACAAAGGGAATAGTTCTTGTCATAAATTCTGGGTTTATACAGATGAGGAATTCTAGTTGCTTCAGGTAGGTAGTGTGTTATTTTCTTTTATAAAGATCAGAGAAGTTTCTGCCAAGTATCTTAATGAGATACATTCAATTATGACTTCATGTAAAAAGAGTCAACTAATACAGTGTCCCCTTATCACAGAATGATTAATGATCCTAATGTTAGCCTTCTTCATTTGGGTATAACTAGTTCCTGTGGTGGAGAATCCTACTAAAATTGCTTTTCCTTTGCAGATCCATAACATGAAAGTGAATATGAACAAAGAGATTGTGTCTTTACGGGATCTCAAGGTTTCTATTATTGATGAAATCAAGAGTTTAGTGAAGGAAGTAAGATCCATACAGGCTAGCTTAGATGTATCAGAACATCTCCCTATTCCCCTGATCCCTCAGTTACACCCAGATGAGGTACCTGAAAAAGTAGTTGAGTACAACAGTGACGTCCTTCTAAAGTTCAAAGAGGAGCAGGAGGCCAAGGCAAAACTGGAGGAACCACTGGAAGGGTGTCCCTCATCTCGCGCATTTAGGCACGTGTTTCTTCAAACTCCTCCAGTGGAAGAGGGTGACCCCATGGCACAAGCTGGAGATGCATCAGCTGTGGTCACAGAGGAGGCTTTTGAGATGGAGAAAGCAGAGCCAACAGAAATGGAACTGGAAGTTTTAAAGAGGGAGAAGATAAAAAATCTATACTTGCAGGAGACCTTGATTAAAAAGGTAGGAAATTGAAAGTTATTTTTGTCAGATTAAAAAATCCCACTGGATCATAAATGAAACCAAAACCCTTTCTGTCTCACAGTTGCAGATAGTCTTGCCTTTCTGCAGTTCAGGAAAATGCTAACTGTTGCAAATTTGCAGTGTAAATCAGTGTAAACCCATAACTATAACCTGTGTTCTGACTATTATCACTTGATGAACAGATCTTAGATTTCTTACTGATTGTGCCATGAATCTTAGCTGCCCAAGGGAAAAAAAAAAAAAAAGACAAGTAGAATGTTAGACATAACTTGAAAAATTACAGCATTAAAAAAAGCAGCACCACTACAACTTTGTAGATTCAGTTCTCAGTTCCTAAATAACTCAACTTTTTGGTCCAAAAATTACTTTGTAGGATTAGAAAAGGTACAAAAGAGAGTAACCAAAATGCTTAGACATGGAAAAGATTCTTTAAAAAGTGCATCTAAGTGTATAAAGTATCTTCGGCCTGCAAAAAGGGCAACTGAAATGGTTTTAGAGATGTAATAAAATTCTGAATATCATAGAAAAGGAGAGTGGAAATTATCTCTTAAAAGGAGAGATATCAAATGAAACGTATGCAAATGAAAATAGTTTTCCTATCCAACAACAGGCTAAGCTTTGGAACTCAGCACTAGGATGTGGGGGAAGTTGTAATTTGATAGTGTGGAAAAAAAGTCTATTCAAAGCTGTTGAACACAAGCATACTGCTTCAAGCTCAGGATGCCCCTAAGTCAGAGCTTAGGAGGGTACAGAGAGCAGTGTACCAGAGCTAGTGCCACTGTTCACGGGTTTGCTCCATGTCTTAGCATCTCTCCTCTAATTTCTTCTACTGTGCGTTTATTCTTTGATCTACCTCAACACGAACAGCCTTGTGTTTATGTGTATGAAAGTTTTGAGTGAATACCCAAATTCTGCTGTGAATATCACACACCTGTAAGTTAATGTTAGCAGCTGCTAGTACTTATTTAGCTGTAAATGTCTAAGGGAAGAGCGGGCAGCTGTTTCAAAAGAAGTCTGCCAAGGCAGAAGAGTTATTTTTTGATACATCTGGGATTGTTACATTAACTACTGTAAGCTACAGACTACTCTAAAACGTTCTCTGGAGAGTAAAATACTTCAGGGATGAAGGGGATGCAGTGAAAAGATTATTGTGAAGCCCTGGTGATTCTTCTACTATTGTGCTGAGAACAAAGACACATCTGGGATTTACTTTGTCTTTCTAAGTGCATCAGTACTCTCTAGGAGATAGCATGTCTGAGTTGTTGATTTGGCAGAGAGAATTTTTCCCTTCTGGTCCCTTCTCTAGCTTTGCATGTTTAACTGCACTGGTAATACTTTTCCTGTTCCTGATTTGATGCTTCTTTGCTCCAGATCAACACACTGGTGATCACCTTCGATGCTGAACTTCGCCTTTTGCGACACAAGAAACTGAAGATGGACGCGCAAATGAAAAGTGCTGGTCTGCGCTGCATCACATGCTGTGAAGAGCTGCTTATCCTGAAGAAACTCGAGATACATGAGGACCTCCTTGAGGAGCAAATTTGTGCCATCATCAATGAACAGGAGGACATACAAGTGAGTAGGCCACGTGTACCATTAATTTAAATTTAACAGTACCATTAATATATGGCTTGAAAAAAAAGCAAGCCATAAAGTAAAGGGTGGCATCCCTTGGCTTTGTTTTAGCACAGATCCAGTGACTAGCTCTAAATTTTGAAAAACAAGAAACTCTTGATGATCATCATACTAGGATGGTCACTTCTAACTTCCAATACTTAATTTTTAAATAATCTTAACTTTTCTATTTTAATAGATAAATGACTAATCACATGCTTTAAGAACATACTCCTAGGTGATGCTTGATTGAACCATGGGTTTAATCAAGAGAGAAAGACAAGTTTAGCATTTCCAGATCTTCACAGATGCGTCCTATCTACATACACATGGGTTGTATCTTTTAACTGAAGTAGTTTTTTTGTTTGTTTAGTCAAAATTGAAGAGCTACCTTGCACAAATAGAGGATAGAAAATGTGAGATTGTAATGCTTCAGGAACGTGAGAAAGCTCTTCATGCCAGCTTTGAAGCTTCTCTTGGAGAAAACAATGAATTTGCTGATTTTCTGACCAATATTTTGAAGACGGAAGTTGAGTGTGTGGAAAAAGAAGAAGTAGGAAGAGAAGCAGGTTGGATTTTGTTCTTTTTGCTTTATGGATTTGTTATACATATTTCCATGTGGTCAAGTACACATCTCTCACACTAGAGTAGACTCCAGTCAGTTTAAAATCCTGTAGGTCAGACCTATCCAGATTTGTTTATAGACTGACAATGTGTTCTGTGGCCATCATCTTGGATGAGAACAATGATGTAATGTAGCTTCTGACACGACTGCAGTTAGTCTGATAACAGCTCCAGCAATTTACCTCCTGTAAGTCAATACTGAGGACTGATAATTGGTAAGAGGAAGAGGCACAGCTTTAAATAGGTGCTTCCTATGCTCTACCAATGGGAGCTATGGATAAGTGATTAGCCTGTCACATTTGTGACGTTATGATCTAATTTGTCCATTGACTAATGAGAGATCATAAACCTAATCTGCAATCATCTATTAGTCACAGGACTAAACATATTACAAAAAGATTTAATTTGTCTTAGTGACTCAGTTTTAAGTTGTTAAAGCTAGGCAGTCTTACTGAGCTAAAATACTTCTGCTCTCTCTGACTTTGCTTTTGATTTCAAGTGGGACATGATTAGCAAAAAATGCAGAGAATGGTGATACTTTTATGACAGATTTGTGCTTTGCTATTCTGCTTGGTTGATTAATCTCTGTAGTAGAACAGTAAACTCACACTGTTTAAGTTCCTAACACATATAAAGAGAGGAAATATATTGAGGTTAAGTCTCAAAAACATGGACTGTAACTGTCCCTGTTCTACTACTAGTTGATCTCTCCCTCTCTCTCTTTTTCCTTTCTTCTTTTCTGTGAAAATATCGCATCAGATCAATGCGATAGGCACAAAGCGCCCGGATTCATATGTCACCAGAAGGATCTTTTATGGGTTACTGGGCTTATGTTCACCAGCACATTGGCATATGCATAGCTGGTGGGTCTGGAGTGTTTTGCAAGCTAGTATCTGTTTCTTTCAGATGAAGAAAATGAGAATGAAAAAGAGGATGATGAAAAGCCTCACTTAAAAACTGATGAAGAAAATCGTGGATCTGAACATGTAGTCTTTGATAACTCCATTTGCCCAGAAGGTACCTAACACAAGGAAATAACAGCTTAACTAGTTGTTTAGCTTTATGGACAACATCATGTGTTTGAAAAGAAAACACAGATTTTTAAAGGTATCCACTGCATGGTAAAGTCATGAAGGGCTGGAATGTGTGTACCCCTCCTGTGTGCAGCATTTTTCCCCAGGAAACTTCTTTGGTCAACATAATAAAACTGCTGGTACTGTAGACTACCCTAATTTTAAAAAGTTTGGGAAAAGAAAACTTCGCTAAGAGTAAGAATTAATTATTTTATGTAAAGAAGCATTCACCATTTCACAGCTATTATCTGGAGAGAAAAGGCTCCTCTGGAGAGGAGCAGTGGCAAGGCTGTAGCTGCCCTCTGGAAACCAGGCTGCCTGACCTGGCTGGATCTCTCCCTGTTCAGGGAAGTTCTGAGGGGGGGATCCTCATGCTGTTACTTGAAGCTCTTTGTTACCACCTCGTGGATTTATTCAGCAATTGCCTGTTGCTAGGCTGCTCTGAAAAGTTAGGAGTTTTACTTTGCAAATCCTCTTCATTTTATATTCAAAAAAGGCAGGCAACCACTCTCCCTCCTCTTCTTTTGTAGAAGCTTAGCTAATTTAGGATGTTGTTTTTAAAAAAAATCTTTGTGTGATGTGTCAGTGTAACAACACTGCTTCATTTTCAAGTTCAAACCTACCAAGAATTCGCCTTCCCTTTTTTAAAAATTGGATTTTAAAATTATTTCTTCCCAGCATTCCATTCAAAATGAGACAAACTAGGAGTTAATAAAAAATTCGATTTGTGGAAATGAAGATTTTAAGTTCTTATTTCAAATGTCCAAACTGCTAATTTAACAGGGAAATTTTATGTTGCATTATCCTCTTCATATTTGTCTCTTTATGTGGATTTTTTTTTTTTTTGCCTTTATTGGACTCTCTTTTTTATTATTATGCCTGCTGATTTGGGCATAATTCTGCACTTTTTTAGCATTACTGAAATCACAGTATTAGAAATTCACAAATCTTCCTTACCATGACACAGGCTCTATGAAATAGAGCCTTGTTTACAAATAGAGCTATAAATGATCCCTACAGCAAGTTCATAATTTATAGTGAAGGGTGCTATGGAGAAACAACTATGTGCTTACATAACTGAAGATTTTACTGCAACACGTATTAATTACTGGGACTGCATTGCTTACAAAACCTAATTTTTTTGAGCACTTGCCTTTAATGCTGGCTTTGGTGCATTTAATCTGACTTCTGGAAACAAACTGTCTTGACTGAATGTGAAGAAGAAAAAGATCCATCCAAGATGTTCACCCAGTCATAGAGGCACGTGGTCCATGGGTTTATGTTTAAAGAAGCTCTAGGGAACCAAACCCATGGTGTTATTATGGGGAATGCTGGGAATGTGCACAGCAGGAGACTGTACCAGCTCTACCCAGTAACTCCAGTGCAGTCACAGTGAAAGTAAGCTCTTCTTTGACTCTTTCCCTTTCAGGCTGCAGTCAGGATCTCTTCCTCAACACTATCCAGCTCCGGCAGCAGCGAATAAGCATTGAGAAAGCTTTAGCAGAGGAGAAGAAAGTTGCTGCTGACCTCAAAAAGGAATATAATGCCTTGGCCATAAAGGTATTGTAGTGTTTTCTCAGCAAGCATCTTAAATGTAGTGCTAGTGATTAGTGTTAGTCTCAGATTTAAAAACAAAATCCTAACCCTCTGAGAGGCCTGTTTGGGAAGAAATATCTGTGGTAGCACAGAGGCAGGAGGCAGCTCAAAATGGGTCACCTGTTCTCCTGAAAAGGGTAAATCAAGTTGATCCAACCTTAGCTTTCATGGGGCTGGATCCAGCTCGAGGTCAAGTTCCTTCCCAGCTGTCTGGCCTCGTACAGCAACAAGAACTGGATTCTCTGGTTTGGATGAAACACATGGTGTGGTCTGGCCTATCCTCTGTGTGTGTGTACGGGAACAGAAATTGAAGAGTATTTATTTTAACCTGGATTTATGTTAAGGTAAATGCATAAACATTCTATTCTATTCTTCCATCTATTTATTTTGCTTTTAGTTATTTTCCTTTGCTCTTTGTCACAGGTAATCACCGAATAAACTCTTTTGATACAAGTTTTCCATTTAGCCTTTTTGAACTCCTGCATTTATTATTTCTTTTGTATTAACTTAAAAATATCTTATTTTGAAGGGTTGTTTGGGGGAGAGAGAGTGCTACCAAAATAGCATTATGCAAGTCTTTCGTCCCAAAAATGTTCCATCAAGCATACTTAACATGCAACATTTTTTAGTTTTTAAAGGTTTTCCTAAGTGCCAGCTGCCACACATTCACCCTGGGGCATGACATTTGAGTCTGAATTGTTTCTTTCTCATGCAGAATCAATAAGCATTTCCAGGCATAACACAATAAAAATTATCTTGCAGGCTCTGTAGATCTACAAGTGTTTTAGATGCTAAACAAAGCAGTTGTCTCTTGATTCATACAGGGCTTCTCTAAGGAGACCTTCATGAAGTCTGTGTATGTGTGCAGAGGTATTCAGGTTAGAATCTTGCTTGAATATATGTAGATGATCCTTGGGTTTGCCTGTGAAACTCACCTAGCGTATGTAGTTTAAGCACATTTTTATATACTTCTTTCCCATTGGATCAGAAACACTAACAGAACCTTGTTGCCTTATATATTCTAAGTATCACAGGATTTTGTTTGTCCACAATTTGTCTTTCTGCAGGCAAAAGAAGTAGAAACCAGTCTGGGCACAACAAACAGGGAACTGGAGGCCTTTCAGTGGGAAAAGCTGCACAGACTGAATGAGCTGTATGTAGTTGTGCCTTTGAGACTCCATCAGGTAATTCAAGATGTGCATCTGCACATGCAGAGTGGCCTCTGTACATCTAAACAATGGTGTTACTGTTCTTTGGGGCCCTTAATTCCTGATTCACTGTGGTCTCCTGGGAGGGAAGTGCCATTAGCTGAACTTCATGCTGCTATTTCCTCTAGAGTTTCCATTTTTTCTCTTCTCCTGTACTGACAGAAACAAGGTAAGGGCAGGCAGGCTGGCCCATTGCTGAAATGTGTATAGTCTGTAAGTGTTGTATAGGTTTGGCATGGTATTCTCCTTAGGTCCATACCTACTGATATTCTCCAATATCAGGGGAAAAAAAAAGAAACACCTCCCAAAAAAACAAATCAAGAAAGCCTTGAAAACTATTGAAGCTAAAGGGATTCCACCCAATTCAGTAATGCCAGAATGGATACAATGCATTCATTCACACAATTCTCTGGCCCAAAAAGTGTTGTGCCCATGCTTAGTATTATCTCATTCAATAGCTCTCTATTGCTCCCACATCTGATATAAAGAGACATCTCCATCACCCTTAACTAAAGCCAACCTTGCTTATTTCTGGCTGCTTTTGCAGGTGCAGTGCTTGGTTGATGGGGAGATGCCCCGTGATTTCTCCCGGACTTTAGTATTTACCAACCAGTCCTTGCAGTACCTGCAGAAGAGAATTGTGGACCTACGTAATGAAAAGATAATGCAAAGAGAGATCCATAAGAAGGCCCGGGAGCAACATAAGCAGCTTCTCCAGGACAGAAAGGAGATGGAGATGGAGATTCGACGTGAGTAACAGAGACTGAACAACACTGCATTGCCAATGCTCCTTCTGTCCCTCTCACTGGGTGTGTGGGTAACTCACCATGTCTGTCTCTCTGCTCATACGGATGTCACAGAGGGTTACTGCAGAAAATAGATCGAGTGGACTGTTTTAATGGAGTAGCAGTTCTCCAGCACTGTAGAGTCATCAGGCTGTGTGAAATAATTTGGGAACTTAGTAAAGTAGAGCTGACTGAGATGAGACACTGGAAATTTGGGCATGTTTGCTATTTCTACTTGTAAACCAGAACTCCTAGGAAAAAAAGGAGTTTCCCCAAAGATAGATAAGGTTTTTCTGGTAATTTCCTCCCCTTCGGAACATCTGAATAAGAAAACAAGCCCTATTCAAAACACTTTCCCCAGAGCCAAACCCAAAGCTGTGTCTAGCACAACCAGACCTGCAGAGGTCCTGTACAGCCTATCAGTGTGAGAGTGGCTTACTAGGACTCACTTAGAGGTGGCTTAGTGACCACACAGGCATGATCATGGGCAAGGACAAATGGCATGAGCTCTGTGTGGATTTGTGTGAATTATTTATTACAGAGAAAAGACCAAAGAGCTCAGAGAAAAAGGTGGGGTAAGGCAGAAATTCTTACAAACCAATGAATGACAGTGCTGTCATTTGTGCCAATGTCCCTCTGTTAGAGCTGGAGGAGAGGTGCAATCATCTGATGATGGAGAAGTTTGGTCGGCTGGTTGATTTTGAAGCAGTTCAAGCCCACTCTGTTAATATACCCATGGAGAAAATGAAAGTGAGAATAATGGAGAAAGAGTATGAACATTTTGTGGAGCTCAAAGAATGGGAGGTAAGCAGCAGGAAGAGGAGGAAGACATATTGTGGTGATCTGTTAAGGCTTTGTTTCCCTGGGGGCTGAAAAGTTACACTAAAATCTTTTGTGAACATGCTCATCTTTATTTTTTTCACTTGTCCTTAATAGACCATAGTGTTCAACTCCAATTTCCCATCATCATTCCTACCTCTGCTCCAGTTGCTGTTGCACATCCTATTTTTCATCCTCTCTGTTTTGCTTTCCTCAAGCACATTGTCCTACTTCATTCCCTATATGAAGTTCTCACAGAGTGCTTTTCTTTGGTTCTCAGGTGGCATTCAGCACCTCCTGCCTTCTCTTAGTGCCTTTGGTGACAAACTGTTTGAGTACAGGGCAGGCTCTGGCTCATGCCTGGGGTACCAATCTGTGCAGTCTGAAAAGTTCATGTCTCCATTTGGTGAGGCCTAAGGCTCAGCTGCTGTGGTGCAAGCAGGCAACATGCTTATGCTGCCCTTACAGAAGAGCACAGGAGGGTATAGAAGTACTATGTACTTAATGGATTTCTTTTTCCCATACTTTTTCCTAACTGCTTTATTATTTAGGCATTTGTAATTTATATCCATTAAAAGCAAAAAGATGACATTGCAGTAAAGGTACTGTGGGATCAGGTGGTGTGGCAGGATCAGTCTGTTGTTTACCTGTGACATTTACATTGTGCCTAGCACTCCTTCCCCACTCCACGCTTTTAGTCCTCTCTCATCCCAGATCAACTTTTTACAACTTCTAGGAAAGAATTGTAGGCCTGCAGCATCAGCTAACAATGCTGACAAGGGAAAACACCAGCAAGCTGCACCAGCTGAACAGGTTTTGCCATGAAAAGCATCAGCTTGAAACTGAGCTGGAATCACTGACAACTGGTCAGGTGAGCCTTTTAGCCACTGCAGTGCTTGGGAGTGTTCAGAAATGGGTAACGGATTATCTGTCCCTCACCAGCTCCCTGATATCAAATCCTGATCTGCAGTCAGAATTTGGGACAGGCTGAATAGCTGCTCTATACATTAGCAACTCTGCAATTTCTTACTCAGCTGCTTTCTAAGACCGAAACAAACTCATTTCTAATTAGAATATGCCTTGAAGGAATTAAAAGAATATTCCTTTGTTACATGGAAACAGTCATATTACAGTCATGTAACAGCATTACAATGAGAAGTGGATTTATTGCTCTGTACCAGGGAGTAAGTCTAAGTTAGTGAACCTTCACTCTTTCACGTAGTACTGACTAAGGTGTGGAGAAGTCACGGGCATGTCCTGGTTCTTGAAAAGCTTCACTGTCCCTGATTGAAATAAATTTCCACTGTTCATTCTCCATGTTTTATAGGAGCCATTTCTTTCCCCTCTCCATTTTTTTCCTCTACAGGGTGGAGAATTTGAGGACACCCAAAGGAGTGACATCAAAGAGACAGCCAGGCTGGAGTCACGGCTCATGCACGTGACTAGGAGGTGGCCCTTCTGAGAGAGGAAATCAAATATGCCAGAATTGATGGGAGGTAGAAGAACTCACTTTCCTTAGCAGAAAATGTGGGTACCTCTTTCTACCACAGGACTCTGAGACTCCAACTCCCTGTTCAGAAATAGTAACTAACAATCCACATCACCCTTAAAATGAACTGTGGCAGCAGTCATGCCTGGAAGTGCAAAATTAATTGCTTTGGCTAGCCAGGAGTTTAATTGTAAAGGCTTATATTTGCTTTTTTCTATCAAAATATGACTGTAACAACATAAAATAGCAAATAAAACTACTAAATGCTGTTACCAGTTCATTGCAGAGGGTTGCACTGGACAAGGTGCCCTGTGTGTTCATTGTGTCTATGTCTACTATTCAAACAAGTGGCTGTGGAAAGCTGGTTTGAAGTTTCACAGGGACAAACATTGGTTTAATACCTTGTTCTCAAAAATGGTAAAAGAAGTCAGCCTCAAGTGAGCATTTGTTACTGCTGAGCAGCAGTGGCCCTGCTCTACTAACTGAGCTCATTAGAGTCAAGGGACTTGCTACTGGCCAGGAAAAAGCAAAGGGGCCTTTCTCCTCAGGGCAGGACTTGGCATTTACCTGGCAGGAGGAGGGTGTAACAATGCTAAGTCAGCCTGTAATTCCACTGGTTTGCACCTGTCTGATCAGTGAGAGGGCCAAGCTCTGCGAGTTTTCATGTGTTGCTCTTTTTTGCCTCTCTCATTTGGTGTGGTAGCAGTACGTGATCATTTACAGCACTCACCCTGTGTGTGAAACCTTCCTTCATCCCCAGGGTGAAGGGGTTGTGTTCTTCCCATGCAAAGCTCCTGAGGTGCTGATTTTTAACTGAATAAACTAAACAACCTCCACTTTTTCTTGCTGTTCCTCCCCCCCTCCCACCTCTTGCCACAGGTCTTTGTGTCTCTGTCTGGTGTACACTCAGCAGGGCCCCAGCCATATCCCAGGCAGGCACAAGAACTTCCTGCTGGTCCTAGCACAAGCCTGTGAACGGTGCTTGTGCAGCCTGCCTGCCTTTACAGGGGGTCCCTGCTGAGGAACATACCTACCTGGTGCTGGGAACTCTTGTGCAGCTGCAGGTGGTGTCCTGGGGAGGTGGGAAATGGCTGGAGCCCCAGACAAGGGGCTGTCTGGCACCATGCCCTTGCCTAACAAAGGGTAAGGACATGCAGTGCCAGCTGGGTAACCAGACACCCAGAGACTCAGCTGGAGACAGGGAACAAGAAGACCCCAGAATAAATATCACCAGTGACTCTGGAAAACTCGAACAGCAGGAAAATGTCACCTTTCCCCAAGTGTCCTGCTTGCTCTATGTCTGCAAGCGAAAGAGAAGGCTCATTCTGTGTGATGAATCAGCATAGATTAGACAAAAGACAGCAAAGACGAAAGCCTTTATTTTCGATGTTAAAGCGTGGATTTGTCTTTATATTGTATAAAGGCGGCTGCAGATGGCGTGTATGTGAAAGGCTGTTTAAGTTGATCAGGCAGAGTGCGTAACTCCAGTTCATTCACAGGAGTGCGTTCCTGGAACAAACCTTCCTGGGGGCAGAGGAAAAGACCTTTTGACAGCATTATTTGTTGTGAAGCCCTCGCTGCAAGAGGATGCTGGCTCTTGGTGGCGGCAGCTTTCTTTGGACCCATGTCCCACAGTGTCCCCGATGCCACTGGGTGCTTTGATGGTGCTACCGAGAGCTGCTGCCTTGTTTCCTGGGTCCTCCTGTGACCTTGCTGAGGATGCCTTCTGTCTCCATAGCATTACAAAAGGCACATATACATCTATATACAAGTGCATAAATATATAAATAGGGGTGTTATACAAAAATAAATACCCTTTCTCTTTTTCTCTTTAGAATAAGTCTTTTGCAAAAGGCAGCTTGGTCCCTAGCTGGTGGGAGGATGAGTCTCTAAGGGTCTCAGTGGTGGAGGGCTGCTGTTCAGATGTCTTGGTAGGTCCTGACCCAAAGATGTGATCACAGGATTCTGGGCATGGAGATCTCCTCTGGACTGGCAGCAATCTAATCTTTCTACTTCTTCAACTGGCACTAGGCCTAAGCAGCAAGGGCTTCCTGAGGGGAAAAGGAGCAAGAAATTATTACAATGCACAGTGGAATGAGAGATGCTGTGGGAGGTTTCAAGTCAACAGCTCACTTTATGAGGAGGGGTGTTGGGAAGGATGAATCAGGAAAACCTTATAAATATGATTGCCTAGCAAAAGATTCTGAGAATATGGAAACCATAAGCAAGATCGAAATGAAAGCCATCTTTGAGATACCAAACCTTAGTTACTAAATAACTAGAAGACAATAGAATGGCCGGCTGAAAGTAATCCCTCCGTGTTAGAACAATGCTTTCTGCTGGAGAGCAGGTCCAAAGGTCAGAAAAGATCCTGCTAACTTGGCAGAAGGGGTCCAAAGAGTAGTTTGTAGACTTTAAAGTATAATACAGTATGGTAATGCAATGATTCTTATAGGTTGTAAGTAAATGCTATAGGATTTGTATCTTGTTTAGAATATTCAACACATAAGAAGATTTATTGTATTGTAACGGGAAACTCGCGCTCTTAGTTGTTCTCTCTTACTTCCTGCTCTTACCTCTTACTTGCCTCCCTTACCATCCTCTTACAACCCTTAGCCCTCTAGAATCTTACTACTCCCCACTTTCCTTCTACCCGCTCCAAGCTGCGACTGGCAGCTCCTGGCAGGGCCCTCTTTACCCACGCCCTTTTGCAATAAACACAAGTTCCAAGACCTGCCTATAGATATCTCTCCGTTTGTCCCAACCGTCCTGCCCACCATCGCCACCTTCACTCTCCTACAGAGGGGTAACTCTGATCAAAGAGAAAGATCTGCATTCTGAAAGTCTGTGTGGGAAATTTGATGCCATGATCACACAAACCAAGTCTGATCTGCACTACAGGGGTGGATCAATGGATTAGGCTCTAGGGAGATGGATTCACATCACTTCAACATGAGCCATCAAGAAGGCTCTGCATTGAGATTTTCCTTCAAGAGCAGTCTAACATGATGGAGTTTTCCAAACAACTGACCTTGGTGGAAGAGGGTATCCCGTCGAGCATCTAGGCTAGGGCCTCCCACTTTGCTTCCCATCACTGGATGATGGAGGCCAACAAAGTGCTCTTGAAGGTGAGGACAGCCATCTTGTGGCTGAAGAAGCTGGTGAGTGGAATCATCTGGGAGACTGTAGAGGAAAGAGCTGTCTTCTGTTCTGGAGCTGGACAATCTGGGGAAGCAGGCAAAGAGGTTTAGTGCTGTTTACAGATCCTTTCTCCTTGAAAGATGTAACTTGTGTCATGTCTCAGCCAGATCGTCAACTGCTGTGACACACAACATTCCTAAATGAGGGCAAGAGCAGAAATTAGAAAGTACTTGTGGGATGGGAATGAGGTGATGTGGGATCTGGTATCCATGATCCAGCAGCTGGTGAGTACCACCTAGGCCGGGAGGAATACTGCCTCACAGGGAGCATGGAAATGAAGATGTCTGAACAGTGAGACACAAAGCACTCGCAACTGGACACCAGGCAGATTCTGGGGCAACTGTTTATCAGCATCAATCACAGATGTTTGCTTCTTTCATACTGCTTTTCAGTCTCCCACTTAGAAACAGGAGGAAGAAAAGGGGACAGACGGGAGTAGGTCTTGGCCACCTCTACAATTAAATTAAATTCTTTCCTGAAATCCTAAGAGTTGTGCAAAGAGAATTTAGACCAAGGTGTCCTAGTGTTGGAGCATGGATTTGTTTCCCAAGAGTAGGGACAGATAGGAGTGTATTGAGGGCAGGCTTTTGTGAGCATCTAGTCTTGTGAGTCCCAGTGGATTGTTCCACCCTCCCTCTCTCCACATGCCAGGACTAACCTAGAGGGCTGGTAGTCTTGCTGGGCACTCCCGTTCTGCAGTACTCTTGGCTGCAGCAAGGCATTGGTCTCCTCGTGTGACTGTAACGACAGAGAAGGATCCTTAGCAAAGCAATTCCACAGCAGCATTAAGAGGCAGGTGCTGATCTGCTGAGTTAGTCCTGGGGCAGACTGCTGAAGCTCTTACAGCAGTAGGCAGAAAAAACTGAAACTGTTTCTTTTGCTACTGAGGGCAGTGGAACTGAGCACTGAAAAACTCACTTTACACTTACTGCTGAATCAACGGGGAATAAGCAATTTATAGTCCCAGCTCTGGCACTGCTGGTTACCCTTTTACAGAGTCCTCAGCACTGTCAGTCCCTGTGAGCTTTGCTCAGGGGACACAGGGACTCTTTCATAAGCGTCACCTTTTCTCACTGCGTCCTCCATACTTAAGAGGCACTGGCCCAACAAACCACCCCTTCACCAGTGTTTTGGAGACCTTCCAGTTCCTCCCATGTCTCAGACTTCACTACAAAGGGGAAATCTTTTTTGGGAAGCCAGCCTTGCCACTTCTACATGCTGCAAAGTGTGCCAGTCACGCCTGAAAAAGCCCTCTCACTTCAAGTGTGGCCTCCAGCTTATGACAAACCAGCTCTTGATGCCAGGTCTGGACTCACCTGTGGCATTTCATCAGGGCTGTAATCACAGGGCTTGGTGCTTGCGTACCCCACTCCTGCAGAAGTGCAGATGCCATTCAGATGTGCCCTGCTGGCATAGGGTTGCCCATTAACAAAGGGATGTCCATTGGCACGAGGAGCAGAGATGCCTCTCAAAGGCACCATGGTGTACTGGCAGGACGACACCAGCAGCCCAGCTCCTGGGAAGCTCATGTCAATGGCTTGCTCTGCAGAGGGAAGGAAAAGAAAGTCTGAGGCAAAAATGAGAGGCGAAGTCAAGCTTGATGAAACTCAGCATGTATAGGGTTGGGCTGTCCTATCAGGTAGCTATTTTGGCACCCAAAGCACTCCTGGAGATAAATGGTGGAAAAGGGCCCTTTGCTCTCAGTCCCAGAGGTTCCTTTGCAACACGGCAAGCAGGACAAGGGACAGTGGTCTTTGTCTTTATGGGGTTCCACAGCACGTCTGGGACTTGCCCTCTGACCATCCCTTCCCTGCTTCCCAGAATTCCCTCACATTTTGGGTGTTGATGCAACAAATTTGGGTCAGATTAATCCACAGGCAAACCAGATCCTGTAAATCAGCCCCCAAGAAACAACCCTTACTCTGCTTGGACCAAGCTCTCCAAAGGCAAAAGGGGATGAAAGCCACGATGAGGAGTACGATGGAGCCCAGCACAACGCCTACAATCAAGTATGGCAAGTCACTGGAACGAGCCACCATGGCTCCTGTCCCCAGGCCACTGTGCCCACCGCTGAGTGGGGGACGCTGCTGGGGGGGCACTGTGGAAGGTGGAAGACGACTTGGCAGACCAAGAGACTTCCGAGCTGTGGAAGGAAGAAAAGAGAGAACATTAGACAGAGACATGGCAGGTGGCACAGCAGCCCAGTCCAGGGATGTTTATGCTGCTATGGAGTGGCCAGACTTCTATGGTGGCTTTAAAAAAGCATTCCTGGATGACAGGATTCCTAGGCATATGGCAGCACAGACAAGGCCTCTGTTCTTGGCTCACAGCTCTACCAGATCTGCTCATGGACTGCTGAAGCAAAAGTAAATCCAAAATATCTTCTCTGAAGCACACACTTGGACTTAGTGCTGTTCCTGTCATGACAGTGCAGCAGCTTTGAAGACAACATGGGGCCTGCTTCTAATGCAACATGGAGTTCAGCACAGCAAGGGAAAGCCAGCCCCTCTGTTTCCACTCACCATCTATGTGTTAGTTAGGAAAACAAAAGGTAACTGCTGCTCTGAGGGACAGTGATGGACTCTGCAAAGGGGTGAGCAGCAACCGGTCACACTGATCAACAGCACAGATGAGCCTGTGTTCTTTCTTCTCTCCAGTGCTGCCTCCACCACTTTGCTGGAGCTTGGGTGATGCATGTCAGGCAGGGATGGTTCCTGCCATCTTTGCTGTGACAGCTGTAGGCAAAGAAGGCAGCAGGCTGTGCTCCCAGAGCTGCCCCGGGAAGATGCTTACCTTTGGTTTCACAGATCATCACATTGCTGAACTCGCTTTCACCTCCTTCATTGAAGCACTGCATCTTAATGTCATATGAGGTCTCTGGCTGCAGGTGGCTGATGGAGTGCCAGTACCGATCTCCTGAGGAGGGAACAAAGAGCACATGGAGCTCTTAACTTCCTCAGGGAACAAGCAGCTGGCCCAGCTCTGCAGCAGTGCTCAGTAAAGTAGCCTGGACAATGCTGTCTTTTGTACACAGGGCTCCTTTTGGCTGTGATGTCTTCCAGTAGGAACCAGAAGCTAGGACCGGTCTCCCAATTTCTCTTACCTTCCACTACGTCCTTCTTGTAGTCACTGTCATTGTCACTGTCAGTGGGGCGGTAGTAGATGTAAAACCCGTGGATGGGAGTGTTGTTGTTGCTGGCTGGGATGTACTGCAGAGAATGGAAGGGTGAGCAGAAATTAGCAGAGATGTCCATGCTTGTATTGTATTAGGTGAGGAGCAGCTGGGATAAATGGAAAGGGACAGGAAGATAACCTAGCAGAGGGATCTTCTTCATGCTGGCATTAGTTTGCACAACGAAGGCTCTTCTGCAAAAGCTCAGTGCTACTTTCTACTCTCAAGCTTCGCTTCTCTCAGGTAACAGACAAGCTGTGAATCTGGGCCTGTCACTCCAGGCATCCAGTGCTCTGCTCCCTCTCAGCAACCACAGCTGAGAAAAAAAATCCCTGAACCCATTCAGAGAAAAAAATTCCTGAACAACAGTGATTCAGCTGGGCATGGGCAAGCACACCATCATCTTGACATGGTAGGCTCATGGCTTCCAGACAAACTGGGTGTAGCCATGAACTGGTCACTGCAGGAGCTTTGTGTTTCTAAAGACAGCTCTCTTCCTTCCCCACACCCAGGGCAGCACTGTCCCAGCTCTGTGGGTTCTTGCTGTCTTTCACCCATGATTTTATCAGCTACTGTTTGAGTTTAAATGAACAGCTGTGCCTGTCCTGCCTTGTGACAATTTCTGACTAGAAGGAGCTAGGAGAGGAGAGCATCCCTCCAAATAAGCTCTAAGTTGTAGAGAACACTTAGGTCTGGGCTTGTGATCCAAAAAATCCTACCCACTCCTACAAATCCTCTGGAGTGAACTGCTATAAATGATTATCAGCATTTAGGACTGTTACCCAGCAAATGAGAGTGAAGGAAATATCTGCTGGAAAGTACTAGGACAGAGGGAGGTGCTAATGGAGAGCAAGCAGCCACCCACCCCATGCATTGCTGAACTGTGCTTATCAAGCAAAATGGTCAAGACTCGAGGTTATCTACTGAAACTTTTCTGTATACAATGTTGGATTCAGACAGAAAGGGTTTCCTAGGCTGTCTGCCCTTCTATGTGTCCCAAGCCCAGTTCTCCTTTGGTGGAGGTGGCTGTTGGATCCCAGATCCATTTGTGCTGGTGACAAGCTCAAGTGTGGTAACCTGGAGGAGGTGTAAGCTGGGCAAGGAGCACCCTCACACCTTCTCCCCTGCAGCACTCTCCACCCCCACAAACCTTACCATCCACTTGAGCATGATGGTGGTCTCGTTGATGGCGTCTGTGAAGGTGATGTAGGGCCCGGCCACAGGGCGCTCGTAGACGCGGTTGCTGTACCCAGACACCACGTACGGCCGAGACGCTGCGCTGGGCTCGCTCTCGCCCAGGATGTTCAGTGCCCGGACACGGAATTTATAGGATGTGCCTATGGGAAATAAAACAGGTGCAGGGATTGGAGTTTTCCAAGATTTCTGTCAGCATGGCCCTAACTGTGAAGAGGGGCTACATCTTCAGAAGGCAGAGAGCCTACTGCAAGTTTGTTGTAAAGTGGCCACATTTCAGCCATGTCCTAGATGGAGCCTGCTTTTATTTACCATCCCCAATTCCTGTTTGGATGGTCCAAAGGTCAGATAGGAAGGTGTGCAGAGGGTTAAGAAATGCCTGAAAAAATATCCTGACCTAAAAGCCGGTATGGAAAGGCGTTCTTTCTATACTCAATCAGAATTAAGTACATAAACATCAGTTCAAAGCTCAAAGCCTATGTAACTTTTACCCAAACTACATTTTACTGGTCTTTAGTTTGGGGTAGTTAATATTCCCTTTTTTCCCACTGTCCAGCTCAGTGATGAAATCTTTTCTCATGGAAATGCAATGGGATTTGTGTACCCATCTGTCTTGCCTGTGGCTAAGGAAATTTCCGTCCTGTCTCGTAAAAGGCAAAACCAAATGCCTTTAGTAACTGTATCCTGTAATACAGAAAAGCATGCCTAAGCCTCCCAGAGGGAGGTCAAACCTATGCTGGTCACTGCAGCTGGAGAAATTGGAGAAGAATTTGCAGTTTTTTCCCCATGCACCTATGGCAGGAGTCAGGGAAGCTTTGTTTTACTCACACATGCCAGGGCTGAGCAGGATGTGACAGATGGTTAACCATCCTACAGGGACCCTGCAGCTATCCTACCGACCTCCAGGAAGCAGGGAGGAGAGCACCTGCCTACCTTTCTCCAGGCCTGGGATTTCCACAGAGAGGCGAGAGGGAGGAATGTCACTGGTTGCCAGGACCCAGTCTCCCAACTTCTTCAATTTCTTATATTCCACACGGAAAGACTGAATGGGGAACCCGCCATTCCCACGGGGGATCCAGGTCACGTAAACAGATGTCTCCGAGGCCATGGAGATGGTTGGACGGTCTGGTGCCTCTGGAGCTGCAAGGGACCCAGAAGGACATCAGGATGTAAAACATGTTCTTCTCATCCTGTCTGGAGGATCCTGTAGCTCAGAGGTGTGTGGGTGAAGGACTACCTGCACTGCACCCAGCCACATGCTCTGCAACTCCTGAATGCTCTCTTCCTTCTGTCTCTTCACTAGAGCTGGCATCCCTAAAACCTCATGCTTTTCAGTTTGTGCCCACAAGCAGCTTCTACTCCTGTTTGCATCTTGCTCCTTTTCCACTCCCAGCTCAAATAGGATGAGACAAGGTTTGAGGTGTGATCACCCATCATGGGAGGGAAAGCAGTGAGAAGGGTGGAAGCAGGACTGGAGCAAAAAACCTCGGTGATGTGGAAGTGGTAAGCAGGGGGAGACTGATGCTGGTGACAACCAAGTGTAGGAGATGGAAACAGGAGAGATTGAAAGAAACAGAAAAACAGCTGAGAAGGAAGTACGGAAAAGTTCTGAACTGTGGAAATGCAAATTGACAGGAAAACAATCAAAATATAGGAGGGAAAGAGATGAATGGACCTATGGATATGAAAATAAAGACAAAAAATGAATGAGTATGGGGGAGACTGAAGGATGGGACTTCACAGGAGGATTAGGATTGAAGGAAAGAATTTCACAGAAATTATAAAGGCAATAGTAATGATAGAGACAAGGTGGGAAAAAACAAATTAGATTGACCAGTAAGGGATCTGATGTTTCTCCAGTGCAGCAATATACCCAAACGGAGCACTCTGCACCCCTAGAATGGGAACTAATTGCCTCTTGCTTGGGCTTGGCTAAGAGAGGAGGACATGCAGGGACTTGGTCCCCATTCCTCCTTCACACTCCATCAGCACCTACTGGTGCAGTGTAGTTTGTTGTTCCTGTGCCCCACAGTCACAGATTCCAAGACAGGACTTTCTGAACCCTCCATGCAGAAATCAGCAAGAGACAAGAGTTGCTAGGATGTCCTTGCATTAAAGGTGGGGCCAGGCAGTGATATTTGCCTGCTCTCCAGGACTGAACGGTGTGCCAATGGCAGTAGCAGGGGTGTCCAAGAAGGACATCTCCTTGTCAGGAGGTAGAAATCACCCATCCAGCGCTTCAGTCTTGATTTACCCAGATGAGACTTCAACCCCAGCATGGTCTGGCCACTGCCACTCACAAGAGACCCAGCACCCTACACTCTCCCCACTGCCAGCTCAGGGAGAGCCTTACGGGACAGACGGCTGTTGTCGGCCTGGTTACTGCTCTGAGTGCTCGTGCCTGGGTCATCCCTCTGGATCTGCTGCTCTTTGCTGGCAACAATCTCTGGTTTTGGGCGCCGGCCTGTGCAGAAGGGAAAGGTGGCATCAATAATAGGGAGATGCACTCAGAATTAACTTTAGCTGTGATGAGGAAAGCAAAGATTTCCAGATAGGATGCGGAGGTAAGTATTTCCTGGACTCTAACAGCCCTAGGAGCTCAAAGCACTCAGCCTGCTGGCAGGAACTAAAGCTAAAGGGGCAGATTTGTTTTTAATTTGTTTTCTTGAAATGTTGCTAGATTCCTGTCTCCAGGCAGAGAATGGATTAAACAATCTCTTGACATTTATGCTAGACCCATTTTCTAGAGTTCTGTAGGTGTTCAACTGAGGCACCAAGAGAAGAAGGGACTTACTACAACCTACCCAGAAGACAGATTGGAATCTTCCTCATCCTACCCTCCACTCTCCCTTCTGACAGTTGTTCTAAGCTGAGGGCAGATGGGTTTCCAGAGCAGAAAACACTCCCATTGCCCTAAGGCTGGTTCCTTGTGCCTCAAGGGCTGGGTCAGGATGTTTCAGAGAGGCCCTCCCTTGACTCTGAGCAAAGGGGAACCCAGGAAAAGGTGTGCCCTTTACCGGTGCGGAAGGTCACCATGGCTGTCTGTCCCTCGCCGGCACAGTTGTGAGCAGCCATCTCCACCTCATAGAGGCTCCCAGGCTCCAGCCTGGTGAGGGTCAGGCGGTGCTGCGAGGCTGGGACATCCCTCACGGCCCAGTTATCCGAGGTGTTGGTGACCTGCTGAGAGACCAACACAGGGGTTACAGAGCTTGGGGCAGGCTGGGCTTATTGTGGGTACTGAGCTCAGAAACTTTTTTAATAAGTTGTGTATTAACCATATCTACCTTCCCTTCTCTCTCTGCAAAGGAGGGAGATGTTTCCAGCCTGATTTTGCAAAGCAATTCAAGTATAAGCAGGACAAGTCACCCAAGCCCCAGAATGTTTTCTTGACCCCAGGGTTCAGTCAGCCCTGTTCTGTCCTCTGTTTCCCTTTGATACTATCACTCCTCAATGTGTGCAAATCTCCCAAGTGGGTATGCCCCACAAATGCAGCATTAGCCACAGGACTGAGCTGCTTTAGGAGCCGAATTTCTCCTGCAGCCCAGCTGCAGAGTTGCTCTTTTAGGTACTGGGCACTTCCATAGGATGAGGTACCTAGACACAACTTTGTTTACTGAATTTTATCCAGCCTCATCCCTGGCACTGTGCAGTTGAAATGAAGAACCATAATACTGGAGCTTGGAAACAGAGTTTGTTATTTGGTGATACCCTGATGCCCCATGCAGAGAGGGAGGGAAGGTAGAACCTTTCTCCTTCTCCCCAGCTGCAAAGATAATATTTTTGCAGGCAAATAGGCAGGACACTGAAGTGACCCAGTGCTGAAAGGAGCATTAGTAATGCAGGCAACAGAACGGAAATGCCAAGACTCTGCTGTATCATTCATCTTCTCCAAGCGTTTGACACAGACTGATTAATGCCTGCCACGTTTTATTTTTATTCCTGAGCCTGCAAAGTTGTGAAGCCACGGAGGGGAGCCCTAAAGGCTGCTAATATCCAGGAAAGGAAAACAGAAATTCTTAAGAAATAAAAATAAGGGGTGCATGGCTTCTGACTGCTTGCAGAGTTCAGGGGCAGTGTAGGAACAGTGTAAAAAGAGACATGCACAGATATTTTCTAGAGAAGTGGTAGAACCTTGCCCAGTACAAATTTAGGTCTCCTGTCAGTAGGTCTAACTTTCCTTACAGCCATCTTCTACACAAAGACCCTTTTCTTTTGTTGCTGAATTAATTCCTTCCCTCTCCAGTCAGAAACATCAAAACCAGATCATTATATAACTTGATCCTAAGGATCTTGGACAGAAAGAGACTCTTTCTAAACTCGTTTAAGGGTTATTAGGACTAATTCCTTTCCACACAATCCTTAAGCATCCCAAGAAAGAGTCTCCAGCTGAGAATTTGGACTACACTGAAAACATATTACTGCAAACTGCAGTGATCCATGGTGACCTTCACTCCCCCATGGCCCCTTCCAGGTGAAGCGCTGAAAAACAAATCAAATATGGACAAAGTCCAAGGCTGCAAGTTAAGATCGCGAGCAGAATTGGTAGTTATGTAATACACCACTGGGGAATAAATCTCTTCTTGGCAGATAACCAGAGCCAATAGTCTGGGGATGCTTTTGGTGCCTTTGTTTTGTATTTAAGTTTGCCCTATTGTGTTCCTGTGCTGGCATCTTCTGCCTTTGTTTTAAAGAGCTCTTTAAAGAGATGGGTAGTTGAAATCCTCATCTTAAATTTTTTTTAGAAAGAAATCAAGGATTGTGACAGTCTTCCATTACACTGTATCATCACAAAAGCACACAATTCCAAGAAAATAGACACATATTCACATGTACTTGAAAACAGTGCCTTGCAGTGGCTGGAAATCCCAAACATGCGATCTGGCATGTTTTTGGAATATATGCCAACCCTCTGGGGTTTGAGGAAAAACCTGCCTCTCTACTGCAATTCCCCACCTACCCAAAGGAAAGAAAAGCAACAGACAAATAAATTCAAGCTCCTTTTTTCCACTTATCCCCAGCAAAATGGAAAGAGATACTTTAGACCTCACAAGCAGAATTTTTGCCTCAACAACATTTCACCATTTAAAGAAACTGCTGGGCTATAGCTGTGCCTGCACTGTGCCTGTGGTGCCGTGAAGCACCCCAGAGGGAGTGCTGGCTTGGGCTCCAGCAAGACTTGGCTGTGCACTATGTGCTCACACTGTGCCACCTGCAAGTGATGTATTCCACAGTGCACTGCCTTCCAGCTTCCAGAATAAAACTGGGGGACAAGGACCTTCCTAGAGGATTTAGGATGGCTATGACAGTTCTCTTCTGGCTCCTCACACTTACTGAGCATGGGCGTTTTGGTGCTGCTGAGTGGGGCAGGCACATGCAGCAGAGGCTGCTGCTCTGTGTCCTGCAGCCCAAGCCATTCAAGACAGAGGTGTCCCCGTGGCTTGTGCCAAGACAAAAGCATTCCAGAGCAAGTTGTTGTGCAACCTGCCCTCAGGGCTCCCTACCTGTGCAAGCACACAACTAAGTATTGGACGAGGAACCTACTGGAGAAGTGTGTGCATGTGCCTTCTCCATACTTATGCAGACAGGCACTGCAACTGGGCTCTTCCTGGACAGATCAGCAAACCGCTTGTCACATTCTGTATCCATCACACCTCAACAGCTGAGGCTGCAGATCAGGAAGTCCCACTAACCAGTGCCATCAGTGATCGATGGGTGCCCTGCCCCAATGCTCCTGCTCATGAGGCGTGAAATCTGTGGTGAGGTCACCAGCCTGCCCATGGAATGGTGCAGAGGGAAGGTGGAAGCAGGGTAAAACAGTGATACCTTGCGATGTTTCACCATGTAATAGAGGATGGGGGCTCTGCTGTCAGGCCGGGGTCGCCACACCAGGTCATAGCTGTCCGTCTTGGATGTCCGTGGAGAACTGAGGATGATGGGGGCTTCAGCTGGAGTCACCAGTTCCTTGTTGGCTGCACACTGTGGAGATGCTGATAGAGGGGTTGTCCCAGGCTTTGGCAGTCCAGCTTTATCCAAGGGTAGCTTTAAGGCAATGTCCCTGGAAGGCGGTGTTGGAGGTTGAGCCGAGTACAGCTGGGCATCTTGCCCAGGGTTGAGTGGAGCTCCTGGAAGACAAGGTGTCACAGCAGGGTAAACACTCATCCCAATGTGTGGTTAAAGCAGAGCTGTGAGCCTCTTGTGTGGTGCTGCCTGCTGTGCCACTCGAAAAGGTGTTGGCAACAATCCCTTTTTCCCTTGCTATAAACTCCATGGTTCCCTGTCTCTGAAGTCCCTCTTACCCCTTTGTAGGTTCAACACGGTCCAAGGAATCTCTTACCCTAGGTAAATTTCTAAGTTTCTAAGCTCTTGGTCAGTGCAAGCCCAGAGGCAGAGCTAAGTCATGGCATTACACCCAGATGTCTTGTGTCTCTCATGTAGAGATTGCCCAAATGTGCACACCTTGCTCTTAGAACCAAAACAGGTGTTGTGTGTTCCCACAGGGAGATATGGAGACCTCGGACAGAACAGCACTTGCAACATAGATTAAACAGGAAGCAAGGGCAACACACCAACTTTCTTCCCCTGTCCTTGTTCTGTGTGTTAGGCTTGTGACCCTTTGGAAAGAGGGGCTTACCTGGGCGGGCTGTCCTCAGCTGCACCATGGCTTGGGCACTGCCCACCTCATTCTCAGCCATGCACTGGTAGATGCCCTCGTCCTCAGGCCCCACGCTGAGCAGCCGCAGCGCCCGGCGTGACAGCCGCAGCCGGTGGCTACCCAACAGCGGCACCGCGTTACGCAGCCACATCACCGAGGGCTGCGGGTTCCCTCGCACCCTGCACGTGAACTTGGCACTCTGGCCCCAAGGAATGATCTGCTGGGACAGCTCCATGGTGACCTCCGGGGGTTCTGTAAGAGGAAAAAACACAGACTGCTGAGTGCCACTTGGCTGAGAGCATGGCATAGTCATGGCTTTGTACTTTTGTCTCTGGCAGTGATGAGAGCAGAGCGATGGATCCTTCCCTACCCTAAAGTCCCACTCCCTTTGTGGGGCCCACATGGGTCTGCTTCAATGCCCCTCCCCTTCAGCATCCACATAAGCTGCAAAGGGGGGTAGCCCAAAGTCATCTGCCCTCTCACGTGACATCAGTCATCTACAAGTCCCATTTTTCTGAGCTGAAATGCTACTCTGCAATGACTGTTCTTGTGCCACAACAACACATCAGCACCTAATGAGCAACCTGTGAAACACAGACTTAGCCTCCCTAAAAATTGTGAGAATGAGAAGTATGTGTGGTAGAAATATCTAAGGTGTAGTATCCCTTACATTTTCTACTCCACAGAGAACTTCCCTACAAAACAGAACAAAACCAAGACACTCTAATGTCTTCCTTATGCCAATGTCAAATATGTCTAAAAAGCAACCAGGCTTCCACTAGAAAGTAGTAGAACAAAAGCAGTGCCACAAATGACAGCAGCAGAGCTTCTGCAAAGGAAGGGAGGATCCATCATCTCCAGCCCATGGTGGGAGCCAAGAAGGAGGAAACTACTACCCTCAAGAAAGAATTAGTCTGGTCTCCTGGAAACTGGAACCACAAGCAGGGGATTGCATTACATTGTGGTTTGTCTGGGGGGAGTAAGAGTGCTTCAGTGCTACTATCTTCCCCTAGAAGATGAGATGTGCAAGCCCTTCCTGAGACAATGGCTCCAGCAGCACTCACCGAACACCTGCACGTTGTAGAAGATGAACGCAGCCCCGGCCTCCCCAACACCATTGTCAGCCGTGCAACTGTAGGTGCCTGAGTCCTCCTCGCTCGTGGGGTCAATCAAGAGGTTGCTGAGCAGGAAGCGTGTCTTGTTGTAGGCAGAGACACCAGAGCCATCCTTGGCCCAGGTGACCCGCGGCGGGGGGATCCCGCTGGCCACACACTCCAGAATGAGGCTCTGGCCCTTGGTGACAATGATGGTCTGAGCCTCAGGAGGGTAGATTATCCGGGCTGCCTCCGCTGTGGAGCCTGTAGAGGAGAGATGGAGGAAGGAAGTGCATGGGAAGGAAGGTGGCTGGTGGGAGAGGACCCTGTGCACTGGGTAGGTAAGGATAATGGTAGGGCACACTGTTTTCCTGGCCTGGGGGAGCTAAACGGCAATGCAGGACAAGAGAGACATTCTGTAAGGGTCCTGTGTACACAACAAAGCCACCTTGGCAAAGAGTTATGGGCCTTTGCCCACCCACCACTAAGAACAAATCCTAAGGAAGTATGGCAATCCCAGGGCTGCATACACATACTCCAGGAGCAGACCTTGGGGCCTTCTGCTGCTGGAAAGGAGTTTTCTCAGCAAATTATAATGGTTCACATGGAAAACCAGCTGCAATAGCACTGGTCAGAGCCTCCAGTGCAGTGAGATGTGCAGTGAAGGGAGAATGGCTTACGTCTCACACGGAGCCTCTCACTGGAGACTGAAGTTTTCACCTCCTGTGTCACAGGGTTGTAGGCAGCACATTTATAAGTCCCCTCATCCTCCTGGCTGGCATTAACAATCTGAAGGTTCCCAGATGGCATAATAAGATAATTATCTGTAGAGAGAGAAGAGAAAGTGGCACATGGTCACAAAATATGCTCCTGTCCAGCCTCCTGGAAGACATGCAATGTCCTGAAGAAAAGGCAGACAAGGAGGAAAGAAAAAAACATGATGTCCTAGGCAACATGGACATCAGGGAGACCATGCCAAGAACCTTAAACTAACTTGTGCTCAGACAGGTGGCAAAGCAACAAGGAGAAAGCAGGTAGGGACAGCTACTGCTGATAAAGTAGGATGAAACGGAGAGTCCTGTGATGGAACCCGTTGGAACAGACCCCTGTGCACTCACCTCGGGAGGTCTCCAGCCATTCCTGTTTCACACTGTAGCGGACCTGAGCCTTGGGGTGACTTTCGGGCAGGTCGCAGGCAATCACAGCTGTGTTCCCTTCATCCACCTCAATCACATGCTGGCCATCGAATTTGAAATCTTTGAGATCTGCGAAGAGAGCAAAAGACCAGGTATCTCAGTGGCTGGTTAAACATCTCAGTGTCAGCTCATCCTCTCCCCATGGACTCAGGCCTATCTCATCGTGGTGCTGGCAGAGGACCACTCTGACCCCAGCAGCTAGGGAAACCGGCTTGCTTTCACAGTTTGGTTTTTTTTTCCCTCCTTTTTCCTGCAAAATGAGTAACTTAAAACACAGCTTCTGGAGAAACTGCCTGCTTCAGAGCTGGGAAACTGGGTGTGAAAAATCCTGGTCTGAGAGTGAAAAATAAGCCAATTTACTGCAGTACTGAAGGGTGGCCAAAAATGGTCCTTCTGCCGCCTGCTATTTCTCACACAGCTGCTGTCCTGCTACGGAAAAGCCGACTTTGCAGTCACAGCTCAGGGAGCCCAGTCTGCTTCAAGGGTGTACAGATGTCAGGTGGGAGGAAGTGTGTGATCCCCTGAGCTCCTCCCACACCCGAGAAACCAGCATCTCTGCACCGAGCACTCTTGCTCCCATCAAACATCTCACAGCTGAAAGTTGGTTAACCACGACACTTCACGTGTGCCCAAGATCCAGTTAAAAGAACAGGGACTTGCAAGGAAAGCCAGCTCCTCCTCTATATGGCACAGCTGCTCCTTCCCTAAAGCAGCTGTGAAAACCCTGTCCCACCACATCCCTCTGAACCTCAGGCTGTGATGGGAGTTCCCACCCTGGCTAAACTGATGTGGTCAGCAGGACTGGAAGCACAGGAACTAAGAGGAAGGGGTACCTGACTTTTTGTTTTCTTTTCCCTGGTTTTTTTTTGAAGCAGGAGGAGAGGACTGCAGCAAAACCCCACAGATCTGGCAGGGCAGCAAGCATGCCAACCTGGACCCACCAGACTTTCCAGAGAGAAAACTGGTTTCCATTCTCTCTGGTCATTATGGCAAATCCTGCCGAGGCACTGCAAGCTTGAAGTTTGTCTCAGCCAGCTTGTGCTATGAGGGAGGAGGTTTTGTGCCAGGAAAAAAGTCCCTCGTGCATTTTTACAATGCTATACATCAGCCCAGGTGACCACTAGTGAAAATGGAACATCCCAGAATTGGTTGTCACAGGTGACAGGTCATACAGTCACATCAAGGCTCAGGTTGGTGCCTCTTCCCAGGACCCATGGCTAACAGATCACCTGAATGGAATGCCACTAAATCTGGATGAGACCACACTTTTTTGCGAAATCCCACTCTAAGGCAGTGTGTTGCATCTACAACCACGGCATGGCCACATGCTGTCAACAGCTCCCTTGCCCCTAGAAACCCATCCCAGAACATGGCACCCGTGACCTTGGGCAGTTTGGGGAACTGGGGGACAGCAAGAGGGCTGGTGGCAGGCAGCCTCCCTTGGCAGCCCCAGTCAGCAGAAAAATGCGGGGTTTGTTCTCTGGGAAATGCAACAGCACTCCAAGAGCAAAAGACAACTCTGGCTCCAAGCGTCTCCCACCCACAGTCATGGAAAAGTGACATGAAATTTCTCAAGCAGAGTTTCTGATTAAAGCAAGATCCTTTATGGAGTTTAAATAAAAAACAGCTCTCTTGGCAAGGCATGGAGAAAGCCTCCCTGAGCGCGGTGCGGAGGGGCTGTTGGGTGGCTGCTGGGAGAGCCAGCGGTCCCGGGCCCAGATCTGAGGGAAGGGGAAGAGGTTGAAAAGAAAAGGGGAGGTTTTGCAATGTCATAAAAATGATTTGCAGTGAACATGCTTAATACTTCTGGAATTTCTTGGCATTGTTCAATTAAGAAAAAAATAAAAAGAAGGAATACGGGTGAACTTCAGAAATGTGACTAATCCTTAAAGACAAGTTGAGGAGGGGAGTCATGTTTCCACTGGATATTAAAGCCAGATGAAAATTAACTCTTAACTTGTGAAAAGCTGGCAGCGCCTCACACTCCTCCTCCAATGAAAGTTACTGCTGGGGAGGGGAAGGATGATGCATATTTTCTCCTCTTTGCTTTTTATATTTGATTAAGGAATAAAATAGTGAGAGCCACAGAAATGGAAAGAGGTGGAGAAGTGGCAAAAGCCCAGTGTCTGCCTGCCCACATCGTGCATGTTTCTCTGATCAACAAAATATAAACGAGCATCAGGAAAATTAATGTGCGCCTTGGTGGTCTGGATTCATCACAGCCAAATTAAGATTTTAGAGCCAAGGTATAGGCTCCAGCAATGCTGGTCGGGATCTGCATACACACACTTGGATGTGTACGTGTACATGCACACACACCCTGAAGAGAAGAAGGGGCCCAAGAGCTTGGAAAAAGAGCAGACCCAAGGTCCTGGCATAGCAGAACCATCTTGAAGATGGAAAATTATGGTCCTGTGCCAGGGCACTCCCTGGGATGACTGTGGGCTGGGCAGACATGGGGACCTCTCACATGCAGCCCCTCCAGATGGTGGGTCAGCCCACATCTCATAGCTGTGGGTGTTGCAGCCCCACAGTAGGGTGCAGGACCTGCAGCTCTTCTTGGCTTCCCCTCAGCCCAGAAGTAAGGGATAAGGGGTGAAACTGTGGACAGAGGGGAAAAGAACAGAGGAAAGGGATCCTGGGGTGGCTGGGGTGCCTCTGGAGAAGCAGAGTGAAACTGGTAGGAGAGAGGGGAAAAATAGCAGAACTGGGACAAACTACTTTCTCATATGCCAAGTGTACAAGCTTTCTGCCAAACTTCTCTCCTAAATTCCTGCTTCCCCACAGAGAACAAGACTGGTTTATTTGCCAGTGGATTTTGGCCATGGGCGATCTCAACTGCCCCGCTTGCTGCTGGAATGGGCATGTAGAACCACCCTTTAGCCAGAGCTGGTGAAGGGTGGTCAGGGTTACCCCTGTCCCCCTCTGTGCATGGAACAAGCTCCCCCACACACATCCTGTTGCATTTGGCCCCAGCACAGCTAAACAGAGGGCACAGTGCCAAGCTGGGACAACCAGCTTTGTCCTGGGGGGTTCAAACAGGCTGACCCTGAGTTGCATGTCCCCCCACAGCAGGGAGGGGTGGAGGAGAGGATCCATGCCAGGGGGATATGCAGCACTTGCCCCTTCAGCTGCCCAGACAGCAGCAGCCAGGCCCCACATCTAACATGCAATTTGCACCAGAGTCTAAGAACCACTGCAGCTGGGAGAAACCACATCCCCTCTCACTGGCTGGGTTTTCCTTCTCATATGGCAATACCCAGCATGCCAGCCCATGCTCTTGTCCTTAAAAGACACGCCTGACCACAGTGAAGCAAGTCCTCATCTACCAGTCATTGTTGGGAGGTGCTGTGGATAGACAGACTGAGCACTGCCAATCCCAGCCGTGCTGGGATAAGAGGGCTTTTTCCCCCCGGCTTTTTTTGTTTAGGAGGGAGTGCAACCAAAGGCCATTGCTTGTGTCCATCTGCAGCCAGCTCCAAGGCGTGATGGGGTGAACTGGGGTGCAGGGAGGGTCAGCTCTGCAGCCGACTGTGCTGTTGTCACTGGGGAGGGAAACCAGCTGAATCCTAGGGCTGGGGGCCAAGTAACGAGGCCAGCGAGACAAAGCTGATTAAATGAAAGGGAGACCATAAATAACTGTAAATAAAATAAAATAAAGTAAATAAAATGATAGCCCCCAAGGTGAAAGTTCTCACTGTCATAGGAAAGAGTGAAAGAGGGAGCCTGAGAAGAGGAATAGGCAGGAATAGGGTCCTCCAGCCTGGACGTAGGTACCTTCCACTATTCCTCCCTCAACTGTGAGAGCAGCCTAGGGCTATGGCTCTCGCTCCCCATCCACCCAGCACCACAGGAGCCTGGGCACTAGTGCTGTCACCGCCAGATTCCTCTCACCCTGCTGAGACAGGCACAGTGTGACAGACTCCTGCCAACTCACACCCCACAGCACTTCTGCCCCACCCTGGGCCCATCTCACGGCCCTCATGCCACAGCTCTTCTGGCTCACAAAACACCACCTGTGTTTTCCCTCTCTCCCCTCCTCACACCACCCCTGCTCCCAGGGCCAGAGCCCCTGTGTCTGCTCTGTAAATGCTTTTCCAACAGGCAGCCATCTCCTTCCTTCCCTCCCTCCTGCCACTGCCTCTGGGGAGTATCAGTAGAGGCCCGGGTGAAGGAAAATGAATGGGGCTGTCTTCAGAAAGCAGCTGCAAATTCCTGGGGGATGCCCAGCCTGACCCCGTGCAGGGTCACTGCCCACAAGCACCGCACACTGAGGCCCAGCTTTCCACACGTGCTGTCCCAAGGCTGAGGACTGACCTCACTCATGGCACTGACGGAGGGAACAGGGCAACAAGCTTTCCTTGCCCACAGCATTCCCGGACACAGGTACCTGCAATCCCACACCCCTGGCCACAGGGACACTGGAACGGGTAGTTTTTTTGCTGCACCTCTCATCTATTTTTCTTTTTGTTTAGTTTTCAAATGTCATGTCTATCCAGGTCAGGCTTGCCATTGTATTTGCTACCCTGATTTTCTATGCATACAGATGAGTGCTGGGAGTTACACAGCACTCACTACCTCTGCTCATCAGCTTTGCTCCAGCCCTGCACTTCAGTTTCCCCTGTGAGGTCCACGAAGAGCTCCCGACCTTACAAGCCTCTGGCTGTTACAGAACCAGCCCTCAGCACCATATACAAGTCCCCGGTGGAATTACTTGGCCCCACCAGAACACACTGCAGTTGTGCCTTTTACATACAGCACCTCTACCCAGGAGAGGGGCTGGGGCAAGGCTTTCTGGCAGGATGGCATCTTTGCTACCTATAATCAGGCACAGAAAATAGCTCTCTCTTCTTTGCAGCTGTCATTCATGCGAAGGCATAAAGCCTGGCTAGGAAAACCAGGAATACTCCTGTTTTATCCATACAAGCTGTCCCAGACTGCAGTGCTGCCCTGGGGCCTGCAGGGCTGACCTTGTACACCACGGTCAGGTGAGGAGTGGTCAGCAGGTGTGACCTGCAGTGACCTGCACTGATATGCCATGGGCTGCCAAGGCTGTGTGGAACATCAGCTCAGCTCTAACTGAACTCAAAGGTGCGCAAGTAATGCCTGAAGTGCTGCTCCCTTTGTCACTTTATGAAATCTTTCCCTTCTGCAAACCCCTCCTCCCTCCACCTCTTGGATATACAATAGCTATTTTATCTCTGCTGAAGAAATTAAATGCAAGTTTCAAACAGCTTTCTGGGCCAGGGGGAAGAGAGATGGCCTCGGCATCCCTGTGCTGCAGATGAGAGAAGGTGGTATCAGGTGTGGCTGCCAGCACTGCAGCGATGGTTATCTGCTTGCTGACTGTCAGGAAAGCAGAGTAGGTCCCAGGAGACCGGGCACACAGAACCTTGGGCACTCCAGAGTGTTTCCTTCAAAGAAGGCCGAAAGAAGGGAGGGGAAATAGCCTAAAAGTTGGCCGGACAATGTTACCTACACTTCTCAAAACCTAGCAAATCACTTCTTCCAATGACTCCAGGTCCTCTTCCAAAATAAATCTAAGCTTTGAAGATATTTCCATCGTCCTCCTTTCCCCCTACTGCTTTTATTCACACATTCCAATTTCAGTTTCCCCCCTGCCACCCCAAAATAATTTTTGGATGGAACAAAGACTTTCAGGGAGTTTTCTTTCAGTCCTGAAGGTTATCTGAGGAGATGTATCAACGACAATGCTGACCTGCCAGGGGCTTTCCTCTCATGGTTGCCACTGAATCAGCTTGAGCAAAGTCCTGTAGAGGATGTCTGGAGCAAGAGAGAGAGCCCAGGGCACACCTGATACCACAGCTTTCAAACTCAGTCCCATCACCAAGTGGTGTTCCCTTTTCTTTCAGACCACTGCTTCACCAGCCCTGCAAGCAGCCTCCAGCTCATGAACATGAGATTGGATATTTGAACCCCTCCAGGTTTTCCTCCCACACCTTAAGTCCCACATCTTTATTGGGATGCCCTATCTCTCTCTTCACTCATTGACTGCTAAATCTTCGCCACCTGGGTGTTCTCTATCACCGAGGCTATCCAGACATGTGGGATACAGCCTCTGCCATCCCCAGCTACCCGTGAGGATGAGGGACTCATGCCACAGCACAGCACGGCACAGCACAGCATGCCACAGCACAGCATGGCACAGCAAGGCAGAGCACAGCACAGGGGTTTTCCACAATGGATTAGTTGATTGCTCATCCAACCTCTGGCTCCAGTTTTGTGAGCGCCACTGAATGACTTCCTCTCAGAAATGAATTTGCCACAACACGGGCCACAGCAATGGCCAAGCACTCTTTTGCATGCACATCCCCAGTTGGAATCCAGTAGGCAAAGGTGATTTGGCTCCTGGAGAGGGCTGATGTACTACTCAGTGGCTTTGATTTGTCCCGAAGGACATAGTGAGGCCCTCTGGTGCTTCAGGACCTGTTTTCCATCCACCACTGATGCTAGACTAAAGCAGTCAGATAGGTCATACATACTTTTCCCAGGAGGTAAGAGCTGGTGGTGGTGCGCTGAGGTGCAAGTAAAAAAGAGAAAAGGGGATCAGCTAAGCAAGAGCTGTCAGGCTGAGGAGCTGTGCACACCCTACTCTTCTAAATGCAAACCATACCCTTGGTAATCCCATCCACCTCTCCCCTCCTCTCCTTCTCTCTATCAGGCCACCAGCACACACAGCCCCCTTTCTGCTCTGGAATGTGCTCTCCGAAACTTAATCTCAGCATGGGGCTCAGGCCAAATCCCCTGACAGATTGAGCCCCGTGACAACCCCCTCCCACCCTGCCTCAGAGTTCAGCAACTCTCTCCTTGCTTTCCCTGGCCTCCTCCTCCTCTCATCCAGCCTGGCCTAAACATTTCACTCCTGATTAATGTATCAGTGACAAGCCAATAGTTCTTGGCTTAAAGCAAAGCCAGGCCCCACTTGGCACAAACATCTTCACTTCTTCATTTTCTTAAGACTTAGTCCCAAACTCCCTTTTGCTGGGAAAGATGAAGCTCTTTCTACACTCAGGGACTGTCACTGCAAGGCAATGGCAGGCTCCTCTGCACACACTTGCTCCACCAAACACTACGGATTTCTGTGAAGGTGGGGCTCTCCACTGCTCTTTCTCAGATGCATTCAAATACAGGACCTTCTGGCCAAATGTACACAACATCTGGCCAAAATCAGGTGCTTGTAAGAAAAATTTCCACCTATGACACCTCTGGCCACACTGATGTCTCCCAATGCCAGAGGGCAGTAGTGACATAATCACATAAGCTCAGGGATAGAAGCAAAGTCCCTTGCTCAGAGCTGTGTCTTGGGAAGGCAGTAAAACTTAGCACACACTGACCCTGTCCTGGCAGCAGTCCTGCAGCAGCTCCAGCAGCAGTTGGGCCATCAGTACCAGCAGGTACTATCTATAAACTCCATCAAGTCAGGAACCAGAGGACGCAGCCTGACTTGTCAGGAAACCAACTACAAACCCCATAGCTCAGGTATTCCCCTGTCTTGCAAAATCTTCTCCCTGCAGGACAGGTCTGCAGCCTACCATGCAGGAGGAGGACAGTTTGATTCAGACTGGGCCACACCATGTCAGCCAATCCACAATCAAAAATGTTACAAAAGGGCCTATGCCAAAGGAGTCGTCCCTTGATGCCAGTACGAACAAGATGAGCCTCTCAGGATGTGTGAGTGATGGCCCAAGCAAAGCAGGGGCTGAGAAGAACTAAAGCTACTCACTAGCCAAGGTGACCACTGCAGGGACGCTGGCAATGACTCCTTCAGGTACACGGGCGATGCACTGGTATCGGCCCACGGTGCGGTTGTTGAGAGCTGTGATGATGAGCTTCCCTCGCTCCACATGGATACCCAGCACCTCGTCTGATCCAGCCAGCTCCTTCCCGTTCAGTCTCCAGGTGAGGTTCACTCGGGGGGGGGTCCACCACACAGCCCAGGCTGACTGGGCCTCCAAGTTTTTGGACAATAGAAGTGGGTTGCACTGTGACCTGCAGAGATTCACCTGCACAGAGGGAAAAAACGAGAATAAGAAAGCTCTATGAGACTCAGCAATAGAAGGGACAGAGGAAAAAGCTGCAGTGCTGTATATTTTGCATTCCTCACAGCTTCTCCTTGTGTTGCACCATCCCCCTGACTTCTCACACACCCACCCTAATTTTTAGAGATGTACACCACCCCCATTTTTTCTTGGCATTGCCTGAGAGAAATGTTCCACTCCGAATGTATCTCTCCCGCTGGAGGAGGGTTTGAACCTAGACCTTTAGTCAAGGCTACTCAGGGCACAGCAGAGAGAGGAAACCTCTTTGTCCTTGAGGCATGGTTACACTAAACAGCATCACGGCAAACCATAATGGGTAAGAAAAGACACTCACTCAGTCTGGCAAAACAGCTGGCAGCTGCAAGCACGAGGCAAGGGATGGGGGACATGGGCCTCTTTCTTCCACGTGTCATTGCCATCCCATGCGGTGTGACCTGGGGCGCCCAGGGAAGGGTCCCATAAGCTGCCTCAGGGGATGCAGTGGATCTGTGGCAGAGGATTCCTGTGGATGACAAGAGATATGACGGATGAAATCTTCAGGTTTCCGTCTGCTTTCCAGCCCTGCCTGGTGTCTCTACCAAAATCCCTGAACTGCCACAGATTCACCAAGCCAGTGGCCTGAGGAGACCACAGATGCTGATGCAAGCATTTCTCTTCTCCAGCTTCTCCCCCAGGCACATTTGGGAGTCTCCCAGGACATCCCATCCTCAAGTACACATACATACATAGACACACACTCCCCTTCCCCATTTCATACTAAGCACAGTGAATGACAGTGATGCACACAGGCAATTTTCAGGAGCAAAACACAAACATTTTCAACAAAATGTCACTGAAGATATCCATTGAGTGATGCTACCACTTTTTGGCTATGTCTAAAATATAATCTATTTTGAACACTAAAATAAATGAGCAGTACAAGTCCATTCTAATTAAGAGACTCAACCTATGAAAATACTTCAGATTAACTGTTCTGCCTGAAACACACCACCTGTTTTAAGTCTACACAAACCACCAGGTTCGTAATTGAAAGCATCAACTAGCCCCAAAAAACTAGAAATGTAAGACCACCTGTCACAAGCTAGGTTGCTGTGAAGAGCTGCACACTGCAGCAGCTGCTTTGGAGACTCATGAAGGAACACTAAAGCAGACAAGTCAAGTCAGAGGGATAAAAGACCACAGTAGCTGCCCCAAGAGACACCTCAGATGTGAGACTGAATTAATCTTTAATCAAAAGCAACACGCTGAAGGCAAGAGGAGATTTTCCTCTACTGGCATTGTTGCAGGATTTTGAGCTCCCTTCAGCTGCAGCACTAAGATGACCTGCAAGTCTTAAGGCACTGCAGAATTGCTCCTGTGGCATGTCTACAGGGAAGAAGCCCAAGACCAAACACAAAGCAGCCACAGGACCCAGCCCAAGCAGCAGTTATACTGCCTGCTCTCCCTGCAGCAATCGGCTCCTTAGCCACAATCACCACCCTGAGGAGCCCCTGACTCTGCAGGGTGGGTATTTCCTACTTCCACCATGGTCACTGCTTGAGCCATCACCTCCTTTCCTTGAGCATGTGCTCTCCATACCCGTCTCAGTCAAAAAGAGAGTACAAGTCCCTTTAGGCATAACCTTCAAAATTAAACCTCCTAACTCCTGAAGTAAGGACTGACACATACTCCCCCTGAGATGCTTGGTGAGTTGTTCAAGGCAAGGCTGATTACTGCTAGCAAGGAAACCACAGCATTTGGAGAAATATCATCAAGCTACTCTCAAATCACTTCGCTTGGCTTTTGGAGACAGCAAAGGTGCAGAAGTGCAGTGCAGCCACGCTGAGGCCTATATTGTGACAGCAAGAATCCAGCAGGCTGGCTTGCACATCTCCCTGCAAATTTGGCTATCCCTCTGACAGCCTCACAAGCTGTCCCTTTCACCCCCACATCCCAGAGCCCTGCCCGAAGGAGAAGTTGTGGAAGAGACATTAATATAAAGTTCAGAAGAGAGAAGAAAAGCTTCCTCTGAGTTGGTGATTTCAAAAGGAAGAAACACTAAGTAAAAATACATGTTGCTGGAATTTTGGAAAGGCCACAAACATCGTTACATGGCCCTTTGCAGGTCAGTATGAGTTCAGTGAACTGGCTCTACACAAGGTAGCTTTTTATAGGAGTTAAACAGTCATGGGTAGAGTAGCTGTGAGGCCAAGATGACAAGCCCTGATGAGAGGCAGAGTACATCAAGTCAAGCTTGTCATGGCCCAATGTGGCTTCCAGGCATCCAGGAGCTCAGACACTGGGCATATCCTGAAGGGATCCAGAGAAAATAGCTAGGCCATACTCCAGCTACTGCAGGCCACAGTCTTTTCACAGGCCACATGTGAAAATCCCTGCGGATAACCTCCAGTATCCAAGAGACAAGGCAGCAACTCCCACACACCTCATCTTTCATGGTATTCACTCTCCTCACCTGAGAAGAGTCTTAAAATTTCCCCCATGAACCAGCGCATAGTGTTGTACAAGATCTGAGGTGTTCAAGTTTATTTCTCCACATAAGACAGCCACCAAAGCACCCTTCATTATGCCACAGCCACCATGGCAAGTCACCACTAATGATGGCTCTAAAACTGCCCTGGGTCTGTCCACATCAGAACATGCAGTGTCGACACCACTGCTGATGCACAAGTTAAGGTCCTACTAATTACACTCATCTGGAAAAGACTTTGAGGTAGTTCAGGCTTAAAAACACCTCACACCCTAAGAGATGGAAAGTCTTTCACTGATGTAGAAGAAACATTTTGGGGTAGCACTTACTGTCTGGTTCATCAGTGTTGGAAGCCTACAGAGCAAAGCTGACTCACTCCTCTTATCTGGATGGGTTTTGCAGTAGGATGGAAAAATGCTGGACAGAAAGGAGTTGCTCCCTGGAGCCCAGGCTGAGGGAGGGGGTAGGCAAAGACGTTCCCAACCAGACCTCCCTGCAGCTCTGCATTGCACAGAGCCTCTGGCCAGAAGGGCAAAGGCGCAGAACTGTGCACGAGACCCTTAGTGTGCTAGGACCACCCAGGCACATTGATGCAATGACTGAACTGGCTGCCCGCAGGTCTGTGAAAAGATGAAGAGCAATAGGTGGGGAGAAGAAAAAGCGAGCTCAAAAAATCTGGCTGCAGCACTGGGCAGATTGAACATTATTGGGCAAAAAATGACGAGAGAAGGTGTGTTGCAACAAGTGTATGTATGGTACCTCCCCAAACCTCCAGGCAAGAGTACAAGCTCTAAATAGGGACATGTGGCCATTTCTTTCACAGCTGATTGAAGTACAAAAAGTAAATGGCCAGCATGAAAATAATGAGAAAAAATGAATGAAAACATCAATTTCAAAAGAACTATTAGGATCCAGGGCCAGATTTTGAAATTCTCAGCTTCCACAATTGAAGCCAGATTTTCAAAAGCATTCAGTTCTTGACATGCTGAGCTCTCCTGAATAGGCAACCAACTTATTTCGATGTCTAAATGGGAGCTGACCTCTTTTGAAAATGCTGCCCTTAAGCAGCCTGCAATAGTGCAAAGCAAGGAACTTTATAAATCAGGCAGCTTTTCGATCTGCCTCATGTCCCTCCCAGCAGCACCAGAGTGGACTGCAGTGGGAAAGGAGGCAGAGGTGGGGAGTGGAGACCTCAGGCACTCCAGCTGACTTCCCAGAGGTGGTGGTCCCAGACAGTGGCTGCAGGGCTGCTGCATGACAGGGTCCTGCTCTTCTGCCTCCCTTCCCCAAGGCAGGTACCTTGTGAGGTGCCCCAGCTTGCCAATACTTCTGCAGCCACCAACACCACCAGCCTTGACAGCTCCTGCTTAATTGCCAGCTAGGAAAAGAAAGAGTTAAAGTAATTTAAAGAGCTTCAAGAGGGAGGGAAAACAAAAAAAATATTAGTTGTTTATTTATTTTAAATTCTTTCCTGCCAGGTTAAAATAACAATTTCCTGTCGGTGGAGCTCTAAGTCCCTTTCAGGCAGTCCAGTAAATCAAAAGAGGGGCCATTAAGAGAACAAAATTAACAAGAGCCTAATCAGTTAAGGAGGGGTGGTGGGGGTGTAAAATCTGTCGGCTTGGCTTCCCACCACACACCTAAGCCCAACGAGGCCCCTGCCTGCAGCCCCAGCTGTGCTGCGGTGATGGAGGGCACTGCAAAGGCAGCGGAGCGAGAAAGGATAACTAGAGGTGAAGATATAAAAGGGAAGAAAGACCCGCGCCTGCGCGGGGGGGTGACAAAGCTCGAAAGGAAAAAGGGATTTGAATTAAGCACAGGCTGTCGGAGAGGTGTTTGTTGATTAGAAACTGAAGGTTTTACTGAGGAAATGCAGCTCACAGCCCCAAGCCCCCTCCTGCTTAACAAGGGCCAGCCAAGCAGCCCTTGTTACTGCCACACTGCCTGTAATTTACAAGGCTCCCAAATAGGAACCAGCCTGTGCCTTAGCTCTGGGGCAGCATCCCGGCACCACACACCCCAGCCCCACGGGCAGGCTGTGGGGATGCACAGGCACTGGGAGCTGCGCAAAGCCACCGATGCTCATGGCAGTGGTCTGGGGTTGTGTCAGGCAGACGGACCTTGGGAACTTCTTCCTGCAAGGGAAGAACGGTGAAGGGGTAGGGACTGCTCTGCACCGAGGGAAAGGCTGCAGCAACTTCAGTCCAGCTACCAGCTGGGGACACCCTGGGTGACTCTGGAGAATTCACTGCAGCTGCTCTCCGTTTCTAGCAGGTCAAGTAGGGACAGTAGTACTCCCAGCTCTCCGTTTCATACATTGAGACCTCAGCTTTTCAGAAAAAGCAACGTCTTACACAGTATTATGAGCCAGTTTTACTTGTAATCATTAGTTTTTAATACAAGATGTACTTTTCTCGGCAGGCAGGGCTGGAAATCAAAAGCTCTCTGACTGGAACTTCCATCCCACCAACCAAGCTGTTCTTGGATCCCAAATCTTTTCCATCCCCTCTGAAAAATCCCACTGTACAACTGTAATCCTCTAGCAACAAAAATACTGTCCAGGTGACATATCTGAGCAGATCAGCTGCGAAGTCCCTGCATGATTCCCAGGCATGAACAACAATCTGGGTATCCCTGACTGCTTCTCCCCAACCCATCAAACAGTAACATCCCACAAGGCAAAATTAATCTCTACTCAACCCCCGTCCCCATTTCAAAGTATTGATTTCAAACTGCGAAGTTATGCTCATTTCCTCTGAAAGGGTTTGGGAAAAGGAGAGGTTGGTGTAGGACAGAACTACCCCTCCCACAGAACAGCATGGGTAGCTGATGGGGATGGGTGTGCAGGTGCCATTGGGAGTGGCAGGATCCCAAATGGGAAGTGGCTGGTATCAGGAGAGGGCAGAAAGGCAGAACTCAGTGTTATATCACCATGTCTGAAGTCAAGGAGGTAGCATAGTGTTTGTGGAAACAGTGATAAAAGCTTGCCTGTTTTTTCCCTCTGTAGTACTGAGAGCCGCTGATTTCAGAGTGCATTAGGTCCTCTAACATAGCCCTTGATTAACTATATGAGGGAGTCCCCTCCTCCCTTTTTAAATGTAATTAGGCAAAAAAGACTCTCTTAGTGCCTGCTTGTGAGCTGAGAGAGTGCATCAAAAAGCCACAGCAGAGAAAGCCTGGGATAAATTTATGCTCATAGTCAGAAGGAAAATATCCAGAATAAAACCTGGCACAGATCAGTGAGTTTTCATAAAAACCGCAACTGACCCTAAAAATGAACCACAGTTTTAATTCAAGCAAGTCCTGAGCAATAGACACCTCTTTTAAAAATAAACTAAACTTGCAGGTAAAACATCTCTTTTCCTTGAACAGACCTGCTCACGCAAACCAAACCAGCAACAAATCAAACACGCAAACACCTTTGTAACGTTTTTGTTTTCCTCAAGATGAATCTACTTCCCTGAGCATTTCCTTTCCACAACAGCCTGCAGCATCACCAGGGAGAGAACTGGGCATGCTGGCTGTGAATTAGCAACAGGATCCAAAGCCTTCTCATAGCCTGTCTGACTTTTGCTCGTATCCCTGAGGACCCAATGCCTGTAGCTGCTCGCACCTCTCCATCCAACAGCTCCTCTGAACTGAGCGTCACTTTCCAGCTGGCATTGATCAGGCTGACTTTGCTGAGACCCAGCAAAGCCTTTCACGTTGGCATTTTGCTCAGCCAGCAAGCAGGAGGCCACTTGAAAAACGAAATGCCACCTTCATACCTGCCACGGGCTCCCAGTGTCACTGTGGCGGTGGCACTGCAGCAAGCGTGGCTCACCTTGGGCGCTGCCTATGGCATAGCGGTCCCAGGTGCTTGGACCTGCCAAGCTATCCCTAGAGGGGACAGCTCTAGTCCAGGCAGGCCACGGATGCAAGGATGGCCTTGCCCCACAGGATACACGTCCTTTTTTTCACAGTTACCAGGAGAGGAGCCCTGTGCTAAAACACAGTGTATACACATCAGCTTTTGCTGCCCCTTGGCGTGCCCTGAAAGCAGCTCCAGTCCTTGAAAAGACAAGGCTAAAGTGTAAGAAAAAAAGAAAACCCACGTCCTTTCTTCAATATCATGCTCCCCCCCTGCCCTAGACACTTAATTTCCCTCTTCCCCCTCCCCCCCCTCCTCCGGCTTCCCCCTCCATTCTGAGTAAATTCAATTTGACAACCCTGCTAATTGGATAAACGCTGCTCCCTGCGCTCCTTTAAGGCTGCCCGCTTTTCTCTCCTTGTTTTTGGAGGGCGATTGTGGCTGTTCTTTAACATGAATTCCATCTGCTTTATTTCTCCTCTGCCCATTCAAGATCCCTTCTGAATATGTATGAGGGGCTGCGCCCCCCCCACCCCCTTTCTCCTCCATCCCACCTCCCTCCCTCATCACCCCCCCACCCCTCTCCCTGCCCTCTCCCATTGCCCAGGACAATAACCCCCCAAATGCCCCCTTCTCCCACCCGGGCCCTTTTTGCTTTAGATAAACACAGGCAGTGTCAAGTGTGAGGAGGGGGGGGAAGGATGGGGTTCAACTGCCAGTCAAGCCTCGGGCCCTCAATGAAGCCCGGAGGCCTACCCTAATCTGCTGCATGCTTGCCATATGGGAGCTGTGTTGCCCTGGGAAACACTAACAGGCAGAACGGAGCTTAATAGAGTCCATATTCATTGTAATGCAGTGAAATGGCTCGAGGGACTATTGCCCCTTGGGTCTGTTTTCATTCTTCTGTTCCCTTTCTTTTCTCTCGCTTTTTTTTTTTTAATAAATTTTTTTCCTCCTCTCCTTCTTCTCCCCCTCCTTTTTTTTCTGTTGTGGTTTTTTTTTTTTTTTTTTTACCCCTCTCCTTCTTTCTTCCTTTCAAAAGGACGAAGTCCCTGGAGAGCTCTAATCTGGAGAGGCTGGGGGCACACCGAAGGGCTGGCCAGCCGATGGGGCAGGAGCGGGAATGGGGAAGGGAGAGGGTGGAGGTGGTTAGGGAGGTGAAGGAGAGGTGGAGGGTAAGAGGAAAGTAGTAACTAATAAGCATGCAGCCGGCCAGCTGTCAAGATGCTGACAATACTGCTCGGGGTGCAAAGAACCTGACAGCCAGCGCTGGCATGGAGCTGGCGCAGGGTCCCCTCGGGAACCGCCTGCCTCTTCTAAGAGCCTCCCCGAACGCGGCACAAGCAGAAAAAAAAAAAAAGAAAAAAAAAAAAGAGAAGGGCGCAGATGGAGCGTGCTGCACAGCCTCTTCAGAAACAAAGTGCACCTAGGAAACAGATGTTGTTGCTGCAACAAGCCTGGAACTACTGGCTGCTCTCTGTCTCCTTCTCCCAAGTGCGTGCAGGGAGAAAGTGGCCCTGGAGCAGCTGCCGGGGCTGCCCCCGTGGCTGGGACATGCCGCCTCTCCAATCAAAACCTTTAGTCCAGCTTCACGCCCAAACTGGGAGAGCTGCCACAGTTTTAGACCAACTTTTCCTCTGCACTCTCTACCCTTCTCATTCTTGGTCCACCTGTAGACTCTCCTGCCTTGCAGCTGAGGTCCCAGTACAGAGAGCTGAGGAATCTGAAAGGGGTGTACATCTGCAGCACTTACAGAAGGATGCAGGTCTGCATTCAGGGGCTGGATCTTCAAATGTCAGAGAACCAGCAGAATTGCTGCTATTAAGGCCGTGTGAGACCAAGGCCCCACAGAGGTGCAGCTCAATCTACTCCCTTGCCAAGGCAAGGAAAAAAGGGTCAGGATCCCCTTGAAAACCACATCTATGTAGTTACATACACACTTGTGATGAGTTATCTGCTCTGGAGTGTTCTCAGTTTTCCTCACAACTGCTACAAATTCAGCTGATGGTGCAGCAACAAAGCCTTGCTTTTCTGAGGCTTCACTATGGGACAATACTGAATCTTCATGGTAAGAAATATTTCAGAGGAGGCAGCAGGAAAAGGGTCACCTACTGATATCAGTATGATGTGAAAACACACCTTCAGCCTTAGAAGCAAACGATTTAGTGCACTGTATTACTTGCCTGAGTATTCTATCTCTTGCCATATGAAAACAATATTCACTTTATCATCCCCATCACAACTAAAGCTGAAGATCAGTGTCAATGCAGTGAGAGCTGCAGGCAGGTGCTGTATTAAACACAGAAGAAAAATCCCAATGTCTTTAGACTTCACACCACTGGGTAGAGGAGTTAGTTACTTTCGGATGCTTGATACAAGCACTAACAAAATTTACCCTCACTACCTTTCTGCTCTTTGGACAAAGAGGAAAAGTATGTAACAGAGAGCTGGGAATAAGTAAAAGTGTACATCTGGGAAAGAAAAGCCCACGGAATGGCTCTGCTGGCAAATGATGCAGCGGGACCCACAGGAGGGGTGGCATGTGGCAGCTGATGCAGCTGGCTCTGGTGTGGGCTCCACCATGCTGAATCCTACATCAACATGAGCCAGGCCTCAGGTTGTTCACTCCCTGTCAGCAGCTGCAGTGGAGGAGGGTGCTGGGAGCCATGGGCAGTTCCCACCAGGAGCTGTCATCACACAGGCACAGATGTGTCTGTGGGTAGTTTGCATTACTCAGGGACTACTTTTGTTTTTCCCTTCTCATCCTTTGCAAACAAAAAAACTCCAAACCTTGAAATCTGATGTTGAGAGTCTAATTGCCTCTTGGGTTAGGGAGAGGTCAGAGAGAAGGCAGGCCCAGAAGATGCAGGGGAAGTGATGCAGGACAAAAGCCCTCAAAGATACTAAAGGGAAGTGAGGAATAAAGGTGACAGAAAAGAAAAAGAAGAAAATTTAATTTAGATGAGAGGGTCAAGAAAGAAGAAATAGAGGAGTTGGGATTTTGGCAGATTTCCGCATGTTGTGTTTGCCTCCACTGCTTCAGGGCAAGGATATGGCAATGCCACAGCTCACCTGCCACATATGTATCCAGGCTCAAGTCCTTGTCCCCGTTTTCCTCTGAGCAGGGGCTATCACCTCACTCACATCATCACCTCTCAAATAATTCTCTCTCCCCAGCTGACACTCTTCCACTTAATTTAAATGTGGCCGGCTCAGAATAGCAGGAAAAACACTCCTGCTCTCTACCAGAAACTTCTTGCTGCTCTAAGACAAAAACTTAAATCAACAGATACACTTTCACAATATGCTCTGGTCCCAGTGAAACAGCATTTTTCCATGGGGATCTCAAACAGGATGCTCTTCTCCAAAGCTTTTTTCACTCTGCATCACTTCCCCAGCAGCTCCTGGGAAAACCACAGAGCCAATTCTCACTCCCCAACTACAAGACATCAAGATGTTGACCAGAACAACCATTTTGCTACTGATGTGGCACCAACACTAAAAAACCCCCAAATCCTAGGCTACCTAATATCACCCTACAGCCTCTCTGCAGCCAGAGCAGTGGTCAATAATGGGAAGACCACAAATCATGGCAAAGGTGTGACACGGAGCTGCCCTGAAAAGCCCCATCTCCATTTTATTGTTTCTGTCACATGATGGGGTCAAGCTTGCAACAGGACAGACAATAAATATCCCAGCATCCATTCATGCTGGTAACCACCAGCTGAAAGACTCCTCTCTCTGTATAATATAAACCAAAGCACAGAGGAGTGGTGGACAAACCCTACCAGACAGCATCTGCATGGAGCACAGCAGGAGTGCTTGGGGAGCAAGCACATATCACTGTTTGTCAGCTATAGCCACCTGCAAACTGAGACTCAGAAGTTCTTGTTCACAGAGTAGATCACAAGCCAGAGACAGCAGATATGGATGCTTTTTAAGAACAGCCACCTCTCCATATGCTTAAATATGAGCCTATCTTTAAGTACTAAACTAAAAAAAAATTTTAAAAAACTTTGTCTAGGAACAATAGAAAAATCTTGTCCATGTCCAATTAGAAACAGTAATAGAGTGAAACAAATACACAAATAAAAAAAACCACCAAACCACAAACCAGAAGTCCACAGAAACTGCCACTGACACTGTTAAGCCTTCCTTGGGGGAAGCTGCTATGGGGAACTTTTTCTTTTGGAAGAGCAAAGACTCGGGTAGCTTTTGGCAGAGCAAAGACTTGGGTAGCTTTTCTAGGCTCTGAACATTCTTCCAGTGTGTACTTGAAGAGCAAGGGTACCTACAGCTATTGCTGTAAAAAACTGACCAAGCTTATCATAAACATAAACCAGTGCCACAGAATACCTGCTAAAACAACACATCTCTGGATTATAACAGAGAACTTGATTCTACTGCCACCAAAATCAGCCTGATCTTTTCCATGACTTCAATGGGAGCAGGCCCAGAAACTGCATTAACAAGCACAAGGCTAGTTTAACACAGTTGACATCAAAATCCAGAAGAGCACACAAAAGAGTACTTGCCAGTAACGTCAACACAAAGTTTAATCCCCAGATGGCTGGCTTTAGAGACATCCCCATCACCACCATAAAGAGAAACTGCCTTCTAGTTTACACTCCTTTCAGCAATGACTTGTTGCTGGGATGCAAAAGAACACAAGCCCCTTTTTCTTGTCCTTTAAAGATGGTATTTAAAAGTTGGGGACTTTTTTTTTTTCTTTCATAAATTTGGGAATAAATGGGAATTTTTACTCTCCATAGCTGTCACTAAATTGCTTTTCACTAACAATAATAATTTTTGTTATGGGAGCAGGTCAAAAACCTCTAGAACTCTCTGCTGGGACAAATTTCCCCTAGAAGACATGTCACTGCTCCAAAAAACACAAGAGGAAGCTCAAGGCTAGCAAAACAACGGGACAGAAATTACTGTCTATAGAAAATGCTCTGGCTTGTGCCAAATGCCTAAGGTGGGGTGCGGGGATTAGTGCTGAGTGCCAGAACCCAGATGGGCTGAGCAAGAGCCCTACTTTGTGCCATGATCAGCAGCTGTCATGCTGTTCCAAAATCCCACGGGGCCCACCCCGAGATGAAAATTCATGGGGGACACACTCACAATGGGGTGTCAGGATGGGTGACAGATTTCCCCTTTTCCCAGAGATGAAGAGGAGAGGGTTGCATTGCTTAGGCTTTTTTAAAGATTGTGTTTGCATGTGATTTGCCCCATTTATCATCCCAACAATAAACATGCCTTTCCAAAAATGATGGTCCCGTTGAGGACAGCAAGCCAAACATGGCAGGAGATGAAGCAAGACCTCAGGTCGCCCTGCACAGACAGATGGGCAGGGCTGGCATATGGCTTCTCCCTGTCAACAAGGGGATGTTCCGTAACAAAAGGAAGGACAAAATGCTGCTGCCTCAGAGCCTGGGGAGGTAGACTCACCTGCCTGTGCCCCAGCCAGCTCCTAGGACACACTGGCAAGTGCCACAGCCAGGCCTGTCAAGCAGCAGTGCCTGTGACGACTGGGCACAGCACAGACCTGCCACTGGCTCCCCACTTGTCACTCCTGCCCACTCACACTCGAACCCAGGCTGAAAGCACAAGCTCAGAGCCCAAGGCCCCTCCCCAGGCCTTTCACACAACAAGCATCAGCGGCAATTCCAGCTGTAAAGTTTGCTTTCCTTGACGTACAGTTTACTTTCTCCATTCCCCCACATCCCACCCCTGCCACTTACCCCTCACTCCAAAAAAGCTCTCTCAAACAGGCTTAAGCTTTAAACAAATAAGGGCTTGGCAAGCAGCAGCCTGCTCCTGTTTCCCTCCCCACCAGCCCTGCTCTCCCCCCGCCGCCTCCACCTCTGAGCCTTGGCGCAAGCAGAGCTGGCGAGCGCTGCACAGGCATAGAAAACAAACACGTGGAGCAGCGCCAGCTGTGAAGTTGGATTTGGCATACACTGTTTACAGAATGAATAAAAGCACATGCGAGAAGAAGGAATGGGAGAAGGGAGTCGGAGTGGGGAGCCAGGGGTGCCTTAGGCTCAAGGGAACAAGGTGACTTCGTTACAAAGCCCTGGCACATGCTTGCTGGAGGGTCTTGTGCCCTGCGTGGAAGTGGAGGTGGGGACAGTCCTACAGCCACATTTTCTGAGCTATTCGGCACCACACTTCCCCACCCCTTTCCTAGTGAGCTGGACTCTTTTTGCATGTGCTTGCCCTTCCTCCCAGGCAAAAATTAGTGTGTTCTGACACAACATGTGAAAAATTAATGCACTTTTACCCTCCAGGGCATGCAGTTCTCCCCCTTTTCTTTCTTTCTTAGGGTTTCTATTTTCCATGCACATTATGCTTCATGGCCCCACAGCACAGGAAACCCTGACCCAACTGCCCATCACCTTGACTGAGATGACATATGTTGAAGGTCCACATTTACACTAATCCCCCTCCCAACAGTCCCTTTCTGGAAAGATTTCAGACAAAATATCCCTCCTCTTAAACCCAAGCTCCCAGGAGATGCTAGCTTGGATATCATTTATTATTCTGCCCTCATCAGTCTGGTCTGACCATGGGAATGGCACTGGAAGGCTTTAGGAATAGATCACCTATGGCCTTACAGCAACACTGGGTCCATGCAGGTTTTCCTCCCTCTCTCAGTCATCTCCAAGCAAAATGAAACAGAAATTTATGTACTCTGCAAACGTTTGGGGTAGAATCTAGCAATTTGACATGGTTTGCATGTGGTTTCCCCCCAAAACCATAAACCAGCCCAGGTTTGCTTGGAAGGTCCTCAGTTGTGTTTGGAGGCTGTAAGAAAAGCAGCAGTGTCCTACCTGGTCTTGGACCCTGTCCAAAATAGACCAGCAGCTGGATGGATTAACAGCCCGGCCTGACCACCCAGACACCTGCAGACATGTTTTCACAAGTCTTATTACCATCCCTGAAACACAGTATGAACTTTACCCTCTGTGGTCCAGCCATGAACACTTGTCCTTCAACATCGCTCCAAACCACCAAACTGACAACAAGAGACAGTATTTGGATAGTTTTCTTCCTGAGAACTGCATTATGGACTCCTGATCACAGCCAAGTAAGGTAGCTTACCTTGGAAAAATCTTGTGATTGCTTTTTTATTCTTGGGTGCAATTTACTGAGACATCAAATAAAGACATGGATCATTGCAAATAAAGTATCACTCAAAACCAACCATCCCACTCTAATATTTTTCCCTTTTGGAAGCAAATTAGCAAGACAGAGAGAGATAGAAACTCATAGTCTGGGAGGTTATGATGCCACATTTCTGGAATTGCTTCCTCTACTGGACAAAATATACCCCTACCCTGTGGCTCAGCTTTCCAGGCTGCAAAAACAGGAACAGCAGACTCCAGCTGGTACAAGCAGTAACGAGATGAACATGAGTCACACAATTTCAGATTCTCATATGAAAGGTGCTAGACAAGTATGTAGTGTTATCTGCACTGCTTCCTGGTAGCCCCAGGATTTTTGGATTAGTAAAATACAGATGTCAGCATCTTGGGGTTACTGCCTTGGTAACTGAACCAAGCAGGGAGGGGCATGCTGATTGCAACAAGGAGAAAATATGAATTTGCACCATACACAAAATATTGTGGTTAAGGGAGACAGAGAGATATCACTGACAACAGAAAACAGGATAATTTACTGGGGTTCGTCAGACTAAACTTTCTGCAATCAGAGACTTCAGGGAAAGTGTTTGTCAAGCAAACATTCAAACATCCAGCTGCCATGAACTAAGTAAACAGAGGAGGAGAAGTAGCAGAGCCAATGTGGCACCATTTGCAAATACCCCATGCTCAGCAGTCACAGGCCAACTGAGCCCCTCAGTAAGCACTAGTGAAGCCAAGGGGATGAAGACTCACCACCAGGATGGATAAACAATGAGCAATTCACACCTTCAAAATGTTTTCATCCAGCAGGATTTGCAGAACTGGGCAGGTGTGAGTACAGCAGTCTCTGTGGGTTCAGTGGACACCTTCCTGCACCACACACATGCAAACCATCTGGGCAACCACCTACTGAAATAAAGCCAAAGTCCAGGCTGAAAGGAGTCCTCCAAGATAGCAAGCAATACCCAACAACTCTGGTACCATGCATTTTAGTCCCACTTTACCTAAAAGCTTGCAGTCGTATTTACGGTGCTTACGAGAAGCCAGAGACCAGGGCCAAAGATCTGAGGGCAAACCAGCTGATCCCAGTCCTGAAGCCAAGGGTGCCTAGCAGCACTGGGCAAGGGAGGGGAAACACTGGTCTCTGCTTCCCACCTAAGTGCCTATCCATCAGTCAGTGCTTCCTTCCCATGGTTCACCAGACTGCTGGAAAGGGTACCTGGATGACTTAAGGGATCCAAGAAAATGGATTAAAAATATGCAAGTTTAGACATGCTGTGCAGTGAGACGTGCACATGGAATTTCCAACCACATCTGCTGACCTTCATGGGAAAGTATTCAAGATTGAACATGTCAAAAATAAAGCTGAAATCCATTACAAGCAATCCTACACATGCATCTTCTGTCTACACACCCCTATTCTTCTACACCTTATCCCAACAATGATACCAGAGTGGCATTGTACTAATTTCCTATAGAACAGGCCTCTCTTGGCTATCTGAAAGAAGTGTGAGAGACACAGGGCATTTCAAGGGCAGCAGTGGATGCATTACTTCTCTATTAGTCACTGGCCACGGATGCACCCACAATACCATTGGTATAACCATTCCTTGGCCAGCTGCATTCTGCACCAGAGATCAAAAACTCTCATGCTGCAGCCAAAAGTGCTGGGAGGATGAAGTTCATGGTTCTGCAGCCCGAAATTACTGACACCTTTGTACCTAAACTGTGTTAATGTTCAGGAGGTTCACAGGGGGGTTAGGAAAGCTGTTCTCATCCTCCTAGCTAGAGAAGGAGGACCGTGAGAGATCAAAGGGCCCAGAGAAGCTGCTAGTCCTAAAGAAAAAGAGGCTTGCAGGTTTAGTTGTGGTGAATAGTGACTCTGTCTGAGTTGACACAAAGGGACTTGATGTATTTTATGCATACAGCATTGGTTCACTCTAACTCTGATGGAAGAGGGTGGCCTTCCACAGGAGAATCCCACCCAGATTTAAAAGGCTGAACCTCCATCCTAAGAAACAGTCCAGTACCACAGACAAAAAACCCTTGAAGTTTTTTTCATCAGGAGAAAAATGACCTCCTCTAGAGTCCTGAGGTAAGTGCTCCAAGTATTTATAATCTGGAAGAGATAATAATGAAGAGGCAGAGTTGCTTTAACTTTGCCTTCTCTGCTCCCCTCCTGTACCCTCACCCTCAATTTGCTACAGTGAAACAGCCCTTGGGGAGTTAAATCAGCACCCTACACACACAATGCAATATTTAAGGCCCAAGGAGCTATAAATATGGCACTAAATACATGCCTGTAGAGGTTTTCCACCCTTCATACCTTCCAAATTTGTAATTTTTTCACATTGGAGACCGGGTCAAAACAGAAGGGAGGAACCAGTGCTATGACCAGCCAGTGGTCCCCACCTTAACCACAAGCTACCTGAGGCTTGCAGCCACTGCAGTCCCAGCATTGCAGGGCTCCTTTGGTCACAGGACAAGGTGCTTCGCAAGAATCACAAGGCAAAAGTGCTCCCTGTCCTGCAATGGGAACAGCTGAAGCAGAGGACAGCAGCATCCCAAATCCAACCAGGTGCTTCTGGAAGGGCAGGAGACAGCACAGCAGTCCTAACCTCTGTAAGGAACATGCTGATCTCATTTTTCCAAAAGCAACCACACTAGTGTTGGACCCTCACTCATAAACAAGTACAGACTGATCATCCACTCCTTAGAGTTTCCAACAGGAGAACAAGCACCTCAGACTGTTGACGGCATTTAGTCACAACAGCAGACTTTGGCGTGACACCATTCACATCACCTGGGCCACATAACACCATCCCACTTTTGGTGCAGGACTTTGCTGTTTCCCTGGATGGCAGAAGCAAGTCAACAAAGGCTTAAACCTGGTATAGCCTCAAAAATCACTCACTGCTTTCTGAAGCAAGAACATCTTTGGGAGGGTCCCCATCTGGGAAATGACATTCCGTCCCCCCTCGCTTCCCCTCTTCTTTCCCTGAACTCAGAACAAAGCACTGCACTTCCCAACACGCTCCTCCACTGTTTTCATCTTGGTCCAAATGCTTCTTGTGTTTCAACTTCTGCCAAAAATAAATGCATAAAAAAATATAAAAAAGGCATGTGTGGGGCAGGGGGAGAAGAAACAGAGAGAGTAGAGGGAAGTCATTAAAATCAAATCTTGATTAGCTACCAGTGGTGGAAAAAGGAAACAGGGGAGAGGAGATTTTTCTGTTGTGATATGCATCTTGAAGCTGAAACCAGTAGGCAAAACCAAAGGAGACAAGACTTCTCCACACAGGAGAAGCAAAATCCTCCACCTGGGACCAAAACTAACATGCTTTGCCTTTCCAGTCTACCATGTGCCGTGCCATCATCCGAGGAGGAGGCATTTGCTTCCTCAAAACTATTTCTGCCAATCACCACACAAATGTTTTACCACTCTCACAGCTGTAGCTCTCACAGAGTTCCTGCACCCAGCACTGAGTCCTGCTGGCACAGGACTGGAGGACACAGCACAGCTGGCCTGCCCTTTCCACTTTGATATCAAACACAAAGGTTTGGCCGTTGCAAAGCCATAAGGAATCGTAGAGGAAATGAGCCTCGAAAAGATGGCTTGTGTTGCTTTGTGGATAGGGTGGATGGATCAAATGAAGAGTCCCAGACTGGCTCTGTCTCCCAAAAAGACAGACAGAAAAAATAATTTTAAAAAACCACATTGGCTAAAGAAGCATTTAAAAGCAAAACAAAAAATCCAGTCTGGTTTGTAGTCTGTAATAGAGGAACCCAGGGACACGCAGAGCATGTTTTTTGTTCCTTCAGTACAAAAGCCCTTGGTTTCCCCTCCTTCTCATTCCAGCATTTCCCCATTGGGGGTGTCAGAGACAGTTCAAGGCCTCTCAGTATTTCAGACAAAACTGGGTCTTGCTGACTGAGAACAAGTGGCTGGGGCCTAAGAGAACCGAGGAGATACGGGGAGCTGAAGAGCTGCGTAGGCTAAACCTCCTGCCCCTGGAGGATGGCCAAATGGTCACCCTCCAGCATCCCCATGACCTGCCACAGGCCAGTGCTTCCCTCCAGGGTTTGGATTCCCAAGGTGTGACTTTAGCTCAAAGGCTGCATGGCTAGGCCACTTGGATTCCCCAGGGTTTGCTTGTGCTACAGCTGGTGCTCTGCAGCATGTCAGAGAGGGTGAGATTAACTCCTTTTTTAAGTATCTCATTACTGTTATATTTTTAAACACAGCTGGTTGAAAATTTTTCAGCAAAGCCATAAATAAATAAATACTTTGAGGAAATTTCCTGCGATCTGAAAACTTTGCTGACTGGTCTAGCCTTTATCAGATTATGTCCCCTCTCCAGTATGCCTAAATTCCACTTGCTTCTGCTTTCTCTCCTGTAAGGACCAAATCCATTGAAACAGCAATAAAATACTGTGATTTCACTGCCTGTACTGTTTGATATTTTAACAGCCACCTTCCTGACCAGCACAGTCACTCAGTCATTGTTGTCCCACCTGGTGATTTTTAATTTTCCTTGTAACAGATGTGTTACCTGCCAAGACCCAAAGATCCAGACATTAAAAATGTGTCTCCTAATCCTGTCTGCAAAACATTTATTTTTCTGTTCCTCAGGAGAGAGATGACAGAATAGAGTCAGCTGGGAATCTGATTGTCTCTGATAGGCTTTCCTCTTTCACAGGTCATCTGGCTATGATGCCTCCATCATAGCTAGCTTGGTTTAGAAAGCAGTTTCTACAGCTGAGGGACAACAGTAAAAATCACCATCTGTCATGACATCCTACATAAAATAAATAAGAAAGGCAACACCACCCACTACCTCCTATTAGCAGACTGTTAAGGAAAGCAAACAATCACCCACTTCTAAAGAAGCCCAAGACCAGAGGAACATTTCTCTTCCAGTCAGTCCCTGCCTGCCTGCCTGCTGCAGACAAAACCTGTTTAGTAGTGTCTGTACAAGACCTTGCTATTACACAAATAGCAAATAAAGTTCAGCTGAGGAAAGGTGCCCCAAGTGTGAAGTGAGGCTCTGCACATGGAGCAATTGAAATGCTTGCTCTAGAAAGGCTGCCTTTCTACAGTACTTCTCATTTTAACAGGATGGTTTCCATTTAAACCCTCTTCAATCTTGAAAGAGATGGCTTGGAGCTCCCAGCCTCCTTACCCAAATGCCAACCCACACACTGTAGCCCAAAAAAGGAAATAAATTCATGAACAAATAATTTCCAGTACTTTTTTTCCAGACTATTGTTATGTGACTGCATTTGGAAGTAAAGGAGAAAAAAAACCAAAACAAATAAATGACTGTGGTCAGTCTGGCCTAGAACAGGGGAAGGGAAAAAAAAAGAAACCTCAAACCCCAAACCAAATGCTTGTTTAACATGTTTAGTCATTTTTGGAGAAAACTGTAAGCAGTAAAGAGACCAGGAATAAACAGTGACACCAGCTCCTGGGCTTTGGGGGTGATGACAGGAGATTCTAATCTGTTCCCCATCTATCAATGTATTCTGCTCAGCCTAAGATATTTTAAAAACCTAAGTCTTTTTATGCTAATAATCTGAAGGATTCTACCTTGTCTTCTGTTGCAAACAACTAAGAAGCTTTTGTGTTGTGAATTGCTTCATAATTTTAGAAAGTCTTTTCAATACAGAAATCACCTTTGCTTGAGAGGTATTAGCAAATGTTTCATAGAAAAGATTAGATTGTCTACTCCAAAGACTCGCTCAGCAGTGTTCTAGAAGGAGACAGCAAACCCGACATTTGCTTGCCTCCCAGGAAAAATAAATCTAGAACTCTTTGGATTTTCCACAAATCCTTATATTACTGTTCAGTAAAGGAACATAAGGGGTATTAGATTCCTTTATTGCACAGAGACTCCTTTAAGAACTCAGGCGCTCTGCAAAAGCCATCTTCTGCCTCAAGGACACTTATATCTAATTGCTTACAGGGACTGTCAGTGCTTTCTTTGAGAAGGGAAATCTGCAACTGTCCCAAAGCACTAAACACCCCAGAAAAACCTTTCACTGTTCAGTACTAAGTCATCTGTAGATCAACTCAGGCAGTACCTACCCTCCAAATTACATTAAATACTGCCACTTACTACAGACAGTAGCAGCTTAGGGAGTGGGAAGGAGTAAGGTCTTTTCACCTCCCTCTGGCAACTGTGAAAACTCACCTATCTAAGGGAAATACAATCTCAGAGTTACCACCAGGGAAATTATTCACCATTTCTTAAGTTGGAAAATACCATAGACTCTTTCAGGAAGAAAAGCACTCAGTTTTGTAAGAATGCTGCTCCATGATTTTAGATCCAGTTGTGCAGCTGGCACACTCTGCCCTGGGATGGGTAAAGCAAGTGGTACTCATATAGTCACATTCACAACATGCTGCAGCAGCTAATAGTTCCTCATTAAAGAGATAAACTATATAAACATGAAATGTTACAATGGGACAGAAAGCAGCTTTGAGAATTCCCTCTGCAAGCCCAACAGAGAAACAATTAAAATTTCCCTCTGCATTTCTTGCCAGCTGAAGTTTTTCTGTTTCTCTGCTTTACTTTGTTGATAACAAACATCTGTTGGGAGGATCGTGCCCTGTGCAAGAGAGGAATACATCCATTGCAGCCTTTGGGGCTCGGTACTCAAGCAAAGCATCTGGAGATCCTCTTCTGTGACAGCCACAGATAAACCTCTGCTGATCTTACCTATCCAATACAAAATTCTTCCACAGAAAATTAGTCTTTTTTTTGCAGCCCACAAGTAGTCCAAATAGCTAAGGAGACCTTCAGAAAAAACACAGTGAGCCTCTAGCAGAGATATCTCTTGAGGTCCCCCATATATGCTAAAAGATCTTTATTTTAGGGTCTTCCTTCCCAGCTCTTACCTACCATCAGCTTTTACTCACATATTGCTTCAGCAGAAAGCTCTAGAAGCCTAAACCGGCAGACTCCAGGATAAAGCTGACCATCTGTGGCTCATTAACATCTCACTGAGCCTTTCTGGCCTGGTTCCTACATGCTTGTTGCAGGTGCTGGCACCTCAGCATGTTCAGTGTCCGCTGCTTCTCTGGCTGCCTGTAAGGAGACAGGTCAGCATAAAAACCCTCCCAGCCTGCAAAATGATGTAAGATCAGAAACACTGGTGGGGACTTGAACACGTTGCCTTTGAACCCTCAAGCCCCAATCCACCAGACGAGGGGAAAGAAGGGAAGGAGAGACATGGATCTCATTTCAAGGACGACGTTTCTCCAGAATAACCTGTGGGGAGGCAGCAGCCCTGCCTGTGTCTGCAGGCAGCCACCGTGCCTGGGCAAGGGCTCCCCAGGCCCGCTCTGACACGCAGCATGCCGTACTTGCCTCGGGTCAGCCAGGGCTGGGAGCATCTCTGCAGCAGTGGGCTGGTGCCTGAGGAGGTACCCCTAGTTGTTCCTTACCAGCTTTCCCCAAAACAAGTAAGGGCAGGGGCATCCAGGATATGGCCCAACAAGCCTTTCTCAGCCCCAGCAACTGCTGCTGGCAGCACTGGGACCGCAGGCAGAGGAGGGGAAATGAAAGGCAGAAAACAGGGAGAAAAGGGGGTGCAAGGACCTGGCAGAGGCACCCACATCCTTTGGGAGGCAGCATGCACACAGGCAACAGGGGTGCGCTAGAATTCTCAGCTGCAATCCTGTTCTCCCTTTTCATTGTGAGGTCTGAGGCAAAACTGAAAGGGGGCTGTGTGCTGGGAGAGAGGAATAGATTATTCTCAGTAAGCATGAGGAGGGATGGGTGACACTAACCCATTTTTTAATGCCTTTTCCATCCCATGCCCTGTCTAATTCAGCTGACCAGCAGTGAAAGCAGCAGCTATGCTGGGGCCTCTTCACAGTCTTGCATGCACTGGGAGTGACCTGGGATCAACAGAGAAGAAAAAGCCATAACTGTGCAGCTGTCTGACATCTCCCACCACTCTTCCACTCCCAAGGCACTAACTGCAAGGGCACAAACACCTCATCTGAGATCTCTTCTGTAATTCAATTATTTAGCTTGCAGAGAGCAGATCAAAACACTTGCCAAATGCAGGAGTCCTACTACAGATAGGCTCCCTTTCCTGCAGAGTAGAGCAAAGTCTCTCTTCATGTAGACACAAAGAGGCCCTGGTACAGAGTGCCATTAAAAACAGTATGTTTCAAAGCATTCCTCTGAGCAAAAAGCCTCTGACTGCAGTTCAGGCTGTTACTCAGACAGCAATAGGGCATGGCCATGAGCTGCCCCCTTTAGACAGTTTGTCTGCAGATATTTGCAAATAGATACCAGAAGAGGATCCATCTGATTCCCCACCAGCTCCCTAAAAAAGTGCTCTAAGTCAGACAAGAAAGGAGGGAAAGAACCTGCCCAGGTTTCAATGAAGCAATCCTATCATTCTTGAGAGACAGTTCCCAGTTAATACATCAAGCCACGATTTGCTAATGTCCTGCCATTGCATCCACATAGCTGCTCCCTACTGGGCTACCTGTGACTGCAGGAGTTAGATTAGCATTCAGGTACCCCTGTATGTCCCCAGATACAGGCTCAATGTGCTCAGGAAGAGCAACTCTTTGTAACCCTGCTGTCCCTTCCTGCTGCTCCTGCAGCTCCTTACAATGTAAGGTACCTCTTTGCTGACCTGAACATCTTCCTCTTGCACCTGGGCACAATACAAGCCATGGACTTGGCCTTGGCAGCATCTGTTACAGCTTATTCTCGGCTTGTGCACTGAAAGGCAGTGCCTCCAGAGCAGGAGAAGCACAGTCCCAGACCCCCTGTGAAAAGAAGGTACACAATATTTATGTAATGGTACTGTTCAACTTGAGATTGCATGCTGCAAGCAAAACACAGTTATTACGATGGCACTTTCCTCTCCCAGCTACCTTTCAAAGCACAATGCCGAAACTGAAAACTAGCTGACAGGAGAGAATTAAAGCCATAACTGGCTCCCTTCCTTTCCCTTCAGCCACAAGCTCTTGCTCTCTGACTGCAGCTCCCCAGCTCCACAAGACCCACTGCCTGCCCCAATATAAGGCATGCACAGCAGCAGGACACTACCAACACCATCTGCAGTGCCAAGTACCCCATTGGGAAATCACTCACTGGAGCACATGTAGCCACTGATGTTAGCCGAAGCTAAGGAAGATGAGACTCTGCTATGGACAACTCTCAGCCGCAGGGCAGACAACCTTCTATCAAGGTTTAGTGACACTGGACTTTGACCTCTTCTGAGCAGGGCACATCAGAGGATGGAGCATGAGACTGAGTATCAGACACCATGGGGTCTGTACTCAGCTCCAGGCCTGACCTGCCGAGTCACTCCAAGGCACACGTGCCCTTTTCATGCTCTATTTTTATCTCCACATTTGCCTCACTATTTTGAATGGGGATGTAGGAACAATTTCCCATTACAAGTTAACATGGTATCAATCATAGCTGTGTCCCAACCTTGGTTAAAACTTGTAGACACAACTGTAATACAAATAATAATTTAGGTTTTGGAATATGGTGATGGGGGAAGATGGCATAGCAGGCCTTTCTCAGGCCTTCATCCAGAGAGTCAAGAAACCTGTACTTATCTTCAGTGCTGAGGCTATACTAAAACTGGGTTATACTTACATTTTTGTGGCTGATGAAATTTGCACTTGCTTGCTTGGTCACTAGTTTGGGAATTTTTTTTAAAGGTGGTTCTTTCAAGTGGCTCAGAGGTTAGGGATGTCCAAAACAATCCCCAGAGAGATTATAGGGTCAGGCATCAATGATAAACACAGCCTGCCACTTACTCTTGATGTTGTTCTCTTTGTGCTCCTATTTCCTTCTTCCCAAACCTGCAGCCCAGGCAACTGTGAGGCAAACAGGACAACTGTATATCTAGCAACTATGTTCCTGCCTAAATTGCTACACGATGTAAGTAGCAGACCCTTCCTTCCAGAAAAGACCACAGGCTTCATGATGCTGTCAGCAGGATCCCACAGCCCGTACTGCACATTTCACACCAGGCGAACCCAGCCAGCTCCAGTGGGAGCAGGAGTAGACTGGTGCCTGCCCTGTGAGACACAGGGCTGGCTTGTCTTGCTGTAGCCATGTAAACGAGATCACTCTTCCCTAAGGCTTCCACAAAATGGCTCCATACCTGCCTACCAAGAGATGAGTAGGGTCAGAAAACACACCCAGGCTCCAGCAGCTCCAGCTCTGTACCTTTGGTCCTGACCCTCTTTCTCAGCATCCATCAGCAAACTAATGGGCTGCATGGTCATCCAGCATAGTTGATCATAATCCCAAGACCTTCTTCCTCTCTGCTGCCTGAGCAGCCACCTCTGGCAGGATCTGCAGATGGGGTGACAAAAGCTAAACTATTCTTAGAACATTTCAGCACCTCAGGCACCCAGAGCAGCGAGGTCCTCAAAGGCAACCAGTCCTTGCATGGTCCTGGACTCTTTCTCTACAGCATTACAGAGGTGTTAAGGCACAAGCTGGCATGGAACCAGGGACTCAGCTCCTCATCTGCTGCAAAGCAAACATTTTTTTCCCTTCAGGCCAGTCCCAGATACCCCGAGGGCAAACTCAGAGTGACAAAAGGTGATGATGGACACATCTAAAGCAGCTGGCATGCCTCTCTGAGGAGGTCTTCATGCACCAGCTTCTCATAGGCTTGTCTCACCCTACCAGCTGCAGAAATGCCTGACAGCTGCAAGCTTGATACCCTGCTTGGCCAGCTGAGGGGTAGTGAAGTCCCCACAAGGACTCAAAAGCTTGTAGATATCAAGCCCTCTCCTGCAAGGGTCCAGCTCTGCTGCGGTCTGGCTGGCCATGCCCAGAAGAAGTTAGTAATGGGGTGCTCCTCACTGGATTCAAACCCCTTTACAACTGGATAACTGGGGCCATCTTCCTCTCTTTCTGCCCAGATGACTCTGACTTAGAAGCTGCACTTCAGGTGCTTACAAGCCAGGATATGCCTGAATAGCCACTTAGGAAACAGGGTCCACTTCCATGCAGGAGTAGGTGGTCAGGACTAATCTGGGCAGCTGTTACACTGGTGACAGTGGGACTGTCCCATAAAACCACCAAGCATGATCCTGTACTGAAAAGTGATGAGGGGAGCTGGTCTCAGTGCACAAGTTTCATTGACTCTCCACCGTATCATCAAAGTCAGCCCACATTTTTGAAATATCCCACCCAGAATGTTTCTGAAAACATCTCTTGACACTGGGAATCAAACCAAACCCTTCAATCTGACAGTGCTTGGGTTTGTTAAACAAGCAGTTTTCTTCTGGAGGAAAAAAAAACCCATAAAAATCATATGCCCATTACTATTCAGGGGCCCCAAAAAAATTTCTCACTGACAGCAGCAGGGTCTAAAGAAGCTGGACCAGCTAGTCTTTTTACCACCCTGGCCAACAAATGGCAGGAATCTTCTTGCTCCAGAGGGGACTGCCATCCAGAGAAGTGCTGAAGCAATGAGAATGCTACAGCTCAGGGAGCAATTTGGGACAGAAGGCACTGGATTAAATTTCTTCAGCATCCAGAACACTACTGGCTTCCAACTAATTGTCTATTTGTGTGCGTGCATGCACAAGAATCCTCGCTCCATGGTCTGTCTTTGTGCCAGCATATTCCCAGCGCTGCCACTCTCTAGGGACAAGGCCCATACTTGTATTCAATCTCAGCTTTGGCTCCCAAACACTAAGGTTTCAGATTATGTCTTAAAAAACATTTTCTCTGGCAACTGGGCTGTTAATGGATGTGATGTTTTTGCTCTCGCCTCCTCCCCACCTTTAAAAGCTTGGCACTAAAGGGCTTCTTTGAAGATAAGGCCAAATTTTCAATTTAAGGGGAGGAACTTAATAAAGTAGATTTGAAGAGATGGAGAGGAGGAGGAAAATAAAAAAAACAACCAACCCTGGAGCCACTTTGCCTGTTGAGATGTACACTATGCAGCACATAGGATTACAATGGCCTCTCTGTACCACCAGTGGCTGGAGCCAGAAGTTCGCTACAGCTGCACTGCTGCTACCTACATGAGGCTCCCCGAGGGTCATGCTCAGAGACAGCTTTTGCTATGGCAGCACACTAGCCTGCTCTCCAAACCAAAAGCATGCTGCAGCCCCTACAGGCCCACATCCACCCAGCATGCAGGGGCACATGTCCCCAGAGGCAACCACAGGAGCCACCCACTGGGCTGTCAGAGCTGCACAAGGCTCTCTGCTGAAATCAAATCTGGTGCTCATCCAAGAGGTTTTCTGAGGGCCAGCAAATCTATGGTCTCTCTTGTTCTCCAGCAGAACTATCCTCAACACCACAAGGAGGCAGGGAAGTGCCATTTAGTTTTGCAGGTGGAGAGCTGAGACAAAGAGCAACTTGCCCCAACTTGGGGGGGAAATCTGTTATGTAGAGGAGAATCAAATGAAGCTGGTCTCACATCCCAGGCTTGCACCCTAAAACCCTGGCATCACTAAGCAAGGTGGCTGCTCTCCCTAAGAGTACCAGGATAAATTACAGTGATGTTATCAGAAGAAGTTGAATTTTGCAAATAAATGCTGTATTCCAGGCCAATGTGTTCATACTTGAGGTGTATTTCTCAAAGACTACCTCAGTATGTTTGTATTACCACAGGCTTTCTAAACCATACTAAACTTAACACAGGCTCTGTCTACCCTGTCCTCTTGTCAACTGAAAGGAAAATAAAAAGTAACCTCATTCTGGTATTTGAAATCTGACAACACAGTTTTAACAGAGATCTTTACACCCTTTTCCTCTGCACTCATGATTTAAAGAATAGCAGAAGGGCCTGATGCACAGTCTTCAGATATACAAACTTATATACAGACTTGCTGACATTACAACCAATGAACACGTCCCTGTATTTGGTAGGGCCCTGGGTCTCTGGCTGTGCATGAAAGAAAAACTTGCTGGTTAATCTCTCTGCCAGAGTTGACCTGGGAGAGCCAAAATGGCATTTGCTGCTGCAGGACTCAGGGTGAAAGATTTACTGCCTATGCCAGGCACAGAAGTTAATGAAAAATGACCACCTTTCAAAACACCACCTGGTTTTCACACATACATATAGAGACACCACAGCCCAAAACCTCTGCAAACCTGACAACAGTGAGTTTCCATAGGGGTAACATGCTGTGGTGTGGACTTCACCCAGCAAGCCTCCAACACTCTGCACAGGCACAAGGTGCAGCCGCCATCCTCACATCTAGTGGCTGCTCAGGGAAGATGACTGAATGCAGGGCAGCAGCCTCTAAAGAGCTGCTGAGCAGAAAACAAGGATAAAGTCTGGCTCTCACCTCTGTGCTGGCACACTGCCCACAAGGAGGTCAAAGAAGCTCAAGCACGTTCCACACGCTCCCTGACGCACATTTCTCTCCATCGATGCCATAGAGCCAAAATAAATTGGCACTGCCTCTCACTCAAGAGCTCCTACAGCACACAATGGCAGCCCTCAGAGCCCCTCACAGGCACCCAGTCCAGGTGCTCTGCTACCAACCCCATCAGGCAGAGTTGAGCCTTCCATCCCATTTGTCCCTTTGCAGGGAAGAGAGGCCATTTCAATAAAAGGAGCATGTAACATCCTCAGGGCAGGAATCTGTTGCTCTCTGTTTAAGCAGAAAGCTCTGCACCACCCGCAGCAGCTCTGGGACTGTGTAAGCATCAAGTGGTTTCTTTTCCCTGCAATAAATATCTTCTGAGCTTTTCCAGCCAACTTGCTTCCACTGCATCCACACTCCTTTTGTCTTAGCTTCCCATGGATATTCAAACAGCTGTGTTGCTGGAGCCACATGCTCCTGTGGAGAGATTTTAGAAGACTCGTGCACAAATATGCATACAAAGCAAATTTTGAAAGCTTCCTACTTCTGGCAAGCATTCCCTCCAGAGAATCAGCTTCAAGCACTTGATCAGCCAATGAAGAAACAGATACGATGTCGTATGATTTGGAGCCAAGAGGAACTAAACTGAGTATTAGGAAACAGAAAAAGATGCATGAGGACACTTTACATTGAACAATTACTCAAAGTACATTTAGAAACCTGAAAGATGATTTTCACCCCACATTTTACCTAAGGACCTGCAATTCATTTAGTTATTATTCACCTTAAATCGTTCTTGTGGCCTAGGAACTGGGACTACATAACAACCTCTTAAACTGAGACTGACCACAGGAGCACCAGAAACACACTGGCAGCAGGTATTTCTCCCTCAGGATGTTTTCAGTCTAACCAGAAACAGGAAGTCTCCAAAGATTTTGCAAGAGAACTTTTTTTCCTTGTGGGATATCCCATCCTAACTGCAGAATTCACACTGCAAAATTTTTTAGCCTGGGAGGTAACACTTTAAAACCAAGAGATTTGCAAGCCTTGGTCTGTAACATGCCAGCAGTAACATATCAAAGTCACCTCTGCACATTAAAGAAGTCCAAGGGAATTGTGCCTCATGACTCTGAGGCACTCGGCATCAGATATTAAAATGAACAACCCACCATTATTTACTGCCAAAGGAACTTTTGTTAACCTGGAGTTACCTTGGCTTACTGCTGTTGTAACACCTTGCAGGCTGAATGATTAAACTGAGCCCAGCAGAGCTGAAATCTCTGAAAACCCACCTGCAGGCCAACCTAGGCTAAAACAACCAGTGTGGTCCCCAACACACTTTTCCCTGTCATTGCTCCCCTGCTTCATGAGGCACACAAGGTGAGATGCTGGCAGACAGCCTGCCTTTGCCTGGGAAGAGAGTGATTTTGGAGGCACAGAGGTGCCTCTCCAGCTCTGTGGCAGTCCTGAGGAGGCTCAGCACAACAAAGAAGGTTCTCCTCAGGGCACCTGAGTTTCTGCTCTGAGAGACAAGAGGCTGGGTACAGGTCAGCTGGCAAGAGACAACACAGACAGCAGTATCTGGCCCTCCTTCCAGCGCTCAACCCATTGGCACAGGGTCCAGTTCCATTTTCTGTATGGGAACAGTAAGGCACAGGCTGTGGAGAAAATTCAAACTCACAATAGGGCACGTGCATGGGCTGAAGACCCAGCCCAAACACCTCCACTTTCAAACACATGCTTCCAACTGAAGTGCCTTTCCTGTCCTGTCACCTATGTTCCCCCCCACATCCCCGCTAGAAGACGCAATAGCTGTTTTTTTTCCTATGCTTGTTATCAGATTGCAAGGTTTCTGTGCTCCTAAGAGCATGTGGTTCAGGAACAGGCCAGGAAACATGGGTAGGTAGATCTGGTGGTGTTTCAGTCAAGTGTTTCACTAACAAGACAAAAATTCAGATGTGCCCTAAATTAATAACTTTTCTTAATTCAGGAAAGGAAGTTTCTCCTCTGCAACAGTGGGGACAAAGCAGGCTGCTTGCTTCATAGCCATGCCCGTGATGCTTCTTGCTTGGCAGGAGGCTCCAGCTGGCTCCCAAAGAGGCAATTCTGCTGGCCCTAGTCCCAGGAGGAGCTGTACCAGCATCCTGAAGGCATTGCAAGGCTGCCAGTTTGGTACTGAAGATTTGGAGGGATCTGTCTGGTGTTAGTTTTGAGGACACAGCAGAATTTCAAGCAGTGAAGCGGACTGAGCAATGATTCACCTGTCCTTCAATGAAGCAAAATTCCAAGCCAGGAGTCTCACACTCTGAGGGCTGGAAAGACCTCTGCAAACACAAGACACTGGGTTTCACTTTGCAATCTCAAAGAACCTCTCGCTCTGTGCTTGTGTATCACATGAGTAGAAGGCACAGAAAAGCTGCTTTCTGCAGACTGCAGGGATACATAGAACTCATACAACTTACACATGCTAGTTTGGAGCACACACATGCAGAATCATGCAGTTCCAATACTTCTTCCTTGTGCCAAGCAGAGGAGAAATGTGTGGACTCAGCTACTTGTACTGGGATAACTCTCAAATAATGGTCCTGTGCGGGTGTGTGAGCATGAGTGGGAGAAAACAGAGCTTGCTTTTCCCAGCTGCACAGGACCTCTGTGCACTGCTCAGATGAACCTGCCTCACATTCCCCAGCAGGAAGTAGGGAGGACTGTATCTGACTTCAACCCTCAGAGCAAACATCTACAGGCACCTCCTCTCCTTGGTATATGCAGGATGAGTCCCTGTAACTGTATCTGAAGGAGAGGATTAAGAAAAGGACATGGAACAAAACTCCATTTACTTCTTGTCAGAGAATATCATGCACCCAGCAGGGAGCTCACAGCTTTTCCTAATTGTCCTATTTACTCCTAGTAGCATGGGAATTTATTTCACCTTCATTTCTTTATGTCACTTAAATAACAAAACAAATCTTCACTGCAAACCCATGATGTGTTTCTGCTGAAATCCTTCCCCAAGACATGAACCCTAGTATTCAATCCAGTAACTTGAAGTGTCTGCCATATAAGCATACAGCCATAAATAGAGAGGAACCATTCTCTTAATTGTGGGCTCACTGAGTCAGTTTCAAAAGAAAAATTAAGATAAAATTCTACTCACAAAACGCCTACATTCTTCTAATATTTTCCATGGTAGTTTTTTAGCCCATGGGAAAAGAAATTTTAATGGCAGATTGCAAATGAACAAAAAGACACTATGGTAGCAATGTAGAAATTAAGAGAATTGTGCACCAAGAAAAACATTTAAGACATGCTGAGAATTACACACGGGTGCTGAGTGTGTGTATGGATTCCTGTTATCCCACTCACATAATGCTGCAGAGAGGTCAAGAGAGTTTCTTTAAAACAAACAAGGACAAAAAAGCCCAGCTTTAATAGATGTGAACTGCTTTTCACACAATGCCTGTGAAATAACACTTGGGGTACTAGAATTAGTTGGGGAAATGCTCAAAGATAGATTTGTATTAAGTACCTTCTACCAGCCAGGGGTTTTGGTTACAAGTCTATTATTTTCTAAAGTAAGTATTAGTATCTTCAGAGCACTTGATAAAGTCTTGTTTGGACACAGCTACAAATTCAGCATCCCACTTTCTCCCCAACACATTTTGTATTTACAGTCACCATCCAGACGATCTGCCAAAGTTGCAGTCCAAGCAGGGAGGCATGCGTGCACAAATCCTACAACATCCCACTGCCGGGCAGAAAATTACTTCCCCTGACCCAAATCACTCCTCATCCTTACACCAGGGTTAAAAACTCTATGGCCACAGAAAAAGACAAAAATTCTACTTGCAGACAGACTACCCACCCTCGCTTTTCTTTGCAGCAGCAGCCCCTCACGGAGCACAAACCGAAATGCCTTCGCATCTGCCAGAGACAGCTCTTGCCTGTAAACTCCCAGCAACTTTTGACAAGAGTTGGAGCAATGGAGGATGGATCTGCACAGCTTCTCCCTCTCTCCACTGCTCACCGTGTCTCCTCGCCCAGCCAGCAAGCAGTGAGGACTGGGCAAGGTCGTGCACCACGTTTCTGGGGAAGTTCCAGGAGAGCCCTGGAGCACCGCGGAGCGAGTGCGTGCCCTGGGGCCTCCATTAGTCCTGTCCGACCCGGGGAGGAGGAAGAGCTGGAGGGAAACATCCGAGACCCCACGTCTCACCTGCCTGCGCGAACACAAGTCCCGTCCCCGTGGGGACCAGCGGGTCTCCACTGCTCCCTCGTCACGTCTCTTATATTTCTCGGCAGACTCCCTTCCTCACATCCCCACACCAACTTCCCAAACTCTGCCGCTGCCTGAAGATGGACGGGGCGAAAGCCCTGCGCCCCATCGCCCGCCACCACCGTCCGACCTCCCAGCCCTCGCCAGGACCACCAGGCCCGGGCCCCCTTCTCTTTGACTCACCGCGGTCTCCAGTGGAGCAGGCGGGGGGAAACACAAAGATGCCCCAACGAAGGGAAGCAACAAAGAGGCTTAAGTCCAGGAGCTGGGAACTTCCAGGCCGGATCTGCGGGGAATTCACTACAGATACAGACACACACACAGAGACACACACATACACACACGCACACAGAGGGTGGGGGGAAAAAAGAAAAAAAAAAAAGAGAAAAAAAAAGAGAAAGAGGGGGAAAGGCCTGTTTTGGGGTGAAGGGGAAAGTGAGGGGGCCCTTGGTTTGGGGGGGTGGTTGTGCTTTTTCTGCGGGCTGGCGCTGGAGATGGGGGGCCGCGCTGAGCTCAGGCGCGGCGGGAGGAGGAGGAGGAGGAGGAGGAGGAGAAGGAGGAGGAGGAGGGAAGAGGCGCCGGGATGCGGGAAGCCAGACCCTCCATACGGGAGACGGCTTTTAGATGACTGAACTCCCAAACAATTCCCTGCTCTGGCTACTCCTGCCCCAAGAGCCTCCCTTCTTCCCCTCCCCCTGAGGAGGAGGGAAGAAGAGGAGGAGCCAGAAGAGGGAGAAAACTGCAAGCAAAACCCCTTCCCCAAAGCCGGGCAGCGGCCGAGCCCCGTCCCCCAGCGCTGTGAGCGGGGAGCCGCGGGCTCTCAGGGCCGCTCCCCGCCGCCCCACGCTCCCGGGCCGGGAGGCGGGAAACTTGGGACGGAGAGTTTGTTGTTGTGGGTGGGGAAGGCGGACCTGGCCTAGGCTGCGGGGGTCCTGGGCTGGCACCGCAGGCTGGAGTGGCACCAGCGGTTCACGAAGCCCCCCGAGAGCCCCTCCTGGGCGGCCATCTCGCCCCAGCCTCAGCGGTCATAAGTGTAATAAATACCAAAAGGATGGAAAGGTATTTTCTTCCAACCATCGCTTCCTAGCAGGTGATTGGTCTCACGGAAAGTGTCTCGGGCACAAGTTTCTAGGAAAAGCAGTGACACCACTCCCTGAGATTAAACCCCACCGCTTTTTCCTCACTGCGTCTCCGTGCACCAAAGGGAGATGCCCCAAAACTTAAATTTACCCAGAGTGCAGGGAAATCTTCGGTCTCTCAAGGCCCTTCAGTAAAGATTACCTTGAAACAATTATGTTACTGAAAGGTCAGGATAGATTTCTCACATTTTTGCTATGTACAGAAGAGCATGGATAACAAACATGATCTGTAGTTTCTAAACGTGAAGTCCTTCAGTCTTCAAAAAAGAAGGTGAAAGAGTTGAAGTTTTTCATCATGTCGTCATTGGGTTTCAGAGTTATTCCTGCTTAGTGGCACTTCAGGAGAGTTCTGATCTCCTGGTTTACTCATTGCTCATAAGGATGATGCAAAGGATTTAGTGCATTCTAATAGGATCTCTCTATTTGTATTTGGGGTTCTTACTTCCTTGTTTTATTACATGGGTACGAAAAATATTAAAACTGATTTTTCTGTAGGATTTTTTGAGTTCAAAGGGAGAGTGTGTTGATGGCTTCTTCAACTTTCATTTCAATGGGTAAACTTATCAGGTTGAACATAGACTTGTAAGGTTGAACACAAACTTCCTTCCACTGAAATGTTAAGTTTGCTCTCTAATTACCTTTTAAATAATAGTTTCCAAGGTTCCAAGTTTTTCCATATATTGCTCAGTAACACACTCCTCAGGTGCTAAATCCATATGTAGACACCTCACTAAGTGGCCTAATTTTTACAAGTGCTAAGACCTCTAGCACCTGCCTTGTCTGAAGAATGCTGGTTTCCTAATTTAAAGAAGTCATAAACTCTCCTAAATTAAAACAGGAATTGAATTAGCCCTGACTAGTTTTAGGCTTACGGAGGTGGGAAGAAAAGGGTGAGGGAGCAGAAATTAGAGCTACCTTGTGCAAAGAAATGCCCCAGGGCTTGTTCAACAGTATGAAAGGAAAGATTGCAGCCCTGCAGGATTACATTCGCTGTTTAACCCTGAGACTGAGGGAATACATGGATGCAGCAGTGCCCTTCATATGCTGTTCTTCTCACCTGCCTCCCAAAACAAATGCCTTGGGACAAAACAGGGTGCTGCTTGTCCCCTTGGCATGCCTGGACAAGCCAGTGGCAGTCCTGCTCTCAGGAAGCTCTGTTGTTGCTGAACTGGGGATGCCTGCTCTAAACTGGCATGCATTTGTTTCAAACTCCCCGCCAGAACCGACTTCTGGATGCTACTGGCCTCTCTGAAGCTCAAAGTACTGTGAAAGCCGAAACCCTCTCATTAACCCCAGTTCCTCAGGCGTAAGGAGACTTTTACTCTGGGCATTGGCCAAGCACAGCCCATGGCTGGGGTGTGGGGGTGTCCCATCTCCTTCTGGAAATGCCAGAGCCCCCCTGATCCTCGGCTACCAATTTGCCCATATTGGCCCTGTTGCTCTCTGATCTCAGACAAAATTCCCACTGCTGCTGCTGTTGGATGCAAAGGCTTCTCCTTGGGGCCGCTGAAACTCCAGCTGTTTGATATTGTGAGGAGCAAGGCAGGGGGCACAGAGGGACTCCGCATGAAAGGGCGAGCTCAAAGGAAACCGGACTCTGGCATGTCGGCACGATACTCAGTGGGTAACAGGCTCAGTTAAATTTGCTCATTCAGCCAGCTAAGAGGGAGAGTTTTCTCATCTGTCCTGCTATGTTTAATTCATCCACACATGCCTCCCAATTACAGCAGGAGTAATAAACAGAAAGGGATGTTGGGGGTGGGGGGAAGCCAGCCAGGCCCCAGCCACCAAACCTAAGTGCCCTGAAAAAATGTGAGCTGCACACTGCTGGGGTTGCTGTCCTGGGAGCAGCTCTTCAGCAGCTCTGGCTCTCAGTCCTTACGAATTTTAGCCCAGATTCATACCTGAGTTTTGTTGTTTTGTCTATTTTTCTCCAGAAATGTACATTGCAGGAGGTATGTTGCAGAGTCCTGCTTTAGGTGTATCATGTCTGCTGCCTGAGTTAGCAAAACTCCCAATAAAAATCGCTGTGGTATCCCTACCTCCATGGAGGCTCCCAGGCTCACTGCCAGGTTCCTCTAACCCTGCATTTTTGCAAAAATGAAAAATTGATGAGGGGAATTGTGCTGTGAAGCAAAGACAAGATCAATAAAATGCTCCATAATAGAGTGAGTTCAAAGCTGTCTGGTCATGTTGTTGGAAATTCAAGGTAAGTTTGTGGAAGGATGGATGAGGAATTGATGACTAGCTCAGTTTCAGGAGTGGCCATGGTCCAAAGTGACCAGAAAGTCATCTATGTACTCTGTAGAGGAGAGGGAAAAGACTCACATTATGAAGGGATGTGAACAGAAAGCCCCCAGTTCAAAGAAGTTTCAGCAGGAGTTTTACTTTGTTTACCCTCTTGTAAAGCTATTTGTTACTTCGATAATCCATAGGAAACAGGATCATTTCTCTCTGGGATGTCAAATTAAATAAACAAATAAAACCTTGTTTGGCTGGTGAGAAGCTTAGAAAGGAAAGTGTATTTGTATAGGGATTCAGGAACTAAGCATCTTTCAGGGCTAGAAGATTAGGAAAGAAATCAGAGAAACAAAGGGGAAAGTGATTCAGTCATCAGAACTCAGCCAAATTAAAGAGGAGGGTGGGATGAAAGGACAAGAGATGGGGCCTGCCTATATTAGGAAATCTCTACTGGCGCAAACTAAACCAACTTGATGTCAGTTTAGTTTTACCACTAGGGTCCAAGTCAGGGACATAGACTTGGTTGTGACAAGCTCATCCTGATTTCACACAGAAATATCATACGTTCACAGGAGTTTCTTATATTTCAGAATATATATGTTACCCCTCATGCACGAACCCAAGCACATACAAGGGATAACATATGTATTTTGAAATAAAAAAATTGCAGTGAACCAGGGCTAGCTCTTCCCTCTGAGGGAGGGGTTGGTAGCATGATAGTTTTATTAGTACTGCTCGTGTTTCAGACATGATAAAAACAATATAAAAGAAACACAGCTCCACCAAGGTATCATTCTCTTTTTTTGCAGTGATACATATATTGGTATAAAACATGTTATATATTGGTGTAAAATGTGTTATATATGGGTCCAGCTGTGCCTGTTCTGTGCCACATCCCACAGGGGATGTTGTAAAGAACTACCATTCTACCTGTAGTCAGGTCATTGATAGGAAATACTTGGAGAGTTAGTGGGCTCCCAAGTCAATGAGAAGATTTGGTTCATGTCCATTTGTTTCCATGTCTTAAAATGTTCAGGGATCAGCAGTCAGAGAGATCCTCTTGTGTTTGGCAAGTGTTTTACAACGTCACTGAACATTTTGAATGGAGGACAGGGTCTTTAAGAAAACATTTTGTTAATGAGAAATTATCAAAGGCAATTGGTAAAACTTTTTGCTTGAGTAAGGAGATCAGACAAATGCCCTAATAAATAGCCTTTCTGCCCTCACCCCTGAATCCTGCTTTCCTTCCTCAGAACTTAGCAACTACTCTCCTACAGTTTAAAACTTCTCTTGTAGTGAAAAGCAATATAACCACATTTGTGATCGTGACCACACACCTCCCTGCCAGTGCTGGATGTGGGAAGTCCTGGGACTGGATACAAGAGCACCATGAATCTGCTGTGTGCAGAAAGAGGTAGGACATGCCCTCCTGCCTTTGGGTTCACTGCCAAAATCCATCTCAGAATAATGATAAGAAATGCTTCCCTCATGGACAGGATGTGAAACCAAGACCACACATGTCATCTTTTGCAGTGACAGTGTTGCTCTGTGCTGTTAAATAGGTGTTGTGTTTTATCCAGAGACAGTAATATTTCAGTGGCAGGCAAGCTTATTCTCACCCTTGAGTGGGAAATTATTTGGAAACTTCTGGATGCATGTACAGGGGATAGACAAGATGGGCTGCTATAAAATAGTTCACCCTTCCAAGTGGAGATGGAACTTGGGCAGTAGGTACTGAAAATAGGACTTTCATGGGTGGAATGCATTAGATAGAATGGATCATTTCAAGTGAAGGCTGTGAATTTCAAATTGGAGGAGAGATATATATAATGTTTTAGCATACACATTGAAATTATATATATATATACATAAAACTGCAGCATCACCAGCTCTTTAAGAATCAGTTGGGGTTTTTTGTGTGTGTGCACCTCTTCAGCTGGAAATCACGGCAGAGTGCAAATGTTTTAGTAGGTAGCTTTGACAGATCCTTTCCCCCAGTATCCATTTTAGATTTGTACAGGTTTGTTGAAAAAAGCAGGGTTTTCCTTCTCACATAAGATTTATTTTCCTCTGTGGAGACTCTGCATAGAAACCTGGTGCTACAGTAGTTGATGGGAATCTTGTTCTCATCAGTACAGACTCTGCTGAGTTTAGGATTCATACTTTTACGATTCCTTAATCCGTAGTAGGTTGTTGCAGGTTTACAGACAACAACAGTGAAGATAGGGAGACATCCTAAAGGTATTCCAGGTTAATTCTGAAGACTGAAAATATCCCTTTAGGTGGAGTGTAGTCCCTGGATAATTACACCTGTGGGAAATAGCTGCCTGTCATGTCTGTCAACAAGGGAGCTTACCTTTTAAGGCACACAGATCTCCCTTTACACCACATTCTCTCTTTGTTGTAGTCCATTTATTCACCTATTATTCACCTGTAATCTTTCCTTCCTTACCACTTTCCCACACACCTGTTGCCTTTCCATCTTTTTTTTCCATTGCTTAAGGCTTGTGCTTACTCTGTCCTCTGCAACAACCCTCAAACAAGTCCTTAATTTCAGGAAGTGAAAAGGCTGGGGATCCCCAGTCTCCTGGGCCCCCACTAACCCTGCATCTGTCCTTGTGCCCCCCAAGAGCTCCCCTCCCATCCGTCGCCCACATCCTGAGCATGAAAGCCAACCGGATTAATCCGGCACAGAGCACATTGTGTGTGAGTCATGACAGGCTCACTAAGGCGTGCAGTGCTGATAAAAGGCAGCTCTGATGGGCTCTGTCAGGGATCCCGGAGAAACAGCGTGGAAAAAATCTGCTAACCCACATCCCAGCCTGGCAGCCGGGGCCTGGAGACAGACAGGCACCGAAGGGAGCACAGGGAAGGGGTCCTGATCCAGGCTCAGCCTGTGGGGAAGCCCCTGGTCCCAGGCATGAGCTGCTGTTTCCTGGGGTCATCCAAGAGCTCATGAAGCCAGAAGAGGACTGGTGCAAGGCTCTAGGTTGTGAGGATACACCCTGGAATAACCTTCCTCTCCCCAGCTGACCATCTGACCAAAGGACATTCCTGACCTTCCAAAGCAATGTCAGAGGTGTCACTCTCCTTAAATTTACCTTCCCCTGCTCTGTCCCAGTGGCTAGCACTGCCAGGGCAGCCTGAAGTAGACTGCTCTTGTCTAACTTGGAGGACATGTCTCTCAAAACCAACCTGCAGTTTCTCATTATTTGTTCCTTATTTTTCGTATGACCCTTTAATATCATGTTCTTCAGTATCTTCAAATCTCTGATGTTAAGCCTTGCAGACACTGATGTTTGAACCATTGTAAGTCCCTCTCCTTTTGATCAGGCTATGCATTGCCTATCTTCAGTGTCCTCTTAATACTCTACTTGTGTATAGTGTCCACTGAATACCATCGTTCTGCTGCAATCTGGAGACTCAGTAAAAGGCAAAAAGAAAGAGCTGGTCTTACAGCTCCATGCCTTTGGGCATAAATGCCCTGCTTTGTCTTTTCATTAGGCTGTGCACAAATACACTTCTACTGCATTTTAAAGAGCAGGATAGCAGAGTACCTACCAGTCACTTCTTTGAAACTTTAGGAATTTGAAACTTTAGGAATTTCTCTTACAAGAAATAATCATGGCTGATGCCAAGGTCTTGGTGGTCAGGAATTTACAGCCTCTGAGAACAAGGCTGAGGTGAACTTTAAAAAGTTACATAACTTAGTGTTTCTGATCCTTTTTTAATCCAAAGAACAAACTAACCTTTCAGGGAGGAAAAAGAAATCCACACATTCTTTTGTGGCATGATATGATGCAGCAGCCAGCGGTTATAGGCAAATAAAAATCAGGCAAAGCTTTGAAATTCTTCATTTTTCATTTCTACCAGCTGCTTTTATTTGTCGCCATTTCATTTGACTGCATGTGTTAGATATTGCATGAGGCATGACTGTATGGGTGGGAATTTGGAGAAGGATGCTGTAATCCACTTGCAGACTGCCTTCTGAAGTCTTGCAAGACACCAGTGCTCAAAATACTCCCATTCTAGTCTGCCTGCTGCATGCCAGACCACGCTGAACCCAAAGCCCATTTCAGCCCCTTTTCTGACTGATGTAAGCCATACCTAGAAGCGTCTTGTGGAAGGCAGAACACTTGACTTAGGGAATGGATGTCAGCTGTAATCCTTTCTCTACAACTTAAATTTACTCTTGTATATTTCATTCCATTACTTCTGATTCTAATATTTTTGGACCACCCTGCTTAGCATTTACAGGTCTTTAATCCTCTCTGTTGTCAGACAGATAAACTGGGTCTGGGCCCAATTCTCCCTCAGTTAGCTGGGTGCAAATGTCTCTGAATTCACACCAGCTAGATGCAATGTAACATGAGAAGTGTGTGAGGCCCTTTGTTCTGTCAGCCTCCCCTCATAAATCAGCTCCCACAGCAGCACCTGAAGTCATTTTCTCAAGACCAAAGAAAGCATGCACAGAGAAGGTTTTGTCAAGAGTCTAGGAAGATCAATGGTCTCAGAAGGTTTGCTCTTCCCTGCAGTACTGCAGGCAGCTTGGCCAGGGTTGCTGAGTGTGAGGACCATGCACAGCACAGCTTGGTGCCAGGAGGGCTTGTGGAAGGGGGACATTAAACCACCAGAGAAATTGTTGTTATTTTGGCTTGTTGCAGATCCCAGCCGAAGAACCATGTATAACCATGTTTCTGTTTCATCTCAGCTGAATACAGAGCCAGTTTACCTGCCCAAGAGGTTTCAATTTATACTGGCTTTTTGATAGTGAAACTTTCCCATGAGACTGAACTGCTAAGCAGCTTTTTTTGGTGGCCCTTTCTGTAGTGTCTCTTGTGTGAGCTGGAACAAGAATGAAATTCCCTCCCACCCAAGTGACTTTTGCAGCTCCTCGCCTGTGTCTCATGATGAGAGAGACAAAGCCAGTAGGTCTCTGGCAGCTCTTACAGTGTCTGTTTGAGGTATGAGCCAAATATTGGTCCCAGCACGGTACTATGACTCAAAACACACGACACCAGGCAGCACCAAAAATGTTGAGCGCAGCTGTGCCATGGTGAATACACCATGTCCCTCACTGCCACTGCCACTCAGCATCTCCTTGTCCACTCTCCTTTTCCACAGAGGGACAGTGCTCTCCCTGGCACAGGAGCAAGAGGAGGGACTGGAGGCAGACCTTTTCATTTGCTTTCAGTTATGATGTCTACAGGGTCATACTGCATTCCAAAAATGTGAGAAATGGAGGAGGTAGAGCTGGATTAGAGGTACACATGAGGAAGACAGAGCAAATGGCAGTCCTGACAGAGCAAAATCACCTTTTGCTGCTGTTCCTTGGAGGTGTATTTCTTGTGAGGTACTTCACATTTTTCAATCTGGTGCCGAATTCTTCCACCTAGAGTGCCTCTAAAGTTTTTTACCAACTAAAAGCCAGACCCAGATCCCTGCCTCCTGCAGAAATCCTGCTAACTACTTCTCGGAGGGCAACAACCTTCCAATAGGTGTGTGGCTTGGCTCCTTGTATAGGAAGTACAACATTGGTGTAAAACATAGGACAACTTCGCCAGTTCTTGATACCACCATTATAATCATTGCAAAAATAAATACATCTTTACCCAAGAGATATTAGTGTAAAAGAATATATATTTTTAAATAATGTATTTGGGGAAAACCAGAAGCTACCTTGCTTTCTAAAAGACAAGTCTGGCCTTGATCTGCCAGAGCTGTGATTTTCTAAGGACCCTGAAGGAGATGAATTTCCTTATTGAAGCTCAGTGGGATTTGGGAGGTGGGGTCTGTGATTCTTCTCTCCCTTGAATATTCAAATAAGTAGTCCTCAGATATCTCTCTTCTGCTTGTCACTCCTTGCCCTGTTTGTTTGTTTTTTGCACTTCTTGCAGCCTGGACAAGGCAGACAGGCCAGTCTATTGTTGGTGTGCATCTCTTTCACTGAAAGATTTGTTTATGTCTTAGCACAATGATGCAATATTTGGGTTGAACGCTTCAAGGGGAAATGTTTATAGAACTAAAAAAATATTTCCATTTGATTTGTTTATAGGAAGTTTTTTCTTGTGGTCTTGAGTTTTGAAAAGGCCTTTGCATGTTTTCTTTTCCACCTCCCCCACTCCCCCTCTGTGGATTTGAAGTTTGGTGCCAAATTCAGTCTTGATAATGCCATGACTGACTCTTTAGGTATTTCTGTCATGCTCAGCAGTACACCTAGATCTTCTCAACAACATTATCCTTCTTACATCCTGAGGTTTCCAAAGCTTCTCAGCAGGGCTGAAGATTTTCTAGTCCCACTGTTCAACAACTCCTCTTTGTTCCTGAATTATCTCTGACCTGGACCAGCCCTCAGGCAGGGCAGGCTACACTAATAAGGGAGAGTTGGAAGAGTTAAATGGAAACATTGCTTAGAAGGAAAAACAAAAAAGTAATAGGAAAGGCATCTTTATATGACCGAGGCTTAACCGAAACCAGGCCTTCTCCCTCTGCCTCAGCCAGGAAAACAAGAGAGTACGTGCAGGCAGCCACCGGCAGAGCGTGCACGGGTGTCCTCCTCTGCCTCCGAGGATGGAGGAAAGGCACAGCCACTCACAGCCAGAGGGAGGGCAGACACTTGCTCATGTGGCACCCCCAAGGCACAGTATGGGTGCACTTCTCGACACCCTGGCACTCACACCCTTCATTGCACATCCGCTCTCCCTTTCTGTCCCTCTCCCATCCAGTTCATGTTTTTCACCCAGAAGAGGCTCCCATATGCTGTTGTACACTGTCTTCCAGGCATTGCGCATCTGCTCTTTGGGAAACACTGTGTACCACTGGGCTGCCTCCCTGTCACATTGGAGTGGTGAACAAGGATGCTGAAAGGATGAATATCACAGTTTCTACCATCCCTGACTTTGGCCACAGCTTGCAAGCAAGAGGCATAAATGGGGCAGGAGGAAGCACAAGCTTTCTCTTGTGCCTTGCAATTTTGCCTCTTTGTACAAAGAGAACACTCACAGGGTCCTTCCAGCCACTGTCCTTCTAACCTAACCCAAAATCATCCATTGCCAGTCTCCATTCTCTTGGCAGGATAAACCATCACAACCTTTACCTTGTACCTACTGGGGTAACCAGCAGACAACAGAATACAACATGTGCCCAACTCTTTGAACCAACAAATTTCATCTGCCCTCAACAAGGCACTCCCACACCTATGTCACCACAGTTTCAGGGCTGGAAATCTTCAGAATATGGCTGGCCCTGGAGCCCAGGTGCAGCTCACTTTCCATGAACTCATTAACCAGCAGAACCTCACAGACCATCGTCTGGCAACAGCTGGTGTAGGAAAAATTAGAGATGTTAGAGATGTTTCCAGCTACTTCCAGCTGCTGCCTGCACAGAAATAACATGAGATCACTGGCTCAGAGGAAGCCTTGCCTTCTCCAGCCCCTGGCCATCAGCAGGTGGCCCTGGGAAGTGGAATGTCCTGTGCATGCTGTGGCATGGGGGACCTGGCATGTAGACATGGGGATCATACACACATGAATAAATAAAAGCCAGCCCCCTTGCTTTGCTGACTGGTGGGCTCTCCTGCAAGAGGTGACTGGGATCAGTGTTTGGTTTTTCCCTGGAATGCTCCCAGTTCATCACGCAGTGTTTCAGAGCCATCCAGCCACCTGCTGCCAGCGGCCCCCTGTCTCCCTCAGGGTCCTGAGTCCCAGCAGACTGCTCAATCACCATGGCAGGACCCAGGACAGCCCCAGGTTCCCCACTGCACCCTGCCTTCTCCCCAAATCCATCAGAAAGGAAAAGCAAAGGTAATGAACTGTCTGGAAGCAAAGGTAATGAACCGTCTGGCTTTGGTTCTCTCACTCTGACAGCCACCTTTTCTAATGGTCAGTAATACTAGAATCCCTCAGAGATATGTTCTGTGACAGCATCGTTGTGTCTGTGAAAGAGCAGGACCTTTCTGGGACCACAAAGGCCACATTTTGAGTATGTTTGCTCTGTCCTGTTGTTTGGGACTGAGATTGCCTAAGAGTCACAGCCTCCTGTTCATGCACCCAGGCTGTAGCCTGGAGAAAGCTGGCAAGACAGCAGAGGATGGCTTGGGTCTCTGCTGAGAGCAATGCCAAGGTTTTCCTAAAAGGTATCTACAATGCTGGGTGAAAACAACTAAGGCAGATGTATTTTGTACAGAATCCTAGTCTTGATGAGAGCTATTGTATCTGAGGACTGTGTCTTCCACACAAATAGGCCGTGATAACTAATACCTGGTAGTCTATCTTGGCTCTTGACACCTGACAGACACCACATCTTCATATTATCAGGGATTTTTATGCACTGGGAGCCAGATGGAAGGCAAAGTAGACCAAGTCCATTTACAGACACCATAATCACAAGCCTTTGTTTGTGAGGGAAAACCAGGGGGGATATCACCCACAAGTTGTGGCTAAGCATATACCTTCGTGCCATCTCAGTACTTTCTTGGATGTGATAACCACATCCTCCAGGAGGGAAGGTCTGTGGGTCACAGCAGCTTGGGACAGTAACTGTGTCACCCACAGATGGTTATTGCATGCGTGCTTGTGCGTTGCTGTCAGATGCTTGATGGCTGTTCCTAGGAGTGGTAGGAATAGCTTATTTATTCTGTTTGGCATCTATATCCATTCCCTCTTCTCCTCCCAACCCATAACCCCCTCCCCAAACGCCAAGCTAATGCCTTCCAGATGAGGTGCTAGAAGCTGCTAATTGCAGCCGGATCCCTCCTGATTTGTGCTTCAGTCAGCAAGGCACCTCGCTAATGGATCTGAGACTTGGCAGTGGGCCTGGGACCAGTGTCAAAGGAAATGGATGAGAGGGAAGGAAAGAGCAGAGAGTTAGAGGGAGAGCCGGGAGACCCAGAAAGGAAAACGGTCCCTCCTCCTCACAGCAAGGGGCCAGTACTGATAAGGGCTTCTGGTTTCCCCCGAGGCTAGATGGTCTGTGTGGGACGGGCAGGCTACAGAGGTACGTTGCCTTCTCCTGTCAGAGAGCCCAGGTCTGACCTGGAGTACTGCTCCCTGCTGCTGTGGGAAGGCTCAACCTTGCACTGGGGCAGCAAGGCACACCTGGGCTTTATCACTACCCAGACTGGTCAGCGCTTGAGTGCTCCTGATGGGAAGCTGGGAGCCAGCTGGGGGCTGAGGCTGAGCTGTGGCTCCCTGTTGATCCAGAACATCTGTCTCACATCCCTAGTGGGTTCCAGGAGAAGAGGAGCCAGCTGGGGTGATTGGATGTGGATGAGAGGTGGAGATGAGAGAAAACAAGAGGGAAGGGGGTTGGGGAGGTGATAGCAAGTGGGATAAGAAAAGAAAGAGGTCTGAAGAGGAAATAGAATAGTAGGTACCACAAATAGAAAAAGCAAGGTGCAGAAGTGGAAAGACAAGAAGAAGTGAAGGCTTGTACAGCCTGCGACAGCCACACTGTGGCCTGGGGAGCCAGACAGGGCTGCAGCCTCTCTGAGAGCCCCAAAGGGAACTGTGTATGCTGTCCTGCATGGGTCCCTGGGACCTCACTGAAGAGCCTCAGGGATGGAAAACCTCCTATCAACACATAAATGTCTAGGGACTATTCCTCAATGTCTCACCAGGCTTAACTGCCTGAGGACAGGTCTGTTTCTGGACATGTGGATGACATCAACACAAAGAGACTTTGCTTCAGCATCTCAGGCCGGAACTGAGAACAAGGTTGTTGCTAAGTCCTTGGGAATTAACTTAAGGGTGGCATGAAGAAACCTTTCTGTGTGCTGGAGAGCCCCAGAAGAACTGGGAGTGAGTGGTTACTCTCTATTTTGAGATGCTCTCTCCAGCATTAAATCCAGTGTCTTCCCCAAAATGAGTTTATTACACTCATTTTACTGGTGGAGAAAAGTGAAGTAACGTTGCCTTGGATTCCACAAAGAATCCAGGTCCTACCTGGGAGAAGACTTGTAGCTGTCAGGGGGTACCTGCTCTGCTGGACCATGAAGGTCTAGCATGAAAAACCAGCAGAGCCATGAAATTGTCAGAGAGGGAAGGAAGGTTCAAGGGCAGAACTGCACCAGATAACTGGGAACAGAGAAGATGTTTAAACCCACACCCGTGATCTGGATAAATGGGCACTTGGTCTCAACAAGTCCTCTTCATTGAAAAAAAACCCCAAAACCAGAGAAGACTGGGGTGGAAGGAAGCCTGCAGTTGCCAGGAGGGCCCTGGAGGTGTGTTGCAGCATCAAGTAATCAGCATACTATTCCTGAGAAAGATGGTCCAGGTGGAAAGGTGCCAAGCTGAAAGTGGAAACAGGACAACCAGAAGCAACCAACTGCAATGGGAACCCAGCTGGCTGGAACTCGTAAGACACTGTGCTCAAATGCCTTTGGCTCCAAGTCCCATTTTCATCAACTTTGCAATTCTTGGCAAGGATGGGAGGGAGTTTCCACTAGACTGTGATTCATTTAGTGAAATTTGATCATGGCCAGCAAGGGAGGGAAGTAGACAGACAGACTGACAGAGAGACAATGTACTTTGAGAAGAGAAGGCAAGACTGTCAGGCCTCTGCAGAAAGGGCAGAAAGGGACCTGTTCTGTCTGATAGGAATCTTGGTGGGCAATCTTATGGGGGAAGGGGTAAGGAAGTAGAAGAGCAAATTAATTACAGACTTTGTGTGTGCTTGGATGCGCCTACAGACTGATTAGCTCATGTCTCAGAAATACTTGGAGATGGAAACCAGTTAATTATCCATATTAATTTTTCCCCTTCTGTGCTCCTAGTTATTTTTGGAGACCATTTTAAGCACAATGTACCACCCAGGTGTTGGCTGCCCCAAAACCCATTGGAATTCCTTATTTGTCTTTCTCTTTCCTTGTACAAAGGACAAAACAGTCCCAATGAGAGTGATTCCTTCCTCCTGAAATAAGGACAAATAAAGAAAAGAAGAAAAGAAAAATAACATATCCCATGCTGGCATGCCCAAATCGCATCTCTGTGCCTCTGGGAGGCCAAAGGCAAGGGGGTGTGCCTGTCTCTGAACTCATCAGTGCTTGGGATACTGTCAGGTGAGTATCCAGGTGCACAGGAAACAAAAGTATTCTTGCTCTGCAGCTTGTTGCAGAACAGTTAGGACTTAGATTTAGCTTCTTTCCAATCTTCTTGTGGGTATCCACTAAGGGACACCTAGGAAAACCCTTGTAAACATCCTGAGGTCATATCTGACAACAGAAGCATTTCAGGCTTTGGCAGTGCAATAGGAGAAGTTATTTTTTAAGGGAAACCATAGAAAAACCTGGCCTTTAATCTGCCACCTACTTCCTTTTTTCCCAGACAGAGGTCATGGCCACTGGATGACACATGAGCTTTTACCTTCTAACATCTGTGACCTTTTGGTTGCTTGCAGAACTGAGGAAGGAGCATCAAAATGCTTAGGTGTGAATGAGGATGCTTTGGGATTGAGGATGTGGGGGCAGACTGTGCTTTTGTGCCTGTGATTGGTGTGCAGGCAAAGTGGTGGCAGCACCCAGCAGCCTGTGCCCCAGGATGTACAGTACAGCCTGATGTACTTCTGGATCCATGTGGGAATGGGCATGCCCAGCCCCACAGCCCGCAGTGCTCCTTGCTGGATCTGTGTGCCAAATGCTGCCTCAGCCCTTGCTGCTTGCTTCAGGGCATGGGGGTCATGCAGTGGTGTTCTGGACTTCAGGTGCTGCCCTCCTGGGGCTTCCTGGGCAACTCTGCAAGAAGTCCCCCAAGAAAAATCTTGAAAAGGTCTGGCTTTGGAGAAATGCCTGGCCCTTTTCTTCCCCTCCTTCCAATTTCTTGCTGCTCGGGGTCCAAGCACACCCTGGACAACCAGGTGGGAAGCCACAGTCCAAGAAGTGGAGAATTAACAGTTTTTCAGCACTGTGTCAAAGCATTAAATGCTGGGAAACCAGAGCATGAGCACCATGTTAAAATAAAGGGAGAGCTGAAGACTTCCAGACCATGACAGGTTTGATCTGGCTTGTTTATTTTTTGGCAGGAGGGACTGAGTGAGGCCATGGCAGGGACTGAGCATGTGTTTTATGTACCAGAGAGAGCACATCTCCTCCCAGTCAGCTGCATTCTGTCTGCTTGCACACGTGGCCCATCAGTCCCATTATGGTGCTGTACTTTGCCTGGTGGGCTGAATGCAGGAACCAGGTCCATTGCAATGTGATTTATGAATCCTCTCTGAGGTACCATCTTTTTCCTCCTCCCCTTCCTTTTGGGGACTTGGGGATTTGGTTGGTTTGGGGGTTGTTTTTTTAAAAATAAAGAGCACTTGAAATTCATTTAGGGCAGAACCCCTTGATTTACTGTGCTTTGATTTCAGAAACAAAAAACTTTAGTGGGGAGAAGAAGCCATTTAAGTTTTTGAGTGTTTTTTCCTGTTACACCTCAGCTTCTCTGCAAGGATACAAAGCATGCTGTGGTACAACACCAGCACTTGTCTGGTGCTGAGAAGGACCCAAATGAGTTTGGACCACAGGTGCTGTGTCAGTCACATTTTCTCAAGCAGGGAGTCAATCCACCAAGAGAGAAATCACTCCGCTGTGCTGCTTCTACACAAAATATGTCTGCTGAGGTCTTGGAACCCAGCAAAGTCCAAACAGGATTTTCACCAAGATAAAAGAAGTGGTGTTTCAGATCTACAGAGCAGAACTGAATGAAACTGAAGGACAAGGGAAAATTAGGAACATAGCTGATTTCCCATACTTTGAGGAGCCAAAACTGATTTTTTTTTTTCCCTGAAGTCCAGGTTTGGCTTAACTGAAAAGTAGACTTATTTGTTTCTTTCTACAGCAGCATATCCTAGCCTAAAAATCTGTCATCTGCACTGTGAACATTTTTTATAAGTGAGAAATGGTCAGAAACACACTAAATTACAAAAAAAGCACACTCACACTCAGGTAATTTATTTAGGCCTCCCAATATCATGTTCACAGGAGTTCTGAATGTCCAAGAGAGTTTGATTTTGACCACTGACAAGTGATCAAAAGTGATCAGTTTTGGTCACTGACAAAACCTACGTGGACCTCTTGCACTTTAAGAATACCATGAGATAACAAAACCTGCTAAGCCTATCGAATGATACAGCTCAGGCTGCCTCGCTACACTGGGAAATCAGAGACACAACTTCAACAGCTAGTACCACCAAATGAGTCAAAACCTCAAGAGTGACTTTATCTCTACAGTTCTGTGAGCAAGTCTTGCATGCTTTACCAAGAGCATGCATGACAGCTTCAGAGCAGAGTGTGGCTGCTGGCTCCTAAGTGGTGTCAAAATACTGCCATGAGACACTCCTTTACTCAGCATTCAAGGGTCAAAACCAGAATCCATTGGGAAAAACAGTTTGTGCTTATAAAAATCCTCACACTCAGACTTTCTTTGGCCACTGGGGCACCAGCAAAAAGTGGAGTGCTGCTGAGGACCTGATTTAGGGCACAGGTGATGGGGAATGGTTTCCACTTCTTGCCATTTGCACTGGAAATAGAAATATTGGGAGGGGATGCAGAAAGGCTAGCAGCATGGTCAGGGGAAGAGAGTGCCTATCGAGAGGCAGGAGACTATTGATTTATTTTGCCCAGTGAAATGCAGGCTGAGAATGGATATGATTGTTCTTGGTAAACACATCAGAGGGATAAGCACCAGGGAGGGAGCAGAGCTATTTAAGCCTTGGAACAATGTTGGCGTGAGAACAAGTGGGCATGCTCCAGCCAGGAATAAATTGAGACTGGAAATAAGAAGAATGGTTTAAGCCTCAGAGCTGTCAAGTTCTGGAAGAGTCTACTAATTGGGGTAGTGGGAGAATCTTAAAACTTATTAGGATTGTTTGGATCTTCACATTTGTGCAGAAGATTGCACGATGTGATTGCTGACAATAGCAAGGGCCAAGACATGGTAAAATAGGAGATCCCTTCCAGTGCTACATCCCTACTGTGAAGCACTTGGGATTGATTTGTTTCCCATGTGTCCATGTTAAGGCAGGAGAGCTGCCAGATCCTTTGCCATCCAGCCCTGCAGGGAGATTGCTGGCAAGCCAGTTGCAAGCGAGGAGATGAGGATACTTTCTCAGATGGCTGAAGATGATACCATGGTTGCTACTAATGAGCTATGAGGAGAAACGTGTCTCTTGTCCCAGGAGGAAGATTGCAGGCATCGCACCAGGCCACAGCCAGACAGCAGGGCAGTAACAAAGAGCAGAGGGAAAGAGTTGAAATTCCAGAGGAGAAAACCAAGTGCAGGCATTTTCTCATTAAAGAGCAGGGGGCTTCATGTGCTCTTTGTGTTTTCAAAGGCAACAGAGGTTGAACAATAACCAGGGAAAATTTACATAGCCCATTCTGTCATTTGGAGCTGAGGCAGCTCTGCAACAAGCCCTAGGATCAGCCCTATGCTGTTTAGGCTGTGAGTCAGTCTCAGAAAAACCTCAGGTTTATGCAGTCATATACGTTTTTCTCTTCTTTAGGAACGCTTATTTTTCTACTAACCACCCAAATCCATGGTCTTCCCTGTTAGAGCCCCCTGCTCCTTTCAGCATCTCCCAATGGAAACTGGAAGTTTCCACGGTGCTGGAAGCCTGTGGCAAACTCTGGTGATCTGATACGGTCCACCCTACACAGGATCTGAAGCATGGAGTGAGGTGGCTCCTGACCTGTGGGAGGTCCTGGAATGCTCTGAAGTGACTGCTCTGGGAGCTACAGGCAAGGAGGAATCACCTAGCAAGTAGCTGCCTCAGGCTTGAAATCACTTGTCTGTACTCAGCATGAATGAGAAAGCTTGCTGGCCAAAAGAATCACTGTGCCGGGCAGAGGAGTAAGACTGAGGTGCCCTGGGCAAAGACTGAGAGATGGGTCTTCTCTTGCATCTGGGATGCTTTACCTCTCAGCTCTGTTGTGTTTCCCCAGGATTGTGTCTCCAAGCTCTCAGTGGTCTTACATGTGGCAGCTCAGGAGAGAGAGTGCTGAAAAATTGTTCAGCAAAGTAATTCCTCTTAGCCTCCAAAACCTGTGGCACCTGGGCAAAATGGGAATGCCACAGCTCTCAGCTGCTCCTATGAAACCTCTCAACCTCCCACTGCAGGTAACTCAACCCACTTTAAATCTTGGTCTCCCTTAGCTGCAGCCAAGCAGATGGAGGGGCTCATGCTCAGGAAACAGCATCTTTCTCATTCTTGGAGACTCCACCTGAGACATTGGGGGAATGAAAATGTGAGCAATATTTCAATGTGTGTGTAAGAAAGAATAAATGTTACAGCAGCTGGTTAATGCATACCCTTCCACATGAGCGTATGAGCTCTAAATTCCCTTTCTTTAGTTCACTGCACGCACACATGCAAATTCCCTCCCTTCTCCTTAGGAAACTGAAAGAAAGGAAAAGCAATAATAAAATATTTCAGATGAGAGAGAAAGAATTCTCCATGATTGAGAGCATTTAATGTGAACCAGCTGCCTGAGCAAGAGCAAAGGCTGATCCTGCTGGGGGTTTGTTGACAGTGTCCCTTTCCATAGGTACCTGCTGAGGAAAAGGGAGGGATGCTCAGGAGACAGCACAGAGGAGGAGGAAGGTGAAGGAATGCTTCATAGTGTTTTACCTCCACACAACCCTGTCTCCCCCCTTCCTTTTTTTCAAGAGACTCTCCAAGCTCTTGGAGAAGAGCCATGACAGGACAAAACAAGAAAGCATGAGTGAGTGTGGTAGGAGCATGTGAGTGGCTGTATCTGAGCAAAAGAGGGTGGGTGGGAGAAAGGAAAGAGGAGCCCAAAAGTTCAGTGCATGAAACAAAAGCCAAGGCCGTCTCTCTGCCCCCCTTCCTGTTCTTCTTCGCAACCAGACAGCTGCAATTAAGATGTAACTGACACACCAAGAGCTGGTCCCTCGTGCCAGTGCTCCCTCACCTCCTCTGCGCCTGTCTGCCCATGGTGGCAACGATGCCAGGCATGAACCCAGCTGTACAGAGGTACAATGTGGCTACCAAACCCAGCCAGAGCAGCCAAACCTTGCCAGATCAACTCACAGGACAAGGAATTTTAGTGGTGTGAAATGTGGGCTGCTTTCTCCTGTGGGGAATAACTGTCATGGACCTGCCCATGCTGCCTCTGTATTCATGAGGTGGTGGGACCTGACTCATGTCCTGCTCTGTCTGTGGCCCCAACCCCTTTGGAAAGAGCCCTTACTCCTGCAAAACCTGGTGCACCACCCTGATCTTGACCCAAGCCCATCATTCAGGGTCCCACTTTCCGAAGGATGCACTTAGCCCTTTCCCTGTACCCAGGGATATTCACTCCATGTTCAAACCTACATAGATCAGCATCAGGAAACCTTGTCAGCTTGTCCTCTGGACAGTGACACTTGTGTAGATCAGGGCTTCAAGTGAGAAGCCCTGAAGGATGGAGCAAACATTTACACATTGAAAAACATAATATTAATTGGATGATGTACTCTGAGGTAAATACTGGTATGGAAACATAGTGCTTCATAGCAATTCTTTATATGAAAGTCATCTTTCAACTGGAAGAGGTAGGTCCCACTGGCAATGTTTTTGCCCAGCTTTTCCAGGTACTCTGCTTTCCATGATTTCTGTTCACAACCTTCAATGGAATTGTACCTCTTAAGAATTTCCTCAAAAGTCATGAACCAGAATGCTCTCTTCCCCCAAATCAGGAGTTAAGACCATCATGATGCACTGTGCACTCCACTCTACTACATACTTTAATCATATGGGTTTGTGCCAACTTTTGAGCTCTAAGGATTTATACTTTTCCACTGCAGGAAAAAGTCCCAGGTTCAAACAGGCAAGAACAGTTGGGGGAAATGCCAGCAGAGTCACCGCATATACCATATGTTCTTCTCTCTGAACACCTGCGATGCCAGGGTTTCATGAGACAGCACCCACAGACCCTGCTCCCCTCCAGGAGGGCACTGGCACCTCTATAGTGCTTTGTCAGTGTGATGATAGGGGAGGTAATGCAAACCCCATCATAGCTGACATGTTGACACAGACTGTAAGATCCCAGCACAGCCGTAGCTGCAGCTGCAGGCTGGCAACAGCACTACCTGTTGCAGAGCTCTGAGGAGGAGACATCGTAACTGTCTGGGGCTGACAAGAGGCAATGTGCTAGCAAGCTGTGGCATGGATCTGATTTTCCATTCAATAATCCCATGGTAACTCAAGAAGATGGTAAATTGCAACTGCAACAGCTCACTAGCAGCCTAACATTTCCTCATGGTGTTCCTGAGGTGTGGAAAGATCTCTGCAGAGTGAGGCCCATGAAGGGGGGAAGTGTGCAGCAAAAGTTTTGGAAAATTGCCCTGCAGCCTCCTTCGCCATTACCCTTCCTCTCAGCAGTGTGCAACCCCCTTCTTTTTGGTTCAGTGCACTCATGTGTGTGGGGGCCCACAGCCACAGGGGCAGGAGCTGCTCCTTCTTCACCTATAACTTCATCTGCCACTTTTCTTTCCAAAGGAAGCTGCAATTAAACCCCAGGCTCCAGTGCAAGGAGAGTTTCCAGGCTTGGCTGTCCCTCCCCATGGGCAATGCAGCCTGAGCACTAGGCTCTTGTCACAGAGCCCCTGCTGCTCCCTAGGACTGAGTGGGACCACTGCCAGTTTACATTAGCAGCCAAGTGACCATCTGGTACAAAGGCAAAATATGATTATTATGTTTAGGTGCACGAGGTCTTTGATGTAGTGCCCAAAAGTAACAATAAAGTATTATTAAGTTTTTTCAATTATGTGGATCGTGATAATACTATGACAAGACTCTTGGAAACAACCTTCAAAATGAGGCGTGGGAGGCTAGCAACACCCAGCCACATGTTGCTTCTAAATCCTAGCCCCACTGACATTCATGAAACTTCAGCTGGTGTAAGGGATACATGCCACAGCTGCTAAGGATGCGGGTTCCTACCCCTGGGCAGCCTCAGCAAGGGGCTTTTAGCAGAATTCAGGAGATGAGGACCCTGCCCTTAACAAGCCCATGATGCTGCCCTGCACATCGGCCTCAAGCAAGTCTTGCCTCCTCCTCGCACCTCAGTTTCCCCCTCGTGGAGGCAGACATGGATCAGTTCCTCTTGCATGCTGCTGAGCATCCTTCCTCTCTCTACTTCCTCCCTAACTTCCCTCCCTTTTTAATCGGGATTTGTATGTGGGTTTCCAGGCTTCCAGGCTGTCCCGTCTCCTCTTTCTCCTGCACTGCTTTGATGTTAATTGTCTCCAGGGCTGGAGCGCTCCTTGGCTGATTAAGTCCAAGAGTCCTCCCTGGTTTTGTTGACCCATGAATGGGGGCCTCTTCAGTGCTCAGTGGAGTGCGGGCTTATTGCCCCTCCTCCTCCCCCCCATTCGGTTTGATGGATTAATCGTGCTGTGTAAAGGAAAGTGGGGTGGGAGGGGAAACTGAAGCAGCGGGAAAGGGGGGGAAGGAGGACGGGAGAAAAGGAGCAAGAAAGAGAAGGACCTTCTGCAAATGCTCGACTGCCCTTGCTTAAAATAACACCGTTTATTTAAGCAGGTCAGGCACACAATGGCTTGAGAGGGGCTGCTACTCAGATCATGGGACCCTGCGTATGCTGAGTAAGAGGCTGGAGAGGGTGTTAGCCAAACTCTGAAAGCTAGTCTGTTCTTACCCGATGTCTCCATCTCCCCCCAATACACACAAACACACACAAACACACACTCACTCACTCACGCACTTGCACCTCCTCTTTCCCTTCTCCCTCCCCTTCAGACGCTGGAGTCCTTTGCCTTTTTGGCAGTGGCACGGCTCAGAGCCAGGAATGAAGGGGCTGTGAGAGTAAAAGGGGGCTCTAGCCACTGCCCTGGACCTGCTATCCTGGCATGCAGCCAGGAGAGGAAAGGCTGCTGGCTCTATGGAGTGGGCTTCCCAAAAGGGTCTGGTGAAACAGATGCCAACATTTCAGAAAGACTTGTCCCTCAGCCCCAGCTGCCTTGCTGAAGACCTAACTGCTCCTGCTGATGCACAGGGTATCTGCAAAGCTTTTGGTAGAAAAACATGCCTCCTGCTCCTTTTTGAAGAAAACAATTGGTTTCATTCAGAGGTGAGATTTGAGTAGCTGGAGCAAAAATAGCAGTATCAGTGTCAGCTGGCTGAGTGGTCTGATGACTGTGTTAGACTTGGTCTTTGCTCCTTCAGGGATATAGTACACCTCTCCATTATCCAGTTGCTGGGCTGCCCACAACACAGCTGTGCTCATGGTCGGCAGCATCCCTTGGTGTAGCAGTCTTTTGCCTCTTCATTCTGTCCTATCTAGGGATGTCTTAGTCCTTTCTCACCAGGGATGGCCAAACTAGGTGTCTGAAGGCAAGGGGGAGCCCCACAAGCATCCTGTCCCAGGCCATCTGCATTGTCACTTGCAAGTTCCTCTGGTGTCCAAGCCTGACCAATGCCAGCAGCCTCCTTCGCCTGAGTAAGACTGAGCCGTGCTAAACACATGTATGAGAAATTGCAGAGCAACTGCAGTGGCCTCTCCCTTCCCCACCTCCCCCTGCTCCAACATCCCATGCTGCTCCCATCCATAACAAATGCAGAGTCAGGCTCAGGAAATGAAAAGGCTCTTCCCAAGAGGGACCTGTGCAATTTTCCAGCCTCTCTCCCCACTGCTGCTTCCCCTTCTCCATCCCCCCTGCACCAGTTTTCCCTGGCTGATGGCAGCAAAGGGCCGTTGATGTTGGCAGGGTGCTGCCGGCTGCCTGGCAGGCTCTCCAGGACAGCCTGCCAGGCTTTTCAGGGCTCATTCTCACTTTCCAGAGGCTGGAAGTGCAGAGCAGGAGACAGGCTGCCTTGGCAGCCTCACTGTTTCCAAACATTGAAAGGCAGAGAGAGAAAAGTCTGCTTCTCCCAGCTCACCAAAGCCACCATCACCATGGATGCTGGCCAAGTCTGCCTAAAAATAACCGTGGTGCTACCGGACACACGTGCTTCTCAGGGACAAAGCAGGACAATGCACCCCAGGGTAGCAGGGATGGAGCAGAGCAGGATGGAAGGAGAGCTTGGGGCTTTTTCCTCCATCCCCCCTCTCACCAAATAAAGCTGCCTGTGTTGCCCCAGCAGTGCTAGTCAATAGCGATCAAGGACGTCTCAGTTTGTTTTCACAAAAGGGTTCCAACCAGTACAGCTCAGAATAGCTGCAGATTGTCTTTTCCCAGCTGGGAACGCCTCGCTTCCCATTGTGCTCACACGTGTGAAAGACAGCGTGGCCAGCATTGTGATATAGGTGACCCTACAGCCCGGGGCTGCAATAGGAAGGTAAGATCTCCCTCACCTCCAACTCCACTTCTAGGACATGTGAAGTCTGCTGAGATTACCTTCCATTCCAGCAGCTGTGATCACAACTGGTCCACCCAGATGTGACTGCAGCACATAATTCACGAGAGGACTAAGGAGAAAATGAAGTGGGGACTGACACAAGCGTGACTCTGGCCACTTGGGAATGTGTCTAGCTAGCTGCGCTGCCCAGCTTCAACACAGGGGGTAGGTGCTTTTCTTCCATCAGCCCCTGGGCAACCACACTGATGCCTCCAGATCAGCACGTGGCACACCAGGTCCTTCCCATGCTCCCATGTCCACTACTTTCAGTATAGGCATCAAGTCTGCCTTTGGAAGCAGCTCTGAGGCTCCCCTCCAAGTGCAATCCAGATGCATTTGGTGTAACGCAGATATCCTCTGCTTGTAAAGATACCTGCCATATGTTTCTGCTTGAAACAGGGGAAGTGAGAGGAGATGTAAAACCATATGTATGATCCGGGGCACTCTCTTCCTTCCTGCTATGGCCAAGACATATCCCAGCCCCAGCTGGAGGGTCAGCACAGACAAAACATCCAAGTTCCCCTCTTGGCAGGAGGGCAAAGGTAACTGGAAAAGCAAAGCTGTATTTTACCAGCAGGAAAAGGCAAAGTTCTGAATGTTTCCATAGGCTGGAAGAGGCTCCACCAGCCTGGCTGTCCATGAAGGCTGTAACACACCTTCTCTCCAGCCTGTGCGCTCGCTAAGTGTTTCTTGGTGAGGGAAAGCTGATCACAGCCAAAGGCTGAACAACAACCTTTGCTCAGTCTGATATATATGCTGGGAAGAACAAAGCAGGAGGTTGCATGTTTCTTACCCCTGCAGACAAATCTCCTTTTCTTTGAGTCAAAATAATTCAGCAAAACTGATGTCAATTTGCTAAATGTTTCAGGTGGCCCAAAGTTTTGAGGTTAGGCACAAAAAGTCCTACCCCAAGAAAACACTTTCAGCTGAAACAATTTTCCTTGCTCTAAATCTAGGGAGTTATGGCGGTTTTCTTTTTTCTTTTTTTATTTTATTTTGTGGGAGGAAGGGAAGAGCATTTAAAGAGGGTTTGGCACAGTGAATCTCAGTCCCAGCAGATACATACTTGTTTGTCTATTTACAATTGGAACAATCCAAACCCGTTAGCAGATGTAACTGAGTTAAGACATGAACATGAATTTAGAAAACAATATGAACCATCATTTGTAAGAAAGGCTTGGAGGCAAAATCCAAGTAATTGATATCGTAAATCCCTCAAGACATTATTATGGGGCATTTGTCACCTCAGAAAAATTCAGGATCCCCTGCTTATATGCCTGCACCTACTTCTCAGGCATAACTTTGGACATTCATGCTTCAAATGTCAATGTGTAAGCTAAGGCAGACATTATTTGGCATTTCTTCTCTTCCCAACGTATTTCAAAGAGTATTTCCCAGATCTCTGAGAAACTGCTAAGTGCTGAAGCTGCAGTGAATGATGTTTTAATTTGGTCTGAGGGCCTAAAAGAACATCTTGAAAGACTTAGACAAGTCTTAAAGAGAGTATGAGAAAGAGACTTAAAACTGAACTATAAAAAAGCCCTATATCTGATGTAATAAGTTATTTACATGAGGCATAAATTGAGCAAAGATGGTGCAACTGGTAATGAGCATAAAATGTTGAAATGTTTAGCTCTGCAAAACAGAGTGGATTTGTGACAATTTATGGAGATGATAAGCTGGTTTTGACAAAATTAATTCCAAATGCTCAGGAGGGTCTGATTTTGTAAGGTGGTGAGCATTTTTTTTTCTCCTGTCATCCAGAACAACACTTAAACACATGCTTGGTCATGCCGACTTGGCTTGTTTGCTTCTGGGGTGGGATGCTACACACCACAACGCTCAGGAAAGGTCATGTCTTGATGCTGTAACAGGGACTCAACGAGTGTGTCAGGGAGCCCTCATTTCACTCACTCTCCATCTCTGCTCCACGGGTTTCTTTGTCTGTTTGTGTTTGGGTTTTTGGGTTTTGTGGGGTTTTTTTGGTTTTGTCTGTTTTTTTCACAGCAGCTTTGGAAATCAAATATCTGCTGGTGAGGATGGGATGGCTGGGATGCCATTCCAGAAGGGGATCAGCAGCAGGATGCAGAATGGAGGTAGCCAAGTCACCAAGGGGCCATTGCAATGGGGAGGGTGGCATGACTAGAGTGGGCACCTTGCACATGTGGGGCACAGCCAGGCTGGCCACTGAGTGAGTGTGCACAGCCTCAGCATCTGAGAGGGAAAGGGAGTTGGGACAGCTGGGCTGAGACCAGGCTTCTGCTGCTGCCCTCCCCGAGGCAAACCATCACAGCCTGCCTCATGCTGACAAATGCCAAATATAGACCACATAACACATGGAGTATCCCACTGCCACTGCTGCCACCTCCTCCTCCCCAGCTCAGGGCTGGGATGATTCATGCTTTGTCAAAGTCCCAAGAGGTAACTTTTCACATAAAATCAAGTACGCATATGTATGATTGCTAGAAAGAAAAACTTTCGAGAATGAGCCTGCAGAAAAGGGGAAAACCACCCCAAACAAAGCCTCATTCCTTATAGCATTACTTCTAGTGCAGGCACACACAAAGGCAAGAGAGTGTTTAAGAGGAGACCAGGTCTCCCTAACAGGAGGGACTCCTCCCTCGACCCAGGTTTATCTGAGTTTGTTTTCCTCTAAGCAGCACATCACAAAGCCATCTTCTCTCTCTTCCCCTCCTCCCGGCCCAGGTTGTAAAATAACAAGTTTCTTGTTATTCTTGTTGTTGCTGAATGGCAGAGGTCTGGAGCCCTGTGAAGGGAAAGGGGCAGCCTAATTAGGGAAACGAGAGCCATCCTTAATGAGCACTCCTGACTAGGTGGGGATTTAAAGAAAAAGGAGGGGGCAGTGGGGGAGAAAGGTCAATTCATACAGCTTTCTCTTCCCTACCCCCAGCTCCTACCCCTGCCCTCCCCTCCTCCCTGTAAACCTACCGCAGTTTGGGGTCTGAGCATGGGGGCTTCTCTATATCATTACAAGTTATTAAATTATATTTGCCTGACTTCACAGGGGGTTGATTGCATTTCACTTCCTTTGTTAATTTTCTCCCATGAAGGTGTGTCAAGTGTTTGACTGTTCCTGTCCCTGGACCTTATGGTTTCCTTGGGGGTGCTCTGGAGTCCCTTCTGGTTGATATCTCATCAAGAGGGTGGTGCCTTGAGCAGAAGTGACAGCTAGTTGTACCAAAATCTTCCAACAATCCCTAGAATGGTCTTTGGGGTGTGCAAAACCTGCTACATCCGTGCATTGAATTGTTCTACATTCATGCTCCACCGATCACCAATGTGGTTCCACTTGTGGTTCCTCTGGGAAGTGCAGATGGTATTGATGCCCCCACCTATATAAGTGAAAACTGGTCTATACTGGCATGTGTGGGCACAGCGGATGCAGCTTTGCAGCTACATCTGTCACAGGTGGATGTCTCTGTCACTAGGAACCATACCACTGGGGTAGACATTACAGCCTGGCACCGACACTTGAGCTGTCATAGTGTAGTTCTGGTACCCTGTAATTCAGTGTTAGTTGCTTGCTATATTCTCCCATAGTAGGAATAAGCCTCTTGAGTTCCCCTGAGTTCTTCCCTTCCTATATGTACATTGGCAGGAGCTGCAAACCCCGTGTGTGGAAATTTGATTGCAGAAACTTTCTCATTCCACACCCAATGTCTTGGATTTCTCTGCTGTTCTGCTTTCTCTTGCCCTGCCTGAGCTGTAACCCCTGCTGTCCATGAGGCTTCAGCTCTGGAGCCCTCTGTGCCTTGGAGCGGCATCTCCTCTGTCTGTCCAAGGGACACAGCAGAAAGAGCAGGGTGCCAGGCTGACCCCAGCTCAGCGGATGGCCAGGGGTGTCTCCCAGGGCCTGATGCTAAGAGGGGCCCTGGCAGAGGCTGGGAGCACACAGGGATGACTGAGTTTCTCTTTGCCAGCCTTGTCCTCCTGAACGTGCCTCGAGTCAGTGTTAGGCTGTCACCTCCAGCAACTCCTGTGATGCTATTTGCAAAGATCTGTTAGAATCCATGCCCAGTTAAATCATCACATGCTGAAATGCTTAAACAGGCTTCCAAGGAGCAAGCTTGCAGCCAGAAGCGTGGGAGGAATGTAGTCTGACAGAAAGGAAATAACCAAGGGAACATTTTACCCATAAAAGCACTTTGCTTTCTCTTTGCTTCATAAATCAGCTTTCTCTGATCTCATCCAAAAAACAGCAGTTAATTCTCCACTTCTCCCTGCCTGGGAGATGTATTCTTTTCTGTATTTGGATCTTGCCTCAGAGAAATTAAGAGACCTAATTGTTTCCACTGCTCCTTCCAAAATCAGGGAACAAAATAACATCAGAACTAAGGCCCTGGGCCGCACCTCCCAAGGTGCCAGTCTCTTTCCTTTGGGAGGCAGTGCTCTCCCCACCTGCAAGAACCAGGTCTCCCACAGGGATCCCTGAACCTGGGGATGTGCCTGTCAGCATCCAGCACCTGGCACTGAAACCTCTGGCCTAAACGTCATTGCCAAAGGCCAGGTAGACACACATGAGGGGTGAGCACCCCACACTTTTTGGGAAGAAGTCACTAATGGGGTATTCTTGCTGCCTGTGGTGGAACAGGTCAGGCAGATAATTATTCACCAGCAGGAGTAAAAGATTTAATCAGCCAGTAGTGCCTGGCCCCCGAGTAAACACCTGTGCACAGCCATGCAGATTCCCTTCATGTACTGAGCACACTGCATTCCTCCAAGCCTACCGGAAATGTGGCTTTTTATCACATCCATTTCTCTTCTCTGTTTATAGCTTGAGGACGCCAGGGCCCTTCTGGACTATAGTTTGAACTAATTTAGCATTTTTTGTGGGTAATTCCTTGGATTACCAAGAAAGTCTTGGCATAAGGGCCAGCTCTTTTCTATTCCTCCGTTGCCATGCAGGCTTATTGGTACTCTCTCCTAGCGGAAATGACCACACATCTCCAAAGCAGATGGCCTTGACTTTGTGGCGGCTTCTGGTGGCCAAATAAGAACAGAAAAAATAAATTTGACTTCCATTGCTGGGTACAGAGGATGTACTCAGCTTGCTCTCCTGTTATCCTATTGATGAATGCTTTCTCTGCCTTGCCAGAGGCACTTTACCCTATGCATTTCTTGGTTATTCTATAGGAAAGCAAAAAAATTCAAAGAAAATGTGGGGAGAGAGGGGACAGGGCATTTCTGAAGCAGTGGCATTTCACAGGGAGGCTCTAAAAACCAATGGCATTAGATGAGCACCACGAAGCAAGTGAAAAGCTGAATTACAAGCTGAAGGAAAAACCATCCCTTCCTTAAGCTGTTCGCCAGCAGCTGTCTAACTGGAGGTCTGCCTTGTTACATTTCATCCATTTTATGTCAAATACACTCAACTGGTGCTAAATTATGGCAGGGGACAGCATGCCCTTAAGTGTCCAAAAGCATGCAGCTGTCCCCCAGGAAGTCTGGAGGACACTGACAGGGAGAGGATGTTCCCCTAGCATCCTCATGGCCCTGCCATGATGCTCAGATGTCAGGACATTTTCCTGTAGCAGTGGCATGCACAGATCTACCTCCTCTGGTGGTTTGCCAAGTCCTCCAGCATGGAGCTGTGGTTACTGTCGGTATGAGAGGCACCCATTAACAGTGTATTACCCAGGGCCTTTGTGAAGCATTTTTCTAAGAGGAGAAAGTTTGCACAGCTTGTGGGGAGTGATTTTAATAGAAAATTAAACCACTGTTGCTTCTTCATCATACAGTTGCATCTTCAACAGACAGTTGCCAGGTCTCTTGCCCCTTGATTCCCTACCCTTTCTGGGCTCTGGCAACATCCATAAAAACATAGAAAATCTCTGCTACAAGCCCTCTTCTGTCCATTATAATGAGAGAGAGAAGCATGATAAGTGCAATGTTCACTTTAAGGGAGTTTTGTGATTGCCGCTGACCCTCCCTGAGACTGAGCTGGCACACTGTGCTTTAGAAACAGTGATGAGCAGTGGATTGTTGGCAGGAGCTCGACATCCGCTCTGGCCCAAGAGCCCCAGGTTTGCCTGGCTCTGCACACCACTGTGTGGGAACCCTGGGCAAACACTCCCCCATCTGCACACCAAGCAGATGCAGAGCTCTGAGATCACCCCACTCCACCCAGAGATAGGCCAACACATTGATTTTGCTGGACTTAAGACAAAGAACATGGTACTAGCTCTCTAACGTTCTGACAGCACTCTAACTCCTGGGCTAGGGGCCTCAAGCATAGGGCTATAAATGACCAGGCTATAACTGACCATCACAATGGTCATTAAATCAGAATTCACAGACCACCAGGTCAGAGAAACCATTTCTTAAATGTATGTCCATATTTCATGTTCTGGGGTGGAGCACTTGCTGGCTTTATTTTTTTGTCTGATTTTTTTCCCCTTCATATTGGGGAAAAAAAAAGAAGAAAAAAAACAAAAAAACAAACAAACAAAAAAAACCAAACAAAAAGCAAAACAAAACAAAAAAAATCAACATCTTAAAGGCTCATTTTCTCTCCAGCATGGAATAAGCCCAAGCAGCCAAACCTCAGCATTTTCCACAAAGTATAAGCCTTGTTTTGTAGCTAGCCGAGGAGTGAGTGGATCTCAAGCTGGGTGTGTGGGGCAGGTGAAGGTACAGAGAGAGTCTGCACATGCATAGCAGGTGCACAGAAGAGTGAAGAGAGGGAGAGCATGGATGTCATGGCATTGGGTATGACATGCTTGCACATATGTGTAAGGGTACATAGACATGCGCACACACACATCCCCACATGCATATATAGATGCATATCCATTTTTTTTTTAATGTCTGCCCAAGAAGACCCTGGGTGTGCAGGTCTGTGCAGAACTGGGTATGCAGAAGTGCTCAGTTTAAAGACTTGGCAGGAGAATGGGGACAGTGACTGAAAAGCCTAATTTTCTGTGCTGGGTTTGTCTGGGGGACTGTGCTGTAGGCTGCTTCTGAGCCTCCCTCTTCTACCTGCTCTCAGAACCTGTTTTGCTTTCTAACTTTACTTGTATCTGCTATTTCTTCCTTTCCCTCTTTCTAGCTCCTTTTCTGTTATTCCTTCATCTCATGTTTCCTCCCCCTGCCACTTCTAAAATGTTTATCTCCCTATCCTCCTTCTCCATTCCATCTCCCTCCTACCCTTTCATTTCTCCCTTCTGTTCCTCCTTTCTAGGTCACTCCTCTCATTCCTCCCACGCTGGCATCCTCTCATTTCTCTGCCTCCCTCTGCTCCCCCACCCTTGCTCTCCATCCTGCCTCTTTCCCTCACTCTCTCATCTCAAATGCTTTTGTTTTCCCTTCCCTCTCCCCCTCTGCTCGGCCTCTCTCTCCTCTTCTCTCCCTCCCGCTTCCTCACTCCCTTCTCTCACTGAAATAAACTTCCCCGTGTGAAGCCCCTGGCCACCTTCCAGCCTCTGGTGAGATGAAGGGGTCCCTGGCATACACTCAGCTCTGTGCTCCATAGGGCATTGTAACCACTGGTACCAAGGCTATAAAATCTTTAGTGTCTTTAGGAAAGATGACTGTAAATTCTTCAGAAGTCCCACCACGGGTGTAAAGACTTCCCCCCCCCCCCCCCCCCCTCCCATCTCTCCCCTCCTTCCTCGGGCCTCTCTGAAAGGAGCTGTGTAGTAAAGCAAGGGGCTCACTCCTCCCCTTTGCTAAAGCTCCAGCTCTGATCAAGATTTCAGCAGGGCATGGCTCTCCCCATTGACTTCAAGAGATTTCAGTACCCTGCAGAGCAGAGAAGCCGTTCTTGCTGCTCTTTTGGTCACTTAGATATTTGACTTTATAAACATGATTAAAAAATGCTAAGAAAGCACTGAAAAGAGGAAGGCCTCCCCTCTAAATGTTGAGCAAACAGAAACACACAAAGCATTGTTCAGCTCTGAAAGATGAACCAGCCTCGGGCCAGCAAGGGAGTATGGGGAAAGCAGGCAGTGCATTAAAAATAGGTTAATTCTCACATATTACTGATTTGCTGGAAGATCCCAAAGGGTGTTTGTTTTTTTTTTTAAACTGCTTTCCAACCTGATGAACACCAAGCAGCTCTTCTCAGGGATATTCAGCAGGGCATTTAGATGAGGCTTAGCAGAGGCAGCATAGATTCCAGCTTTTGACCTGGGGGATGTGTGTTTAGCAAGAGTCAGACCTAGTTACTGTCAGGCTGGTGGGTGGATGGGACTTGGATGCACAGAAGGGCATCATGACACTTTTTCATCTTATGCATGGATTTCCTGGTGCTTGTCACAGGAAAAGGGAGCACAGAGTTGCCATGTGAAGAGCCGTATGGCAAAAGTTTTTTGGTACTCCCATACCAAGCACAAACCATGCAATGTGCCCCCTTCCCATGCTCCCAGTAACCACCAGCCCCAGAGCAGGCCATTCCCCTGGCACTGCCGTACAGAGAAAGTGCAGCAGAGACAACATGCTGGCCATAGAGAACCTACAAGGTGCAACAGCCTCAGCAGAAGAGAGCCTGACTTGTCTGTGTAATTCTCATTTTCAGTGTGAAAGACTTGACAGGCTTGCAAACACGGGGCCCATCCTTCCTACTGGTTGTACTTCAGCATGTGGCAGGCGTGGTTAATTCCCTAAGATTTCCATGTTGGTGCTGGAGCTAATGATCCCATGTTTGCCTTCTCTGGATTATGGGCCATGTTAATTTCAAAGATACAGGGTGAGGAATTTGGGGCATTGATATTCTCATCAATTACTGTCCATAATGTGTACCATGAAGGGGAAGCACTGAGGGGAAATGGGGTGGAAGGATGGTGTGTGTAGGAGTGCTCATGACTGCAGCAGAGCACACGGGGCAGAGTGTGCTGTGGGAAGGGGCTTTGACAAAATTGCATCTTTGAAAACTGGCGGATTAATTTTGCAGCTGAGGGGTGCTGAGAGGCTGGCAGAGCCTTGTAGAAGACCATCCAAAGCACCTGGCTCTTTGGCTCTTTGGTTGCTGTTCAAATAGCAGATTTGCCCAAAATGGAGGAAAGCATTGAGTGGAAGTTGCATGGCTCTTTTGTTCTGCTTCTCCCTTTTGCTTTCCTTTGTTTGCCAAGACCTGCTCCCTGAGCTTCCTGCTGAAGAACTGCAAAGACATTTCTCACCTCACCACTTAACTGCACACAGCTATAGACAGCTCCTTTCATCTTCCTTTGCAGCCTCCTCCTCCTCCCAGCGTGCTTTAAGCATAGCCAACCTTCCTCTTTCTCCAGGTATTGCTACCTCCATAGCCTATTCCGAGCTTTTGGTGTTTCTGACCTATTGTTTCCATAGCATTGTGGGAATCAGCTCCATTGGGTCATTTCTGGCACTCTGCTAATGTGCCAGTGCCTCCAGCCCTGCTGAAACCTGCTTAGCCCATTGTACAGCAGAGGGCATGGGCATGCCCCACATGTTCAGCTCTGGTGGTCTGCTGTCTGGGTCCTGGTGAGCACCATAACAAAAGTGCAGACAATAGTATTTAGGCTTTATTCCCAGCTATGCCACTTTTTAAAGTAGGATGCTTTGGATTGAGCCACATCTTTATCTATGCCTCAGTTTCCCCAGGCAGAAAACAGGGTTACATTCTCCGACTGCTTTTGACAATTGAGCTACTGATGCATGTCTAATGGCCTCCTTCTCTGGATGAGCTCCTGCAGTTTGAAGCTGAGATGTCCTGATCTGAAAAAGCCTAGATGTGACAAGCCAAAACAAAGAGGGAGAGGCATGTACCTGGGTGTTAATACAAATTATCTTTCCCGGGGTGTCATGAAGTGGTGTTCCCCACCCATACCATCAGTGTGATGTCTGGGAAGGGGCAACACCAGACACAAACCTCGATGGGCTGGTGTTGTGTACACACCAGCCAGTCTGAGGCCTGGACTGGTCGGTGAGACCATGCGAAAACCAGGACTATCCCTTGTGTGGGGGAACTCATGGCTTCAGCTAACCAGTAAGACAAAGGGGGCCGGCCAGGGAGGAGGGAAGGGGTCATGGGGCCAGGAGAGGAGTGGAGTGATAGCCCTGAGGTACCACGTGGGGTGACAGCCTCCAGGCTGGGTGCAGTCCCATGAGAGGATTGGGGTGTGTGGGGATGTGTGTGAGGAAATTGAGAGAGCCCCCTCTGTGGTGCACTGCCAGCTCTGTCCTGCTGTTTAGCCCACGACATGTGCTGACCTGGATAGTGCTAATGGGGGAGGAAAAGAGGGCCTGCACCTTACAGCTTTCTTCACCCTCCAGTAAATCCCTCCTTTGGGTTTTCTCTATATAGCCCCTGTTTGCCAGATATTTCAGCCATATAGCCCTTGGAGAGAAGGTGCAGAAGGAGGAGGAGGGAGGACTCAGGTGGCAGCATTTGTTCTGTGTCCTCCTGGTGGCCCTGAAACCCTCCAAACTTAATTTTTCAATAGGCCACCAAAACAACCACTAAATGTTTAATGACTTTCGATCTCTCCTGCCCCAGACTGTCTTTGAAACAGTGACTCAGATGCCAAAGTCCCAGTAGCGAAGTGGCTTTTTAATGACACAACTCAAGCTCGAATTCCAGGCACAAGGGGAGGCTTTGACACTTCTTGTTTGTTTTCTTATTGGAGAAGTTCAAGAGAAGCTCAAGGCTTAAAATGCAAACCCTTGAAAGCAAAGCATTCCTAATCACATAAAAGTGTCTGCGCAAGCCAGGGCTGAAGAGGGGACTTGTGACTTTAATCTTGCATATCCCTTTCTTTCTTCAAGCATCTCTCCCTCTCACAGAGGGGACACACACACGCACACACAAAACTCTCCTCAACGCCAATAGTATAATGCTCCAGGAGAGGAAAGAGGAGGAAGAGGAGGAGGAGGAAGCCAGCCCGCCTGCCTGCCCCCATGCTGAGCCTGAGCAGACTTTGTGAGAAAGCGTCTCTCCATCTGCAGCCCAGCCCGGTGGAGTCAATAATTCTGAATAAACCTAAACCGACAGAGGTATTTGCATCACAACCTGACTGATGACCGTATAAAATTGATTTATGAATTGAAGTACTTTCCCTCCCCTTATCCCAATTCAAGCCATAATTGATTATACGTGCTGCAGCGAAATTAAAGAAAGGAAAATTTAAAAAAAGAAAAGAAAAAAGGGAGGCTCCACAGATGCTGCTCTATATTCTCAAGGTTTCCCGGGATTAGCCGATCTATTCATCACTATTTTTTTTATTTAAAAAGTTGCTTCCTTTACCCTCTTCACCAACTTCTCCCCCCCACCCCCGCCTCCCCTTCATCCCTGCCCCTCACCACCACCTCTCAGCCCAGGCAGTGGGTCGTACCTCAGGAGAGATGGTGGGAGGCACAGAACCCCTCAGCAACATTCCCACAGTGTGACAGCGAGGCAAGAAGACTTTAAGCCTACACCCTTCCAGGGCAGAACGGACCCTTCTGAAAGGAGGACTCTAAACTGGAAACCCTCAACCCAACACTGTACTAAGGTCCAGCTTAACTTGCTGCCTTGTAACTGCTGCATTGTAGACCTCTGTAGGGTGGGGAATTCGCTTGGCCTTTCCATCTCTTATTAAAGAGATGCTTTCTTATACTCATGCAATGCTCATACAATGCCCCTCCATGACCTAGGGAGAAGTGCTGTATGAAAGCAGGTACTATTGAGCAAGATCCACTTGCCCAATATCAACAGGAAGCACAAGAAATCTTGCTGGAAGCAGTTGAATGATGCAAATCCACAGATTTTCTCCTGGCACTTAGTATAGTGAGCTGAATCCATAAGCATGAGAACTGATGACCCTTTTAATATTTTTCCCCCTCATTATTCACCTACTCCACTCTGTCATCTCATTTTCATTATCTACTCATTGTTTTTCATCTCATTTTACATATGGGAACACAGAGAAGCAGTCTGGTGGTGGGAACAGAAGTCACCTATTAGCCCTGCTCTCTTTTTCTGTTCTTTCTAAATCCTTCCCCCACTGCCCCATTTTTAAAGAATGGGTATGTCCTCTCTTTCCTTTCTCTTGAGTGGGAAGAGACAAACAAAAACCTGGTATAGCCAACCCATGTATGATTTCACTAAAACTCACTTGCCTAGAGTGCTCTGTAAAGCTCACAGACCTCTTGAGCATGTAAGTACAACTTCATATCACTTTGTGCAGTTGCAATGCTTATTGTTCCTTTTCCTTTAGGAAAGTATTTAAACCAAATTTTTCAACCATCTGGACACAGCTCAGCAATGCCATCTGCATTCCACCTCCAGTGAAGGAAGAAAAACTGTGATTGAAGTGAGGCAAGGAGCTTGGAGCTTGTCCATTCTAGTGTCTACAGGTCTGATGGGGAGAGCTCATTTATTTCAACCTCCACGAAGTTGTCTCTCTCTGTTTGGGTAAAATTGAGAAGAAGAAAAGGGCTCAGTGAAAGAACATCAAACAAGACCCCTTCCCTTAACTGTTCAGAGAGGCCTTCAGCAAGGAGCTTGTCCAGCAACTCTTGCATGGCAGCTATGGTGCTACCACGGCGTTCAAGGGGAAACCACTTTGCTTTCTCAAGGAGAAACTATTCTAACAGGCCCTAGAAGGATGAGGCAGGGACAGGCAGGGAGGCAGTGCTGCGCAAGGATCCAGCTGTGCCTCCTCCACCGCAGCTGCTTGCCTGCCCCTCATGTCCCTGTCCCCCACTGCCTAACACATTTGTCCTGCTCTGGGGCTATTTCCCTAAAAGTTCAGTTTTGCAGGTGTCTGACCTCATTGTGCTAGGAACAAGGGGAAGGCTGGGGGAAGGGGGCTCTGTGTACTTAAAGCCAAAAGCCCTACACAGTGCTGGAACGCTGAACCTTAACTGGCATCTCACATCTTTGGTGGAGACTCTGGACAAGACTTCAGAAACGCTTCAGAGCAGAAAGCTTCAGAGCAGGATTCAGGAGATAGTGCCAAAAATCACAGTGGACCCAGGAGGCAGCACTTCACATCCCAATGGTCAAACTCTGTGCAGAATAAAATCTACTTAACAGCAAATAAGGCCTTTATACTGCAGCCTGGGACGTAATTTGAGAAAAAAGCTGTCTCTGCTTGAAAAATATACAAGGCTCTGCTTCTGGAAAATAGTGCTGTATCCACCCCACCTGTCAGCTCTGGTGTGAGGTGCACAGTCAGGCTCTGCAATTGTCTGTGACCCCCTCATAGCTGCACAGCTTGTCAGACATTTGCTATGCAAGGGAGGATGTCTCGCATCCTGGCGTAACGTAAAGAGCAAATGTATTGTCCTGGCTCTGGGGGTGTCCTCCAAACAAGCCTCCCATTTCAAAAAGTAGGAGCTCTAGGCTGCAACAAGGGGCACTGTATATGGCCTGGGCTTTCTCACCAAGAATGCCTGCTCAAATTAACCTGATAATAAAGATTGTCTGTGTCTTGAGGAGGTCAGAGCCAACAGTGCCATGAGCAACTCAGGAACTCCTGAGCCAGCAGACAGTGAAGGCTGCACCTACACTCATGTCTCATCTAGCAGCTGCAGACCAAAATCTCTGGTTCTTTCATCCCGGGCTAAGGCACTGAGCTCTGGGACAGGGATCCAGCAACAGAGAGTGGAGGTGGGCAGCAGCCCTGGCAGGGGAGGGCACTGTCCAGATCCCACATCTACCCGGCTCCCTCCCATCTCCACCACAAGGAGTCTCGCAGATGTCAGCCCCGACAAAAGCACGCAAATGGGAGGGACGTCAGTGCAGATTTACATCCAAAGGTCGCCATGTCCTAAGTGGTAAACGGGTGGACAAAGAAGTTAATGGAGGAGTCAAAAAGGGCAACCTGAAGAGGAGCAGCAGCTGGGAATGTGGAAGCAGAAATCAAGGCAATTAGCAGGAAAAAAAAAAGAGGGAGAGTTTTGCATGCCTTTCTGATTTTTCCACATGGAAAGAACAACACTGTGTTATCTGAAACTGAATTATTTTTACTGTCAGCTGAGAGAGAGCAATCAGTAGGCTTGAACTGATGCTTCTGCCAGCAGTCACAGTCTTTCTTCCCTCACAAACCAGCAACCCCTCTGCAGACAAAACAGCTGCCTGAAATTCCAGAGCTCGCAGGGGGAGAGCAGTGCCATCCCTGCTCACACCTGCACTGACAGGCTCTGCTGTCATTTATCTGCTGCCACAACGTGTGGAAGCATCCATCAGAAAGCTGATACTGATTCCATACTGGGTACTCTACAAACATGGAGCCTAAAGAGGGTCAGAGCTGCCCAGAGCCAGCAGCACAACTATCACAAGCAGTAACAGGTCACTGCAGCCTGCAGCCAGGCACACATTTCTGAACTATTGTTCAGGGTACAGACTAAGGTCATGTTCCCTTTTAAGCTAAGTCAATCTTTTTACTGAGTTCATTGGGAGCTTGGGCTCAAGCCAGTGATTACTAGATGGACCAAACATCATCTTTCAGAGCTTAGAGAGAGCTGTATTTGCCCCAGGGGTATTTGGGAAATGGAGAAACAAACACCATCACCCATGTGATGAAAAACAAACCAGAAAAAAAAGTTTCAAAAATATTGATAAATATGCTACAATGATAATGATAATGATAATAATGCTTTTCTCTAGCTCTTAAAAAAAAACCCACATGAGGAACTGCTTTCCTGGTTAGTCAAGGAATTCTCCTCTTTCAACAGCACAAATTGATCAGCCACCTTTTAATACCATTAATTCAAATGAGCAGAGACACTACACAAAGACAGAGCTGCTGGATGGGTACCAGAGGGGCTGATGCTCTGAGCAACCCCAGCCATCTGCCCAGGGCTCCCTGCATTTAACATGCCCACTCTGGCTTCATGGAGAAACCTTCCACACTGACCTATTGCTAAGCAAAAAGCTGATTTATCATTCTCAGGAAATCCAGTTGCTCTTTCCTGTAGTGTATAACTCACAGGCAACAGAAAGAGTGAGGACTCATTGCTTCACTTACAGCATGAAAGTTTTGGGAACTAGGATACTTCCAAGGGCCTCTGGACTTGACCTGGGACATAGCTGGGTACCTTCTCTTTTAGCCTGGAGCTGGCCAATTAGCCTTGTTCAGCCAGCAAACTTGTGAGAATCTGGCTTTCCTATGCTGTATTGCTACACATAGGATCTGACAAAAATACTGCATCTACTTAAGTGACGCAAATGCAGAATGAAAAATGCATTTTGCCAAATGCCTAGGAGCTCTTGACTGGCTGAGTCCAAGCATTTTTTGCATAGGGCCTGGTTGAAATAAAAAGATAAAGGACTGCAACAAAGGAAAAAAAAGTGGCTACTGATCAGATACAAGTTAGTAGCTCAATATAAACATACTTGGGTATCATCCTGGGGTCTTTATAACACAGAAGACTAGCTGGTCTAATGATATCTTTTGGCCTTTATACCTATGAACTGATGCCCCATCTTCCAAATACTCACTTTCTCTCTCAAAAACTGGGTGCAGATTAGGTCTAAAATATAAGTGTCCCTTGTTGCCACTACAATTGTGCTGGGCTTGTTCGATGGTTGCACCCTTGCCCAGCTGCCTTGGGAGCTGTTTCTTGTACACTTGTCCCCATTTGGTCGCTTCTTTTATTAACTTCCAGAGTGACAGACCCTGGAGAAATGCAAGCAGTTAATTTATTTCTTTCCAGCTGTAAATGTGCAAATACTTTTATCAGAGATTGTTTCTTAAAATGTCACAGACAATGGGGCATTTTTGCATGAGTCAAGCCAAAAACATAAAAATGTCTCCTGGACAATATTTTGTCTGCGACACTGGGACATGTTTCTGCAACTGGCTTCAGAATAATTAAAAAAAAAAAAAATCTAGCCCTTCCTCTGGTGGGTGTCAAAGCACCGTCAAGAAAGAGTAGGATGAGCACAGGGACAAAGCTGCCAGGTTACACCTGGGAGGGGAGATTTCTTTGCCCGTTACCCAAGCCCAGAAAAAAAACCACAGCAAGGGTTTTGTTTCTCGAAGCTGCAGCTTGGCGGGTCATATTTTACAGTCTGGACCAGGGCAGGACGGAAAACAGAGATCCAGTTTCCCGATGGCCCCGGCTTTACACTGAACCCCGGCCAGCTCCCCGCTCGCAGCGCCGGCGCCCTCTGGGAGCGCGGGGACCTCGCTCCTCGCTCCATTCGGGGCTTTTTCCTGCCTCCCCCGCCCCTTTTCCCTGGGAGAACCTCACTTGTGCAGGGCGGCTTCTGGCTGCGGCTCCCCCCTCCTGCCCGGCATGCCTCCCCTCGGCCCAGCCTCACCACACACACGCACGCACCGCGGGCAGGCACAAAGGCTTTCAAAGCCGCCCTTTATATCCCCCCGCAGCTGCCCGCGCAGCCCCTGCTCCAGCGCTCGCCCAGCAAGGATGCGTATTCTTCGGCTCCCAAAGGCCCCCATTGCTGTCAATTAGTTACGGGACGCCACCGGGATTCAAGGCTGACAGCTCCGGCAAAGCAGGAGAAATGGACTCAGTGGGGAGCGAGGGGGCCTGCCCTCTTTCTTCCCCCCCCCTGCTCCCGTCTCTCTCCCCACAAGAAATACCTTTCTCAGCGAGGCTTTTTAAGCCTCCCCCCCAATCCCACCGCCCGCGCCTGCATGCAGGGGCATGCACGTAGAGGGATGCATGGCGCCGAGAGATGCCAAACGTGCTGGGAAAAGGGCGCCGGGGACAGCCGAGATGCCCGCGCAGGGGGTCAGCAGGATCTCTGTGTGTTTCTTTCTCCCCCGCCTCCATCCTGGTCTCCAGTTACAAATCCCCCGTCTCTCAGTTCCCCGGGATGAACGTAACATCTTATTTCTACTCGACTTTCCCACCCAGGCTGGCTTTCTAGAAGCGGGGGGATGGGACAAGGTTAAAACACGACTCTGCAACAAGTGTGGGTTTCACTTAGCAGCATTTTATCTGTCGCTTCTGGGGATTCTCAGCTCATCTCCCTGTGTGTAACCTGGAGTGTAACCCAGCAAATTCACTGAGAATGGGGGAGTAAAGCCAGGAGGGGGATGCTGACCCGGTGATTTCACGGCAAACTTCGGTGCTATGAGATTTAAGAAAGAAACAAAGGCTGTAATGGTTTGGGAGTGAGGGACCTCTTTAGCCAGACCGTGGAAATAAGATATATTTCAAGAGAAGGCATTCCCACGCTTTCAGCCGTGATATTTGGTGTGGAAGAAAATCCAACCCAGGCATTGCCTTTGGTGATTTGAAATGGGATGTGTTTTATGTGAACTCCAGCTCTGGCTCCTGTCATAAATTCCAGTTAGAAATGGGGATCACTCACTCCTAACTCAATCTTTATGTTTGTATCTTTCCTAGACATTTGGATAATATGGAGGGTCTTACACCAGCTGTGGATTTTGCCCAGCCAAAATAGTCTCTATGGATCAAAGAGGGATAGCAAAACAATATTTAGATAATTTTTCCCTTGTCTCTGCTACAGGCTGTTTGCGTGTCCCTTGTCAAGTCACTTCATCATGCGCCCACCCAAGCCATGAGCAGCTTCCCTTGCTGTCCCATCACATCTCCTGCCTGGAGGCACAACTAAGTCAGGGTGACTGCATTTCACACGCCTTTTTGAGCTCAGAAGATCCTTTCATCTGAAACACTTGAAGATAAGAACAGTTCAGATTCAATTTCTTGGACCAAAATCTTCCCCTGAAGTTTGGATCCTAACTGGTCCCAACCCAGAAAAAAAGCAATCTTTTGGTTTGGCTGCATCTGAAGGCACCAGCTCAAGCCCACACGGCAGAATCTTGCACAAACAGCTCATCTCAAGAGACTTCTGCTTCCTGGAGAGATGAAATCTTTTAGAAACAGCATAAGAAGAGATTTCAAATCCCTAGGAAAAAATCCTCCCCTCCGCTCCCACCCACATCTTGGCATTGACTTGGAATCATGGACCCTTGCCTATTTCAAAATCAGATTTAGACAACAAGCTCTGGGCTATTACAGCGGGAATGAGAAACCTTCACTCACAGTGGGAAAACCCATGGACATCCTTGAAGGCCAGCAGAAGATGGTGGGAGGGTTGTACATGGCTTAAATTGGCTGTGCACTATTATATTCATGCTGTGGGGGTTGGAGAGGGAACAAGGCAGCAAAATAACTTGGTGTTACAAAAGGCAGTTGTGGTAAATAGTTCACAGGAGAGGCTGACAGCATTCCCAGGCCACTGGAAGAATAAGCTGTCCAAGGAATGGCTTCTAAGTGAAACAGCCTCCATGCAGTTTCTGCATCAGGACAAAGGATAGGTTTATTTTGGATGTGCTAATAAAATTGCTGTCTGTGAGCCATAAGGTCATACAGCTAAGGTCTGGCTGCTGTCTGGTGAGGAAGCATTCCTATGGGCCTCCTCTGTCAGCGTGCAAATGCAGGCCTTGTAAAAAAGAATAATATATTCCCCATTTCCCTACAGAGCAGTACTGCAATGAGTGAACTCACTACAAGGAGTTCAAATCTACTTGTGCTGCAGCTGAAAGGGTTATTCACATAGGGAGTACTCGGTAACAAAATGCTCCGTATCCTGAGTAAGGGATTGGTGATGGCCTAGGATTTGTCAGATGATGGCACATGAGAAATGCACTAATAATGTCCTATATGGTTTACTTGTGCACAGCAAGGCAGAAGACACCTGTAATCATGATGGCACCAGCTGGCTGCCTCATTGATAAACCGTCAAAACATTAGAGCATCCAAATAAACGTGTCTGAAAAGATGAGTTCTCTTTTCCATCCTTCTGACATGGTTCTGGTCCAAGTTACTGCTGATGGTATGTTACATCTTTTACAGCCAGCCTGAGAAGGCACTGGCTTCCATAGCTATTAATCCAAAATTTGTGACTTTTGCTTTGTTTGTACAACCATGTACAAAGATCACACATTGCTCATTTAAAACAAACCGTACTAGAAAGGAGAAGTTCAAGGGATTTGTGTTTGGTAGATGAGTGTTGAGCCATATTAACTTTGGGCCACGGACCTCAATGTGCCAAGAAAAAGCAATAAGAATGAGAAAGGCTGAGCTGGAAACACCAAGGGATGACTCATAAATAATGGAAATGCATTAGCAGCACCGAGGTGGGAGTAGGGCGGGAGATGATGATGAAGGGGGGATGGTGAAGAGTGGCCAAACAAGAGTGGATCTCACACAGCGTTTCCTGGGAGGCCACTTGGGTCATGGGCGTTCTCATCAGACTGACAAAGAATGTCAGGGCCTGAAAAAGTTAAAGTAGTCACTTTAATTAACACCTCTTCACTGGGTGAGACAAGAAGCTACCTCCCCTCTCCGCCTCCTTTGCCGTGCACCCTACAGAGCAGCTCATACCTGAGCTGCCGAAACAGCCTCCGGTGTCTGGTGAGAAGTGCTTGTCACCATGTCTAAGTGCATCACTGACAGAGTCAAGAGATTCAGCTCACCACCTCGGGGAGTGAGCAGGTAACAAACTGACAGGATTTTCTGCTGCAGTTAGTGTTGGGAAAGCAGTTAGGAAAAGGTGAAATCAATCTCTGGGATAAAATCCTCCCAGGAATGCTGGCTCTCTTCCGTTTTCCATGCTAATGCTGGAACATGAGTTTCTCAGGTAGGATGAAAGGAAAAGACATATCACACAGGACCCTTGGGACAGGGCTGGGGGTAGGAGGATTTAAGGCAAGAAAGAAGATCTTTCTTCTCCTTTACATTCCCATTAGCACTGAGCACCACACAGGAAGAAAAAGGTTTGATGTCACAACACCAAAGTGCTCTCCCTAGTTCTCCTGAAGGAGACACAGGCCTACAGGAAAGATTCTTCAGTCAGCACCCTGGTGGGATGGAGAATTCCACAGATCCTGCTTGGGCAGGTAAAAGAGACTTCTACCATTTTGCTGTTGTTTGCAGAATGGGAGACTGTACCGAGTCTGTAAAAAAGTCAAATCTTCCTGAAAGATGAATTTTAATCCAGGTTTTGATGGAAAGCTTTGTGGTCTGCATTAGACTAGTCCATTGTGGTGCTCTCTCCTGTGATACCCTATGGATTTACTTCCAGTCTCATCAGATGGGCAGTTGGGTCCTGATTTGCCCTCAGCTTAAGACTTGTAGCTCTGATTTAAATCCACATCTATGAGAGATGAATCCTGTTTTTCAGAAATGCAGTTTAGTGGGAAAGGCTGCCCAGACAGCTCTGCCTAATCTAAAGCACTTGAGGGGTGGCCTTACCTGGGAGGGGGTTCTGAGATGATGAGTCAGAGCTAAAAGAGCAGACTTCAGATCTTGCCATGCTACAGATGCTCTGGATGACTTTTTGCAAATTACTTGGCCAAAGCCAGTGTTTCATATTCCCCAGCCGTTGTAGCCAGGGCTGGTTTTACCTAACTGTAATCTCACCTAGTTATGACCCCAGGGAGCTGTGAGTATGGTAGAGTAGCAGTGTCTCAGCATCTCAGACTGCATGTTACAGACTGTGGCACTCCAGCATCTGAGTGGAGATGCATGTGGATACTGGAAATGCCATTCTGCATGAGCTCTGGGCGTAGTATCACAGCAGTGATACTGGGCTGCAGAGCTTATAAACAAACAAACTCAAGCTCTCCTTTCCATTGCTGACACAAACATCTTTTTATTGCAAAACTGGGCAGGAAGACAGCTTTAGCACTTTGTGAGCTTGAGGCTTCATTCAAAACCTTTCCCACTTTTATGCTATATAACCACAAGAAGTTAAAATCTGAAAAATCAATGTTGCAAACCAACAATATTTTTTTTCTCCATATACAGATTTCTGTGGCTAAACACCCTTTGATCCAAGAGACAAATCTGTTCCTCCAAGGCTGCTGGTACACAATGTGCTGGCCAGTTTACCATCTCTCTCCCACCCTCCCACTAATGAGAGCCTCAATTGCTCTGACCCACTCAGCATGCCGTAACTTCCTCAGCAGCAGACACAGCAGACAATTTAATTTCATTTCTTTCACACCTAAGGAGCAGCTCCTCCATGGCCAAATGCATCTATTGGGTCTCCCCCAAACCTCTACTCCTCTGTCAGTCTGTGCATGGCTGTGTATTGCACTGTGTCTGCATCTTGAAGGCATCAAGCATCTCAAGCTGGCAGGCAGCCCTTCACAGTGCTGGTGAGGGTTGCAGAAACAGGTGTGGATGCCAAAGGATATTTAATGCCACATGGCTTAATCTGGAAAGGTTTGAAGTCTGGACAACTCACTCCACGGTGTGCAATTTAAAAAGGCACAATCTCCCTGGTTCTTCTAAGGAGTGATTTCATCTACAGGCACCTCAAGGGAGAGAGAGAGAGTCCTGATATCAAAGGGTTCTTTAATCTGGCAGAAAAGGGCATTTATGAGAACCAGCTGCCAGCAGTTGAAGCCAGACAAATTCAGACTGAAAATCAAGGTGCACATTTTCAACTGTGAAAGTAATTAATCTGTGGGGCACATTGCCTAGAAGGCCAGTGGTGGCTCGGTTGCCGGCAGGCCTGAAATCAGGACCAGATGTTTTTCTAGAAGAGATGATATCACCTAGCCAGGGACAGCAGGCTCAGGGAAGGGACCATGTGGGGCCAAGCTGGCAAGTCACAGTCGCTGTCACTGCCACCTGCCTTACAGCCCATGCAGGAATGTGTTTTTTATATACATACACACATGTATATGCATAGCTTCTCACGTATGGCCCCAGCTGGCACAGACCAGCATGCCTCCAGCCAAAGGTCTGCTCTGTCCACTCTATTTATTTACCCATTTCAACCTTATAGAGCTGCACAACCACCTGGCCTGAGCTCAGGGACCAAAGTCTCCACTGGAAGATTTGACTGAGCAATAGGACTGGGGAAAGAGTGGCTGGGCTCCCGCTCACCTGGTGGGAGGGATGCCTGCAGCCTTCCCCCCACAGCCCATGAAGGTTCCTTTTTTTGGGCCAGTGCTGCCTCACAGTGCCTTGAGCATTGCTTAGAGCCTCCACTAAGAATCAGTGGGTTGGACAAAATCCCATATTCACCCTTCCTTCCCTGGCCCCAACCCTCTTTGGCTGAGCTGCAGCCCAGGCATCATGAGAAAAAAAAAAAAAAAAAAAAAAAATCCAACCTAAAAACCACAGACATACATACAAAAAAAACCAAACCAAGCCAAACCAAACAAAAAAACCCAATAAAAACAAAAACAACAACCCACCCCAAAACAAATAAACAAACAAACAAAAACAGGAGAAGAAGGAAAGAAGAAGAAAAATGTAAAAAAGCTAACCCCAACTCTCCCTGCTGTGAACAATGACAACAAACCCATGCCTGGGCCCTATGGTTGATGGCATCAGCAGAGGGACCCTACTTGTCTGGCTGCCTTCCTTGCTGCCAGCTCCCTTCATGCCCAAGCCCCTGGTGTTGCTACATCTATGCTCCTCTTTCCCCTCCTCCTCCTTCTCCTTCTCCATTTTTTTCCTGGTTAACAAGTGTGCACTGTTATAGTTGTAGTCCCTCTCTCCATCCTACTTTTTGCCTTTCTTATGGCAGCAAGGGCTATTTGCTTGGGGCAGGGAGAATATGGGTGCAATTTATCCTTGCACAGGTTGATGCCTCTCTGTGTTGGCAGTGGAACACAAGGAAAGGCTCAGCTTATGCTTTAGGGCTGAGCAACACAATGTTGATGGGCTGGGGAGAGGAGGAGGGGAGGGGGTGAGTAAAAAAGGCCTCCTGAATCGATGGGGAATAATATGAAAGGGAAACTCTGGCAGGCATAGGACAACCCAGATGGACGAAGTGCAGTGAGGCAGCTTAGTTAATGGGCTGCATTAAAATTAAACAGAGACAGTGTTCATTTTCCAAGCAGCACAGTGACCACAGAAGGGCTTCACAGCCCCCGTGGGAAGGTGGTGTGAAACTAAACCAGGGAAAACCTTTCCTTCCCTTGCCACCCCATCCTCTGCAGGTGTAAACTGGGGCAGCCCTGCTGTCCTCCCCCTGCCTGAGTTAACACAAGCCAGCTCCCAACATCCCTGCCACCAGCCTGCATTTCCATAAAAGGGATGATGATCTTGTCAATGTTGCTGTAAATCTGAATTTTCTGTACACAGTTGCAGCTCCCGGAGAGGTGACAGCCGCTTACCAGCTGGTCACCAGCACAAGGAAAGACCTGGGCAGTCCGCAAGACCAAGTCAAGCTTTAAAGAGAAGGATGATAATAAAATGCATCCCTCCCCACTCCCACCCCTGTCAGGAGGAGGATTTATACTCCTTCTTACAAAGGACTAAAAGTAGTCATTTAGGCTCTGCTTCAGCAAAGCACCTGCTTAATTGCTCGGTTACTTCACAGTGACTGGAGCAACTGGAGCACATGGTTAAGAACATGCTTAGAGGCATTGCTGGGTTGGAATAAACTTAATTATATGCTTAAAGAGATGTTTAAACACCTTGCTAAATCGTGGCCTTGCACCTGAGGAAAGTGAAAGGCTGACAAAGCAAAACAGAAGAGCAGCTTTTGGAACAATGAAAACAAGGTTCTCCATTCTATGAAGATGAATGGAAATCCTTGTTACTTGGTAACTGAAGCTGAAATGATCAACCACTTAGAAAGAGCTATGTGGTAATGTATTGCTCAACTGAATACCTTTAACTGGCAAGAAATATGTACACTTTCCTGCGTCTTTCTTCCTGTTTCTTCTTTATGTTGTCTAGGTTATGAAGCATATGGCTTTGTTCAGAAAAGCACAAATTTTTGATTTTATTTCCATTCTGCACACCTCAAAACCACTAACCAAGATGTCAGTGCAGATCAGGGCCACCTGAGCAAATTTACTGCTCTTCATATAAAAAGCAACCAGGCCATTTAACCAAGTGCTGGACTGACAGCCCCAAACCCTCATGTGATGTACTGTAGGAAAACTCCCAGAATGGCCAGTGTTTGGCACCACAGGCCAATTGCCCAGTCCCTTGTGGTGTTCCCACTAGGAAGGTGCCAGCAGAGAAGGCAGCAGCAATGCCTATAACCTGCCCTACACAGTGTATCGGTACCAGGAAGGTGGGCTGAGCTCCCTCCTCTGTGCCTGGCTGAGCTGTTGTGACAGTCACCAAAAGGCACTAGTGAGGTTGCAGCTCTTGTCATGGGAATACTTGCTCCAAAGAGAGTCTGGAAGACACAGATTTGACATTTCTGCACTCTTCTTGTAGTTTGGACATGATTTAGGAGACATGTTGATTGCCCACGCTGATGGACGAACAGAAATTAACTATGCAGGGAACATAAATTACTGGGTATTTTTTACCTTTAGGAGAAGTAACTCTCTCAGCTCAGCTTCACAGTTCTTTATTTCAGAGGCAAATAATTCTCTGTAAATAAGCAGAAAGAGATCCAAAATTTGCACAGCATTCAGGTAACTGGGATGATAGTGAGGAGCTTTCCTTAAGCTTTCCACACATTTCAGGGAGGACTGAAGACATCCATTTCTGAAGACATCCATTTCATAAACAACACGTTTTTGAGAAATGTTAATTACATTGGAAATGCAGTCCAGAAAAGAAGAAAGATGAGCTATAACATTGTTGTCTCTCAGTTCATGGACTTCAGACCTACCTGTTTCACAGGCACATAAGCCTGAATGATCTGCTTTAACAGATGTGTTTAGATATCAAACAAATGTCACATCTAAATCAAAAGTATTAACAGCCCCAAAGAATGTTTTTGGACATGAATTAGCAAATATCTGTCTCTCCCTGTCTTAGGGTTGGATAGATCTGTGTAACAGAGATGAACACCAAACTATACTTGTGTACCTGCAGCAACATACAGACATGATCCCAGCTGGACCAGTATCACATTGAGTCTCTCGAGCAGCAGAGCTGCAGGAAATCTTCCATACATGCTCAGTACTATGTGAGCCCACAAGCTGGGGATAAGTTATGGTTGGCTGAGTGGATGATTTGGTGGAAGAAATGACATGGGATATGCCAGGAGCTGGAGGGACTCAAGACGTAGCAGAAGACAATCAAAGCCAGACAGTAACAGCATGCTCATGGCTTTGGGACAAATGATTAACTCTGCTTTTAACAAATTCCACCTATAAAATACTGTAATACTGTAAATAAAAAGTAGCTGCATGCAATGTCTTATATTTGCTGCTCTTCGTAGAATCATAGAATCACAGAATGGTTTGAGTTGGAAGGGATTTTAAAGCTCCTTCAGTTCCACCATCCTGTCATGGTCAGGGATACCTTCCACTAGACCAGGATACTCCAAGCCCCATCCAACCTGGCTTTGAACACCTCCAAATGAAGGCCACAAGGATGGTGAAGGGTCTGGAGGGGAAACCTTTGAGGAGTGGCTGAGGTTGCTTTGTTTTTTCAGCCTGGAGGAGACTGAGGGGAGACCTCCTAGTAGTTACAACTTCCTCGTGAGGGGAAGAGGAGGGGCAGGTACAGATCTCTTCATTCTTGTAACCAGTGACAGGACTCAAGGAAACAAGATGCAAGTCAGGGGCTGTTTAGGGTGGATATCAGGAAAAGGTTTTTCATCCAGAGGGTGGTTGGACATTGGAACAGGCTCTCCAGGGAAGTGGTCACAGCACCAAGCCTGACAGACTTCAAGAAGTGTTTGGACAGTGCTTTCAGGCACATGGTGCGATTCTTGCGCAGGCCAGGAATTGGACTCGATTATTCTTGTGGGTCCCTTCCAACTCAGTACATTCTGTGGGTATATGTGGCAAGAGTTGCCTCCCACCCTTGGCTCCCTCAAGCTTAAACTTGGATACTCATGGGAAGTTAGAAGTTAAAGCTAAGAGAAGTTAATGGTGTGGCAGTGCAAACAAACTCACTGATGGGGCTGAACACCTCTGCACAAGTGCCTGGCATGGCTCCTGCTAAAAAGTCAGAGCAACAAGTACCTGCAGCTGGAAGGCAGCATGCCACCTGTTGCTCTCCTTTCATTTTTCTGGGCTTGTTGTCTCTTTGTCTCTCCAGATCATACTGAAACAAAGTTGCCCTCCTCAGTACTTCAGGGCCCTCAAGTCTGCCCATGTCCCAAGCCCCCATTAGCCCTACATCTGTCCCCATGCCCCCCTCACCCCTCCAATCCCTTGCCCATCGCCCACATCCTGAGCATGAAAGCCAACCGGATTAATCCGGCACAGAGCACATTGTGTGTGAGTCACGACAGGCTCACTAAAGCGTGCAGTGCTGATAAAAGGCAGCTCTGATGGGCTCTGTCAGGGATCCCAGAGAAACAGCGTGGAAAAAATCTGCTAACCCACATCCCAGCCTGGCAGCCGGGGCCTGGAGACAGACAGGCACCGAAGGGAGCACGGGGAAGGGGTCCTGATCCAGGCTCAGCCTGTGAGGAAACGCCTGGTCCCAGGCATGAGCTGCTGCCTCCTGGGGCTCTTGGGTCATTCAGGAGTTCGTGGGAGCAGAAGAGGACTGGTGCAAGCCCCCAGGACCTGAGGCTGGACCCTGGGATAACCTCCCTCTCACCAGCTGGCCAGGGTATTTCAGGCATTTATGAAGCCATATAAAGGGAAGTCTGCCTGATCCTTTTGTGCATCTTTCTGCCAGAAATTTCCCTCTGGATAATTTTCTCAGTTCAGTTTCTCACATCTGTGGACCACAAGGTAGCTTTTTTCCCCAATCCTTTGTACTTGTCAATGCTGCTCCCAGAGGACCAGCAGGAGAGACCATGGCCCAGCAGTACTCAGTAGCCTCTGGTGTGCTGCAAAACTGCCTCATAAACCACCAGGAACCTGTGGTGTGTGAAATCTTGGTACAAGCAGGTGTGTAGCTCACTGTAACACTGTCCCAAAAGTTTAACAACTGTGTTTGCTGCAAAAAGGGTTCAGCCCCAAGCCCCAGGCAATTCAACAGCTTGCCTGACCCCAGAACTGGAGATAATAGGGACCACAGCGTCAGGGATATTGTGAAGAAATCAGGATAACATTTATGTGCACCACTGGGAGGAGTTGCAGCCATGGGGTCTGTGTGGAGGGGAAGGCAGCAGCAGCAGATTTCAAAACAATCTAGATAAATTGGAGAATTGGTCTCAAATCAGCAGGATGGAAATCACACAAGAGCAAGCGCAAAATACCACAGTGAGGTGTTGGAACTCAGATGCAAAATGGGGACTAATTGGATAAAGAGCACTGCTGCAGGAAAGGCTCCCAGGATCACAGACAAAAAATTAGTCAACATTGTCATGCTGTTTCAAAACAGGCAAGTCTCTTGATGGGACCCATTAATGAGAGATTCACAGGGCAGGCATAGGAGAGAATGACTGTGCTGCAGTTGCCCCTGAGGACACTGGGCACAGCACTCTCCAAAATGGGTAAACAAACTGGGGACCCTTCTAAAGTGCAGGAGCGAGCTTGACAAAAGCTTTGAAAAACATAATCTATGAGGGCAGATTGAAAGAATTGGATTTGTTTAGTCTAGAAAAAACTAAGAGGGAGCATTAACAGCCCTTCAATACATAAGGGCTTCTCCTAAAGACTGCAGAGTCCAAGGAAGGAGCATGAAGAGAACTGGGGTTGGTTTGCAACAAAGATTTAGGCCAACAGAGCAATAACTGGGAAACTTTGGAGCTGATGAGGGACACTGCAGATTCTCATTCATGAGTGCAATGTAAGTCAGGAAGGGTTCAGGTACAGCAAATCTTGCTTCAGAAGATGACCATAACCAAGCACTCAGCGCTGCAGTCCTTCCTTGTCCTATTCCTCAAGTGAACCCGCAACTTTAATTACATCCCCTTTCTGACCTCCAGCAAGGCAAGGGAGTAGGATTACTCCAAGGAGAAAGCTATAAAGTGATCATCCATGTCCCTTGCCTCTCCACTCCATTTGCCATGCATGTACCAAATACCCATCCCAAGGACCTTACTGTCTAAATAGATAGGACAGAGGAAAATTACTGCTCAGTAAGAAATGTGGGGGCTACAGAGGAGTGTCTGAGCAACAGCTGAAAGAAAGGGACCTGTTTAAACTGGAGGAAAAAAGGAATCCTGGATATGGGGGAATCAACTTGCAGTATTCAATTGGCTAAACGAAGTTAAGGAGAAGACAAAGCCTGGCTGCTTTTGGAGGAGGCCAGTAAGAGAACAAGAAACAATGGTCACAAGTTGCAATTAGAGAAAAATTCATGGAAGTTAGTGGGAAAAAAAATATTGTCCAGAAGGATATTTAATCATTGGGACAGGTTTCACAGAGTGATTGTGAAATCTCTATCCTGGGAGATCTTAAAAATGGAATTGGACAGAGTCCTGGACAACAGAACCTAAATAAAACAACCTGTTGGAAACAGCCTTGCTTTGATTGGATCCTCTCTGCCTCACTGAACTCTCTTCATGCAGGCATTTCTGCCCCTTTGCTCCATGAGCCTTTCTTTGGTCTTTGTGTTTTGCAAAGCTGAATCCCCACAGTTCACATCAGGCCCCAATCCAATGTAAAGCCCGATGTAATAGCAACATTTCTTGACCATGATTCACAACAATAGCAACCACCCAAGTTCTTGGCTCGTTGTGTAGCCCAATATCTAATGATGTTCAGTTCAATCCAATATTATCTGCATCTCCCCCCACTGCCACCTCCAGTTTCAGAGCCTGGCCAGCACCGAGCCCATGCTGTTCCTATTCGCAAACCTTAAGCACCCTGGCTGCTGCTTGGAATGAGGAGGGAGCGCTTGGAGATGAACTTTTAGCACTGCAGGCTCTAGGGAAGGCTGAAGTCTTTACTTGTCTGTCACTGATTTATTGATGCTTCCCTAATTGTGGAATGCCAACCATACATGGAGATCTGCAGAAAGAAAGGACTTGGATTGAAGGAAAAGAGGTCATTGCAGGCAAATCAGACGCAGACACCAAGAAATTGTTTTGTTTTGTTTTCTGTGCTGCTGCAATGAGTGTAATAAATGTGCATCTGCTGAGCTGTTTCTACTGACAGTGTTTTTCCTTGTTTCAGATTTGGCCTTAACTCTTCTTAGTAATCTTCATTTGCAGTGATCTGCCCAGCAAGAGTATGTGTGCATATGTGTGAGAGAGGGAGAGGCAGTGATCATTCCCAAAGCAGACATTTTGTTCAACCTCTGCCAGCCATTTTTTGGATGGAAGTACTTTTTTCCTTCATTCTTTTGAGTCACAGTGTAAGCATGAATTTGAAAATGATCCATATAAGTAGGATTTAATGGGCCTGTTGACACAGCAATACACCAAAATAGCAAAAAAAAATAAAATTACAGAGACTTTTTCTAGACCTTCTTTTCTACAAATGTTGGTTCTTTCCTTATTGGAAGTTAATCTACAGCAAATGCTAGAGAACAACATTTGTTCATTTTAGAGACTACAATCTGTAACAGTTCTTTGTGTACCATTCTAACACACATCTTTTGTGCCTTCTTCTCTTCCCTCTCTTGAGATGAAGCAGAGCTCTGGTTCAGCAGCCAGCATCTGTCACTGATTACAGCGGCTTAAGGTTTTACCTCTGAGGAGCAGAGGGGGAGCACACTGGGGTCCCTGTGTGTAACTGCACACAACTCTGCTCTGGCACTTCACATGCTGTCACTCCTTCCCTTCCAGATTTGCTCTTCCAGGCCTCCTCAAATCAGCTCTCTCCTCCATTAGTCCCCTTCATATATCATGTCCACAAGACGGAGCCTGTTAATCTGTTCCATCCCAGTACCAGAGCTGAACAGCTCTGACTTGATGGCACACCAGAGAAAATGCAGTTTTGCTTTATCCTTTGGGTTAATCAGATTAATCCAGCACTTTGAATCTAGCCTGCTGTGGCATGGCCAAATGTAGCATCCATATTAGGCTCTACAGCAGACAGGCTGTCGGTAGATTGAGGTTTCTGAGTCACGCTATTGAAGCCACACTCCTGGCAAAGCATTTTATTAATAACTTTTGTTGCAGAACTTTATCCTAGTAGTCTAAAAATGGTACTACTCATAATTACACTTAGATCTTGAGTATGGGGTTATTTTGTCATTTGTTTATGTCAAGTGGATTTGGGTTGCCTTTTTTTTGACTATTTTAAACTTTCTTCGCTGTAAGCTAAAGGCTTGGTCCTGCCCTGCTTCAATTGCTGTAATACAGCTCTGTTTACTGAAGCAGGTTTTTCCCAGATGCACAGACCTGAGGGTTAATTCTAGTTCTGGTCTAGGACAAGTTGGCTAACAGAAGCCAGATAAGGTGGAGGCAGCAGGTCACAGACACAGCTGACCAGAGCAGAGGCACTACAGAACTCAAAACACATTGGTTTGAGTACGGCTGGTGCTGAGGAGGCTCTAAGAAACAGCCTCTTGCAGCACAGCAGCAGCAGGCTGTGGGTGGCAAAGTCTGTGTGTGTAGCACCTTCCTGCACTAAACTTGGACCTAGTCTCTGGAAATCTCTCACATTCCCCTGGCAATGGATTCACTTTCCAAAACAAAATTAACTCAAACAGAACCATTTCCTATGAATGAAGCCAGGATGGAACATAAAACCCAGGCAGGGAAATATAGATGTGTGACATATTTGAAGCAGCAGAGAGAATGATTTCATCCAGTATCAAGCTGACTGGTAAAGAGAGTCAGCTGCCCTGAGGAGAAAGCCATTAACACACAAACACATTTTATGCTGGCCAAGGTGAGAAAGGAAGGGCTGTAGGTACTGAGGTGACAGCTACTTTGGGATCAAAGGAGAAGGCTGAGAGGAAACTGTAAAACTAACTTCAGATCTGTGTGGGGGAGACTGTGTGAACAGAGGGGGAAACTTAATTAAATGTGGCAAACAATGACTATATTTTCTGGGAAAGGAGCAGCAATGATTTCACTTCCAAGATACTACACCTGAGCAAACATTATCCAAAGCTGGCTTCAGCTAAGACTTCACTGCCAATATGCTAACGCAGATCTAACCTTGACTTTGAAGGGTAAGAAAAGTAACTAAATGGGGAGACTTCAGTTTGCCAGTGGTCCTCAGGATTTCTTCCCTCTCTGTGGAGTAGCTGGAATGGATAATTGCTGGGCATGGCAGGAGATGTGGCTGTCTTATTCATTAAAATAATTTCTGACAAGGCCTAAAAAAAGAGAAAGAAAGAAGATGGCACCAATGCTGAGCTTTGTGGCCCAGAACTTCTGCCAGGTGAAATTCTGTAGCTATTATAGCTCAAGGAGAAAACAAGAACATCAACAGCAGAGGGTGACCTACAGGTGTGGGCCTCATCATCGTGTCCTGCAAACTATCAAGCCAGGAAGCAACTAGCAGACTTAAGGGGATTTTTTTGCACCCAGCTAGATGCTGAGCTAAGAAGGCAGTGAGACAGGTTGTGCCCAAGCAAGCTCTACGCCAGTCAGAGAAAGGAATATAACTACAAGAAAATAATAGGTTGACTAGAATGCCACTGTTGACCTTGAGCATAAAGAAGACATCTGTACAGAGTAATTCTAGGCTGACTAACTAGGAATTAATATAAAAACATGGTAAAAGCCAGGGAAGTTAAAATCAAGAGGTCTTTTTGGGGGGGAGTTGGGGGGGGAAGAGATCTAGAATTATATTCAATTTTAATTAATTACAGGAAAAATTCTGGAATTAGTAATGAAAAAAGCTATTTGTAAGAAACTGGAATGTAATGGGATGAGTAGCAACCAATATTAGCTTCATAGTCTGGTCTTGAAAAAACCCATATAATTTCCTTTTAAAACAAGCAGACAGACCTCACAGGCCAGTAAGGAGAAGCAGATGTCAGTATCTTGACTCGAGTGGGTCCTTTGACACTGTCTTGCATGAAATTCTCATAAACCAAGAAGGAATGTGTGGTCTATCTACTGCAGAGCAGACACAGCTCTGGTACTCAAGAGGCTGTGAGCAAGACTTCACTCTCCACCGATAGGAACCTATTGAACAGAGGTGTACAGACTGCAACTGCAGTCTGTTTGTGACTTGGACTGTGGACTAGAAGAAAGATGATTGAATTTGCAGAATACCCAAAGCTGGAAGGATTTGCAGAGACATCAAAGACGGGATTAGAATTTTTTAAAAAAGCAAACAACAAATTTCTTGACGAATTCAAGAAACCATCAGGGAAAAAAATGAAAGGATGTGGTAGGAATCTATCTGAGGATCCAAACTGAGGAATAACTGACTGCACAAATATGGACATGGAACTATTGGAGCTAAGGTTTAGAGTTTAAGGTTAGGGTTAGGGTTTAAGGTTAGGGTTCAGGTTTAATGCAGATTAAAAGCTGAAGTGTTTGTCATCAGTGCCATACTCTTGGAAAAAGAAAATAAAATAAAGCAGGCTAAATAAATACAGAAAAACCCAAGGAATCATCAGAGTCTAGAGAACATGATCTGGGAGGAAAATCTGAAAGTCTTGGTAAAGTCTAGCCTTAAGAAAACAAGAACTATAATAAGCACAGTAAATCTTGTAATTTCATGAAAGATTGCAGCAAGGGGAGAAAAATACCCGTTGCTTCTACCTGCCCAAAACAGAGAGGTTCAGAAATAATAACAGACTTAAACCTTAGCAAGAAAGATTCAAACTTGATGTCACAAAAACGTTTGGGCAAATACGTGGAGGGAATACATAAAGTTTCCAGGCATAAGGCCTCCCTAAGGGGAGAGCTTCAAGAAGACTGGGTAGCTGTCAGGAATGACAGCAGTGTCCTGCCTCAGGGGTTTGGAGAGGGACCAGAGATTTGAGTTTAGGCTGCATCTCTCCTGGGGGAGCTGAGGGGGAGGTGTGGAAAGGGGCCCACTGTATGTGGAAGGCCTTGTTAGGAGTATTCACTAGGACAGAAAGGGAGGAATACTAGGATGTTTCTCCTTCCTCCTTCTTCAGTCTGCCCCCCAAAACTTCCTTTTCCCTCTGCATAGGGCCTGTTTCCACTTACTCCCCATGCAGTCCTTCATCTGCAGCAGGTGTCACTGAGATTTCTGCACTTCTCCAGCTGCTGCTGAATGCCTGAGGATGAGGAGGCACCCATCCAGACCAACCTTGTCCTAGGAAGGCGAAGGATGCAAGGCTAGATGGGACAGCACTGAAAGCCCTGGAGGTAGGGCTTGCTGCTCCCAGTGCCACTGGAGAGATGGGGTGAGGAAGTAGCTGTAGAAGGAAGCTGCCTGCAGCCAGCATCACTCATGGTGACAGGAATGGAAGGATAGGCCTGCAGGAGGTGAGATACCCGTGATTTGCCTTCATGGTCCGTGTCACCAGCAGTGCCTGTCTCCTCTGGACTAAGCAAAGAGAATGATGGCAGGTCTGGCGCCCAAGCACTGTCCGTGCTGCTTGTGCCTTAGGGCACATTACACATCCCAGTGTGGGGAGCTTTACTCCAATAGCCAGGACAGCAGATGTCCCTTAAATATTCAGCTTTAATAATGACTCTGATGATCAATAGAAAACTTGGAATAAGATTTTCAGCTTGTGTAAACTGGCTGATTTAGATTTTAATGAAAGTAACAGTGCCAGCATATCAACAAAGCAACCTGTCCCTATGAGCTCCCAAAATCCAATCTAAATTATTTACTTTCAAAGAAAGATTTCTTGTAAGTGTTTTCCCAGCCTTCTGAGTGTTCATAGATTATTTGTTCAATGGCAGTTTCATGTGCACTGCTAATTATTGCTAATAATAATTTTGCATTGCACTAGCAATTAATCAGAAATGCACTTGTTAGTACTAGCCTTCTCTTTCCTTGTGTATTTTTACTGGCAAAACGCATCTCTGAGTATTTATTTTCATTCAGCTCAATGTTGGTGATAGACACAGAAGGACCAGAAGCTGCCTTAAAAGCTGCTGTGCGCAGCATACTATATTCCTAAGGGTCAAGTCTTCTCCTAATGTCAGTCAGCATTAAAAATAGAGGGAGGCACAATGTTATCACAGATGTAGAAGCCTCATCAAATATTTGTTGCCCCACACTCCTGCCTTCCAGGCCATGTCCAGAGCACATGGCATAGCCCCTCCTGCTTCACCCTTTTCACGAGCATTGTACGCTTTGCTATCATGTGGTTCATGAGCCTGGACCCCTGTTGAGTCCCCATCCCCTTGGGAAGGATGCTCTCCCTGTGTGCCAGGGCAAACAAGCACCTTCAGCCAAACCCCAGTGCAGCCAGGGAGAAGCGAGTAATGCTTTCTTGGTGGCAGAAGCAGCCCCATTGTCAGAAATGAGAAAAATCGTTTCCTGATTACAGTAGCCTTCAGATACATTGATTCAATTTCAACCCCCAAATAAAACAATGGGAGTGATATATAGGCTATTCTGTTTCAGTGACTGAGTACTTGAGAGCAGGAATGCAGCTCTCCAAGGCAGGACACAAGGACTTGAAGAGGTTGGCTGTATTTTCTTCCACTTTAAACTGGGAGAGGTGAATAGCTGGTGAAAGTGTGGAGATTGATGGCTTTGGAAACTGCAAGCCCTCTTGCTATGTGGGACAGCTTTGGCTCAGACAGTCAGCTTCAAGCCTGACCTTGCCCTCCCTGACCTGTCAGTAACCTCAACCCTGATCTTGGAAGGACCATCCTTCTCCCTGGGGAAGAACAGTTTGGGGAATAGGGGGAAAATGTGAATAATGATCAGGTCAAGATTATTTTATTTTCCAGGAGAAGACAGGCTGTGAAGCATACAGAAGCTTGACATCCGTCTCATGCTTTGGTATTCAAGGAGCAGGAACCTTGTAGTGCTCACACAACATTAGCTCCAAACGTGGTCTATCTCATTAGACTTCTGCATGGAGTGCCTTCCTGTCTGCTCTGCTGAATCCCAATCTTCATTGCATTTAGGATGCCTTCACAGCAGTCAGACCACATCCCTGATGGAATTTGAGTTTCTCCTTCAAGATTCAAAGTCATCAAGATTCAAACCAGGCTCTTTCCAGACCCAAATTTCAGCAGCATGAGCCCCAAACCTCTTGTAGCCTCTCTGCTTCCCCCTGCAAGATCAACCCCTTCCCTTGGAGCTGCCTCCCCCCTGCTTTCCCTTTCTCATAACCAGCCATCCTTTGCCGTGCTGTGTCTATAAAACACTCAGTACACATGGCAGCCGAGGGGGAGGGACTGAGGGGCTGCTGGAAGCCACTCAGATTTCACATTTATTTAACAGCCGTGGCTGTGCTTGTTTGATTTATCTTCACACATACATTTGACAGATATGGTCTCATAAAAACTCCACAGAGTAAAAACAGCAGAAAGGCCTGCAGCCATACTGCGTCAGCATTCTGTCTGGCTCCAGCTCCAGAGCTAAGCCCAGATCAAGCTCACTGCAGCTGGCAGCACCCCTCACTTGGGGAACTTTTGAGTTTGCAATGCCTGAAATGCACAGTGCTTAAGTGTAACTGGTCCTGAGTTTCCCAGGTGCCTGGACAAAAAATGAAAAAGGTCATGATTTTGTCTTACCTTGAAAAATCCTACTGTATTTCACATAAATTGCTTTGTTCAAATGAATTTACATTTAAGTGGCTAATCTCATCCTTTCCCAAAATCTTGTGGGATACAGCGGCATTCAGAATATATTGAGAAAGTTTTTATAGCACTTCCAAAAACACCTCTCCCAAATTGCAGCAGTTAAGGAGTAAGCTTGCTTCACCCTTTCCTTGTGAAGACCTTATAAGCTTGCTCTATCTGTATTACTCCCAACATTCCCTTAAAAAAAATGAGGTATTATTTAATGAGTCAGGTTCATACTGTTGTGGTTCTGACAAATATATTTTCACTGGAGTGGAATAGTAAAATTTGTGCACAAAGCAGCTACTATATAGTTTGGGATATAGACTCCACAAAAGCACAACCCACTTCAACATATGCATATTTCACAGTGTTTTTTTAAAAGGGAAGCACACCTGAAACTCTCATTCCCAGCATCAAGAGAGGCAAAGTGAAATAGCTGTAAAGAAAGTCCCTGGCGTGCTAGCGTTGCTCGAAGGTAGGACTCCAGCTGCATTCAGGTGGCGTTTTATTACGTGTATAAATAACAGCCCCGACACGTCTGGGAGCTGGCAGCCTGGTCTGCAAGAAGGAGCTCAGTGCTGAGAGTGAAAGGCCCTGTGTTCCAACCTGCTGCCGTGGGTGGCCACGCATTTCTTTATACGTTACTCACACATATGGAATAAAGTTCTTAATGCTTGTCACACAGAGATAAGACAGATCTTGCTCAGTTAACAAAAGGAAATGTGAGGTGCCTGTATTGTGTCCACAATTATCTTGGTTTGATTAAAACCACTTCATGAGATTAGTGGAGAAGTTGTGACTGCTCCTCTGTGGGCAGATATTTGTGGTTCCCTCTCTCATTAGGGATGATTTTTCTCAGCTATAGAAATGTCACCTTTTCTGGTTTAGATAAATAACTAAAGAGCATACAACAAAGGTTTGGAAACCTCATTTTTTCCTGACTACGGATAACCTGTTTTGGTTTACAGCTCTCTCCTGTATTGCTGATCTCCTAGCTGTGATCCTCTTGGTGCCATATTCACCCAGTTTTCATGGTCACACTGAGCAGGGTCAAATCCCACCCCTATCCCCACTCCATACATGCAGTTTAGTGCCTGGTAGAGAGCTCTTTTTTCAAAGGAGAGGACTTTCAGGCAGTGGCTCCCTTTCTCCTTTGGGACTGTTTTTCCCAGCTATGAAAATGCCATCTTTTCTGTTTTAGACAAAAAACTAAGAAATTGCAGACATGCTGCCTTCAGGACACACTCGCCAGCTCTCCTGTTTTCCAACAGCACTAGTCAAGGACCAGATACTGCTCACCATGGCTTGACCTTTTCTCTCTCTCTTACTCTGTTGCTGGCAGATGAAAAATGTAATTCACCTAATTACTAACTTCAGGGAACCCAGCCCCAGGGCCAACTTCAGACTTCTTTCTGGGTTCTGAACCATTTGAAGAGCCATCACTTGTGGACAGTGTGTTAATTACAGTGCCTGTTGTTGTACACATTGTTACACAGAAGTGCCACACACCTTGGGCAGTGTCTGCACTCGGACACTCAAACCTTATCGTAGAGCTGTAGAATTGTTAAGGTTAAAAAAGACCTCTAAGATCATGGAGTCCAACCATTAACCCAGTACCACAATGTTCTCCACTAAACCATGACTCCAAGTGCCACACCCACAGAGTTTTTGAACACTTCCAGGGAAAGTGACTCTGCCCTTTCCCTGGGCAGCCCATTCCAGGGTTAGACAGCCCTTTCAGTGAAGAAATTTTTCCTCACATCCAATCTAACCTCTCCTAGTGACTTCCTCTTGTTCTGTTACTCGTTACCTGGGAGAAGAGACTGACCCCCACCTGGATACAGCCTCCTTTCTGGTAGCTGTAAAGAGTGATAAGGCCTTCTCTGAGCCTGCTTTTCTCCAGGCTAAATTCCCCCAGGTCATTCAGATGCTCTTCATAAGAATAGTGCTCCAGACCCCTGTGACAAAACTGACAGCACAGCAAAGGCCCATGGTCTGACATGATTCCTTTCAGACACAGGCCAGCCTTAGCCAGAGGCAGGGCAAGACAAACTGCCTCAGAAGGCTGCAGGCAACATGGAAAGGCAGGTCCCTGAAGCACACAAAATGAAATACCCGTATATGAGACTCGGCTATCTCAAGAAGGAGGACGATATCTCCTGTGTATAAATTCAGAAAACGAGGGCACCCTCACACTGATGGCATAGCCACCAATATGCAGCATTTCTAGCCTTTCTTTTTTATCTTGTGTAGCTACAGAACCACAAGGAAGGTACTGACAAGCAGTCAAGGAATTAAACTGCTGGTTCACTATGCAGGACTTGGGAGCTGGAGGGCGAAAGTGATGCATGGAAATTAAGTTAATTTTAAACCGCAGGCAAGAGAAGAGACTTGCTAGCAGTTACTTAAGAGAAGCTGCTGACTGTTTAAATACCATTAAGAAGATTAATGTCAGCCCGAAGAACCACTGAAAAATTAGGGCTGAAAGGGACCTTGAAAGGTCAGACCAGTCCATTCCACTAACCCAAGCAGGATCACCTAAACCTCGGACATCCCTGACAGATGTTGCTTAAGTTGATCTTAAAGCTCTCCACTCCCTAGGCAGTCTATTCTTTATTATCCCTGTCATTTGAAAGTTTTTCCTAACATCTAAATTGAGCCTTTCCTGCTGTGACTTAAGCCTTTTTTCTTTTTTTTCCCCTCTCCTCTCCTCCATCACAGACAAGGAGCAATGATTATGCCTTGTTATATGTTTAAAGACTTCAGTTCTCTCCTCCTTTGGGTTAGAGAATTTCAGTTCTTTCAGGCTTCCCTGGTAGGTAATGGTTTTCTCCATTTCCGCTTGTTCTCCCTGGATCCTGGGCTGGATCCAATTACACCACATCTCCCCTTAACTTATTTTCCATCACCTCAACACCATAACATAGCTGACTTGCATTCAGTTTTTGATCCTTTTTCTGGAGAATTGCTACTTAACCCATCATTCCTTCCCCTGTACTCTGAGAGTTCATATTGTTGCTCAAGTGTATCACCTTCCACTTCTCCTTATTCAACTGCCTCCTGTTTCTTCCAGACCATTTGCCCACACAGTTTTAAATTCTAATCCTGCCCAACACTACATCTACAGTTCTATGAAGTGTGCAGAATGAAAGTCCTTATGGTTATCCTTTATAACAAAACCTAACAAAAAAATTAAGCCAAACTCAATCAGATGTAGGGTGAAACCCCCCCCTCAAAGCCAGCTTTAACCTGGATGAGAAGGCGCTGGCAGCAGTGCCAGGGTGAGGTTTTTCAAGCAGGTTTGTACCAAGTGACCTCAGCCACTGCTAATAAGGCTTCCCCTCCGGACACTTCACCATCCTCCTTGGAAAGGGTCAAGGCCAGACCGGATAGGGCTTGGAGCAACCTGATCTACTGGAAGGTGTCCCTGCCCACGGCAGAGGGTTGGAATGAGAGGTTCTTTAAGGTCCCTTCCAACCCAAGCCATTATGTGATTCTACCGAAGCACGTTTCTCCAACTGGTTTCAAACAGCAAACACCAAATTACTCTGACAGCCACACAATGTTACTGCAGTCAGGCCTCTCCCCTCTACCTAAAACCTCCTTTTCGCGTCCCGTGTCTCTGTCCCAGCTGGCTTTGACCCATATGCCCTCACCTTCCCCCCTGCCGTCACCTGTGCGCCAGTGGACCTTCCCGGATTGGGGAAGTGCCATGAGAAGGACAAAATTAAGTAAAAATAAATGAGGACGGTAAAATCTGTGTTTTGAGGTAAATCTGTGTTATTTTTGAGATAGGCCGAGTTCGCCGCCCCGGCTGTGGGAGGCGCGGCCCGCGGCTGCCCCCTGGCGGGCAGGAGGTGAAGCAGGCCCAGCTTCAGTCGGACGCAGGGGACAGAGGCTCCACTGCCACTGTCCCGCGGCCACTGCAACCATTGGCTTTGAGAGGAGCGATGGCAGCGGGGGTTATTCCATCAGCATGCTACATCAGGGATAGACTGGAAGGTCAGGCTGTCCCTTAGCACAGACTGCTCCCTCACACTTTTCCTGTCTGTGCTGCAAGCGAGGGCGTTTCATCACCCGCCACGGTCACAGAATAGGGAGATGCAGTGAAACAAGCCCATGTGACCCCACAACAGATGTACAAGACTCGGAACCAAGAACTACCTTTGCCCCACCGGTGAAGTCAAGTCTAGCTCAATGCCATAGGGACATCTTCTCTCCTGGCTGCTGCACCCAGGCTCCGAGCAGCACTTTGGCCTTACACTTACTTAAAGCAGGCTCATCTCAGCTCATTTCTGGCTCTCTCTAAACTACCTCACTCAGCAAGCATCCCAGAGTGCCTCATGCCCCTGGCCCCACACTGTGCCCATCCTGCCAGCAAGCACACCTGTGGCTTGGCTACCATTCCCTGCAGCCTGCAAGGAGCCCACCTGCCTGATAAGGGATGTGCCTCCCAGCAGTACCAGCAACTGGCACATACAGGAGGGGACCTGGCAGGCATGCTGCACCTCTCCTAATTGACTGAAGGAAGAGGAACACTTGAACTTGCTCCAAAAGGAAGCTCAAGCTCCAGCTTCCCCACATTCATTTACTTGCAGAGCTTGCCCAAACCTGCAAGTAGGCAGCAGCTTGCAGACAGGCACTTGGAAGGAAGCAAAGTCAGGCCAGTGCAAGTCAGCTGGAGGTATTGACCCTTCTGGCAGTTTGGATGCAGACCCTGGGCTCAGCTTAAACATGTCTTTCTTCCCTTCTCCTCTATCTAGAGCTGGCCCTTCCCAGCCAATATTTTCTTCAACATGACTCATTCCAGCTACAAGTCCATTCAACACTGTCTATCCAGGCCCTGCAAAACTCACCAAGGCAAACTCCATCAGGCCCTACATCCCTTCCATACAGGGATAAATAAATATACTGGCCACTATCTCAATTTTTGTTTTAAACATACACAAAAAATCTCTGGAATATTGCAATAGTCCAGTTTATTCCAGAGCAAAGGCTTAAGGCCAAGACAATGAGCAAGAATCTCTCAAGAATGACTCTCTGTTCTTCAGATGATGACAATACTGAGGGGTACTTCTGTGAGGTGCACAGAAAAAAGAAAAAAAAAATCAAAACAAGCTTCCTAAATCAAATCTGCTTCCTAATGCAAGCAGATAGAGCAGCCATTTTGCATGCACCAAAGCTATGAGCTTTAAGTGCTATGAGTAGTCAGGAAGGAGTGTTTGCAAAATGCAGGGTGATGTGATCACATAACTGAGAGCTCCACTTTCCAAGCCTTTCACAAATGGGGGGTTTTTGGTTAAAAGTTTCCCTTTGCTCAGTACATTGGATGAAGTCTGCCCAGCAATGAATGCAAAAAATGCTGCGGAACAATTAGAGCTGCAGGTGCAAAGAAAGAAATGCTAGAGCGTGATAGTGCTTCAACATTTATTTTCCACAAGACACATAAAAAGAATTAAAATCTAAAACCCACAAAGCTTTAGAATACTTCACAATACAGAAGTGTTAACTATGCTTCCTGCTTAGACTAACCAGCAGGGAGGTCTTTCATTTAGGCCTTTATGTCAGTAAGTGCATAAAACTGTTTCATTTATTTCAGGTACATAACAAGTGACAGGAGAAAAGTAGGGCAGAATCATTCCAGCTTGGTTCAAGCCCAGGAAATTCTCCTGAGAGGGATGCTGTGCTGTTGACTGGAAGCCACATTCAGCAGGTATTGCTCACACCACGTGCAGATGTCTGCAGTCAGCCAGTCTGCCATGGTCCCTGTGTAACAGCACAGGGACTGTGCTAGGCCATGGGGCTCCAAAACAATGGGTACACTGGAGGGGCAGAGAGAAAAACAAAAGCAGGAAAGCTGACCCAGGTTTCTGTTATAGGGCATGGTGCTCTTCCACCCTTCTCCCAGGCTGCTAAGTGATTTAGCCAAATGAGTAGGTACGAAAGAGCCATCAGTACCACTTAGAAAGGATAAAAAGCACCAGACCAGCTTCATTTACTGGCACCGCCTCTCTATTGACAGTATATCAGCCAAAGGGCTAATGGATATCTGTGTCTGGTCCAAGGTTATGACTGCATCCTCATGCAGCAGGATTCTTTTTTTGCCATCCTGCAATATGACAGCAATGCAGGCTCAGGCCTCTTCTGCAGCACTTGCATTTCAACACAGACCAAAACACGCCTGTCCCATGCAGTTAACTTCAGTAATGAACACTACTCCTAGTTTTTGGCAACTGAACTGCCAGCCTTAGAACTAGAAACTACTGTGACTTTATTCTGGCTAGATTAAAGAATGGTTTCATAGGAAGAAAAAGAAGGTACCAGTTTACCCAGTAGAAAATTTAAATGCTTTGGAAAGAAGAGAATATGAAGAGATAACTTATGTTTTCAGTCCTGTATATTGCACTTACATGCACCTTATCTTTTTCACCCAGAACTGTCAAAAGCTCTTTTCAGAATAATTCATTTTCAGAGGACAAAAAGGAGAAGATCTGTATGTGCATGGAGGGACTGAAAAACAATTTGTGGTATCACTATTTAGCCAGTTACACCTGAGCCACAATTACAATATTTAATGTCTAAGTAGAAAGGGGCTACTCCTGGGTTGTAGTGACAGACCTCCAGCTGTGGTAGAATGTGATAGGGCCTGGAAATTCTCATATTATGAAGCTATTACAAGGAACCTTCTATGTCTAGGCTAACATGGGCACTTTTAAATCCATGTCACAAACCTGATAGTTAAAACACAAAATGCATTTCATAGCACCTACACTTCCTCCCTTTGGATCATCTAAAATCCATAATACTTCCAGAGAACTGTGGACTAGTTAGACCAGTGGCTAAAACCAGTCATTGAACAGAACATTCAGTGGACCAGTCCAATATTACATACTGCTGTCTGCATGTTTGTATCTTTACCTTGAAAGATGCCACCAGTTACTAATTCAAAAAATAGAACAACCCTGTCCCAGCTTACCCAAAATACTGCTGGTGCTTTATTTCATGTAGCAACTGAAACCTCTTCTGCTCTTGAGTAGCTGGATCCTCCTCTCTGGAGAGCCTCAAGAATTTTAGGAATTGAAGTGGGAGATGTACACATGTTCTGAAGGGCACAGACATCTAGAACAACAATAAAGCCACCTGAGTTCTCAGGGAAACACACCCTCCTTAGCAGGACAGTTTGCATACAATGCAATTTATTTATTGGTGCAATTAAAATGTAGACGTTAATGCAGTAAACCTTCTGACCCATGTATAAAAGGAGTCCAGTGTAATCCCAACACTTTACACAGGACAAAAGAAAGAAGAACCAGAGTTGCATTAGCTGAGTATGACACGAGATATCTGTGTCATCCTGGCCACTTTTACACCTCATACTATTCCCTCTATTTTCTTAGAAAAAAGCTAGAGTGTATTTGAGGTATCAGTGAGATGAAGGAAAGCTTCTTATGAGTAGGTGAGGAGGAGGGAAAGCAGAAAATGTAAAATTCCCATATGCTGTTTAAAAGACTAGACTTGCCTTAACACAGCAGTCACAGCAGACAACCCTGAAAGAAAAAAAGTCTTCAGCATAATTATTTTAGTAAAGCTCAGCAGATACCAATATTGCAGCTACAGGGAACATTCCCAAGTAAGTCTGAATTCATTATTGTGGCAGAATCATTTGATGGCAAAGTGAGCAAGCTGAGAACTCCATTATTCAGTTTGCCAGCCTTCCTATTTCTGGTAGTTTAAATCATATGAAATGTGTCAACATCCATAGCTTCAAGGCTTTATCTGCAAATGCTCATTATGCTTCACCCAGCACTACCACCAGACAGTTGCTCAATTTCCAGTGGTTGTTTACTTGCTGCTTATAATCAATTCAGTGCCTCCCAACGGCTTCAAATAGATTTAAGTGAGCCTTAATGCGCCTGAAGTTCATCTCCCACTCTCCCATGAACAGAAAGCCTCTGACAAATAAGTGGATACAAGCAGGATCAACTCCTTTCCCAGCCACAAGGTCTGGAATTCTCTTTTTCATTCCTTAACAGAAGATTATGGTGTAGACCCTCTCCCAGAACCTGTTCAAGCCCTTAGCTTGAGCAAATCTTTAAAGTAAAACACAAGAGGGTGATCTCAGAGAAACTAATTTAATACTGGCACAGGAAATTTGGCGATTGGTGACTTAATACTAAGAGTTAAAACTGAGATATGATTTCAGAGACAAAATTTTCCATATCCTTCCCAGCTGTAGACACTTCAGCCTGACTCGTGCAGTAAGGCAAAGCTGAAGGGCTCAGCAACCTGTTCCTATCCAGTAGTACAACTGACGAGTACTGAGAATTCTCAGCACTGTTCTTTCACTCTTTTCTCCCTCCTCATTCAGTTCTTTTGTACCAGCTCACCTGCTGCAGAGGTAACAGTTGTAAGGCCACTTAAGAAACATCTGCTTATGGCAGCTGAAACAGATCTGTGGAAAGGAAAGTTATTTGTGAATGTAAATGGGAAACATCTTTGTACCAATAGTATCCACTGCCTGCCTATGAGCAAGCATGTAAACAAACCTTCTAAAGGCTTTAGTTTCATATACTATAACGGAGATCCAATAAAGGATAGCAAAGACACAGGAATTAAAAGCTAAAAAGGCAAAAAAAAGTTTCTTACTTGTAAGCCAGTGTTTTTATAATGCAGAGGTTTGGGGCAGCTGCGAGACAACAGGAGTTTAAAAAAAGGCTCTTGAACAAACAATAGCTGTATTGTGCAAGAGTGTAACAGTAGCTAGTTAAGAGAGAAGGAAGAAGAGAGACATTCTTTGAGGTAGACTGCAGCAATCCCAAAGAGATTAAATCAGGGCAAATTTGAATTCAATCCTGAAGCAAAAAATTAGTCATAAGGAAGCTGATGAGTCACTTGAACTTTATAAAAAAGAGCACATTCATACACAGCTGGCAGTCAGAAATGGTATTATCTTGAGAAGTACAACTTGAGAAAGCTAAAAAAGCAGCAGTGGGTAAGAAAGCCATTTTAGAATAGTCATAGAGCAGACAAGTTAAAGCAGGGTCAGTAAGGTGAGAAGAAAACAAGGATTCAGTCTCAGGAGCATCAAAGAGCTTGTGGAAGTAGCATGGCTCTGCTAGTAGGACCTTTGACTCTGTCCATACTGCTAAATAAATGAGTGCAGAAAAATGACCCAAAAGCCAAGAAGCACAGACTTCATCACATCTGTGTTGCAAAGGGCTTGTACTCCACACATCTGCTCTGGAGGGTTGGTTGCCACACCCCCTCTAAAGGAGATTCCGGAATAAGCCAGAAGTCGAGAAACGTGAATAACCAACAGCCCTGAGCTATACAGCTCTTACAGCTCCTTCCCTGTCCCCCTCATCTCCCCCACGTTCATGTCCACTTGGCAAGGTGGTTTGAGTCAGCACAACTTGGGTGTGGGAGCCTGAGTGAAGCGCCCGTTTCACTGTTTAGCATTACCAAATCCCAACTATTTACTTTGGGATTTCAGACCTGACCAATGGTCATGGCAGTCAGCTCTCCTTGCATGGAAATAAGACAAGAAGCAGCAAGCAAAGGCTGGGCTACTTTCTAGGCAATTTACACAGCTTAAGCTAGATTAGAAGCCATCACTACACAAATATTAAAAATTTTTTCCAGCCTAGGCCCAAACTCAGATCAGCTGTTATGAACAGGATAAGTCAAGGCAGAGGGTGCCTCTGCGGTTCAGGACTGAGAGCCATGAAACCAGCTTTTGAAAAAGGCAAGGGCAGCAGGAAGAGAAAGAGGAGAAACATACCTTTGCTCTTGGAAAGACTCCATCACTACCTCCTTGGAAGAGGCCTTGCTTTTCCAGCACCATCATTGCATATCTGGTTCCAATCAGCTCAGCAATGGTTGGTGATGGCCACTTGGTAGGAAAGGGACAATCCTATTGAAAGACAGAAGTTAAACATCAGATACAGCTGAAGACGACAGCTATTTGGGGACATCATCTCAAAACTGAGTGCCAAAGGATCAGGAGCATTTTTTTTCAAGGCCCTGTTTTGCTTGTGATGGGGAGTATCAGGTGACTAACTCTTTGACAACAATAGCAGAGAAACTACTACAGGCAGGTGAGTGGTTGCTACAGTTTTCAGGTAGATTCCTTTGAGACATTTCACCCTTAGGAACAGGCCTCAGAACAGATGCCACCCTGGCCTCTCCTGGATACAAAATTCCTTTCCACAACATAATACTCTCTTGCCTAAGACCTACTGGCCCCATACAAATGGAAGCTCTGGTCTCATGGTCAGCCAGGAGAGACAACTGTGCTTTAATCTCCAACACACCTGCATCCCCTACCACACTGCTGAACAAAGAGGCATGCGAGAGGTCAGTTAGTGACTTGCCAGGGTGGGGCAAGGAGGGATGCAGAAGGAATGTAAGAGACAAGGGCACAACACACCTTGCCAGGGCAGAACAGGGTGAGGCTGTAATTCAGAGGGTTGCATAGAAGCACACAGACCCCAGTATTTATCCCACAGCCATCATTCAGAGCCTGATAACTTCAGTTCTACATATATTATACATTTAAAAGTCACTGATGCTGTGCTGTCCACATTTTGTTAACTACTTATTGCCCTTTACTGCAACTTAGATACTTGTGAGCATATCAGAATCTAGAGAGAAGGGAGGGACATGAAGAAAGCAGGATAGTCTCATTCTCAATTGCAGTCTGCTTGAGAAAGTGCTTGATGGACACTTTCAAGTAATGTCATGGTATTTTTCTCTTGTACGAGAAACAACTATATTGCATATCATTCAAAGGGGAAAGCCACCACAAAGACACTACAGCATCCAGTCTTCTCTTAAGCTGTCTCCAAGGAAAGACTAACATACCAACTTCAGGTGGGTATACCATATGTCCCATGACAAAATCCATAGAGCATGCTTACTGCTTTCATGAGGATCAAGGTGAAAGTCATTACCAGTTGTATCAGACCAGGGTTGCTTGCTGACATGTTGGACTTACAAGCTCCTTGCTTTGAAGGCCTCTCTCTAAAGATTTGGACCTTCTTCTGTAAGGAGGCAGCTGCTGTTGGCCAGTGCTCAGGAAATGCTTAGGCTTAACATCTCCTGGTGTGGGTGCACTCATGGGAGGAGACGCGTGATTTGCGGCGAGATCTGGATAGGAAGAGAGAGTTTTAGGGTGCAGAAAACACACTGTCAGTTTCTAAGTATTCACCCTGAAAGCTGGACACTCAAGGGCAATACACTGCCTTCTGAAGGTAGCAAGACTTATACTTCTCCCCCTCCAACCCATCTGCTCAGATCACAAAAAAAGCAGAGGTTGCAGTAATTATGTTTGTCAGTGGACACTGATGAGGCTTCATTAGCACCATTTAGTCTAATAAAATGAAGTGCTGCACTTTCTACTTGAATATTCAAGCCACTCATTTAGCTTTTACTGCAAATTCCAGTCAGGCCTTTGGGGACATGCAATCATTGTTTTGAAGCTGCAGGAGCTACCCAAGCTTCAGTCAACTGCAGAGAAATTATTTTCTAAGGGCACCTCCCCAGACTATTTAGTATTGGAACTTCTCCTGCTAAGTATCTTCAGGTGATGAAAGAAGTGTACAGTAAGCCCAGCCCAAACGTTTAGGAGCCCATCAGGTCACTGGCTGTACCTTATCACCTGGTTTAGATGTGCAGCCAGAAGTGCACTGACCTGTGCTGATGCAGGATACTCCTGATGGCCTGGTGGAGGGAAGGCAAGTGCTGGCAGGCAGCGGAGTGGTTTCCTGTGACCAGAGAACAAGATGTTCATGGTCTCCATGGAAGGGACACCAAGGTCACTTCATTGGAAGTACTGCTGCCTAACAAAACCCAGGATGCCCACAACTGATCAGAAATGTTCAAGGCTCAGCCAGAAGTGGAGCAGAGAGAAAAATCAATGGAATACATTCAGAAACTTTCTATTTCTTCTTGGAATCTAAAGTTAATTCCTCCTGCACTTAACAGCTAAAATTCCAGCCAAGCTAGTGAAGTTTCCAATTCACCTGTTCTTTCTCTTGCCCAAGTCCAATAGTGGATACTAGTACTAAAGTTTCATCTGTTCAGGAACCAACTTTGCAAAATCCTCCCCGCACAACCCATGGAATGATTTGGAACCATTTTCTTGGCTCCAGTTCACATGTTGCAACACTGGAGAACAGTTAAAGAGACTAACCCAACATTTCAACAACTGCCCAACTCATGAACTCAAACCCAATGCTTTATCTCAACAGCACAGTTTTTACCTTGCCTAGAAAAGCAGAAAATAAATTTGATTATATTAGCCTCCATATGAAAGTCCTCCTAGTTAGCAGTAATACATCAGCCACAGGGTTCTCAAATGCTGAACATTCCTACAAGTAGGTCAGACTGGGGCAAATATAGCAAAGATTTTCTGCTTTTATAATTAGTATCTGTTTTCCTCAGCTAGGCAACTGCATTTCACACAGAAATATTTACAGAAAACAGATTCCTGTTTGTATGCCAGAGCATCTGTGCTAGACATGATATGTTAGGGCTTAAGTTCTGTTCCACAGAATTTCAGAATATGCTCAGACTGAATCCCAGAACCACGCAGTCAAACTTTTAATGACAGAGCCAGGAGTTAAAGAACCCAAAGACTGTGTATTGTGGTTTCCTGAAGAACAGTGCTCCCAAAAAAACTCCACAGACAGACAAGTGGGAATTCACCTATCAAGTTCCTTCTCCAAAACGTATCATTAAGTTTTCTTTCTGTGAGTTCACATACCACACGAAATCAAAATATATCAATATACCTAGCATCAAATGCCTCACTGTGAGGTAAGGGTATGAATATTCTGGTCCGTATTGGCCAGACTCCCATGCTATTTTAACTTCTGCAGGATCTATTTTTAAGATAACAGAGCAGACTTCAGTTCTGTAGAATGATAGAATATCATGAGTTGAGACCCAGAAGGATCATCAAAGTTCAACACCTGCACTTGCACAGGACCACCCCAAGAGTCACATCATGTGCCTGAGAGCATTGTCCCAATGCCTCTTGAGTTGTGTCAGGCTTGGTGCTGTGACCACTTTGCTGGGAAGACAGTTCCAGTGCCCAACCACCCTGCAGGTGAAAAACCTTTTCCTAATAATGAACTTAAACCTCCTCTGACTCAGCTTCAGGCCATTCCCTTGGATGCTATCACTGGTCAGAGAGATCAGTACCTACAGGCTGCAGTCATGCCACAAACATAAGTGTTTGAAGATTAAATGAGCTTCTGTGGGGGAAAGAACTTCAGTGAATCCAGTAGTACCATATTCACTTTTGAGACAAGATTCCCTACACTAGGATTTGTTTTTGCCCTTCCAGGCTGTGTATATGCTTGCAGCTCTAATTCCTGAAGTATGCATGCATCTCCATAGTCCTTTCACCTAAAGCCTTACCTGAGCTCTTGCTCCCAGCTGCTGTGTTTTAGTGCTGGCAATTTTAAACTCAGTACTGGCATCTTGGAGATGTAAGAAATTGTCACTTGAAGAGTTCAAGGCAGTATTTGACACCACAAGCATTTCTGCAGTGGAGAGGGAGAACAAAAAGCCCATACTCACAGACTAAATGAGATAGAGCTGGGACAAGAAAACAACAAATTTGATTCCCACACATTGGAATTCGAGATTTAGCCAGGCTTTGTCCTGGTAGTTACATAATCTTTTATTCTTAGGTGATGGTCATAATCCTGTAATCTCCCTTAGTGGACAGACAAATTTGAACATTCATAAAACGAAGGGAAAGTTAAAAATATCTTTTAATAAGCCACAAACATTTTTTAGAAATAGCTGTTCTTATGCCATATCACCTCTATCACACAAAATTTGTATTTCTCCCTGCCCCTTATATTACAAATGTTATTGAAAAGATAAGTGGGCTTTCGTTTCCAAGGCCATCTATTATTTTTAGCCAGTGCTTCACTTGCTTGCTTGCTAGGTCACTCTATAGCAGGTACCTTTGGGCCTGCTCCTCTTTTCCTGTGCTGCTGCCCGAAGCTTCGGTGGTTGTTTTACTTCTGCCATGAACTGTTCATGCCACCTGGGCTGCTGTGGCACACACTGTTTCAGCTTCACCTTCAACATCTGCAGGCAAAGCATAGCACCACAAAGAGCCATGGGACAGAGCAAGGAGACTACTGGTGACAGAACAACTGCATCAGCAATGGCACTGTTTTACAAGTGCTTGTCACCCAGGAGGGCACTGGGCCCTGCACAAGAGACAGCCTTCATCACTATGCACAGTAGAATACTTTAACAACTCTTATTTGAAGTTAACTCCAGGAGCTCTTTCAAGACTACAAAACACTGCAAATTAAAGAAGCAGTGGAAGAAGTAGGAAGATCACCTTCTACAAAGATGTCAACTCCCATTTTTCTAGTACCATGTTTGGCAGGAAAGTCTATTCAAAAGTTAAGTGTGGTTAATATAACCCCCTCCCAAAGACAAACCAGTAGCTAAGGTATAAGCTTTATATTCCTTCAAAATGTCCTGTTACCTCCAGAAATGCCTTGTTTTGCAATCATCAGATGCACCACCAGGTCACCTACCGGCTTTAGATGAGGCTTGAGAGCAGCTACATCAACTTTAAGGGCCCTGTGCTTTTGCTTGATGGTCACCTGAAAGAGAAGTGATGCTTAATAAATAGTTCTTTCTCTGCTTCTTGTACACTCTGCCATTCAATGGCACAGTGAATAATACAAGTCAGGATTTGGGAACAGGAGAGGTGGAGAAGGCATTAAAAACAAAACAAAAGTCCAAAACAAACAAAAACCCCCAAACAAACAAGAACTACCCCCACCGCCACCTCAAAAAAACCCCAAGCCCCAAACAAACACAACCCTCCCCACAAAACAAACAACCCCCCCAAAACAAAACCAGGAGTCGGGAAGTGTAGAATAAAGAAATTTCCTTATATGGGGTTTTGGGAGGGAAAGATTTGCCCGTGGCAAACCAGAGGCAATCAGAACTGCACAGCCCTTAGAGGCTCGCACAAGCACCACAAAGCCTTCTAGCCCAAACAGCTCATTAACTGCTCTGAGAAGCAGCTAGAAAACACTGTACTCAGATATTAATGTTGGGAGTGATCCCAACAAGCACCATGGTCATACCATACTCATTGGTAGAAGTTTGGCTCCAGGGAGGACAGCAGTTGAACGGGTTAACAGGACTGTAACAAGAACTGTAGCAGCAGGCAGCTGTATTAGTAAGCCAGAGTCCCAGAGACTGGCTTACAGCCCGACAAACTAGGAACAATAGCAAGATAGAATTGCAGGGCAGATATTCATGTGAAGCATCAAGCCCTGTGCTTGCTGCATAGGGGAGAACTGACAAAAAAGTCAATTGCACATGAAAGTCTTCAGCTGCCTTGTTCACTTATTCAGATTTTGAGGCTATGCCATTTACTTTCACTTGTGTGTACAACTTCAGAACATGTGGGAATGCAGGTAGAACAACACTACAGCTCCCCACACTAGCTGTGCTTTCATTCATTTGCAAATTAGATCACTGGTTGCTAAAGAAGCTTTAAAATAGTTTTGCAGATGGAGAAATCCTAGTTTAAGAGCCTTCATAAAGACCTGAGCAGTAGCACTCTGTTTTCTTTCAGCATTTCCGACTACTACTCTTCAAACATGCTTGTGATTCTTGTGGACCAAAGAAAAAGTTACCAAAAAGAAAAAAATGGGAATAAAAAAAAGGAAATCAAGACCCAGATCATCCTGCCACCTTGAGTTACAGTTCTGTACTGCACAGTGTATTGATACACAGTACATTCCAATAAATGCAAGTTAGTTATTATACACTGTCTTCTTACCAATAGTATTAATTTACATATCCGTCAAGATACCACCTCCAAACACATGGCATAGCATTACCTTGAGGCTGAAGCCACAGTCAAGCCAAGCAAAAGCTGGGATTTTATGGAGGTGCATGGTTTAGCTGAAGCATTTAAATCTGCTACACTCTAGCAGCACCGACAAAGAGGAAAAGAAGCTGATGTCTAGTGCAGTATGCAAAGTTTTCACTTTTTGTAATACCACTCTTTATTACAGAAAAGAGTTGCATCTCATCCTCTGCCAAGAAGTCTGTTTGCAAAGCACGCCAATGCCACAAGGCCTTGTGCCAATGTTTTAGATCTTTTCATCATTCCCAGCTCAAGCTGCAGCAAGCAAAGAGCATCACAAGCCTTTAGCGACACCCCAGACATTTTTGTATCTGGTCATCTTCACCAATCAAGTGGTGAAGGTGGAAGTCTCTGCCCCTCCCTGTGAGGGGCTCAGCATTTTTTACCCTGACTAAATTCCTGCAATAGCTGAGCGCACTGCCCAGAGGCCTCTGCCTGAGGCTGAGCAGAGAACGGTCTCAAAAGTACTTTCATACTTGCATACACACCACAGCATCTGTGAAGGCAAAGCAACAAGTAAAAGAATGCCAGGCACAGCTCAGCTCAAGGAGCCTGGAAGGACACAAGTGTTGAAGGTGGAAAGCACAAGGAAGCAAGAGTGTGTTCAATGAAATTGCTGTGCACAGGGCAGAATGACTGCTGCAGGGAAGTGAGTGGTTGACCCTGGAGGGAGAACAGTTTTACTATAGCAATTCATGAAACTGTGGCTACTCTGACTTTAAAAGTTACTGGAAATGAAGTACTTGGGTGGACTAACAGGGTGATCTAATGTTGATCTGCAGCTGAGAAGGAACCCCAGACACTTCTGGACTTTGATGTACCTTTGAAAAAGACATGCCTTTGGAGAAGAGGTCTCAACACATACTGCTCAGAAATGAAGTAGAGCAGACGTTCCCAAAGCTGTCTGTCGACTCCAGCCACTTACCTTCCGCAGGGTATACCTCTTGTGCCGAATGTCATCCAAAAGTAGCTCATAGGGAGAGCGAACACGTTCTTTTGGAGACACACGATGCCATGGTCGCTCAGCTGCCTTGCGCAGCCTCACACCAGCCTGGAGCTCACAGATAACATCAGGCCATGGGGATGCCTTGGAGAAACCAGCAAGGGCCAAGTCAGTAGCTGGTTAGCACTCCCAGAGCAGCATCCCTTCCCTCCATGTAACAGGGCGAACTTAGCAGCTGAAATCATTCAGAAACACAGAATTGTGTCCTTAACATGCTCTTCTACTCACTTCCAGATCAGGGTGCAGCACCACAGCAGAAAATTGCTTTTCTTTGCAGAAATTAATTTGCAAAAAAGAAACTTGTAGCAGGCTCACCAGGCTTATTCCCAAAATTTGTCATTAACTTTATGGATGTACTTCAGCAAAATATAGCTTTTGCTGACTGGTAAATAAATAGACCCATTTTTCTCCTGCAAGTGCTCCAGGTGCCAGAATGTTTTCATATTACTGGGTCCTAGGAAACACTGGGAATGACATTCCAAATCTTACCACTAAAATCCTCCAGATTTTCAGAAAACCGGGGTTGAAGTGTCCAGAAACAAAAGAAGAAGACAAGTAGACAAAGGATCTCATACTTAACAGCAGCATAGGTTAGCAGTCTCAGCCTAGAGACACAAGCTAAAAACCCTGACACCTGTTCATCCTGTTTCTGTACTAGTATCTGAGTATGTTCAGGCATGTAGTATAGCCCAACAAAAGTTAAAGACAGGAAAAAAAGACGTAATCAACTCAATAGCATGTTTAGACAACATTGTAATGGAAGTGCTAAATCAACAGCTTATCTGCATCCCAGTGGCAAATTGAGTAAGAACAAGTCATTGTATTATAAACAGTGAAAGGAAAGCAAAACATTTTAGAAAAGTTCCTCAAAACAAAGTATCTAACTTAGGCTTCTCTCCCTTTTCTACTTATAGCATGGAGCATCTTTTCCCTACTTACCCCTTCAGAAGACATTTTTGTTGGATTGTTTTAGCCTAGATTTGGTAGCCATACCTCAACTCCAGAAAACAAGAACTCTCAAAGAATGACCAAACTCTTGCCCTATCTCCTAGTCTACATTTAATACTGTGTGGGAGAACACACAAACATCTCTGGGCAAACTCATCAGTACTAAAGACTTTTTAATTAGCTTATTCCAAGACATTTGCACTTTATAGAGTTGCATTTCACAGGGCTGAACTTGACTGAGAGATGATCTGAAGAGAGACTTTTGTACTGTCATATTGCCACATTAGTTTGGGGTTAAGAATTGCCTTCAGCTGGCCATTTGAGAGCAACTTACACACCCAAAACATTTTTCAGATGTTGGTGACATCATTATCACTCATGCTCTTATTTACCTACTGACTGGATTACTGCAATTATTCTATTTTTGCCATCCCATGTATTGTCAAAAGCCACCTAAACTTTCCACAACCTATGTAGTACAACACAAAATGCTACAACACTTTAAACTCATTACCTTGAGTTCAACAGGTGAGTGCCAAGACAGCTGTGTTTCTAACAGGTCTCACTGCTTAGATTTCAAAGTGAACATCAACTTGGGAAATGTACAGATAAGCTCTGCTGAAACTGTACAAAACTGCATGCTGTCAGGCTGTGGTCTGCATTTCAGAAGATCTGTTTTGTACCAATTGATGTGAAAAAGTATAGTTCTTTTGTGGTTCATAGGACACACTGCCTGCTTAGCACCACTCAAGACATCAGCTCTAACCTGTAGGATCTCAGAAAACCTGGCACCTGGTTATTTTAAACTCAAGAAATTGTCAGAGCAATGCAATCAACTGGTGCTTAGGGACTAGGAAAATAGAGGCAGAGAATTCGCAACAGACATCCAGCTTTAGGAATTCATGCCTCCTGAAGGAGCAGAGGCCAGATACACTGGCCTTCAGGCCACACAGCAAAGCCCATGTATTTATTCATGTATTCCCTGCAGAAAAGAGCTACAGCAGTTGATGAGTTTGTGGTTTGAGATAGCTTGCCAGTTTATTTTAATAGATCACAAAATTGAGAATATGCCCAAACACACATTTCACAAACATTTTCATACGAATAGTTTGAGCATGCTTCAAAGCAAGTGCTATTTAGACAAAGGGAGTGAGTCCACAAGTCTCTCGGGGCTTGCTGTTTGTCTCCACAGACTCCAGACTACAGAGCATTTGTTTATGCTGGGCAGAGCTCCAGCCTGAAGTGCTATTTGTTTCTGATTGAGCCCTGACTGCGTAGGGCCTTGAAAAAAGCACAGCAAGTTGCTTTCCCTGCCCCAAACACACAGTCCAACATCTATGGAAGCACAGAAATCAAAGGGAAGACAGGCAGTGCACAGAAGGCAGGAGTGAAGTCTCCTCACCCTTCTTCACTCCTTTGAGCTGCTGGAGCTTCACAACCACAAAGATGGACAGTGCCACTGGCCTTCAGTTCCTGCCAGTCCTGACAACAGAGATCTCACATAGGAAGAGTGAACTAGCCCCACCACCAGGACTGCCAACAACAGAAGAAATTTCTGGGAGCTTTCAGTCCAGCTATGAGAAAGGAACAGATTGCTTTTGGCAGGTGTCAGTTCCTGCCAAGAGCTGAAATTTGGGGCTCATTTGTGGGAAGAAACAGCCTGTGTAACTATTTGTGCACATTTACTCCTAAGATTGCCTCCAACTTCATTTTTAGAAGTGGTTTAAGATGGACCACAAAGACAACCTTCGGGTAGAATAGAAGTCCACGTGAGGTTGACATATGAAATAGTTTAACTTCAAGTTCACTCCACAGCTTGTTTTGCAAACAAGTCTTTAACTACTCAGGCTTCTGAACAACCTAAGCAGTTTAATTTGTGTTCAAGCTCTATTTTTCATAAAAGAATCAATGGACAGCTTCAGCGAGCCAATGCTGACCAAAAAACCCCAGTTCCCCATAATGAAGAAAATAAATTTCTTACATCACGTGTTTTCTTCTTTTGAATGGAATTTTCCAGCCAATCTTCCACATCCATTTTTCTCAGTCTCTGAGAAAAGCAAGCACAAGAGGTCATCATTTTACATTCTTCATTGATTTCCTATCTATCCAGCATAAATTACTAATGTTTATCTGAAAAGCCTAGAAGCTCCAAACACCTAAACTTTCAATGCTACAATAAATAAAAATGGCCCAGGGACAGCAGCTATTCACATTGTGAAAACAGAACTTCATCCAGGTGCTCCATTTCAAGTGCAATGAGAAGGTTACTTTAGGACTTAGTGAGTGTGTGAAGGTAGAGGAAATAGCAGCTAATGGGCAATCCTAAACATACCTCTTTGGAGGTCTGTATGATGGTCACAAGCTTCTGAAGTTCCATATATTCAGTAAATAGACTCCTACAGGTCATTTCATAGTGGCTGGTAGCCTCAGAAGGCCTGGACAAGTGCTCTTCACAGGCCTGAAAGAAGTGCAGCTATTTAAAAAATAAAACATGGTAGGATGGAATAAAGTAAGATTTTGTTTCCTCTATCCATGGTTAAAAATCATCTTCACTGCCCCCCTTTTTTTTTTCTATTTCAGATACAGAAAAACAAAGAAGGAAGATGTTCAATCTTTTATGTTCAAGAGCAGAAGTAGCTGTGTAATTTGTATATCTTGTTTTCTGTAAGGTGTGCTTTGAAACAAGCACCTGAAAGGGGAAGCCTCCAGTTCCAAAAACAATCCACAGTGGGTGTAGTCACTTGCCCTATTCTATTTCCCTGCCCCGATCAGACAGAGGGTTAGGAAGTTTCTCATACCTTTAATTTATGGTTGAGAGAAAAATACCTGTTTGAATTGAAACATTAAAATCCCAGTCTTTGGGGAAGCGAAATACTATGGAAAGGGAGTTTTTTCAATAGCCATAGTGTTCTAGGTATTGAATTTGGAGACTGTGTACAGAAGGACTTCATAGACACAGCTATGGGAGAGCCATGCTCAGTCTTCCTTCTTAATTCTTTTGGAAAAGAATTAAGATGTCCAAAACATCTTAATGGTTTTGCCTCCAATGGGAAAGCCAATGTTCCCTCTCTACCTTCCAACAGCCCACCCAGAATGGGAAAGCCAATGTTCCCTCTCTACCTTCCAACAGCCCACCCAGCTTTTACCCAGTAATGGTCCTGCCTCTTGGTCAACAGCATTGTTTCATCAACTCCTCTAAAGCTGCTATATTTACTAAGGGGGAAGAAGGAAACCTTGATAACATCCTGCAGGGTGACTGGTGGTTTTGTTGCCTCATCATCCAGTTTCAACATGAGGCATAGCAGTTTCTCCAAAGGATCGCTCAGTTCTCTCTCTACTTGGCTGTCGATTCCCCAGTCCAGGGCTTCATAGATCACCACTCCCAAGTACTCCAACAGCTGCAGTTAAAGACCAAGGAAGCAATGCAGCTCAAAGTCTTGTGGAGAACAGCTCTTACTTTCCAGCCACGTGTGCACCCTCTTCTTCTCCTAAGGACTGAGCACATCTCTCAGGATGTGAAATACCCTCCCATTCCAGCTGGTTTAAAGTTTTTAAATTGCCTTAACAGGCACCCCCAATATACCTGTTATTAGGACAAGACTGTGGCCTATGTCACAGTAGACAGCATCTGTGCACATTGTTTCCCAGTCCCACTGTCTTAGTTGAGTTTAGTCCAAGCATTTTGTTTCCTTTTTCAGGTTGCAGAGCAGTGACTCTCACAGGGCACAGTAAATTCAAGCACTTTGATAGTTTCCCAAGACATCTGCATCTCCTGATCAGGCCTTCTACTACAACAGGATTGTATCTGCACACACAATGAAGGCAAAGACACAGGCTTACCTTGTCCTCTGACTGCTGAATGCCGCCAGCATCTGAAAGGGAAAAAGAAGGGTCAGAGAGGAAACAGCTGTACAGGCATTGATAAACAGCTTTTAGAACCCTTTTCGAGAGAGGGGAACAGGAAACATTGTTTCTAGTAAGGTAACTAAGTCCTCTGACTAAAGTCAGTCCTACCAGGGGAAAGTATGCCTGTATCTGGGGAGTCCTGGAAAACAACATAGGAGACCCGTGTTACTGTGAGCATTAGCCCAAAGTAACAGCTGCTGCATTTTGTTGTTTGTTAATTTATATCCAACCGCCAGGGGAGGCAAAGGATCTTTGTCTTTATTCTTTACTATCCACTCTAGTCCCTGAAGAATTAATCTAGCACTGACCTCTGCTCCAGCCCAACCCAGTCCTACATAATACAGATTACTACCACTATATTACCACTTATTACCACATAGTGCCCAAAAGAAGGGAAAGTGCCAATCACATATCTGCTGCAAGAGTTACCATAACAAAGGAACCATACACTGGAAGATGAACAGAGCAGCATATATAACAAAGTCTCAGACTATTTATTTCAAATAACATAAGTGGTAGAAGGCTTTCATACCCAGCTATTCCCTAGAACCAGATGACTCAATAGAGCACTAATAGAGAAATTAGTAGGTCAAACATCTGTATTATCACTCATCTACGGTCCTCTGAAATGAAGTATAGGCAGGAGAATAGCTTCATGACAGCATACGGAGAAAAGAGAAGGGAAAAGAAAAACCTCACATTCAGCCTGTTATGGGAACAACCTTTGGCATCTGCAGGTACCTATGCTCTTACCAGTCTTGTGGTAGACCTTGAAGGAAGCAGTACCATCAGCATGGATAAAGATGCTCCCAGAACCTTTTATGAACACAGAATGGAGTGATGGGTACAGTCCCTGGATCAACTGCTCTATTTTTCTGCAACACTGGAAGCAGATAGCCCAGGCTTGCTCCTCACTTATAGCATGTTCAAAACACCTCAGAAGCTCAGCTAGAGAGACCTTTGCAATCCCCTGCTCACACACTGGAGGTTCCATTTTTCCTTTCACTGATAACCTTCACTCTTAGCCTAGGAAACTTAAAACTCCCTTTTCCAGGCTGGGCAAGGGCTCACAGCAGCTTTTTATCAGTTCTACCTCTTGGTTTGCTCTTATCTCTCTTTCCTACAGGTGCAACCATTAATGCCAATTTTTGCTCTGCCTTTTTAAAGGGACATGACTTCATCTGTATTTGTACAAGATGTCCTGAAAGAATAGGCTCAGTGTACAACAAAATGGAATCAAGAGAAAGTAAGAATGTACAGAAATTGTGCTCAGTTTAACTCTCTTGTTTCTAACAAATATATTAATTGCACCAATGTTTGCAAGTAGGAAAAGCGTACATTCAACTTCAGGCAGAAAGGTAAAGAGGCAGGAAATATCTTCTACTTGAGGGAGGAGAACTCTGCACACCACAAAAATAATTTTGATAGGAAACCGTTCCAACAACACTAATAAATTACAGCAATCGACTCCATGGGGCACCTGCAATGGCCTCCCGGCCACAGCAAATTCCAAGAGCAGGGACTGTGAGCATGGAGCGATCAGGATGGCCAGGCGGGTTCCTGGGGCATGGGCAAGAGGGTCCTTCCTTGCTCAGAATGCCGATATCCCAGAACCACAGGATCAGCTGGGTGGGAAAAGCCCTCTGAGATCATTGAGTCCAATCTGTGACCAAACACCAGTGTCAGCTACACCCTGGCACTGAGTGCCACGTCCGCTCTTTCCTTAAACACCCCCAAGGACGGTGACTCCATCAGTTCCCTGGGCAGTCCATTCCAATGTCTGACCACCCTTTCTGTGAAGAAATTCTTCATTGTGTCCAACCTGAACCTTCCCTGGTGCATCTTAGAGACTATATGCTCTGGTTGGGATATGAATTGCTCCTGGTGTGAAGCTTTTTCAGCACTTTGCGGGCTGTGTGTGACATGAGAGAGCACAGCTGCAGGGCTGGGGATCGCCGCCAGGAGCACCCCAGCACCGCCTCACGGAGCAGCTCAGCCGCTGCTGCGCAGGCTCCCAACGGCCACAGCTCCCGAGGCACACGATGGAGAATTGCGAGGTTTAGAAAGTGTGAATAACACTCATAATTTATAATTATTTCCCTTTTCGCTTATGGCATAGGGGAATGCAGCGCATCAGCGCCAGACCCCGGGCCATGAACGCACCCCCGCGGGATGACTTGGTCCGGCCCGCAACTCTCCCCGCCGGCCCGCCCGGATGGTGCCGCCCACGCTGGGGCTCGCCGTGCGCAGTGGGAAGATGGCGGCGCCCAGGGCGGCGTGGGACGGGCGGGATATGCCCTGGAACCGGCTGGACTTGCCCTGGCCCGCGAACAGCACCACGGTGCCGCTGGCGGTCCAGCACCCCGCAGGTCCCGGCGCGGTGCCGAGGGGGTGGGGGGTGTGTGAAGCCGCTCCCGGGTGGTTGCAGTGGGTGGTCTGTCGGTGGGAGCCCGAGGAGCGGCCGGAGCGGCCGCGGGCGCTGAGGTGGTGCCCGGGTCTCTCCCGCAGTGAGGTTGCTGTCGGCGCTGCGGCGGCGGTGCGACATCGCCGGGCAGCGGCTATCGGGGCCGGGCCTGGCCGCCGAGGGACACGTCCTGCGCTCCGTGCTCTACGCGTACCACAGCAGGCTGCTCCGGCACCGGCCCTACCTGGCCCTGCAGCAGGTGAGCACCAACCCCGCCTGGGTGGCAGGGACCCGGCACCTGGGTACTCCCGGCCCCCATTCACCACTCCCCGAAAAGCCTTTGTAGTAGTACGTGGCACCCAGGGCATCGTGCAAAAAAAGTTTGGCCGCAGGTGCATTTTTATTCTCTCATGGTTGAGCCCAGTGGGTTTCTTGGCCCTGTGCAGCAAATGCAATTTCCATTTTCCAGCCCTGTCTCCGTACTGCTGCTGAGACCTGAAATAGTACAATCCCATATCTTTGAATACATGAATAATACAGGGACATCATTCTCAACTAATTGTAATAATGGGGGGGAGGAATAATAATCCTGTCCTACTTATTAGATACTTTCTGTTTTAATATGAAAAGTGAACATCTTGCCAGTTTTCCAGGAAAGGAGTTGTCAGCATCTTCAAGTAACTGTTTTGAAATGGAGTAGGAATGGTGCTTACCTTCTTGCTTTATGTGTTTTCCTTCTTGACATCCTGTAATAAAGGCTCTTGTATGTAGCAGGGAAATGCAGCACCAATTAAACATGGGCTACTCCAGTCCTTCACTTAATTTACAGAAGAGTGATGAGGGGATGTTTTTCATCATAGTGCAGATTTAGAAATGTCCTATAACATCCCATCACACAAACCTGCAGTGTGGGCTGTTAAACTGATAAGGAGAAAGTGTCATTTAATATAGTGACAGTTCTTAGAGCAGGGCACTCAGTCTCTCAAAATCCTAGTCAAAGGAGTTTTCTCCTAGGTAGAGCAATGTTTGAAGCGCCTATGGAAAATGAATCTGGTGGGCTGCCTGGAAACTCTGGTAGAACTGATTCCCAAGTAAGTGTCATGATCCCGTATCTTGTACTATCCATTAACTCAATCTGCTAAAGGAGGAGGATACTAGGTCATAACCAACTCTTCATTCCTCTGTCAACACAGGAAAAATGCTTCCAAAGCCGATGCAGAGTGCTTGGTTCCCAGCCAGCCTATGTTGGAAACAGTGGCTTTGAAGGTATTGGGAGGCTGCAAGCTCATACTGCGTCTACTGGATTGTTGCTGTAAAGCTTTTCTGTATCCTTTTTTCACCACAAAAACATTCTTAGAGTTCACCAGTAGCACCTCATGAGACCAAAACTAAGTCTTGTGTAGGCCCTGTATTGCTGATGGACTCAACTGTGCAATTCATATGTGCAACTTGAAGTTTCTTTGATAGCCAAACACTTTCTTTTCATGTTATTATGTAGGTTGTTTGGCCGGCAGCTGTTCTGGCCTTGAGCAGTCCAAAGTTTGGATACTCATCTCATATTCCAAGATATCACCTTGTGAATTGCCTCTAGTTGGTGTGTTCAGCAAGTCTCATTACATGCTGTTTATTTTTTTAACTTTAACTGCTGTAATCTTCAGCTTGTCCGTTAAACACCTCTGCTCCAAGGAATTCATACTCCTGAATACCGTGGCTTCAGGGCTTCTGAGCCGGCTCTGGTTTGTGTGTTCAAAAGTCTGTCTTTGTGTCTGTCTGTTTGATGTGCCTGTCAGGGAAAAGAGCTTGTAATTAGGCCTCACTGCTAAGGCAGTTTTATTCAATTGGGAGTAGGAGAAGGGAAGGTCCCTCCATGCCTTTGGACTTGATTCTAGCACCTGCAGAGTTGTACATGCAGAGAGCGACTTCTTACATGCTCTTATGGAAGTCTTTGTTCTTAGATCTTAGCAAATTGTATATACCTCTAATGAAATCACAGTTAGTGTCAGCCTGCCACTAACACCTGGTAGACGTGCAGCAAGGACTAAGTGCTGCCTCATGCTGAAATGGAAAGGCTGGGATAAGCATGTTCTATTATACCGCTGAGTTTCCCCAGGAAATTGGTGTTCTGGTCTCTCTCATTTGGGGAGAATAACTGCTGTCTGTAGCTGAAAGAGTAACAACATTTTTGGAACAACTTTCTTTGGCACAAGAAACCTTTTAACTCCAGGAAACTTACTGCAGGCAATTTTATGGCATCAGGCCTGAGTTGGTGCAGGGTGCTTTTGTGGGAAGACCTCATGGCACCTTGGATGTGACCCAAGAATCTCATGGGTCCAGAGTGTGGCACTCAGCAAAACTCTATGGAAGCAGAGGAGCTCCTGATCAGAATTTACCAGTTAAGTCACTCCGGCATTCTAATCTGGAATAGTTCCTTAAAGCTCACTCTTAAGGAAAGCAGGATAATGGAGTATAGAAAGGTAAATTTGTACTGAGGGGAAACAGGGAAAGAGCAGCTGAGCTGAAGGTAGTTGTTCAGTAAGCATCATGTTTTGCTCGAGGAGACTCCATTCCTTTTTCTCCTCCATCTTCAGGATTCAGTACAGGTGTGTGTTGGAGACCCTCATGTTCTTGTACAGTGCCTTGTTGACAGTGCTTCATCTGGTATCTGAGACCCAACAGACCCCTTATATCAAGGGGTTTACCTTCCCTTCTGATATTGGCGACTTCCTTGGAGCTGACATATCTTCTGAGGCAAAGAAGCAAAAGGCTAAAATGCTTACAACAAAAAAATCTACCAGCTGGATGAAGAAGCTTTTCCCAGCAATGCCAGAGGCAGTATCAAAGGTTGGGAAAAAGAGAAAATCTGAGACCTGTACAAGTGCTGTTAAAAAGCATAGCATCCTGTGCGCCGTGGACATTGGAGAGACAGTTGTGGTGCCCACAGCCAGGAGAGGTAAAGCCTTGTGCCAATGTAATGCTTTCTGACATCTCACAGACTGACTGCAACTTCTGTCCAACAGGGCCAAGCAATTCTACTACCCACAGTATGGTTCTAGTGCAAGCTCCCTGTCCTTGAAAGAAGAGAATGCTGCATGCGCCCTTGCCTTTATAAAGCTGTGTATAATGTCATTATCATGATTTTTTGGGGGGGTTCTTTTAAACAGGATAAAGGCTGGAGTGAAGCAGGTAATGAATGCAGTATGCAGGTCCTGAAAATAGTTATTCGTACTTTCCTGCTTTTGCATAGCTAAGAAGCTATGGGCACTGTGTGCAGTCCATACAAGAGTAGGTAAGGCTGTAGGCACAGGATGCACAGGAAGTATCCCATGATTGCTGGTTCTGAACTGTGCCCAAATATTCCTCTGCAGTCAGGGCTATGGCCAGTGACTGCAGCCATCCACGTGTTTGTGTGAAAGCTTTTACCCATTAAGTTCTCATTTGCAGCCATCTGTAAACCTCTGCATGCTCTCTTCATTCCTTACTAGCTGCAATGCATGACAAGTGTAGTCCCCTTGAGTTTGCCTGGAAATGTTGAATACAGGTGTGAGCCTGCTGAGAGCTTTGTGGCATCTCTGTGCAAAGAAATAAAACTATCTCAGTGTTGTAATGGGAACTCTCCTTTCTGTCTGTAGGGAAGCACCCAGGGTTTGATGTGAAGAGCTTGCTTAGGCCAGCCAGACATCCAACACAAGAGGTTTGTATGGTACTGTTTTACATGTTAGGTTGGTGGTTCGGGTTTTTTTTACACAATAGTTTTTTTTTTGTATTTTAAGGATGGTAACACTTGAAACACAATATCCCTGATTGAAAATGTCCCCTTTTTCTGCCTTATTTTTGTTTGTCTAACTACTCGGGCTAGTGTGGAAGGTTTGCACAGAAAATCAATCACTACTTATTTCTGCTTAGGAATTTGTAGGTTTTTCAAGTGAAATACAAATTCTAATTATATGCCTTTTGTTTTTGTATTCCACAAAACAAGACTGCTCCTTGCATTTCCCCTTACAAAATAAGGAATGTTCTCACAAAAATCCCTGTGTTCTGCTCTTTTCCAGCAGAAAGGATCACACACATCATCTTTTTAAAACACTTTTTCTGTTACTGTTTGTTTCAGGGTCTAAGCATTGCATCAACACCTTTTAAAGCAAAATCATCACCACTTTCATCTCGAATAGCAAAATCACAGCACACTGGATCTCTTGTACAGATGGTCCAAACAGCTGCATCATTTGGGGAGCTGTCAGAGGCACTCAGAAAAGCTATTCTGTGGTGCAAAACCAACAAATTCAAATCAGAAGCTTATTTTCTGCGTAACAAGTTGTTGAAAAGCAACCGGCTGCACCATGTGGAGACTCAAGGATGCAGGTAGTTTTGCATGGGTGTGGGATTTCTGAGTCTAACACATCCCACATTATATTTTAATGTTATGTATTTTGCTGTAATATAGTGAAATACAGTCACCTAAGCCATTCTTTTAAATCTCAGGATTACTAGTTCAAGTTACTGGGTGCTCTGACCATGGGCATTCTGTTTAGCTTCAGTCACTTGTGATTTAAAAAGGATTTAAAAGGCTAACAAATGTACAATACTTAGGAGGGAGGATGAAAATGCAACTTAAATCATCTGCATGTTTTACAGTAACAACCATATGAGGCAAGGGTTGTCTTTATTCACACTGCCTTGGCTACTATTGTACAAGGTGCTGTTCTGTTTCCTTGGTATGATAAGGAAAATTAGAGAGATGAGTAATAACAAAATCTCTCTAAACTCCAATGAAGTAATACTTCAGTAGCTGATAAAATTCTGTTTTGTGCACTTTTCTCCCCTTAAGCTTGAAGAAAAAGCTGTGCTGTGTCAAAACATCTGTCCGTAAATACCTCCTGTACGGGTCACAACACATGCGCTGGTCAAAGCAGCAACTCGGGGCACGGTTCTGCCGAAGGAGGATCAGATCATCTGAACTCTTGAAGACGGCTCTAAAGACTGGTGGGCAAAAGCCTCCTGACCTTTTTGGGGTCTGTGAGAACAGTGCATCACTCATCCTCCCAGCTTACCAGGATAGGTCTCCGAGTCAGGAAGAACATTCCAGCATTGATACAAGACACGTCAAACAAAGCACAACAGGGACCCCTAAGCAGCTGCTGCTGGAAGGAAGCCCTTGCCCAGTTTGGAAAGAAGCTGCTGAGAACATAGATATTGATTCTATTTTTGCAGCAATAGGTGTCTGACCCTGGACTTGAAGAAGGAAAGGGGTCAAGTCATTCTAGTTTCTTTGTTTTTTTCAAGTAAACCCCTCTGAATTCTAATGGTGTATCAGTAACTCGCATCCTGAATTCTGTTAAGAAAGTAACAACCATTTTATTATGTTTTTGTAAAACGGCTTTTTTTAATGGCTTATTTTTATATTTTAAGGGTGTTCCAAATAACTGAATAGTGTCCATCCTTTTACCTACTCTTGTCCAGGAACCCTTACTCAAGTGTCCCCTCTCTATATGCTACTCTCAAATCCACAGTGCAAATAGTTCCCATCCATGGCAGAAAGGTTGCAACTGATCATTCACTGCTGCTTTGGACAAAAGACTTGCAAACATTTTTCCAAGCCTTACACTCTTCTGTGCTGCTTGTAGAGGGGCAGCCTTGATGTGCAGTATTAATGCTGTTTCAGCATTTGTTACGCTTGTTCTGAAATGAGGAGTTAACTGAACCTACTACCCCTGAAATGTTCCAGAAGTAGGGAAAAGCACAGCTGTGGCCTGCAACAGTAACCCTGTATTGCCCACCTTGTATGAACTGATCAATGTACCTTTAGTTATGAAACATGGGCAGAAACTTACGTTTTATTCAAAAAGCACATATAGAGCACAACTTTGATACTAGTTTGGGCTTAAGGTCTTTATACAGATAACCAAGATCCATTTTCTGGGCTTCCTGTCACAGGAATACCCAGTGACAACTGAAACAATTTTAGAGAATCATGAATCATCAGCCCTCCAGCCATCTGATTTGACACAGGCCTACTTCAAACAGATTCCTACCACTGCAGGAGTTTTTAGAGCTCTGCTTTCCATTTCATCAAATGGTATATACCTAAGTATACCACATACAATCACGTAACATTTCAGCTGCTTGAGTTGTTTCTCAGAAAAGGCTGGGACTGAGAGCAGACATCCCAGCAGTGACCTCCATCCTGAAAAACCCTTGCAAATAACACACACAATCTTCCTACTTACTGGGCAGCAGGTGCCCAAATAATGCCCCAGTGCAGAATCAAGACCCATAGTTTGCTTCATCAAAAGCCTTTCTGGCTCGTTTCAGTTCTTCATTCATAGTTAGGAGGTCTTTAACTCTGGCAAACTTCCGGGGGTCCTTGCGTATTAGAAAGACAATGTCCTCAACCTGTACCCGACCCTGCCGCCCAATGGACATGGCCTTGTGTGTCTGTTAAGAGGGGAAAAAAAAGGTCAGCAGCGTTCCCTTTGCCATGGTGGTTTTTTTTAAGCTCTCAATTCCACTTTATTTCCTGTCATTTTATAATAAGTAAGCAATTGCAGGTTCTGGCCACCATCATCCTAGTCATTAGAGAACTTCCCAGTAAACCATGGATGTACTCTGCTGTCCCTAGCTACTTACACTCCGAATATAACCACTATATATACATCACATAATGGTATCAAAACTAAGGCCAGATTACACACAGGGCACCCAGCCTGCAGAATGGCTGAAGATGAGGGCACAACTTGGGAGCAATGTGAGGTAACCTTATCAGAGAGAAGTGGAGGGCATTTTGATAAGGATAGGAAAGGCCAGCCTTTCAAAAGAAAGGGGAATGTTCGGATAATTAGAAACAGTATCCAGGTCTGGAAGAGAAATGGCCTCAAGCCCAAGAATGCATTTCTTTTGTAGAGCAGAGCAAAGTTCCCATTCATGTACAGATACTGGGCAAACATAAAAAGTTGACAGACTTTCAAATCTGAGCTTTATCTTCTGTCAGGTGATACAGTAATGCTGCAGTGAACCCCAAAGTTGGTTCAAATTGGGTATTTCTCCTCCTACAACACTAATCTAACTGCTGCTTAAAGACTTCAGTGTTCTAAATCCACATGAAGCACGATCCATAAATTTTGCTTTATCTTGGGGAAAAAAATCCAAGTTTATGTTTCTCTTACTAATGCCATGAGTTTGCGGCCTGGGATAACGCAGTTTTGAATCAGAGGTATTAACCTCCAGAAAGCTAAAGTTCTGGTGACGATGTTTTGACCATGCCATCTAAAGCTAACTTACCATTTCAGTGATAAACTCTATTACCAGGTCCTCAAGAATGTCCACTGATTCTGTGTAAGGGTTCTGGTCGTCCCCGAATCCATACATCATGCACCTTACTGCACAAAGAAACAGCATGAGGCTTCTTTCATCCATTCAGTGCTGCACACATCTAGTTAGAGCTCACCAGCCTGCACACTCCTGCACCAGGATGGCACTCTCATCTGCCAGGCAGGACAATTCTTGAGGAAACACAAGAGATAAACAGAAGCCAACAAAAGCCCTGTAGGGGACAGCAGCTGTACACACAGAAAAGCATGTTTGAGGACAGGCTCTCTGAATATTCATTTAGGCTGCAAAGCACTGCACAGTGACAGCGCAGCTGACTTGGGGCACAGCTAGGTTCAGAGGATGCACTAGCGGCATTTCTGAGGGGGGTCTACGTGTCCGATTTATGCAATTGCAGTCAAGGCACATTATGAAAGCCGCCGTTTTGCTAAGAAGTGAGTTTTGGGACCCCGTAGCTGTCAGCTCGGGGTTTCAGGTGAGTGACCCGGCCCGACTTACGCTCTTTGGAGAACAGTCTCTTCCTCCTGCCCTGCCCGCCGTCCAGGCCCCCGGCGGCGTCCTCCGCGTCCTCTTCAAACTACACGGGCACAGCGGAGGGGAGGCCGCAGTCAGCAGTCTGGCCGCAGTCTGGCCCCGGCCCCCTCCCGCCACGCCCTGCCCGCGGCTGGGCTCTGGATGCCCGGGAAGGGCAGCCCCTCAGCCACTCACCGGCACGTCCTCCTCCTCATCCGCCATGGCTGCGCGGCGGCCCGGAACAGCTTCGGCGGCCCGGCCCCGCCCCGCGGCCCCGCCGAGCTGCGCAGGGCGGGACGGCCGGGCTGGGCGGTGCTGCCGCGCCTGCCCGTGTGGAAGCCACCGCCATGTGGCGGTGGCGTAGATCCGGTGGCCCTCCCCAAAGCTGGATACGACTCTCATTGTTGGATTGCCGGATCGGGATAGCGTGGTTTAATAGTGAACTCGGGAGGTGTCTGTTAACCCCCCTGCTCGAAACAGGGTCAGTGGGTTTGTTCGGTTGGCAGGGGCTTTGCCTTCCCTTCAGCAAGGCACGCTCGCTCATGTTGACAGAATCATAGAATGTAAAGGAGTTGGAATTGCGGCCCTTAAAGATCATCTAATCCCAGCCCCCCCTGCCATGGACACGGACATCTCCCGCTAGACCAGGTTGCCCAAGATAAGTCCCCTCTTTCAGTTTGTACCCATTCCCCCTTGTCCTATCACTACAGCTCCTGATGAGGCCCTGGCTGTCTTCTCCTTAGGATTCCTTCACATACTGGAGGTTTCCACCTTCTGGACAGCCTCAGGTCTCAGCTTGCCTTTGTAGGGGCGGTGCTCCAGTCTTGTTGTATTTGATACAGTTGCTGTCAGCCTCTTTCCTCCAGCCCTGCCCTTGAGAATGTCCATTGTTCCCCCCAGTTTGGTGCCCTAGGCACGTTTGATTGCAGTGCAGCTCCTCCTCCAGATTACTCATAAAGATGTTAAACTGGACATAATCCAGAATGGGTCCTTGCTGTGTTCTACTTGTAACTGCCATGCAACTGGAGTATGACCCGCAGGCTTCTATGCTCTGAGCTCAATTCAACCAGTTTTTACTGATCTGCTAGTGCACCTGTCCAGACAGCAATGTTCTAATTTTGGACACTGTTGCAAAAATACTGCCTTTGTAGTGCCAGGGTTATGGTGACAGACCGGACCAGACACAAGACACAGTAGAGGAAGAAAGTGGAGAAAGTACTTCTGAAAGACCAGGGAAGATGCACAAGGTAAAATCCTTTTCTGTGGAAGCTAATACTCACAATCATTTCCGTAAATAACAGCTGTAGAAGAGGGAAGATTTTACCAGGTAATGACAGGAGCCTTTAGTGAAGCTCATGCACTGCAAACAACTAAAGACATTTGCATTTAAAAACCGAAATGAGCTCTACTGTATCAGTATGCTGCCAGGCCCACCCACCACTCATCAATGAGGGTGAAAGAAAGGGATATCTTGCAGCTCCTCACTCTGGAACTCAGTTCTTTAAGAACCTGGCAAAAAAAAAAGTCTAGTAGTGTGTCAAGACACCTGCTTACCCAAAGCCTGTAAATATAAGTTTTATTGTTTAGGAGACTTGATTTTATTTACTGTTTTGTCATAGGGGCAAGGTCAAGAATCAAACTGCAGTGTTCTCTCCTGCTAAGCAAAATGCAGTTCTTCCAGTATTTGAAGCACTTCTGAATAAAAACAAGACATGTCCAGAGGTAAAGCTGCTTCTGAAGGAGAAGATGGCACCTAATGTTCCATACACACCAGTCTGTATAAATATCCAGGTTTTTTATACAAATTGACGTATTTAATGTATTTAAGTGGTTAGTAAAAGACTTCCTAGCACTGTAAGGAGTTTTGTTCTGAAGAGGGACTAAAACCAGCACTGCGCTCTTTTACATATTCAGGGTTATTTACATATTGAGGGTTATTTAGTCAAGGCTGAGGCCCTGAAAATTACAGCCTTGACAAGATTAAAGCTTTTGGAAGATCCCAGTTTTAAGATACTACAAAAAGACCTTTCCTTAAGTGTTCACTTTCACCTATTCCATTTGTATAGCTGCTACTGCATTTCTAGGATCGTGCATCCCTTGGGCTGTTTTGCCCTGCAGCATTTGGGGATTAGAGATAAAATATCAACAGAATCACAGGTTTGATCACTAAGATGCAGAAGCTAGAGAGCCACATTTACTGCATTCCTCACATTCTCTTCTTGCATGTATGCTGAAAACAGATCTTGTCTCATGTCTAGTGTGTTACAAGAAATTGCATACTGCAAGGAAGTGATATTTCTAGTCCTTTTGCACTGTCAGAGTGGTTTAGAAAAGCACTTTCCTTTTCTTGAGGTTTAAACACTTAATGCAAGTAACTGTGGCAACTGCATAACCACATTTGGCCAAGAAATGACCAAGACTGAGTGTCAGGATTTGACACAGGCACTTCATAGCTTCCTTCAGACTAAGTTCTCCTGTGTGACTGCTGCTATTGATGGCTGTCCTTTTGTCCAGTTCTGCTTTGTAACTGGACAGTTTCAGGTGCTCTGAACAACACAGCTGCTGTGGGATGCAGTTCCTCTAAGGAGTACAGGACACATCAGTGTTGTGCTTCAGCTGCCAGGGTAGAGCCAATACAGATCATGGATGGTGTGCCTCAGATCTGGCAATGCATCCAAATGGAGCTGCAGAAATTCACGCTGGATCTCAAAACAGAACATAGATGCAGCACTGACTTGTGACAGTGTGCAGGACAGGGCTCCTCTAGATGTCAGTCTTTTATTCCACTCAGTTTCAAGCCAACACTCATAGAAAAGCAGATCCCTTTAAAAATCCATTCTTTCCTTCATCCTTGGGGAATAGGGACAACTCAAGTCTGCAAGCAAGGCATGCTATCCTGTTGCACCTACTGAACGCAGGACACACAAGAGTTAGGAAAGTAAAATATACAAGACATCAAACACACCTTCAGACAACAGGTTGGCTACTTCCACTCTGCATGGCCTTAGAGCAGGTAGGTTGCACGGAGATAATTTTTGGCCCCTGCTATCCTAACTCTAACTCCAGCTGAGAGACGTAAACCTCTGTGTATCAGTCAACTGGGCAGTACAGTTTGCTTAATGTTAGGGCTGTAGTTTTTCTTTCCTAGATTAAATGTCTCTTTATTTATGATACTATGAGACTGTTTCTAACATCCTAAATATAGCAGAGGCTAGGCATGGAGTAATAGATTTTTGAACATTTCAGTGTAGGGAGAGGAAATGATGTATTAAAACTTCCCTTTTCTATGGAGGTTCCCTAGTTTTTTTCTCCTGGGCACAATCATGTAGGTTTTATGAAACGGTTTTATAATAACCTAGATTAATTCACACTGCAAACTTCCTGAACTGATAAACTTAATAAAGAAAAAAATTAACTTTATAAATACTAATTTATTCAAAAATACCATGAAGTAACTTGGGTTATTTACAACAAAAACCCCAGACCTCTGGTTCTGGTACCTTTTGTTCTTGATGAGCCAAGCAGATCAGCAGGTCTTTTCAGCTGGCCTCAACAGTAGGCAGGTTTCCAGTAACATGGGCTACAAAACACCTGAGCAAGTGAACCCCTGAGAACTCCACAGAACTGTGGAAACAGAGGCATAGATGTTCAGTGCCAGATATTGCTGTGTCTTGTAGTAATAAAGGCAAACAGCCAGTGGCTGTGTTCAATTACAGTAATTTCACGAATACAAGCCGCACCGTTTTGACCAAAATTTTGCTCCCATACCGGAAATGCGGCTAATACTCAGGAGCGGCCAATATGTGAATAATTTTCTGACATTTTCAACCCCGGGAGTGCAAACCAAGTCAGTGCAAACTGCAAAGTCGAGCTCCTGCCAGTAAAACCCTGCATTTATGTGGTTGTTACAAATTGGTTACTCTGTTGCACGGCAGGTGGAGCTGCTCTGTGCAGGCAGCACAGGGGGTGGGGAAGGCAGGGCAGCTCTCTCCTGCTGGCCCCACGGCTCGGGGGAGGCAGGGGCTCTCTCCTGCTTGGCCCCGCGGCTCAGGGGAAGCAGGGGCAGCTCTCTCCTGCTTAGCCCTGCAGCTCGGGGGAAGCAGGGGCTCCCTCCTGCTTGGCCCCGTGGCTCGGAGGAAGCAGGGGCAGCTCTCTCATGCTTAGCCCTGCAGTTCAGGGGAAGCAGGGGCTCTCTCCTGCTTGGACCCGCGGCTCGGGGGGCTCCCATCCCCGCGTGCCGCCGCCGCAGGAGCAGGCAGGCTATATCCCCGCCTCCCATCGCCGCCGCAGGTGCCGGTGGGCTCTGTGCCCCCCCTGCTGCCGCGGGGCAGTGCCGGGCCGGGGTGACCGAGCCCAGCGGTGGCCGGCCCCGAGCGGCCCCGCCAAGTGGCAGCGCCGAGCTGGGCCACCCAGCCCCGTCGGCAGCCCTGAGCCCTCACGGCCCGAGCTGAGCCAGTAAACCCCGGCCTGCTGCGGTTCTGTTACTATTTGGCAACTTTGTTGCACGCGGGTCCTCCCTGTGAACGACAGAGCGGCTTATACTCAGGTGCGGCTTATTTATGGACAAAAACCAAAATGTTTGCCAACACCCGGCAATGTGGCTTATACTCAGTGCGGCTTGTATTTGTGAATTTACCGTACATGTCCCACAATGCACCTTGGGAAGAGCCTCCACTTTGGCTGTGTAATCCAACAATTACAGCTCTTACTGTTACCAGAACTCCAAATAAAATGGCAAAGCCCACTACTGTGCAGCACAGGAACTGCTGCCCCACACTGAGAAAGGCCAAAGGAAGAAGCACCCTTGGAAATAAACTTCACTCACTTGCAGAGAAGGGGGAAGAAGGAAAGGGACATTCTCCCATTAGCAGCCCACCCTCTATCCTTGGGGCACAGAAAGGTGCTGCCTCTAGAGCAGACAGACTTGTTTTAGGTATCTTGACCTACTGAACTCATTACCAAAAAGGAAACAGCAGCAGTAGAGAGGAGCTTTACCTGACCAAGAACAACTGAGGAAAGCATCCCTGAGTGCTCTCCTTTACAAACTCCTGGATCTCCAGTACGTTCTTTAACAATACTCCCCTGGAAGCTCGGTCAATTTTTGTTAACACCATCTGCATGGATACAGAAAGGGAGGATTAAAAGAAAAAAGATTATTTTGCTGCTAACGTGGAACATCTGTAAGACCATCTTACAAAGCAGTCTGAAAGCTCTGGTCATATCTAGGGGGAAAAATGGTCTAATACAGTTCACCGAAACACTTCTGTAGCCTGCATAAGGAGTGGGCCTTTTCAAGCTGCTCAAGCTGAGCACTGAAAAAAAAAAAAACCTATTTAATAAAAAAAAATCCCTCTTAAATCCCACTTAAATCCCATCTCCCTTAATACATTATAAACATACTAACAATTAAGGGTGTGGGGTTACTGCTTAGGTAGGTCAACTTGCATAAGCTCAAGTGGAGGGTACACACCTTTATAGATTACCTCTACCTTATAACCAATCCAAGAATGAAGCATTACACACCACATAAGGAATCCCAAACTCTTCCAGCATCTCTATCGCAATGTGATCTGTTTTCTGGAGTCCAACTACACCATCAACTAATAGGAAGGTCCTCTTCAAGCTGCCAGAAATACAAGCAACAGTAACTGTCACCATCATTTCATGCCTGCTCTGCTACTTCCAAATTCATAAGCAAAAACAAGTAACATGGGGTCTGGGGATAGGAAGAGCCAAGAAAAGCCACACATGAAAACGCATGAGGGTTAGCATAGAGCAGCACCTCAATCTTTCCTGCTGTTTTGATCTGTCTGAGCATGAATGAGTGACACTGCAGAAGCTTCCAGGGAAATTATGTCAGAACTAATGTATGGAAGCAGCTGCCCCTCTGCATTTTCTCCCCTCATTACATGACACTGTATAGGGGTGTCTGTCTGGCTCTCCCTGTGCTGTGAGGTACAGGCAGGTCCCTTACTTGTGCCGTTCCTGCAGATAGGCCTCCACCATCTCAACAAAGTCCTGCGGGGCACGATAGCCGTATCCTGGCATATCCACCAGAGTAAAGTATTTTCCTACTTTGAAGAAATTAATCTTCTTGGTATGGCCCTGAAGAGAGGATTTTGGCAAGATGAAGCACTGGGGTGCCTGTTAAAACTGCTGCTTTAATCAGTGTACTAGGAGATGCTCTGCAAAACATCTCTATACCAGACCCCTGTCCCCCAGAATACTTTAAACTGCCCAGTCTCCTACTCGTGTAGCAATTCTCAAAAGTTCTTCTCAAAGGGCTTTAAAGCACACCTGCTCAGGTTGTGGAGCTCTTTCATCTGCCTGAAGAGCTAGGCCGGGCTCCTTCTGTCTCTTTCTGGGCTAGAGCAAGGCCAATGCCAGCCATGAGGATGGCCACCAGAGCTGGCACTTTCTAGCATTTCAGGCTATAATTTCTAGCATTTCAGGAGCTTGTTCCCTCCCACCCTTCTCAGTCCTATCCTCTGGACTGGTAGCAGCTTATGACCCAAAGGGAGGGAAGTTAAAAACGCCACTCACCGGAGTTTTTGACACTCTAACTTCCACTTCTGGAGCCAGTGAAAACAAGGCCCGGATTAAAGATGATTTCCCCACATTGCTTCGGCCGATGAAGCACACCTACAGGGAGAGAGGCAGGGAGGACACATCTACACCTGCCCACTCTCGCTGCAGCCAGTCCTGGTCATTTCCCAGCCCCTGCTGCCAGCGGCCGGGAATAGCGGTGTCCTGTGCCACGGACATGGCAAGCGGCTGAGTTGCACAACAGGGAACAACAACAAATAAACGATTTTTTAAACAGCAGTAGTAAGTGTCCCACATAGTGCGCAGCGCTCTGACAGAGCTGCACAACCACTCCACCCCCCATGATCCCCGCAGCTCAGCCCGGTCCCGGCCGAGGGGCGCAGGAGCAGCGCCCGCCTGACCTCGGGCAGGGCCAGCGGCGGGGCATGGTCCATGCGCACGGCGGAGCTCACGTAGTCGATGGAGTGTCCGCGGTCGGACGTGAAGAGCGCCTCGGCGCGCTGCAGGGCGGGCAGCCCGGGCTGGAAGAGGCGGAACTGCGCCGTGTCGGTGCCGGGAGCCAGGTACCGCTCCAGCTTCTGCAGCGGGAACACGATGGCAGTGCGGCGGCTCCGCTCCAGCCGCAGCACCTGGGACAGGGCGGCCAGCGGCGGCAAGGCCCGGCCCGCGGCACCGCCCGCCCGGGGCAGCAGCATCCCGGCGGCTGCAGGCGGGGCCCGGCCTGCCCGGAAGGCGGCGGGCGGGACAGCGGGGCGGGATAACGGGGCCATGCCCTGGCTTGTCCGGACCCAGCCCGGGGCTGCCGGGGCCGGAAGTGCGTGTGTGCCCGCCGTCCGCAAAGACCGGAGCTCCCCCGGCCCGGCTGCTTATAGAATCGCGGAATGTGCGGAGTTGGAAGGGAGAAACAAGGATCATCACGCCCAACACCTGGCTATGCACAGGGCACTCCAAGAATCACACCATGTTCCTGAGAGTGTTGTCCAAACACTTCTGAACTCTGTCGGTACTGTGACCATTTCCCTGGGGAGCCTGTTTCAGTGCCCAAGCACCCTCTGGGTGAAGAACGTTTTCCTGCTATCCAGCCTAAACCTCCCCGACACAAGTTCAGGCCATTCCCTCGGATTCTGTCACTGCTCACCACAGAGAAGAGACTGATTCCTTCCCCTGCACGTCCCCTTGTGAGAAAACTCCTCTTACTCTTCTCCAGGCTCAACAGACCAAGCGACCTCAGCCCCCTCCTCATACGGCTCTCCCTCAAGGCCCTTCTCCATCCTCATCATCCTACTTTGGACACTCTCTTATAATAGCTTTCTATCCTTCTTATGTTGTGACCAAAACTATATACAATATTCGAGGTGAGGCCGCCCCAGCTCAGAGCAGAGCAGGACAATCCCTCCCTTGCCTGGCTGTGATGCTGTGCCTGACTCAGATTTAACTTTCCAGCGACCAGGACCCCAGGTCCCTTTCCATGGCATTGCTTTCCAACATCTCATTCCCCAGTCTGTCTGTACAACCAGGGCTGCCCATCCTTGTTGAACTTCGTATTGTTGGTGATTACCCAGTCCTTTAATTTATGGAGGCCTCTCTGCGTGGCCTCTTCCTTCGAGGGAGTCAACAGCTCCTCCCAGTTTTGTATCATGTCTTCAGCTCTGTCTTACGTGTGTTCTCAGGCCAAGTCCAGCCACACTGTGGAGCTGCTGAGCTCCGTGTGATGATATTATGGTTCGGGAGGGGGCAAAGCAGCCCTGTCCTATAGCACCATCCACCTCCCAGCTGCAGCCACCAGTTTTCCAAGTGCTCGTATGATAAGTAAAAAAATTAGGTAATTTCAGAACAAAAAAAAAAAAAATCAATTTCTTCAAGGAGAACTATGTAGAGGTCAGTTTTATTTTGAATAAAATAAACCCAAAACAACCACAAAACTGTTGGCACCTGTGTTCACACTATAGTAAGAAGACCCCTGAAGTTTTACTACTTAATTGATGTGTATCAGATTGCTGTTTTCCTATCAAAAAAACACATAATGCTTTTTACATTGTTCTCCTTCATGACTACAGTACATGGGACTGTAAAACCACAGAAATAAATGTATGTCCTTAAAACATTTCAGCTTCAAAGTACAAGGATTTTAACGCCATCAAATATAAGTAAACTGCATGAGTATCTTTATAAAAGTAATACATTAAAGTACCCTTTCAACCTTTCACCCAGGCCAGCCTGGACATCCTGCAGAACACTGCCTTTCCTTTGAGACAGAGACCCCCTTTTTCCTCTGTAGTCACAGCCCTCTGTTTAAAGTCCTGTAAGTCTGGATAGTTTAATTATTATAATTAATAGATTCAAGGCCAGGAAGGACCGTTAGAAGATAACAGAAGTGATATCCTACTTTGTGTATTGAGCTCAGTTACAAAGCTATAGAGAAAGAACTTTGATCCCTTAAGAAAAGGGCAACCAACAACATACATGTTTCTCAGAGATAGCTTTGAATATTTTGTAGTAAGACAGACTAATACTGGAATCCATAAGCTGCTTCTCAAATTTATGATCAGTGAAAATAGTTACAGTGAGAAGTGAATGGTGTAAACCTATGGAAAAAACTTGTATTCTACCTCAGTCCTGTAAATTAAGTTCTCTTAAAACCTGCTTTGTTTCACAACAAGACAGAGCTGAAATGTGTGTAGCTCAGGACAGACCACAATCACTTCTAAGTATGCTACATGCATACTTGGAAGAGTGCTCCCAAATAAATCTACAGATGACTTTTATTTGGCTCCAAACTAGTTTGGAATCTACAGGGCAGGCCTCTCTCCTGTCACTGCCTATACCACACATACTTATAAATGCCAGGAAAAAAAGGCAAAACCTTTCAATAATTACTTCAGGAACACCACTAATCCTTTTTTTGGGGGGTGGGTACTAAAGCAGTAACCTAATTGAATTGAAATCTGTAGTGAATCTATTAACAGAAAAAACACACTGGCCAGAGAGAGACAAGTTCATAACCACACCAGCAGGCAGATTTCCCCATTTCTATGCCAAACTGTGATACATGCAGAAGAAAAGTACTTTTAGCTACTTATGCCTCAGAGTCCCACACAGCTTACAGCAGCAGATTTGCCTGCTTCAAATTACCCTGCAGTAGTTCCCCCTGCCAGGCACACGTTCTGCAGCACATTACACCAGACCAGCCGGCCAGACACGGGAGGGAAGGCAGCAGAGAAACTGATCGGCCCATTTAACACCACATCTGCAGGTGTGATGATGGGAACAGAGGTGTCCAGTTCACTGGCCAGGGTCCCAGCCACTAAGTCTCTCTTTTTAATGTGACTATGTAGGTAGCAGAAACAAATTAAGGTGGTATAGGGCCTTTTGAATACTTCTAATTGTAGCAGAGGGTGGGATAAACAAGAACATCCAGTGAAATCACATCTAAAACCTGGAGACTGGAACTGTACATTTCAGTAGAAGGTGGGTTTTTTTTTTCCCCTTGGACCAAACTACAGTCTAGGGAGCAGACCATACCGAGATGGAAAGTGGCAAGTTACTGGGTACAGAACTGGTAAATTACCAACATTTAAGCCTGCTTTGTATCTCCCCTGAAAGATTGCTTTCTATTGTACATGTTATTGCCAAACATCAGGCATTCACGCTGACATTGCCTATGGCTCATGTCTGTGGCAGCAGATGTCTCTTTTCAGTTGCTGGTTGTGTAGTTCAAATGTTAGGGAATTACTACAAAAGTAATTTAGTCCACATTAAAAACTCTGACAATCATTCCTCTGGAGTTTGAAAGAGAGATCTGTAACCACTGACACTGACCTAAATCCCAAACAATAGTCAAGAGCATGGAGCTGAAAGGAAGTGGCAACCCCAGTTGTCTTGTCTGGTCTGATCTTGTCTATCCCAGCATTGTGAGACAGGTCAACCCATCATTCCTTTCAGATATCTGTGTGAGAAGAGCAGCTGTGAGCCCAACTGGACATGGAGCTCTGGGAGAGCAGTGAGGTGCATTTAGGATGGTTGATTCAGGTCCTGTGAACCAAAACCAGCTGAGGTCTTGAGTTTCATTTCCACCAAGATAAACTTGGACCAAATATTGTCACGAAGAAGCATGCTGGAAAGGACAGGGTGAACACACCAGCTTGCCTGCTTTCTTTTGTGATATTAACAGCAGTACTGACTGTGTCTGAATCTCTGCTTCCCCTTAAAGTGCATCTTATCTTCTTTTCACTTAGAAGGTGGTTTAGGAAGTAGAGTTATTATGATGTGGCATTTTAAAGGCTAAATTACTTGTAATTACTAAGAAGCTCTGCATTTTCCTCTATGCAAACTATGAGACTGGGGGCAGGGAGAAGCATCTCTAATCCCAAGAAGGAATTCAAGGCCACAGATGTTTCAAGAGCTGGATATTCTGAGATATTAAGAAAAAATAGTTAAAAAATTAAGATACTCATTATACACATTAGTGGGAAAGGATTTTTTGAAGGTTCTAAAGTGATGAAAGAGAGAATCATTATTGTTCATGTGGCAGCTAACACTGCTAATCCCAGCTGAAAAGTCATTTCCACTGGTTTTACAGAGCTGAAATTCTCTTTTCATTATCTGTGTTAAATTTGATGTGTTTTTTTCTTTTTTCTTTTGTACCTAAACTTACAACATCAATGCTAGGAGAAAAACCAATGAACATCTCTTAAAGTTAAATATTTTGGGGTTTTTGACTGTTAAGTAAAAAGAAAAAGAACTTTTTAGGGTGAGTGCTGTTGCTTGCTTTGAGTGGGAGATGGAGAAGAGAATGCAGCTATAACATGTTGTCTTGGGTTGCAATACAGGATGTAACCAGAAATGTGTATTCTATCACCATCTGTTGAAGCAGTGTGGGGCAGTGATATCTCCAAGGAACATATTATCTGCTAATAGGCCATCTTTAAAACCAGGTGGGGCAGTCATCTTTATCTTTTCCACAACCCATCCTTCCTCCATAAAGTTATCTTCTGCTAATGGCCCATTGAGTCCCACTGTGTGACTGATAAAATTACATCATCCCACTGGGAGATGCTCCAGCCAGGGGGAGGAGCCGAGCCTTTCCTACCAAGATAAAAACTGAGATGTGGAACACCAAGGTATCCCTTTTTCCACTGGATTCCAGAGGAAAACCAGACCTTTCCACATCATCACTGGACCTTCGGAGGAAAACTGCACCCTTCTACAGGACCACTACTTCAACTGAACCACATCTGTCGCTGCAGGAGGACTGTAGTCACCATTTAATGGGACTGCTACCACTACACTGACTGATGGGGTGTGAGGTTGTACTCTGACTCTGTCAGCGCTTTGGTTTGTTCTTCGTAGTACTGTATTTCTATTTTAATTTCTCTAGTAAAGAACTGTTATTCCTAATTCCCATATCTTTGCCTGAGAGCCCCTTCAATGCAAAATTATAGTAATTCGGGGAGAGGGGTTTACATTCTCCATTTCAAAGGGAATCTTCTCCCTTTCATAGCAGACTCCTGCCCTACAAACCAGGACACCCTACAAACATTTCCATTCACCAGTTTCTTTCCACTAACGTCCATTGACTTATGTCAAAAAATTCCCCACAGATTTCTCATGCTTTCTTAGTCTGAGTACTTGAAATAGTGGAGGATAGATCACATTCAGCCTTAGTATTCTGTGCAGCCACAGTGGGGATAATAGACACAGCACAACATTCAGAGCAGTGCCAAGGTCAATCCCAGACTAGCTGAGCTATCAGACTTCCAGGCCACATCATTGGAGTGCTGCAAAGGGTTTTCAAATGCAAAACTTCCTTCTTCATCTCCTTAGCTTGCCTATCCTGGGAGATTGCTAGGGAGCATCTCCATTGGAAAAAAAATAACCTCACTCTTTGTTGTCAGGTGAAGATATCCTGTTCATTTCTCAAGTCAAGTATCTCAGGAATTGGAGAAGTGAAACATTGTCCTGTTGTTCAAGTAGAGACTTAAAAATTCCTCGTTTATTTGCAACCACTTGACCAAAGAAAAGAGAGCTAGACTCCAGTGCTTTGGGCATCCAAAAGTGAGGGGAGTTAGGTTTCATCTGGACATTCCTGTCCCTTTCCTCTCATCAAAGATATGTCAGTTCATCTGGTCCTCTGAGCCACTTCCTCCTCCCTTTTCAGTCACCTGCTCACAGAGCGTTTTTGTCAGTAAGCCCAGTCTTCCTTGCACCATCTGGGGCTGTGCTCAAGGGGACCTTGCTGGGAGGTAGGCTAGAATGTAACCACAAAGTGTGACAAAAGGAAGCTTCGAGGCATTGTGACCTGCTCAGGAGCCTGAATGGGTGAACATCATGCATTTTAAGGATCTTAATGCTGATTTCAAGAGAGCCACAACATTTTCCTCAGCAGGAGCTGTGTGCCTTTGCTGTGTGTCAGTGACCCAGAACTGGCTCCAAGTAAGCTGACAGGCCATTGCATTGAACTGAGTGGAGTCTTTCATCCCCACCAGCTAGCAGAGATGTGCACAAGTTGCTGTGCCCTGGCTGTGTGCAGTGCTGTGCTGACTTTGCTGCGCAGCTTCTCTGTCTGAAGCCAGCTCAAAGCCAGCCCAGGGAACTCTGCACTCTCAGCATCTGCACAGCATGGATGTGGCCTGCAGAAGCTGTTAGGACAGGAGTCCCAAAAGTGATGGGAAGAAGAGTTTCAGACTAGGCTGCAGGGAGGCCTTTAGTACTTTTATCACCTACACTCAACCCCAGCAGTACTTTGAAACAGGAGTAATATTTTATTTACTTACACATGTGTATAAAGGGTTCACAACAGCTCTGAATTCAAAGTCAGGTCCACCTGTTTCAGTCTTGTTATTTAATGTAAGCTTCCCTGAATAGAGAAGGACTCTGGGAATGTGGGCTTCACCTTCACCAGCCTTACCTACCCTCCAGTAGGAGTTGTGCAAAAGGAAATTTATTCTCATCAGGACTTTCAGGTGTGTGGGTGGTTCTAGGAATAAGCAACACCCAACCACAGAACAACCAGGAAGAGGCGTTATAAGCATATTGTGCCACTTTGTGGTCACAAAGATTATAAATTATATCTCCATAGCCAACCTGCTGCATTATGCCATCCTACTAGAGGACTTGCTACGCGGTGGGATCCGTGAGCTAGAAAATGAGCACTGCACACTGGCCTTCATGGCATGGTGAACACAAAAGCTCAGATTACAGAGTCTGCAATTGCAAACATTCAGACAATCAAATCTGAGGCAGACCTGTCACTCATCTTCCAGATATCCTGGATGAACTCTGTTGGAGTCAAGAAATGGAATAGCTGGAGGAACATCAAAGTGCATCAGACATGTAGATAGAGAATTTTTGCACCTGCCTCCACAAAAAATGATGCTATGGATACTTTCTCATAACTCCATATGCAAAATTAAAGTATTTGTTACAGAATATGCAAATAAAACTTCTGAAATTCTTTTTCTACCATTGTAACAAGTTCTAGGTTCTAAGACAGGTCATCAAAAGACAGGAAATTCACTGACAAGTGTGGTAGACATTCCACTCTCTGAAATAATTAAATCGGTTTTAATGCCCTATACAGTGAACAAGGCCATTGCATACTGCAATCCAGCCTTAATTTTACCTTCTTGCCAAATTGCCAGACCAAACCACTGTTGGGGTGAGCACTTTGTGACTGAAACGGATCTGACAGTACACAGAGAATCATGATACCTTCCCAGAACCATTTCCAACTTCAGAGATCTACTAATTTATTGACACAGAAAAAGACAGCAGGGGAATTCTCACATGGAGAAAGTCATGGTATCTTCATGAGAAGTCAACAAAACTGGGCCAGCTTAAGTTTGTACCAGATGGGGCTCCAGTACTCTGATATTCATGTCATCATTGGAAATGAAGTTCCTGGAACAAATTTAATTTCTGTCTGCACTTGGTTAAAAGTTAAAAGCCAGCTTTTCACTTCCTATACTCCTTGTTGTATCAGTTGTTAATCTGGAATCTCTTGTCAGCAAGGACTTTAAACTGAGTAAAACCGCTTCAAACAGAGCAGATCACAGAGACTGCCAAATATCTGATGACTGCTGCAATCCCCTCCCCACACTCCAACCTGCCTCGGCTAGCTCCAGGTCAGAGATGGGGTGAATTCAGCATGGACAAAGGAAATCCCCAAGGAGGCTCTTCTTCCCAGGATAATGCAAGGCTTCATTCCCAAAGGGGTCCAGGGAAAAAAGCGCGAGCATGGGATTTTTCAAACCTCGGCAAGGGGTGGAGGAACCCCAGATCACAGCCAATCAAACCCGGCAGGTGGAAATGGGGAGGGACAGGGTTAAACCATATGACAGACCACGGGGGAAACACGGGAGAAACCATTTCAGTGGAAAATGTAAATCAAAACAGTGAATTACAACAGATTACATTTATGATAATTAACATAAAATGGCACTGCAATAACCCACACTGAAAACCACAGGCAGAGCCTAGATCTGTGCTCGAAGAACTCAGAAGACAGGGAAAGTTCGGTCTCTAGCAAGGCTGTGAGGATTCTTCATAGCACCTTTAACAAAACATGCTTGATTTTCTCTTCTACTGTGTGGAAACAGGTACAGTAATTTCACGATTATAAGACGCACTGAGTATAAGCCGCACTTCCGGGTGCCAGCAACTTTTCATTCTTTGTCCATACATAAGCCACACCTGATTACAAGCTGCACATTACAATACAGAGTGTGATAGAAGGTATCTATTCTATCACCATCTGTTGAGGGTGGGGGCAGTGATCCTTATCTCAACGGTAGATATTCTGCTAACGGGCCATCCATTGAAAGCAGGTGGGGCATTGTTCTTTATCTTTTCACAACCCATCCTTCCTCCAGCGAGTCATTTTCTGCTAATGGCCCATTGAGTCCCACTGTGGGACTGATAAAATTACTTCATCCCATTGGAAGTTGCTCCAACCAGGGGGAAGAGCCCAGCATTTCTTACCAAGATAAAAACAGAGGTTTTGGGACACTAAGGGAGCCCCTTTCTCCACTGGACTCCAGAGGAAAACCGGATTTCTCCACATCACCACTGGACATCTGGAGGGAAACTGCACCTTCTACAGGAGCACTGCTTCAACTGAATCACATCTGTCACTACAGGAGGATGCAGCCACCATGGAATGGGACTGCTACCAACACCCTACCTGACAGGGTGTCAGGTTGTACTCTGACTTTGTCAGGGTTTGGAGTTTGTTTCTTTGTAGTACTGTATTTCTATTTTAATTTCCCTAGAAAAGAACTGTTATTTCTAATTCCCATATTTTTGCCTGAAAGCTCCTTGATTTCAAAATTATAATAATTTGGAGGGAGGGGGTTTACATTCTCCATTTCAAAGAGAAGCTTCTGCCTTTCTCAGCAGACACCTGTCCTCCAAACTAAAACAGCAACTTTTTGTTCTTTGTCCGTTTATAAGCCGCACATGATTATAAGCCACACTTTGGGTTCGGACCAAAATTTTAGTCAAAATGGTGCGGCTTATAATCGTGAAATTACTTCAAAGCGTATTTTTAATTGCACTTTTTGGCAATATCTTCATCCTCAGCTATATCTCAGGCTTCAGCTTCAGCTATTCCAGTGTCCTGGCTAGATAGACAGGTATTTGCCAAGAAAGGCAGGCATCCCTTCCTGAGATGGAGAGTGAAGATTGTCTCCCTCCAATTTATATACAGTAATTTCACGAATACAAGCCGCACTGAGTATAAAGCGCATCGCCAGGTGTTGGCAAACATTTCGTTCTTTGTCCATACACAAACTGCACCTAAGTATAAGCCGCTCTGTCATTCGCAGGGAGGACCTGTGTACAACAAAGTTGCCAAATAGTAACAGAATCGCGGCCGGGCAGGGTTTACTGGCTTGGCTCGGGCCATGAGGGCTCGGGGCTGCCCACGGGGCCAGGTGGCCCAGCTCGACACTGCCATTCGGCGGGGCCGCTCGGGGCTGGCCACCGCTGCCTCTGGGTTCGCTCGCCCCGGCCCGGTGCTGCCCCACGGTGGCAGGAGGGGCACAGAGTCCGCCGGCACCCATGGCGGCGGTGGGAGGCGGGGATGGAGCCACCCTGCTCCTGCGGCGGCGGCACACTGGGTTGGGAGCCCCCAGAGCCGTGGGGCCAGCAGCACGGAGCCCCCTGCCTCCCCCCGAGCCACGGGGCCAGCAGGAGGGAGCTGCCCCACTTTCCCCACCCCCTGTGCTGCCTGCATGGAGCAGCTCCACCCACCGCGCAACAGAGTAACCAATTTGTAACAACCGCATAAATGCAGGGTTTTACTGGCAGGTGCTCGACCTTGCAGTTTGCACTGACTCGGTTTGCACTCCCGAGGTTGAAAATGTCACAAAATTATTCACATATTGGCTGCTCCTGAGTATAAGCCGCATTTCGGGTGTGGGAGCAAAATTTTGGTCAAAACGGTGCGGCTTGTATTCGTGAAATTACTGTAATTTGGACATTAAGGGGCTCTCAGGCATAGATATGGGGTTAGGGATAACAGTTCTTTACTAATATATCTACAAGACAAACAAAAACAACATCAACTATGAAAATTAACGACAAAACAGAACGGTAACTCAGTTCCAGTTCTTTTTGGCCGCAGACACTCTCTTCCTGTGCTCAGTCCCAGTGGTGGGGGCACAGCAGGTGCAGCGCAGCTGCGGAGGGCTGGGACAATGGTGGCAGAGGCCCAGGTGGGACAAGGATGGGGGAAGGACTCCCCCTGCTCACCGTGTGGGTCGCGGCACTCGGCTGGGTGCTCAGCAGTAGCAGGCCAGAGTGGGGAAAGCAGCAGTGCAGTGGCCGGCAGCAACGAACGTGGCTCCCCGCGTTGGGATCGCAGGGGGGATGGTAGGTCGCAGGCCCGGACATCTTCCTCAGATGACCAGGGGTGAGAAAGTGCCTGAGGGAGCACAGCTACATTCCCCGCCTCTTTCCCCGCTCTGGCCCCTGGTCTCACGGTGTTCTCCCTACCCTTGTTTGTCACTAGGCATTGTCCTAGGGTTTAGCTAACTAATTTCTTAACATCACAATGAAGAAAATTCCACAGAGAGAAGAAGAGGACAACCCAATCCCCAACACCCAGTCTCTCCACTTTTTTTCGTTTACATTAAATGCACACTATGTTTCTAAGGAATGCAGCCATAAAATCCTGACAACTTTCATTCCTCTACATGCATTATTTCTTCATCTAAGTAATCCTCTTTCCCACTCTGTCCTTTCTCAAGATCAGATGTGGCAATCTGGTAAAGTTCCCCCTGTCTGGAAAAGAGGAAACAAAGGCCCTCCCATCTTTTAAAAAGGAAAATAATGAAGACACAGGGACACTACAAGATCAGTCTCATCCTCTGTGCCTGGCAAGATCATGGAGCAGATCCCTCTGGAAATTATACCAAGGCACATGGAAAGTAAGAACACGATTGGTGACAGCCAGGATGGCATCACTGGCAGATTTGAGGGCCTTCCATGATGGGTGAAGGAAGAGCAACTGCTGTCATCTACCTGGACTTGTACTAACAAAGCACATGACAAAGCTGTACAAACAAAGCTGTCCCACACAACATCCTTGTTTCTAAAGTGAAGAGACCCAGACCACACCACAGTGGACAAGGATTTGGCTGGATGGTCCCACTCAGCACAGTCACTGGATCAATGTCCCAGTGGAGACCAACAACGAGTGCCATTCCTGAGGGGCTGGGGCAGTTTAACACTTGTGCTGGCTACATGGACAGTGGGACTGAGCACTCCCTCAGTGAGTTTGCCCACGACACCAAGCTTTGAGGTGCAGCGAACACATTGGAGAGAAGGGACCCCATCCAGAGGGACATGGACAGGTGTGAGAGCTGACCCTGCACAGGGCTTCAACAAGGCCAAGCACAAGGTCCTGCACCTGGGCCAGGGCAATCCCAAGCACCAACACAGGATGGGTGGAGAATAAATCAATAGCAGGCCTGAGGAGAAACACTTGAGGGTGTTGGTGGATGAGAAGCAACGTCCACTTGCAGCCCAGAAAGTCAAAGATCCTTTTGCACAGCCTGGATGTGCTTGGCTTTCTGGGCTGCAACCAAAGCAATGTGGCCGGCAGGGCAAGCAAAGTGATTCTCACCCTCTGCCCTGCTCTGGTGAGACCCCACCTGGAGTCCTGTGTCCAGATCTTGAGCACACGACATAAGAAGGATGTGAACCTGATGGAGAGATCCCAGAGGAGGGCCATCAAAATGATCAGAGGGCTGGAACACCTGTACCGTAAAGGCAGACTGAGAGAGTTGGGATTATCCAGTCTGGAGAAGAGAAGGCTCTATGGAGACTTTAGAGCAGCCTTCATAATGGCAACCTGCTAGAGAGCTGGAGAGGGACCTTACAAGGGCATGTAGTAACTGGACAAAGGGGAATGGCTTTAAACTGAAAGAGTATAGGTTTAGGTTAGACATGAGGAAAAGATTCTGTTCTGTGAGGGTAGTGAGACACTGGAACAGGTTTGCCCAGAGAAACTGTGGATGCCCCATCCCTTGAAGTATTCCAAGGCCAGGTTGGATGGGGCTTTGAGCAACTTGATGTAGGGAGAGATGTCCCTGTCTATGATAGGAGGATTGGAGGTAGATGATCTTTAAGGTCCCTTTCAACTCAAATAGTTCTAGAAATTCATATGAATTCTGTGTACTGGGATCTTGACTCTCAATATGTAACTTGGAAAAAGGTCTCCTGTGATTACTCATCACTTCTTGTGGCAAACTTCTGTTTTCTGTCATGATCTGCTACAGACTTCTCGTATCTCACTTCCCAAATTTTGCTGCCCTCAACCAGAAAGTTGATTCCAAAGAACCTTAATGACATCTTAAATAATTCTTCCCTAAAGTATCCAACTGTCTAATTTCTGGTTCTGAATTCATTTTATAGTAAAGATCTTCCATGATGACAACTTAAAGCTGGACTTTTCTTATTTAGAAGAGAGTTTGCTCACTTCCAAAATCTCCCCTTTCCCATTGCTGTATAAACATAAAAAATAAAAGATGCAATCTTGTATCCAGTACGCTACAAGTCTGCACATTTTCTACATCTTAATATCCTCTTGTCTTTGCATCAGATTTGAGCACCACTTCTTTTACATTTGAGGCCTGACACTGCTTGTGTTTTGCCTGTTTCTCTCTCCAGTCTTCTTACCTTTACTTCAATAAACAGATCTTCTTCTCCATGCCCTTGTCTAAAATAAAGCAATGATGTCTATTCACATGCGTTACTAATCCTGCAGTCAATAGTAAATAGAAAATAAGGCAGTGTAACTGCGAATAGCATGCTGAAAATCTCAGAACAGTCAAGAGGAGTGTCAAAACCCTATACTGAGTTTTAAAAATCAAGTGCATAAAAATATGCAGAACACCTTCCCACAAAAAGCGCTGGTTAATGAGATGTTCCTGGGACCAAGATAATCCATCTGGATTTTTGTTTTGCATTATTTTCTTTCTATGATCATTATCAGTCTCTCTTTTACTTATTTGCATAAGACTTTAATTCCCACTCCTCTGTTTCAGTGGACATCAATGCAGGCCATTTTGGTACACCAGTATGAGCAAATAAAACTACCAGAACATCAGACTGCAGTCACCAGAACAGTGTAAATACAGTGTGCAGTCCTAGCACCTGAGCATTTCATTTCCTACCACCTTTGATCTATTTTTTGTCTTTTCCTCTTATGTCTCTGTCCTCACTTCTAACTATTCTTTTAATAGCTAATCTGACTTTTTAGTAGCTTTTAATAGTCAAGACCTTTCTTGGTAGCTGACCATGAATTGTGCTGGGGAAATGCTGTGGCTTAGGAAAGGAGAGGAAACCCAGGGTCTGAAATTATTGTATCAGTGAGGAAGTGGAGAAACTGATACAATATTATTTTGAAACAACCTACACAAGTGTATTCTGAATAAAAACAACCCCCAAACATACTTTTTTGTGAAAGATATATGTCAGGAGAAGTCTTGTCCAGACAGCAGGAGGTCTTAGCTGAGTATTCAGAGTCTTCATGGAGGTGTCAGTGAATCCCAACAGACTCCTTTATTGCATCAAAGCGTACATACTTATAGGGTTTTACAGGGTTCTTACAATGATCACGCTAATCTAGAAAGCATACAGTTGGTTATTAAGCAGCATCCACATATTACGTCTTACTTATTGATTGGTTTCATGTGCTTTTATGGCATCTTTCCCACCCCTTGGCTCAAGCAGTCTAACACCCTAGTCTAGTCATGTCCGTTTTACCTAATTGCTACTTTGCTATACTTTTCCTGCACATCTATTTGCTTATTTGCTACATTAATGTACCTTCTCATCCGCTTACTGTTGTAACTTGATGGTTCTTTCCCATCCACTCACTGTGTGTTACTTTACTGAATCTTCTCATATATTTCATTCAGTGATAGCTCAATGTCACCGTTCTCCCAGCCATGTATAGGGTTGTGCATTTTATTCTCAATGAGGATATTATGCCCTTGTTCAGCCATAATTTCCTCTACAATTCCCCCTTTTCCTTTTTGCACAACCCGAGTTTTGGTTACAACACGTTCCAAACTTTTGGGAATACAGAACAACACACAAACTATTATGATCAAGCATATGAATATTATGACTAAAATTCTTGCACTTTTTATGACCAAAGGTCTTAACCATTCTGTTATACCAGCTAACCCATTTGGTATTTCCCATTTGGTCATCATTTTCTTTCAGGTTGTGTAAACCATCTCGCAATTGTCTTAACTTCTTGTGAATTGACACTGAGTGATCAGAAAGATTCATAAAACACATTCCTCCAAACTCTTCACAGCCATGTCTTTGAGCTAATAGCAAAAAATCAATAGCTGCTTTATTTTGCAAAAGAGCGTGACGAACACTAGCAACATCAGCAGAAAGTTCATCCAGCATCTGAGAAGTATTGTTAAGTTCTGGGTGGACCCAACAGGCAAGTTGCTTTAGAAGTGCTAAACTTGCAGCAGCTACTTGTGGAGTAAAAACAGAAGTTAACCATATTGTTCCTCTACCCCAAATCAACAGTCCCTATTTTTGTGCAATGTAGCTCACGGACACTGCGTCCTTCTCAATAATTAGTGTGAGCATGATTTGCGATTTTCTTCAATTGGTGTAAGTTTGGGTGGAATAGAATAAGCTTCCCTATATAACAAGGACCACCATGAGGGCTGGTTGGAATCCCATTCCATGCCTTGTCTCCACAAATCAGAACCTTTAGGTAATTTCTTTGATGGCTTTCCTGTACAGTTAACTAATGAGTAAACTCGATGTGCAATTTCACTTTTGCTGGGAAAGTCACTAACTGGATCTACAGTGGCCCACCATTTTCTACTTGTGTTAAGAAGAGCTACTGTAGGTAGCTCAAATATAAACCATACACCTGAAGTATTAGTTGATCCCAATAAATCTAATTCTTCTGGGTCTCATACGGTGATGTTAAAACTTTGAATGATTTTTGTTTGCCAACATGCATCAAGTTGAGCTAATGTAAGACCAGCAAGAGTTCGATTGCATTCTTGCATCATGATTGAGAAATTTAACACTCTCTGATTGGCTACCATCCCTTGAAAGGATGCAGGCTCCCATTCTGGAACTCCTATTATATGCATGGGTGGGCTGTCTACACCCGTATAGTCCCCATCCTACTTTGAGAAATTTGTTTTTGCTTACTTCCCAGGCAAGGGCAATTGTCTTGCAACCCCGATAGGCTAAACGATATTGTCCAGGAGAATTATAATAGCCCCTTCCAGGGTTCGACGCCGGGCACATGTAAAAGGCTTTGTGCTGTACCTGTCTTCGGTATGTCTCTCCTTCACCTACTCTAATCATTGAACTCAAATGGGCTGTAAAATGTGGAGCTCCTACAGTGTCCACCTGCTGAATCAATACACTATGTTCTCACTGGTAGAGTTGCCACCTATAGGGTTTGTGGGGATTGGCATTGCAGTGTCCATGTCCCAGTGAGGTTAGGATAAGAAGAGCAATGAGTAAATTTTTGGTGGCTTGGATTTTCATCTTAGTCCAATGGTAGCTTCATTTGGGAAGCTCCTCTGCGTTTTTCATGCCTACCTCTTTGCCCGAGGCAGCAGGAGATCAGATCTTCTCGGCAGCAGGGTCTCCCATTTGAGCATTTGTCTCCTCCACCACTCGTTCAAGGCTCTCTCCCAATCCGAATGCAGGACCTCCTACTGGGGTGGAGTCCTCACTACTTCCCCACACTCCTAACTTTGTATTTGTGCTTATCGAGCTGCTTCTCCTAGACCTATTTCTAAAACTAAATGGTATTGTAGTTCAAAGTCGGTGCGCTGTTCTAGATTTTCTATTGCTTCCAATGCCTGTCAGTACCCAATGACCAACTCCCTGTCTCTAGGCCAAGGGTTTCCTACTGTTCCGTGAGCCTCGTACCAAGGCCTCAACATTGGTAACCCATTCTCAAACAATTCCTTTGGTTTTAAAGTAGTAAGCCACAGCAATTCATCATGCCAACTTACTCCCCTAATGTTCGAATGGCATGAACGGCAGCTTACATCCCACAACCTCCACCTTTTCACTGAATGGGGCACTGTTTTCCACCATAGTTCCCCACAGATTGGACAACGTATTAGGATCCAATATCTACAAAACCGCGTACACCGTGTGCAGGGCCATGGAATGGACGTTTGGATTTCCTCAGGCAACTGCTGGTGCGTTCTCCCATCTCCCCACTGCAACCGCCCCCAATCCCCATTCCACCCGAGGTCCAAAAGTCTTTGCAGTAAGGGGGCAAGTAACTTGGTCTGTCTTAACAATACCCTCTCTTCATATTCATTCTGTGGGGTCGGTTCTGGGGGCAGACTCTGGGAGTTGTTGATTGCCATCCTGCTGCCTTCGGAGGATGACTTTGAGGCCCTCAGGATGTTGCTCGGCAGTTCACCGTTGTTGGTGAAGTTTCACCCTGCTAGCGTGCGTCCATCCCCTTTTGGCCGTGCGGACCATGGTATCTGGATTTTCTGCTGCTTTGGCAACTTCACCTCTCAACCAGGAGATGACTTTTCGGAGTCGGTGGTATTCACAGTTCTTTCTGCAGTTCTTTCCACAGTCTTCACAGCAGGCTTGGTCCATCGGCTAGGCACCCATAATGGTCTGGAATCTGTAGAAACACAACTGCATAATCTAGGAGAGCTATCTGTGGAGGCTGAGTGTCTCAACATCCACTCGAATGTGTCAGTCTTTATTGGTAGACTGATATGTTCTGCTTCTGTGCCAGTGATGTCAAGCACTCATTCCTGTGCTTTCCTAATAAGATACACTATTACCTCTGTTCTTTACCAAATGCTTATGTGGTGGAAACACTCATTCCAGTATCATTATCTGATTTTGTTGCTCCTTGTCTTTTTGTTGATTTTGCTGGACATACAGTTGTTCCTGTGGTTGTTCCTACTTGTGGACACACAGTTGTTCCTGTGGTTGCTCCTGCTTGGCACCATCTCCCATGGGATCTCTTGCAGAACAATCTCCCCCTTTTCCCCTTTTTTCTTTTTGCCAAGCAGGCCATTGGTACAAGATAGCAAATGGAGCATCAGTAAAATTACAAATAAGAATACCTAATGGCACATCTGACAAGTGATGATCTGCTGTGGATGATACTAGACGCTGACTCAGTGTGAGGCAATCATGTTGATCAGGAACAATTTGGTCTTTTTAACAATAGAATTACAACTTAGAATATTTAACTTAGAACTGTACAAAAATTCAACTTAGCAAAACAATTTGTAAACAGGAAAATATTTTGTAAACAAACAACTCTGTTATTTCAGTGTCCTTTAACTCTGAAGTAGGAGATAAATTCGGTTCTTGGGATCTGCTCTTGTGCTCTTTGTGGATTTTATACATCCCAGCTTTTCTTGCTTGGAGAAACCAGGGGTGCTGTCTAAGTTCCAATGTCTCTTCCTGTTGTTATCTTCACAAGCAACTGTGGAAGATATATCCTCTTTTTGGTCACTGACATGTGCCAAGTCACTGAAGTGTCAGTTATCAGCAATTTCTGAGATAGGTGCTATCTCTGTTATTCATATTACAGGCTCAATTATAGTAATTTCACAATTACAAGCCACACCGATTATAAGTGGCACTTCTGGGGTGTCAGCAACGTTTCGTTTTTCCTCCATAAATAAACCGCACCAGATTGTAAGCTGCACTTTCATTTGCAGCGAGGATCCGTGTGCAACTTTCACAAAGTTGCCAATTAGTAACAGAATCGCGGGATCACGGGGTTTACTGGCTCGGCCCTGCTCGGGGCAGCCATCAGGGAGCGGCTCTGGCCCCGCTCGCCGCTGCAGCTGGGAGGCAGGGGACCGGTGTGCCCGGTTGCTGCCGCCGGGAAGCGGGAGAAGGGCGTCCCCGGCCGCTGCCACGCCCCCCGGGCCCGGGCAGCACTGCCACTGTGCCACCACTGCCCCACCGCCTGGGGCCAGGCAGGCTCCAGCTTGGCTCGGGGCTGCTGCTGGCCCAGACTTCCAGGTTGGGAAATTTCCAAAATTTGTTCATATATAAGCCGCTCCTGAATGTAAGCCGCACTTCCGGTTTGGGAGAAAAATTTTAGTCAAAATGGTGCGGCTTATAATCCTGAAATTACTGTACTTAGTAATTATAATGTTACAATTCAACATTAAACATGAACCATTCAGTTCAAAACCATTAACATTTTAAAAACAAAAGAACATTTAACTTAAAACCATTTCAAATAAGAAAATACATCTTTCTTTTATTCCTTACTCCCCTTTCTTTGTTTTATTTAAATAATAGACCATTTAACTTAAAACTGTTTCGTTTAAGGACATAGATGTTTCCAATTCTTCTTTCTTCCCCTTTCTTTGTTTTTTGAAATTAGAACAGAGAAAAACATGCACCTTTGAATTACCTTAATTTGGTGAGTGTTTAATATTGTTGAAGAATTTTTCTTTGAATGATAATTTAGGAGAATCTTCTCCAGATAAGATTCTTCATGTTTATCCCAAAGGAAAAGGTTTTAGCTTTTGCTAGGCTAAATCAACTAGTCAAAATTACTTGTTTTCAATTTTAACTCAGAAATATCTGGATTTTATAATTTTCTCCTTTGGTCAGTCAAATTCCAATTTGGCCACAATTGAAATAGACTGAAAAGGCTTTGATGGTAAACATTTATTTTGCATAGCTAAAATCCCAACTTGGCCAGGGTTGAAGTTTTAGACTAAAACTAGGCAAAATATTTTTCTATTATATTTTTAAAACCAAACCTTTATTACATTTTGGAAAGTGATAAGAGGTAAGTATTTTAGAAAACCATGCAATTTTAATTTGATAATGAAATATCTTTTACTAAACTGTTCCACATAAATTTGATTCATTAAACTTATAATGTTGAGGGAAACAATATCTCAAAGTTTTTCCAGATGACTAATAATATATGATGCTAGTGCAATGTATGTATACAAATAACATTAACAAGCATTTTAGTGTAAATTTCAACATACACTTAAAAATAATAAACTATATTCTCAGCAATGATAACATACCTTCTCAGCAACTGTAAAAGAACAAGTTAACCAGACAACTATTAACTCAGTAAAGTTTGCAAAACATACAAGCTTTGACAAAGTTAAATTCAAGATGAGCGAAGTAGCTGTTGAGCTTTGCTCAAGGTAAACATTGTTCACATTGCTTGGGTTGCTGTTTTCAAGTTTTCCAGTTTTTATTTTCCCTGTTTTGTGACATGAGGCAAGTAACATCCTGCTACATATAGTGAGAAAATACTTTATTCTCTGTTGTTTTCTATCTTTTCTATATGTCTGGTGGTATCTTTTTAGGTTGACTTGCTTGTTATTGTTTCTATGAAGCTTTATTTTGAGAAGAGGATATAACTTTGGCTGACAAGCTGAGAGAGCTGGCAGACAAGTTGACTCTCCTTGTTCTCTGTTTATCTGTGCCTTTGGCAGGCAAGATGATTCTCCCTGTTCTTTGTCTGTTTGAGACTCTTCCCCTGACAGTCAGGCTGCTGCTTTTTCTTCATTTTGTTTTATTTCCAAGTCGGTTGTTGGAGCAGATATTTCTGCTTTTTGCTCTGTTGCTGCAGCAGAATTAGAGATAGCATTTTCTAGGGTTTTTAATAGTTCTTCAACAGAGCAGCATTGCTTTCCTGTTAATCCTTCCACTGGCTGCACACCTCTTAAAAATGAACTGAGGCGGCTTGATCGGGACAGCGGAGGAGATGATATGGTTGTAACTTGTGACGTAGCTTGCACAGCAGCAGCTGCAACTTTGGATTCTGCTTTCATATGCCTAAGAGTGTTGATGATAGTTCGCCATGTATTCCTGAAACAAAGTGTCTCTTTGCCCTTGCCAGTAATTGTTTTGTCCCACAAACAGTCTCATAACTCATGCCACTCATCCTCCACAAATAACAAAGGAGGTGATTGAAAAAATTTATTTTCTCTTGCCCATATAATGAGCTTTCCCAAGTCCTTTTCCTTTATCTCCTCTCCTCGCTTAGCGAGAATGCTGAGGAGTAACTTTTGGGCTGCTGCAAATTCAATATCCATGCTAGCAGTCTGCCTGCGACGGCGGGAAGGTAGCGACCCTTCCTACCTGATGCCGATACCCTGTTGCCCCCCGGTTCTCACTCCTCCTTCTCCAGTCTTCCCACACTGCACTTGCCTTCTGTGTCAGTCCACCAAGCAAGCCTGTCCGAATCTTCCTTCTTCTGTCCTTTTGCCAAGGTGATGTCTCGAGGTGATGTCCTCTGTATCGGGCGCCAAATGTTGGGAGAAATCTTGTCCGAACAGCAGGAGGTCTTAGCTGAGTATTCACAGAGTCCTCATGGAGGCATCAGTGAATCCCAACAGACTCCTTTATTGCATCAAAGCGTACATACTTATAGGGTTTTATAGGGTTCTTACAATGATCATGCTAATCTAGAAAGCATACAATTGTTTATAAAGCAATGTCCACATATTACGTCTTACTTATTGATTGGTTTCATGTGCTTTACAGCATCTTCCCCACCCTTTGGTTCAAGCAGTCTAACACCCTAGTCTAGTCATATCCGTTTTACCTAATTGCTACTTTGCTATACTTTTCCTGCACATCTATTTGCTTATTTGCTACATTAATGTACCTTCTCATCCGCTTACTGTTGTAACTTGATGGTTCTTTCCCATCCACTCACTGTGTGTTACTTTACTGAATCTTCTCATATATTTCATTCAGTGATAGCTCAATGTCACCGTTCTCCCAGCCATGTATAGGGTTGTGCATTTTATTCTCAATGAGGATATTATGCCCTTGTTCAGCCATAATTTCCTCTACAGATGTGGGTGACATTCCATTTCTGGTGACAAGTATTTAACATAGACCCTTCATTCTCAAACAGCTTCACCTTTCTCCTCTGAACGAGGGCAAGTCTCTTCTTCATTCTGATTGCAAGACTGTAACTATTACCTGTCGTTATCCACAATAAATGTTGTTTCCAGTTTTCAAATTCATAAACAAGGAAAAGAGAAAAGCTAAATTACAATCATCACTTACTGTTTTAACTTTAAATTTTTGAGGAAGCTTTTCCTCAAAGAACACCCCAGTTTCTTATTCAAAGACAATATTTTCCTGTGGAAATTTTCAGTAGAATTACTACGTTGCCAGTAGCAGAGTGAGCCACAGGATTTTGCAGTTCTTAATTCACCCCATACAGGACTAACATAATACACACACGTGCTTTACCCAAATCCTTCTTGTCTACACAAAACTCCTGTCTGCCCAATTTGTGTTCCCACACTGCTCAGCGTCTTCCCTATGGTACCAACATTTATGCTGCTTTATGCATCCCATTTCTTTACTCTCACCACATCCATAGGCTTGTTCCTCTCGTCTCCATGAAGCACCTCCATCTTTGCCAGCACTTGGCAAAAAAAATTGCAAAAGGAATGAACCTTACTAAACTTTGAAAACATGTCTCTGTGCACCAAGAGTGCTTCAATTCTTTACAGCTTCTAGTACCCATAAAATTCATGGTGTTGCCTGGTGAAATTTCAGCATACAACTTCTCCACTACTGCTCACTGGAAAACCCATCCTCTGGGATAACATATTTAAGCAGTGAGGGGGAAATGCCCAAGCAACTTCACCTGGTAAAAGGAGTGAGAATGTGTGAAAGAAACAGCCCTGCAGACACCGAGGTTGGGGAAGGAGGGGCAGGAGGTGCTCCTGGTGCTGGAGCAGCGATTCCCCTGCAGCCCATGGTGCCGACCATGCTGAGGCAGCCCTGCAGCCCATGGGGGTCCACAGTGGGGCAGAGATCGACCTGCAGCCCATGGAGCAGCCCCACACTGGAGCAGGTGTATGTCTGAGAGGAGGCTGTGAACCCATGGGAAGCCTGCTCTAGATTAAGGGCACATAATACTAGAATATTTATTGTTTTTGTCGTCTAGAGAAAAACGCAATTTCAGTTGCGCCAAAAAAAAAAAAAAAATATAAATTTCTTCAATATTTTGACTTTTGTACAGATTTCTGCCCCTTTCAAATTAGATCAGTTTCTAAACAAAAGCATCATGTAAGTATCAGTGTTTCATTTTGGAAATATTTTCTGTTTCCTTATTTCAGTCCTCCAGAATGAGACATTCTGCAATTTCTCTGGAAACCGGTGAAATACAACATCCCATATTCACAATATTTTCAGATTCTGAAAAAAATGAGGTTTGGATTTGTAATATTCCAGCTGACAGGGGTGGGGATGGAGCAAGGGTACACCTACAACTTCTTGAAGAGTTCACAAGGCCTGAATGTAAAAGTTCACATGAGGCTGTGTATATATATGAGAAGTGTAGAATTCTACATGCTAGGTAAGTATTTAAGAAATAAATAACGGAAAATGTAACTTACTGAGAAGATTTAAGACAGCTTTTTTTTTTTTTTTTAAGGAAGACATGTGGAAGAATTTTCTTGGAGGTTGTGCCAAAGATGTGATAATGAAGTAGCAGAAGTAAAAATAGTGGGAGACATGAAGAATAAGTCTCTCTCTAAATTCCATAAGATTTCCTTTTAGATATTAAACTCATCATTGAATAATCTCCTCTGCTTTCTCCTCCTCTGAACTCTGCTGCAGGGCTTATCTTCACTCATCAGCCTCCTCAGGAGAGCCAATGAACGGAAGGCAGAATTGCTCAGCCTGTTTCCTCAGTGTTTGCCTGGGTTCTCAGCACAGGAAGCTCTGAAAAGTGCTCTGAAAAGTCAGAAAGAGGAACCTCTCCAGCTTTGAGGAGCCAGGCAATCAGGAGCATGCACAGCTAAAGGAGAGGCATGGGAGAGGGGCAGAGGAAACACTGACACTTGCTACTGAGGATGTACTGGCAAGCAAGAAATGCTCCACATGACCACAGTTAAGTTGGTGGAGGGATGGATGGAGTGACGGAGCTGCCCATGAAAGCAGGAACCAACATGAAGATTGCTGGGAAGACTGTGTATGTTTTTGTGCTGCTCTTCATTACCATGGTCATGACATTAGCAGGTGAGTCTAACTGGGACCAGTTGGCCATTGGGAAGTAAGAATAGGACAGGTGCACAGCTCCTTTCTTTCTAAAAAAGCTATAAATAATTCTGTGGCTTGTATTAAATGCTAAAAAATACGAGGCACAATTAAGATGTTTTCCCAGTACCCTCTCCTGCTCTTCTTTTCTTAGTGGTCACAAGGCTGACAGGTATTTTACCCCCGTGACTTCCATGTAGGCAACTATGTAGTGACCCTTAGCTGGGAATGTACAATTTGTCACAAATAGCCTTTTTACTGAGACATCCAAATCCACATCATCTGAGAAACCGAGCCTTTTGATACACAAAAAATATGCCTCGGAACTTGAAGTTTCTAGACACATATGTTCCACTGAAGAGAGACTGCAGGAACTTCAAAATAGGGCAAGGATCTCTTGTGTCTTTTGGAGGAGTAGTGGAAGGTCTCTGATATTCTGATAGAGGAGAGCAGCTTCTGTAATTTCGTTCTAAGGGGCATGACCAGTATCAGGATGGGAAAGGCTTTTGTACCAAGGATAATGGCAGTCCAAATTTTCTGTCTTTTAGTGTAGTTGACTTTGGTTTAATACAGTTTACCTACAGCAGTTAATGTTTCCCACATACTGCTCATTTGCATTTTTAGAGCTTGTGCTCTTCCAGGCACCGTACAGCAATCCAGGGATTTGATAATGGAATTATGGATTTGAAGAGGAGTTCCAGAAACCTAAACAGTTTCCGTATAGGAGGAGGAAGGCAGATAGGTCCGTGAGATCCAAATTAAACATTAACATGCATGTGTTCATTCCTATTATGGACTGATAGAACTCAACTACATGGACATGAGTTACTTCATTCCACTTGGTCAGAAAACAAAAATATCTCCTTTGTGATATTTTAAATCAAAACAGATGTAGTCATTGTTGGTGGGGACGGAACACCCATCTATAATGTGTTTGGTGTGATAGTGAGGGATTCTAAATAGTTGCTTCAGTGCTACCCACTGGAAAAAAATGAAATACTTATGAACATTATGGAACTTTGGATCACTAACCTCACAACAAGCACACTGGTGGTAAAAGATCTGTTCCTATTCTGTAGGCAAAGACTTAGATCAATATAGAATACTGAGGAACCTGCTCAAGTTCATGCTGATTGATTATGATAGCATCAGAGACAGTCTACATTTTTGAAGACATTTGCTCAAAAAGTAAAGGAGTGTGGATACACCACAGAATGTTGAAGAAAATGAGGAGAAAATGGGGAATGCTACTGGCAAAAATTATTTTTAAAAAATCACTTTTCTGCAAATATAAAAAAAAATTAAAAATCCAGTGGCAAAAAGTGGGGAGTTTTCACTCTAAGGTATTTGGATTTTAACTTCTTGGTATCTTGGTTAACCAGTTATATTGCCCTTCAAAGAACATAGAAAAAGATGTTCCATTAAAATCTAATTCCACTCCTGAAACCTCTTCCCCCAACCTGCTCCCAATAAAAAGCAGCCTACATTTCAGCTAGCACTGCTCCTAACCTTGTTTCCTTAGAGCATCAGCGTGGCTCTTCTGAGCAAGATCTAGTGGCAAGGGTTTTTTCCTTCAGAGATCACAGACTAAATGCATCAAGCTGATCCAATGTGCATATTCTAAGGATAATAATCTAATGAAGCAGTTGGGACATGTTCTCTACTAAAAATCCTTTTTTGACAACCCTCAGTAGCAGCACTGAAAAAGACTCAAGATTAAAATATTTTTGGTAATGCTCTGAAGATTTCTTTAGTTTAACTAAGCACGCACAACACCTCAAGGTGTTGCGTATACTCCAAGGGAGAGTGGTAAGAACAAGCAAGGTCTTCCATGGGAAGTCAATGCAATAAATCTCTTTTCATTGAAGTAACATTTGCAGCATTTGACTGGTTAAATCCTGCCTCTGTAGTTTATCCTGTGACAATGGATATGTCCAAGTGCTTCACAGGAAGATGCCAGAAATCCATTTTAAATAATGAGGTGCAATCCCTATGGTTGATCAGTTTTATCAATAGTGAAAAACTGAACTCAGTGACATTGTGCTGGAATAATAGACTATGAGGTGAAAAAAAGTAAAGCTGACTTACAGAGCAACCTAGCTAAGTTCAAGTTTGCCTGCATACAAAACTTCTTTGAATGCTACTGCTTTCATTTAGTTTCTTTCCTTAATAAAACCAGAACATTCTTTTTCACTAGTCTGCTAGTGTTTTATTACCTTTTGGCTCTCTCTGCCCTACTATGTTTCACTGCACTTGTCTCTGTTGCCTTCTATTCTAGTTTATGGTGGTATCTTGCACCAGATACAAACAATCATAGCCTCAAAAACCCTATTATGGTAAGCTTACATTTGTCTCCATTTCACTATTTACTGTTCCTTTGGGACTGTGTGCTGGATTCACTTCTTATACCCTAAAAACATCTGAATCCAAGCAGCCTGTTTTTCTCATCCAAATTCTTTAAAAATAATTCTGTACCATTAAATAAAGCAAAGCTTTTCTTAGAACACATCTAAATTGCCATAGGACAATCTTCCAAGCACATTTTTATGACACCAACAATTTCCTTTTGCTGTGGTCCAAATGCAGAGCGTGTTTGTGTCTGAACTTGTCTGCTTTCAAAACCATGGAAGGAAGGAAGTTTGGTCTTCCAAACTGATCACATACTTCATGACTTGCAAACAAGGAGAATTTCTTTCACTGTGAGTTCGCTTCCAAAGATACATGCTACTTAATATATTTTGTAGTTGGAGGTGCAGTCATTCATAATAAAAAAAACATACAGCGTTTTCTTATGCTGCCTTATCTTGGTATTGAATACGACAATGCTGGGATGAAAACTGCAATGCTAAGGGTAAGCACTAAACAAGGTATGACTGAGATTTTAACTATATAAAAATGGGGTCAAAAGTATGTTTTCACACTGTTCCTATCTGCTCTCTGCATAGTATGAAAAAGAAGGTACACAACCTACAGTTTGCAGACAATGATCTATTTTTGCTTAGAATAGTAGGAAAATGCTGCTTAAGCAAAGAGTACTTGTTTTATTTTTCTTCTGACATGGCCAAGAGTAAAAGGCCAAATTCCGCACCTAGAAAAAAAAAAATAAAGCACTCAATATCAGGTCCTATACTGAGAACTGGAAGCACTTTGTTACACATGGTGTCACAGTGCTACTCTGAAAGCAATACTACCCAAGGCACTTTGACATCCAGTACAAATCCTTTCTACCCTCATCTAGTCCAGCTCATAACCTGCAAGGAGGAAAATCCACAGTTCAGAAGTAGCAAAGGTCAAATTTACAGCCAGACCGGTATACTGTGTGAGAATTTATTAAGTTCAGTGATGATTTATTATCAGCTGAGGATTTGGTCAACTGAGCTTGTTCTCTAAACTGTGTGATGTAAGAGCCAAAGTGAGGGATGTGGGGTTCCAGGTGGCTCTTTTAAATGATGTTTATCCAGATGATACAGCAATGCACGGGTCATGGGTGACAAGAGCCCAGCCCGCAGCAGTCAGCATCAGCTGTAGTCTCGTCTGAAGCCAAATCTAGTTCTGGTTACAATGTATTATATACTTTTCATTGTAAAGTATCTTAATACATGGCAACCAATCAATACTTTTACTATTACCTATAGCCCATCATAAGTACTAAAATTACCATGTTCATGTTACTATTTTCCAATCACAAAAGGATGGTATATTACAGTTTAAGCTAGAGGTAATTTTCTAGTTTTCTTGCAGTGGAAAATGTTGAGACCTTTCTTTCTACTTGTGACATGGCATTTTTGTTTGCCTGTGAAAATCTTTTAGCTGGGTAAGAACATCTTTCGTTTGAGGTGGTTTTATCCTTTGCTCTGAGCTATAACCCCCTTCCAACTCACATACTAACATACCTTTGGCCTTCTTAGTTATCCAGTAAGACTGGCTCAGCAATTCTTCTATATCAAAACTTGCTATCATTTCTATTCCTTCTTCAGATTCTACATTCAAAGATCTTTCTGTTGAACATACATATCTGTGAGACCTTCCTGTCAAATCCTTGTCCTTCCTAACAACACGACTCTGACACATTTTTTAAACAACAATTAATTACTTCATTTAAGAATTGTAGCCGTCTTTTTTTAATACACCGTCGTATTATATTGAGACATTAGCTATTTACGTGATGATAAATTACTGAATCACTGGATCAAATTGCAGGCATTGTATTAGAAAACACCTTTCGCAAACAATTTGAACACCAGAACAAGTACCCATTTTACTGAAAGGCTGGTTTTAATACTGATTAAGGCATGGTTCTTTATTCTACTTTCCCTTCAAAATTTGTTGTACTACCTTGTTCTTATTATTATGACATTTTTCGCTGCTCAATTTCAGGACACATCTAACATTGTACTCATCAAGGTCAACTGGTTCTTCTCATGTGACATATCAATTCTTTACACTACTAACACTGTGATCTTCCTGCTTTCAACAAATTTTCCTCACACGCTCCTGATACAGCCAATGCCATTCGTAATAATGTTGAATGGAAATATGGCAAAAATCCTCCCGTGAGAAACGTTATCAGCAAACTACTTTCAACCTGGCACCTCCATTTAACTGCCTTTTCTTTCTCTCCTTAACCCAATTCTTTATCCATCTTGTAGCTGTCCATTTATTCTTTCAGCTTAATTTTTTTCAAGAGGACACTCTATCAAACACATCTCTACCTAAGTGAGCTTTAGCATCTTTTCATTGCCTTCAAAACCAGCTGTATTGGAAGACTGCTTGAAAAGATACTGGAGAAAGCTTAGAGAATTGAAAGATCATTGAAAAATTACACACTAGGAACTGGCAACTGCAAAGGTGTGTTCCACCTCAAATGGGAAGACTGAAACCTTGAGATCACTATTGGCTGCTATCATTGTCCTCAGCCCTCTACAATATATAAAGCCATGTTGAATCTTAAAAAATCCAGCCATGCTCTGAGCACTTCGTATTGTAAAACCAAGGTCAAAGTGCATGAGGTTACTACTTCAGCTTGCATGAAACAGCAAGAAAGAGTGACAGTACTGGTGGCAAGAAAAGTACTGCAAGTGGCATGGCCGTGGTAACAGAAAAGAAAAATGTCAAAAGAAGAACAAAGAACAAAGTAATAATTTGAGTATGAGGACGAAAGTGATTTGTGAAGATAAGGAAAAAGCCTAACTAGAATGAAATTAGAATAGAACATCTTTTCAATGAATAATGATAAGTATGGATAAAACAGTGAGTGTGAAACTAGCAGCAAAGGTATAAGTCTTTCAATGTGCCCTTTTAAAGATACATCCGTGCTGAAAAAGCTGTGATCTAAGTTTCAGGAAATGGAGTCATAGCTTAGGTCAGCTATTTGATGCATTTCTATAATGAAAATTACTACTACCATCTAACTACTTACTTCTCACCCAAAACACAGGGGTGGTTTTTAGCTTACACTCCATCCTGTGCTGTTGTGACTGTGTTTTCCATGTCACAAAGCTACAGTACAGAAGAATCTGCCAGTGCCTTAGCAATTCCTATGCTAGCGCAAAGCACTTCTATTTATCTTTCATTTCATTCCAGACAAGCCTGCTGGGTGTCACAGGAACTCTGTGGCAGTAAAAGGGGAAAACAGATGCAGAACACAGACTGATATCTGAACTCTTCCAAGCATCCGGTGCTGCTTTTTTGATTAGGACTTGCTGTGACTCATACACTGCATTCATTCCAAGATACAATAATTGGCTGTGGTATGACCATTGTTTCAGTTCATTATATCTCTAAGTTTAATAGCTGCAGGGGGTGTAGGGGGAAGATGCATCAGAATGCTCGGGTAAATTGCTACTGTAAGAAATAAAGAATCAATGGAAAGTCTGAGAAAGATGTCTGAGAAAGTAAAGCAGTCTCTTTATAGTGCAAAAACTCTTTAACAGTTAAATTTTGCAAAGAGGCTGTAATGGAAATTGAGGCAATAATAAGTTCTACTGTGGTTTAAAACCTGCTATGAAGAATAAGAGAGGCTGGAAATCTTTTTTGTTTGAAAACAACCAAAAGCACTTTCAGCCTGTGTAGCAGTCTCTGATTTTGCAGTGATTCCCCTCAAAAGTTTAGTGGCTTCACAATCAAATGTTCTTGTTTTTAAAACCTTTCTTCTGTTAGTGTGAGAAAGTCTCTGAGAAACAGGAGGAATGATGAAATAAGTGATACTGCAAAGAAGCTGGTGCAACTAGTTGTTCATGAGAACTGTCAAACACACTGCATAAACCACACTGCAAAAAACGGAGCAAAGTCTTTCCCTCAATCTTTTCAAATTACAGTAATCTTACCATGACAACAATAACCAGGACATTTTTGAAACACAAATGTGAACTCCTCATCTGAGTTTGTTTTTTCCTGAGAGAGGATATGTCCATTCTGAAATATAAAAGTAGAGTCTGTCAGTGCATTGGAATGTACACTCAGTGCCCTGCAATAGAGCTTGAGAACCTTCTCAGGCATGGCTTCAAGTTTTCTGCAACAGTCAATGAGAGACAATGAGAGATGGCATAATTAGATAGATTTCAGAGGCTGGAGTCTAATTGGAGGACCTCAGTCTAAAGGCCTGCTACTATCAGATGAATCTCCAAGGTGAAACCTGATCACAATGGATTTGCATTCACAACCAAAATAAAATGGTTCAGTCTGGTGCTGTACAGAACTCCCAGAACCTGACTCATCTGTTCTCCACATCAGTGTGACAGACAGCACGCACTCCTGGTTTCCTAAGCTCTGCTCTTTCCGGCTAACAGAAAAAATGATTGCTGTTTTCCAGAGTCAACTCAATTGTGAAGAACATGACTGAAAAGATGTGATTTACAATAAATATGTGACCATTCATTTAATCTCTCTTGTGTGCAATGGAACAGCTAACAGTGCTGACATTTAATTACCATCCTGAGTTAGCACCAGACCAAGATGAGCTCCATAGCTCACACCTCTTCAAATCACTTGTCCTCTGCAGGCCCACAGAGGATGAGGCCTTTGATGCCCTAATTATCACCTTTTTCAACCACAGCAAGCTGTGAGTTCAGCTCAGCTGAAAGAGGAGATTTCACCTTGAGAGATGCAGCTGTGCAACGTGCTGGTTTGTTTCTCAGCCTTTGAGTAGATAAATTCTGATGTGGATGCCATGTATTTGCCTTAATGCACTGGCCATAAGCCATTTAGTTTTCACAGAGGAAACAGCAGCAAATGAGTTTTAGCCACTTTGCAGCATGGAAACACCGTTCCAGAACACAGTGGTGTGGTGAGAGGTCTGAATTAAAACACTCACGGCACTGAACCTTTTCTCTTTAACAGAATGGAATACTGTGCTGGGGTTTGGCAGGGATAGAGTTAATTTTCTTCACAGTAGTTACTATGGAGCTGATTTGTGCTGGAAACTGTGTTGGCATCACAGGGATGTTTAGAGCAGTGCTTACACAGAGCTTGCAAGGCCTTTTCCTGATTCTCACACCACCAGTGAGTAGACTGTGGGTCCAAAAGAGCTGGGAGGGAACACAGCCAGGACAGCTGACCCCAACTGGCCATTGGAATATTCCAGATCATGCTCAGCACATAAAACTGGAGGAAGAACATAGAAGGGATGCTTGGAGCCATGTTGTTTATCTTCCCAAGTCCCCCTTATGCATGGTACAGTCCTGCTTTCCTGGAAATGGCTGAACACCTACCTGCCCTTGGGATATTTTGTTTTTCTTGTATGCACAGCTTTTGCTTTACCTATTAACTTGAGTTTTCTCACCTTTCTGATTGTCTCCCCATCCCACTGTAGGGGCAGTCTGTGAAAGTGAGCCAGCAGCTGTTTGGGGCTTTGTTGCTGTGAACGGCAGCAATCTCTTTTATGGTCTGAGATCACTCACCGCACAGTAGTGGTGGTTTTCCAGCTTGAGCACCGAAGGAAGAGTCAGAAGCTCTTTTCTGAGGTTTCCAAGATTGTTTATTCTTTCTTATCTAAGGAATTTTCTCTCTGACTTGCAGCGGTTCATCCTGCAGGTCAGTTGAGGTGCTCTGCCTGCCCTCCAGAGCAGGTCTTATCTTCTATACTATAAATTACGTACACACAGTTTACAATTAATCTCCAATACATGACACCTACATTGCAATGTCCAGTTTTCCCCTAAACCAATCCAGAATTGGCATCCTAACCCAAAAGATGGATGACCAGGCCCTAATTCCTCCATCTTGTGTTCAGACTCCTAATATAAACAATTTTAAAACTTCACTTTTCTACCTATTAACACTCTAATTTATACTCTGCTTATTTTTTGCAACTTTGTAATTCTTCGTATAAGGATGGTGATTTTTCCCAGGGACTTAAATCGAACTCACAAGGGTTTTGGGCATCTTGCCAAGGCACCTGAGCCCCCTGTCCAGATTCCAGGGAAGCTAGGGGAATGTCCTGGGTTCCCACATGTTTCCAGCTGGGATTAAAACACATTATTAATTAAATATTTCTGTTTGTTTAGTTCCTCTGCAGAATAGACATACACTCTCTAGGTTTAGTGAAATTCCCAGAGGAAAGGGGGAGATTGTGTCTTCCCTCAGAGCTGCTGAGACCAGGAGACCTTGGCAAAGGGCTTGATTGTAGCAGACCCACAAGAAGTCATGGAAGTGAGAGAAAAGGAGCTCAGATGTGATCATGTAAAAAGTGTGCGATCTGACAAGCAAAAGCTTGTGAAGTAGAAAAGAAGACTGAGGGACAGAACCTGTTGTTTAGAGACAGAGGGAGCAGAGGAGATTTATTTTCAGGACTTTTACTTTCATGAGTAAAGCTAGCAATTCTGTGTCCCCTGCAGAGCTGTCACTTTCTGGCATATTGATTTATGTTCCAATAAAATATACTTTTAGGTACTTAGATGGCTTTTGTTATGCTCTTTAGAAAGAGAAAGCAGAATGTGTCCAACTTCAGTCCAACATGAGGTTGTAGCAACATTTCAAACTGGAGGAAAGGATAAGACTGACCAGGAAGAATAGGATAGGGATGAGGATAATTTCTATTTAAAGAACTGCCTTTCTGCTTGGAGGTCCCATAGCTATTTATATATTACAGTAATTTCATGATTACAAGCCGCACTGATTATAAGCCGCACCTCCGTGTGTCGGCAACGTTTCGTTCTTTGTCCATATATAAGCCACACCGGATTATAAAATGCACTTTTGTTCACAGCGAGGATCTGCGTGCAACTTTCACAAAGTTGCCAATTAGTAACAGAATCGCGTGATCATGGGGTTTACTGGTTTGGCCCCGCTTGGGGCCAGGCAGCTCTGACCCCGCTCAGGGCGGCCACCAGGGAGCGGCCCCGGACCCGCTTGCCGCTGCTGCTGGGGAGCGACGCCCCTGGCCGCTGCTGCCAGGAAGCGGGGGAGTGGCTCTCCCGGCCACTGCCCAGGCGTCTGGGGAGTGGGGGAGCACCCCCGGCCACTACCCAGCCACCAGGGCCGGGCGGGCTCTGACTCAGCTCTGGGCTGCTGCAGGCTTGCATTTCCGGGTTGACAAATGTCTGAAATTTCCATATATTGGCCGCTCTGGATAATACGCTGCACTTCTGGGTTTGGACCAAAAATTTAGTCAAAATGGTGCAGCTTATAATTGTAAAATTACTATAATTTCTGGGAATATAGATTTTGGATTGCTGCTGAATAAAGCTAACTCTGTGGTAAAAACTAGCAATTTCCGGAGGTGATATTTTAGCTTGAAATAGAAAGTTCATCAGAAACTTCTGTAAAAATGGATGTCATTATTCTTCATGGTGCGTAAGCTTCCCATCAAATATTAACCAGGCCCAGTCCTGTTTAGTTTGTGAGTCACTTCAAAGTCACTTCAGAAACACAAATTAACCAAACCCTTAAGGATTTTTGGCAGACACATTATTTTATAACAGAAATCAAAAGATCGTATTTCTAACAGCATGCCCAAAAGAGGCAAATCAAGGAAGAAAGTTCTTTATTAATATTTCCACTAATGCTTCTTACCTGCACTCCAGTAATAAAAAAGGCCAATAAAGTGAAGACAGTTTGAACTTTTATAATAGTGAGATCTCTTTGCAAAACAAGATACAGGGATTTCACAAACCTTCTACAAATTTTCTGTAAACCTAAAATTGTATTTAAACTTGATTCAGCAGATTTTAAGCTTTCTGATGTGGTTTCTTTTTTGAAGTCAATGACCTGATTCATTCAGAGGAGAATATGACAGAAAGGCATAGCAAAAAGCACCACTTTCACTGCCTCTTTCTTTTACAGCCTTGAAGCATGAAAACCCATTATGTTGGGGAACTTTTACATAGCAATGAGCTGCTTAGGAGATGCTGAGTTGAAAGACAAGTAACACAGTGCTGCTTTAGTATGTAAATGAAAGTGTATGCAGTTGAATATGCACAACACTGTCATTCTTGCTCAACATTTGCAAACATTATCCAAAAAACCCACCCAGCTCCAACACATGGGCTGTTTGAGTGCTTAGGTTTGCTTAGTCATTTTTAGATGAGGTCTGCATTACTCTGAGCTCTGGGGCTCTCAGCAACCTTAAATAGGAGACGGAACACTTTGTTGTCCAATTTTCAGAGACACTAATTGAACTCATCCAGAAACTATCACAAGACAAAAGGATTCTTTCAGTTCCACTCCTGGTAAAATCATCTGAGTTTAAAACACACACCTCACACTTTCTTGGAATGCCATTAAGAAGAAAAATGCTTGTCATTTAAAAACACCTCCAGAGTAATAATGCACCACAGAACACTCTTAACAGCTGAACTGACTTCACCCAAAGGATACTTAATGCTCAAAATGAAAAGGCAAAATCCTTTAAAGGAATATACAAGAAGTTAAAATGCAGTGAACTCTGTTCATTTTGCAAGTCAGAAATAATTTCCCATGAATTCAATCAAATAAAACCAAAAGTAGCTGATCTGGAATGATTCATTCACCTAGATTCAAGAAGATAATGAGATTTCAGATGGTATTATTAAGGTAAAACCAACTGTATTTTTCTCAAAGAGACTAATAGTAATGATTTGACTAATTGCAGAAAGTTGACGCTCACTAAGACCACTTCTTACAGTATTGTGAATGTTCAAGAACTGGTATTCAAAATGTGCTGGACAGCAGAAATAATATAATCCCAGATCTGTGTAAGGGGTAGCAAAATCTAACAAATTCAAATCTCGTTCTATGGAGAAAGACTGACAAGGGTTTGACTAATTATGCAAATATGAATCTTCTAATTCTTTGCATATCGCAGATGAACTGTCAATTGCTGCTTTAGAGTATTTTGCCTGTAAGTTTTGGGGAGGGGGTTAATATTTTGGGAATAATTTGTGAAAATCTTATCTGTCAGTACCAATAAGATTGGTTAACTTTAGCTGTCCAGATTAATGCAGGTTTTGAAATTGTACACTGATTTTCTCCTCACACACACACTGCCACTAAAACCATTACTCAGCCAAAGGAAAGAGCAATTCATGTTCCGCCAGTGACACAGAGAACTGAGAGATCAGTGGTTTACTGTCCAAAGGTTTAATGGCCACCTACTAAATGAGTGAAGTTGTAAACAGAAGTTTGCTTGGACTACAACTATGGGTGTTACTCCTACAAACCCAGTAGTTGTGAAGTTTCATTCACATACACTGTGCAATTTCAGGATCACTTGCTTTGAAGACAACACTAATGCACATATAAGAAAACCCTGAGACATGAGGCAAAATCCTTTCCTCCTACACAGAGTTCCACCAGTGTTATGTGTGCCTGTGCAACACCTGAGACATGTAGACAAGGCCTTTGCTCACAGTGTTGGATTTCATGTGAATGCAGAATTTGTTTACTTTGATGCCAGCTACAGTTGGAGAGAAAAGTCACTATCATGTGGCCAGATACTATAGTCATATTTCTGTATTTTGAGCCCTGTGAGCAACCCACTGGAGGATTTGCAAATACAAGCACAGCTTTTGGATGCGGAACTCTAAAGACAATGGGCAGGAGTAGAGTCCTCCTCCAGTATCCAGTCTTATCCACTGAGATGATCCTCAGTGGGAAGTTTGTATTGCAAGGGTTGGCTGTGATAATCCACATTATGTTGGCTCCATAATCCAGAGCTCTAATAAGAGATGACAGACAATGTGCAGATAAGCACAGACATGGCCCCACACTTGTCTCTAGCACTGCAGACATTTTCCTGTGAAGTTCAGACCACAACTCCTGGGCTACTCCTCACACATTCTCTTTTTCTCTCCTCAGGGGACAACATAGTGATGACTGTGGGTGACAGCTCAGTTCTCACCTACCTTATCAAAGGAAAGATAAGTATGCTAACATGGACAATAACCCCCAAGGTTGGAGGCCCTTGCACCTTGGTATACAGGATTGATACAAACGTGACACACAGAACAAACTGCAGTGACAACATAAACTTGACATTCAGAGCAGGTCTGGCTCCTGCCCTTTTGATAGAGCAAGTGGGAATAGCCCAGGAGGGAAATTACCTCTGTGACACGGCATCAACAGAAGGGAATTTCCGCAGGACGTACAATCTGACCGTGCTGGGTAAGGAATGCGCAAAACTGGTGCTTTCTTTTTTAAAATTAAAGAGGGTAGGGTGAGATTAGATACTAGGAAGATATTTGGTATTGTGAGGGTAGTGAGGCACTGGAACAGATTAACCAGAGAAGCTCTAGATGTCCCAATGTTAAGGGCCGAGTTGGGTGAGACTTGAAGCAACCCAGTCTTGTGGAAAGCGTCCCTTTGCATGGCAGGGTGGTTGGAACTAGAGGATCTTTAAAGGCCTTTCCAACCTGTGAATTCTATGATTCTTGATAGGTATAAACTCGTGCATTTCATTGGGAGTATCTCTGTGTCTCCTTTCTCCTTATTTCCCGTAAGTCTTCTCCCTTCTGGTGTTCCCTTTTTCCACTGTCTAGTTAGACGTGACAGGTGTGAAGCAATTTCTCATGTACACGCAGAGGATGTGAATGGCTGTGAGAAGGCTCAACTGAATGGGAAAGAGTTGTACAAAAGGGAAAAAGAGACCTGTTCTTGGTCTCTTGTGCTTTGGGCCCATGTTGATGCAATGGGATGGGATGGGATGGGATGGGATGGGATGGGATGGGATGGGATGGGATGGGATGGGATGGGATGGGATGGGATGGGATGGGATGGGATGGGATGGGATGGGATGGGATGGGATGGGATGGGATGGGACAGGACCTCCAAACTTATTCTCCACTTTTCACTGGGTTCATTCTGGGTGGAGAACAAGAACAGCCCAACCCAGCTGTGCCAAACTAACTCCGTGTGTCTCCCCTTGCTGGTGCTTTGCAGTGCCCCCGAAGCTGAGCCTGTTCTGTGATGAGCAGGGTAGCCCTGTGTGCGAGGCAGCGGTAGGGAAGCCGCCAGCTTAGCTCTCGTGGATCCCAGAGAGCAGCTCCAGTGCAAAGGAAATGTGCCACAACAATGGGACAGTGACTGTTTTCAGCACGTTCACAGCATGCAGCACCAATTTGACCAATGAGACCACCTGCATCGTGTCCCACCCAGCTGGGAACTGGAGCCAGTCCATAGCCTGCTGTTCCTCAGGTGAGCTTCCCTTTGTGTGTTTGATATTCAGAGCCCTATTCAGCCCTCTGTTCATGCACGAATCCAAAATGAGTGACACCGGAATGATTGCAACCAAGTGCTGTCAGAACTGTAATGCCCTTTGTGTAGGAAAAGAGATGAATGCAGTGGATTTACTGCCCACTTCTAGGGATTTATGCAAAAGGTCATGACACACAAAGCTGTCAATGGTACGATCACTCAGATCTATGCATTGTAATCTAGTGGTGCCATTACATGTTGCTAATTGTTTGGTTCCACATGGGTTGTGACAGGAAGACTGAAAGCCAGCTAACATTTCCCAAGACTGGCTGGTAGGGGGCGGCTTTAGGGAGTGAAGCTGAAGTTGATGTTGTGTGTCGCCATAGGTGACTGGCTGAAATACTCATCTGGAACAGAATCAGAACTGAGATTTGCTGGGATGCACATGCAAGGCCTGCAGTAATGCTGTGGGCAGGAGTGGCCATACAGCAAAATACAAACTTCCTCTATTAAGGATGTGGGGGGATGTTTTTTCTTTCCAGCTGTGTGTCTGGCACTGTATTACAACTGCCTTAGGTTATCCTCTGAAGTATAGCTCACAGAGGGCATTGTCCTGGAGATGCCATCCTGGCAGAGGCACAAGGGAAACAGGGTCTGTGAGATGTACCTAAAACAGCATCTGTTTCTCTTTAGAGAAAAGTGGATGCTTTCTTCACTGTGTCATCAGCTTCACCAGCCTTATGAGTCTCCTCTTCTTGCTGGCTGCTTTTCAGCTCTACACCTTCTTTAATAGGTATGTATGGGAAACAATACACACAAATCCCTTTGGCCTGTCCAAAAAAGCTTAGAAGGACTTCTGGTACTAATTCATGCCATGCACGGTCAGCTGAGTCTGTCACAAACCCATCAGCCCTGTACATGTTCATGGAAGTTTGTCTGGGGACTGGAACAGCTCAGTTTGGGCAGAGGGGGAGGGGGGGAAGTCCATACCTGACTCTTCCTGCTGCTATAAATCATTCAGGAGAAAAAATACAAAGGGAATGGGTAGGGATTTTCCACCTGATGGAGGGATCTGAATAAAGATTACCAGGCTATGAATATTAAAGAAACAGCAAAATACCCATTTGAGCTCAGAGCCAGACTTCTGGTCTCTTTTTGTGCTAGGTAAAGAAAGCCAGGAAAGGCAGAGTCAGTACAGAAAGGCAGGAAGTATTGCAGAAGAGATAAACAGGGCTCCTGCTGTTGTAACTGCTGGGGATTTCTGGCAGCTTGGCTGATTAGTCTGTCTAAACTGGCCTCTCTGGCACAAGGTGCAGCTGCTGTCCTGAATTCCTCTGCAAACACCACAGAGGCAGAACTAGCTACTGTCTTTGAGTCACACTTTAGCTCCACTCTGTGCCAGGGCTCTTGGCAGCTCTCCTTTGCGTGCTGGCTGGAGCATGGCCAACTCTGGTCGTGTTCATGTGAGACTACAGACATGAAGCCTTATGGTATTGTGTTTCTCTAACAAATAAAAGGGAGTTCTGGTTTTACACTCCTAGAAACCAAAATTGCATTCCAACAACAGCTTTGTCCTCACACTTACAGTGTTGGTGGCCTGTTTCCTAGGACAATGTGAAACTGGTGCAAACCAAGAAAGCTTCCATCTGCAAAGTATCTAGGCTTGAACAGAGATGAAAGGAAGTCCTCTTACGTGTCAGTGATGTGGCCTGCAGCAAGAACTCAGCAGTATCAGAGCTCTCAGAAGAAGGAAGCAATGCAGTGCAGTGCAGTTCAGTGCAGTGCAGTTCAGTGCAGTGCAGTGCAGCCAGTGTAATTGTGTAGAAGCACAGGATGCAAGCTGGATCCTTCCCAACCCTGTCAGGTCTGTCTTCCATCCTCTCTCGAGTGCAACTACAGGTGCTGTTATCATGCATGCAAATACCAATCTTTTTGTATAAGGTCAAATCTAACATATATGCAATTGGAAATTAACTCATGTTGTACAAAATGAGGTCATTCCATTTCAGGTACATTGTATTCTACTATTGAAGTAGCATGTCTTCTAGGATAAAATAAATCAAGAAAAAAGTGTTCGTGTGTAATAGGTGAGCAGCAACCTTCCTCAGATGACCACACAGGACTGAAGACAAATTTGAGCAACTCTCATTTTTGCTATAACATTTTTGAAGTGTTTCACCACCAGCTACAAAAACAAAAACAAAAAAAAGGAGTGAATATTTTTGAGCTTGAGGCGTTATTTCTGTGCTACATGATTATTCCAATCCTAAGATCTAAGGCTCACACTAATTTCTCTCTTTGTATAATCCAGAAAGCTCCAGCCCACAGAACAGTTCTTGAATGTTAATTTCTTTAAATACATTTTACTGCTCCTGTCACAAGGGAACACTTGAGTTTCATTGTTCGCCTGATGACATACTGCCTTTGCTAAGCCTCTGAACCATGGAAGAATACTTGTCTAAGGCTGAGTTAGTTTGCATGACAAGTGCAAGGAGGAAGAGAGGGCAGAGACCGGAGAAGTCCAAGTTGGAACAACGACCTAGATCTTTGTTGTTCTTTCACTGCTTCTACCCAGGCCTGACCCCACCTCTCAAGCTTTGTGAGCCTCATTTCACATCTGAATCAGCTACTGAAGGGTCAGTAAAACCCTCATCCAAACCTCAGTGATCAAAAAATCCTGCTTTTCAGTCTCAGCACAGTAACCTATGTAGTAATGTTCCAGCTTTATATCTCAGAGGTAATGCTGTGCCACTGCACTCCCTCTCCTGTGCAGCTCTTCTACCACTGCCCTGCTGCCTCTCACCCTTTCCTGGTGCAGTCAATAAACTAGTGTAAATCCCTGCCTGAGGAGGTTTCTGCAGGACACCAGCAGGATGCAGACAGTGATTCTGCTGGCACAGCACCATGAAACTGCTCCTTTCACATTTAGAGACCCAGTTCCATTCTGTCCATCTATTGACACATGGAGCTCTTTGGTCACTGCAGAGTCTGCATTCTGCAAAGCTGACACACTGCAGAATGTGAATGCACCCAGAGATAAGAGCTAGAAGAATAAACAATTGAGAAGCAGAAAAAAAAAAAAAAAACCAAAAAAACCAACTGCTAATTCTTTATGCTAACCTAACTACCTGGAGGCCAGCATGCAGAAAACCACATGGACTTTAGCTGATGCTTGAAGCTGCCCTGGTGTCTGAGTTTCTGCAGTTCTCATCAGCTGCATGCCCACAATTTGTGCTCAGCTCCATCTCCTCTCTGCAGCAGCTGAGCAACTCTGAGCACCTGCTGCGCAAACCTCCATGCTCACAGCTTCTCTGCTCACAGGCTCACTCTGTGGTCCAACTGTCCGCAAAGTCACAGCTCTGCTTTGCTCTCAATCCATGTTTTACACGCAAAGGGACCACACAGAGAAGATCATCTCACTTCTGTCTCTTCACAGGCTCCAGGGCAAGTCACAGTTTCAGAGATACCAACAAATATGTAACCTAGGTCCGCCACAGCCACCACTGTCCACAGTATTCAGGACACATTCTTGGTGAGCTCCACTTCCTGTGTTTCTTTAGCTGTTCTTCAGATTGGTCAGGTCTCCAGCTAGAAGGAAAAATATCTCAGAGCTTTTGTTACTGTTTCCATTCAAACAGGTCAGGATCTCTCTTTCCTCTATGAGGGTAAAAGAGATCAGATTCACATACCAGAGTCCACAGGGTTCTGTAACCAGCCTTATCCCTACTATTTGTTCTATTTACTCATCCCAAATCCTTCTGCAGGAGGGACCATGCAACAACCTGAGCATTCTGGAGTTTCAGCAGAGGCTCCTGGGCAGCTCCCAGAGCAGACAAGAGCCTGTCTCCTTCCTTTCACTGAACACCAGCCTTCTTGCTGGTGTGTTCAGTAAATGATGATGACAAATTTGGTTGGATGTGCTAGATTGAGTTTGTAGCCATGACTGCTCTTCAGCTGTTAATCAGCATGCAGCACACCCTGGGAGATATTTGGCATTATGGCACTTGTCTTCCCAAGCCACTGTTATGCCTGATGGATTCCTTGCGATGACTGAACACCTGCCTGCTGATAAAAGGTAGAGAATGAATTCCTTGTTTTGCTTTTCTATACATGCAACTTTGTTTGACAATTCATCTGTCTTCTCAACTCACAAATATTCTCATTTTTACCCTTCCAGTTCTCTGTCCAATCCCACCTGAGGAAGTACAGTAGTTTCACAAATACAAGCCGCACCATTTTGACTAAAATTTTGCTCCCACACCAGAAATGCGGCTTATACTCAGGAGCAGCTAATGTGTGAATAATTTTCTGACATTTACAACCTCAGAAGTGCCAGCCAGGGTGCCGAGCCGAGCACCTGCCAGTAAAAGCCGGCATTTCGCGATTGTTACAAATTGTTACTCTGTTGCGCTGAGGGTGGAGCCTGGCTCCCTGCAGGCAGCACGGGGGGCGGGGAGAGAGGAGGGAGAGCTCTCTCCTTCCCTCCTCTGCCGCAGCCTGGGGGAGAGACGGGGGGGCCCTGTGCTACCATTGCCATGGCCCGGGGGGAAGGCGGGGGGCTCTGTCCCCGCCCGCCTCCGCCGTCACGGGAGCGGGGGGGCTCCGTCCCTGCCTGCCACCGTGGGGCAGCGCCGGGCCAGGGCGAGCGAGCCCAGAGGCGGCGGCCGGCCCCGAGCGGCCCCGCCAAGTGGCAGCGCCGGGCTGGGCCACGTGGCCCCGCCGGGCGGCAGCCCTGAGCGGGCCGAGCCTGCACAGCCTGAGTCGAGCCAGTAAACCCCATCATGCCGCGGTTCTGTTACTAATTGGCAACTTTGTTGCACGCGGGTCCTCACTGCGAATGACAGAGCGGCTTATACTCAGGTGCGGCTTATTTATGGACAAAGAACGAAATGTTTGCCAACACCCAGAGATGCGGCTTATAGTCCGTGCGGCTTGTATTTGTGAAATTACTGTAGTTAAGAAGCAACTGGCTGTTGGGAGTCTTAGTTGCTGGCCAGGGTTAAATCAAAATAGCAGGAAAAAATTGCATGCAATTTTTGTGGTATTTGTCCTTTTGTTTTCTTTTTACATATACCAGTATTAAAATATTGTCTTCCTCAAAAAAACCCAAACCAAACCAAACCAACTGCCCCACCCCAAAAAAACCAAAAAACCGAAAAAAACCCCAAACAAACAAACAAAAAAAATCAAGCCCCTCAAACAAAATTAAAAAAAAAAAAAAAACCAAAACCCCAAAGGAAAGGAAAACAAAAGGAAAAGGTTCTAACAAATTTAGTGTTGTTGGCGAAAGTGATGGCCCTTGCTATTTCATCCATGGCCCTGTGGACTGACCTGTTGGGGACCAAGGAGCTGTCAGAGCTGGAGGTCAGGGCATTCCACTGCTGTTGGACACTTATATCAAGAGCAGGTTGCTAATCAGCAGCTTGATGGAAAAATAGGGGAAGAAAATTCACTGCAGGAGCTACAATATAATGATATTACAATGTAATGATATGTGTTCTCCAAGAATTGGAAGTCTTCCAGAAGGGCAGGGTCAGTCAGGGGTTGCTCCTCAGATTTCCTTGTCATGAGGTCACACTGCAAACTCACAGCAGAGAAAGTATCACAATGACTTTTCTTCATTCACTTTTGGAAGAAATGGGGGAAAAGGAGTGAATGTCATGGGGGTTTGTTTTTGGGGTGACAAGTGGCAGGGAGCTGCTTAGGAAAATGTTCATCTTTTGTTAGAAAAACAAGAAGCCCCAAATCTAGAGGTTTCCAACTACAGTAATTTCACGACCATAAGACGCACCGGACTATAAGGCGCACACCCCCAGGAGTCGGCAAAATTCGCAACTTTGTGGATCATATAAGGCGCACCGGACTATAAGGCGCACTTGTTTTTTTGCAGCAAGGCTCCGCCCCCAACTCCCCCTGTGTGGTTGCTGGCCGAGGCCCCGCCTCAACCTGGCAGCCATGGGCCCCTGGGCCTGCCTCCACCCGGTAGGTATGGTGCCACGGGCCACCTGGCCCGCCTGGACCCGGGAGGGGCAGTGCCACAGGCCCCCGGGCCCGCCTTCACCCGCAACCATTGGCCCCCAGGCCCGCCTCCAGCCGGCTGCCGTGGCACTGCCGGCTCCCCCCACGGCTCATAGCTCACAGCTCTCACTTCCAGGGTGGCAAATGTCGCAGCTTTGTACATCATATAGGGTGCACCGGACTATAAGGCACACTTCCGGGTTTGGGGGAATATTTTAGTCAAAAGGGTGCGCCTTATAGTCGTGAAATTACTGTACATATCCACACATGCCAGTTGCTCTCATGCGACTTTTTTGGCCTGATGTAAACTGGTAATTTCTCTGTGTTTGGGCACTCATAATGAGATTTTCCTCAAAAAAAAAAAAAAAAAAAAAAAAAGGTAGGCAAAAGATTCTTATTGTGAAAATCCCATAACTGAAACTGCTCAGAGAAATGTGCATCAAACTGTAGTTTTTACTGACATGTAAAGTTGAGGAAAGGAGGTTGTTCTGGAGCAAACTGCAGATCCAAGTGGCTGCTTAGGGCCCCTACACAGTGAGACACAGACCAAGTCACATGCCTTCAACAAGGCATACCAGGTTTGGATATCATCCAGAAAATCAAAGTATTTTCTGGGGAAGACAAGGAGCACATTTTAAGTGTGAGAAATTGTGCACTCCAGAAAATTAACTGAGTTTACTTCTGTGAGGGTTTTTTGGTGTTTCATGCTGTCACTGCAGCACTCTCATAAGTCATAACGTGGGCTTCAGCAGTGACTGTGTAACGAAAACAGCGACTGGACCTGCTGTGTGCAGCAGGGAGAACAGGGAATGTTGTGTGCCTAAAGACTTTTTGCATGATCTCCTACAATCTTCCTGTGGACAAGCTGTATGGGTGCGATAGTGCACAGTAACATTGATGTTCAACTGCAGTGCTGGAAATACCTCTATGATGGATGTTGAATTTCTGAATGACTACATTTGCTTCAACCAAAAATGCCTTAGAATCAAGATTCAACATTTCGAAAGACTTTTGAGTCTTTCCTGAAGTCTACCAATAATAAAAAAGTGCACAAAAAAATCCCCACAATTAGTCAAGTGCTGTTTTGGCTGAGTTTAACGCTCGGTCTGCCCTTAAAAGTAAGTGTTGTTATTTGCCTGACACATAAGATAGAGATTAAAGAATAGATAGCATATTTTAGAACTGTTGCCTTGGTTTTACATGTAACAAACACAGGAGAAAGAACATTGGCCAGTCTATGTAGTCTCATGCACCAAGATATGAATAACAAGATAAAAAAAAAATCTGGAGGTATATCGATAAGTGTATTCCCATGCAAATGTAAGAGAAATAGCATTTTCAGTCCACTTTTGAAGCAGAGAAAAGGTTGGAGTTGAAAAGAAGATAATTTCTCCCCCACATTCACCCAGATGCTTAATTATTCTTTCTGTCAACTCATGATGTAGCAGCAAAATATTGTACTCATGTAGCACTTGGCACTGGTGAATGCAGTCCTGGGTGAATGACTATGTTGCAGTCATTCCTAATAATGCTCTGAAGCATGTAAAACCTGACACTTGAGACAAATGAAATGGCCATGTAAAACTAGAATCTTGGACTTTATTTTAATTGGGTCTTTGCTTTCATTTCCTCCTCAAATCTAGCCTTTACATCACCTTTATTTGCAGAAATAAAAGAAACATATTGTAGTAGCTCTGGTGAGTGAGTTTCCACAGGAAAACAAACCAAGCACAATGGAAGGCACTCAGCTGATTTGAATCAATTGAGCTTTGCACACACTGTCAGAACACACCTCATTAAGAAGTGTACTTGTATTGAACATTTCATTCAACTTTGAGTCCAAGCAACTTGGTACAGCCAGGAGCCATCACTAGTCTGGGTCAAAATTTTCCAAGTGCCACAGAGAAGTTACTCTGGTCCTTCCCTGCCAGGGCCTCTCAGGCTGAGACTGAAGCAGTAACATCACCACTGCAGATGGGGGTGTCCAGCCAGAACAATGGAGAAAAGAAAGCGGGAGCATCTCTTTCAGCTGCTCCTTTCTATAAACCCAGTCACATTTTGCTTCTCTTGAGGACAGTTCTAGGCTCAGGATCACAAACAGACGTTGGAGCTTTGCCCATTTGTGAATAATCCATTCTTGAACTCTCTTGGAGGAGGAAGGAGAGCACACCTCAGATCAGGATAAGACACTACTTCAAGTTCCATCATGGTATTTGTGTCAAACGAGAGGCTATCACCAAATCTTCTAATAAAGCTGTTTCCCCTGCAGTTTCTTTTCTCTTACAGACACAGTTTGGCTCAACTGCAGGTCATTCCAGTGAAGGCTTAGCCACAGATGGCCAAAATAACAAAGTCCCTTGTTATTTCTTTCTGCATAGTCTTTCCTTGTCATTTGTGTACACTACCATATTGTGATTAATTAATAACTGTAAGATAATGCACATATGCTATGCAATGTTTGGGCCTTTTCCTACTGCTTCTAGCTGCCTAATTTTCAAATCTTTGATAATGTGCATTTAACATATTACTTTCTTTGCTGTTTTCTCCTATCATGTTCTTGATGTAGTATGTAGCATGTTCACACTAATGGAGCAAAGTGAACAAGGAGTAGATGGAGTTTCTTGTGAGAAAAGAAGCCATTACTTCTTATTTTCCATTACCAAAACAGAGATCGGTAGGTTTCAAGTCTTCCCCTGCCACACATGCTTATTTGCAAGGCAGAAAATCTGTCACCACAGGTTCTTTAAGTTTTACTCAGTGTATCTGTCCATCAGATGATTATGAAAAATCCACCCCCTTATTTTCATTGCGTGAGCTCTCCAGAGAGCTCCGTTCTATCTATCCTAAATTAGCAATACCTTGCTAGGTAAGCACCTCTTAATCTTCAGCGTGTTTACTCACACAATAGCACTTCTAATATGCATAGGATTACAGTTATTTCACGACTATAAGGCGCACCCTTTTGACTAAAATTTTCCCCCTCACCCGGAAGTGCGCCTTATAGTCCGGTGCCCCTTATATAATGTACAAAGTTGTGAAAGTTGCCAAACCGGAAGTGTGAGCCGCAATGGGGGAGTGGTGCCGTAGGAGTGTCAAGTTGCGAGGCGGGGGTGGGAGCGAGCGGCCACGGCCGGCAGGAGCCGGGGGAGGGAGGGAGCTGCCATCGTCCCCGGCGTGAGGGTAAGAAGAAGCCGGGCGCTGCCGGGCACAGGAAAAAGAAGCCGAGCGGCGCCAGGTGCAGGGGGAACAAGAAGCCGAGTGGCGCTGGCCCTGGCCTGGGCGCAGGAGGAAGAAGAGGCCGAGCTGCGCCAGTCAGCGCCGGGCAGGAGTGCCTGGGCGTGTGGCAGCTGCGGCCGCCAGGCAGAGGAAGCCAGGACCCGCGACTGCGCAGTGGTAGCCAGGAGCTGCGAGCCGCGCCAACCGGTGCCGGGGGTGGGTGGGAGTGTGGGGGCCCGTGGCACAGGGAGGGCACCTGGGGCTGCATTTAACGGCTACGCCAGTCTGTGAAAAATGTTTGCAAACTGCCAGTAATTAGTTACTTTGTTGCATGTGGCGCAGCTCCTCGCTACAAAAAAAAAGTGCGAACCGTGAGCCCAGCCACGAGGGGGGGCGGCGCCACGGGAGCACTGAGCCGTGAGGGGGGGCAGGAGTGGCCAGCCCCCTCTGCACACAGGGAGGGAGGGAGTGGGCAGCCCCTGGCCAGCAGGAGCTGCACAGGGAGAAAGGGAGCGGGCAGTGCCGTGCCCCCCTGAGCCGCGGATGGTCCCGAGCTGCCCTGAACCACAGCTACACGGAGGTGTGAGCAATGGCTGCCCTGAACTGCAGCAGCCGCCCGCCGCGGCCGCCCCGAGCCCTGCCTCGCCAGCCGGGGGCAGGCAGGAGTGCCAGATCCCGTGCACAGCGAGAGCGCTCAGGGCTGCGTTTAAAGGCTACACCAATCTGTGAAAAATGTTTGCAAATTGAGCACTTGCCAGTAAATTCCACGATCGTGGGATTCCGTTACTAATTAGTTACTTTGTTCTGCGCAGCACGGATCTTCGCTGCAAGAAAAAAGTGCGCCTTATAGTCCAGTGCGCCTTATATGACCTACAAAGTTGTGAAATTTGCCGACTCTCGGGGGGTGCACCTTATAGTTCGGTGCCCCTTATGGTCGTAAAATTACTGTATATTGAGAAAACTGCATGCAATTACCTGATCAATAGAAAAAAGGAAGTCTGAAATCTGGAACAAGCTAGACTTAGGTTACGTTAAAGAGCATTGCATCTTAATCCAGAGACCCTTTTCTTTGACGCAGTGGGCCAAATGGAAGTCATAGCTTCAGGATCTTCTGCTAAATGAAATTTATCACTTTGGAAATGGATTTGATTGAAAAGGAAAGTCTAAAAAGCTTTAATCCAGAAAAGAGCACCCTGAAACATTAGCAGGAGGAAAAGCCTTTTAGTCTGGTGAAACTATACCATGATTGTTTCACAAGTAGGACTTTATGCAAGTCCTGTGCAGAATCATGAGTGAGTGCTTGTAGATAGGATGGATACAGTCAACTCTTAATAGTGTGCAACAGTTCCCACTGTAAAAGTCTGTTTTCCTCAGTTTATAATATTACCAAATGTTATGAGTTTGGGCTGGAATTATCTGTGGTAAATATCTGCCTCCGTCTGATTTGGTTTTTAATTTAGTTTTTCATAATAATTCAATAACATTTTACTCATACCAGAAAGTGTGGATAATCTTTTATTTGATAACCTGTAACTGTGACATATCTGAGCTTTGGTGGTAGTGTTTGCCTTTCTGTTAGTGCCGAGTCCCCGTAAAGGCCTGGCCAGAATTAATCAGGGGACAAAGATGTCCTAAGTGTACAATTCATATATGCAGTGCACTATCCGCTGAATCTTTCTTTCCAAAGAAGACAGTCGTGTATGTTCCTTTCTTCCCAAAGGAACATCCAGAGAATGGAAGCACAGGTATAGTCCAGTGCTGCTGTAAGGTTTTATACCCAGATATGTGAGTGTAGACCCAGATCCCAGGAGTTCTGTCAACTGCAATGATATAACTTTGAAACAGGAAGATTACTAAAGACAGGAAGATATCTGTATAGATTCAAATACAAGCCAATTCTAAGCCTTTAAGTAGGAGCAAAATAAAAACAAAGGGCTAAGGCCTGCCATTTCAGAAGAGGGAAATGGAGCAAGTGTGACACAGCCCTAGGTGAGTAACTGAATAGAGAACAAGACTCATTGCATTTCCCAAGTCAGGGGGATTTAGGATTGCTAGATTTGTCATGAGCCTCTAAGGTTCAGAGGAAAAGTCCCACAGAAGTATTTAAAGAATAAACCTATAACCATGACCATTGAACCAAATCCCAAATACTGCTGAAGAGCAGCAAGGAAACTGAGGAAGAGCGACAAACAAGTGTTCCCATCTAGTCCATATGCCCCATGAAGAATGAGTTTACTTTAGGAATTTGCTTACAAAATCTGTTCCTTGTAGGTCACCTAAGCTGGACTGCGTGCCAGTAAGATGACAAGGATGAAGAGCAACTACTTCTAGCTGGCCTCTTCTAGCCATTGATGAGAAAGAGCACTGCACAGTTTCACTACTGAAATTACATGTGTCCAAAATCTATGCGAAAATTTTCATTTCATCAAGTGCTTTGTATCTCCCTCACTGTCTGTGAGACCTTGAATCTGCCTGTGAGTGTGCATCTCCAGAAGGGGTAAGGAGGCTTTTTCTACAGAGAAATTCTATGGTTGTTCTTGCTTCTGGGGCATAAATAAATCAAATTGTTCTTTGGAAATAAGCAGATGCTATGGATAGGTTTCTTTCCATTTTATTTTGTCCCGTATCACTGAGCCACATGAAATTGCAATCAGTGTTGGGAATTTTCACAGAAGCCATAACATTGTCTGTATTGGATAAAAACATCTTTGTTTTGTTGCTTTTTTGGGTTTTTTTTACATGCCTTGACATTCCAAGCTCTTTTCTTATGACCAGAAGAATGACCACATCAATGACTAGATACAGCAAAAGGCAGAGACAAATCTGTTACGGTCTGATATAAGAGGTTTTGACATTCCCCGTGTCCCAGACATTTCTTGTGCTCTTTCCCTCACAGTCACTCTCTCGTCAGCAGCACATCTGAAGAACACATGCGAAAGTAAGTTTTCCACTGAATACAGTCAGCAGTTTGATTGCTAGTTAAAAGAAGCTTCTGCACAGCCTCATCCTTTTTTTATTAAGTATTTGAAAAATGATAAGCATGCTAAGAGGTACCACCTAGGCATGCAGGTTTATATGTGTGCCTGTGTAGGCAGTATAGTTTCTAATCAGTGTAAATGCTGTTTTTAAAATAGTGTTTTTAAAAAAAATTCTAAGTTTCTTGAAGAAAAAAGACAGTGTGGTGTGTGAATCAGCCATTAGAGCAAAGAGAACATTTTCCTTTTGCACTGAGAAGCAGCACAGTAAGCAGTTCACAAAACTAGACTGGGGTTGCTATTAGTTCTTTGTGGTAATGCAACTGCGTGACTGAAAGCCACAAAGAATCTTGTAGCAGAAAGCTACGTTGTGGAAATGGGTCTGATAGGGAGCAGCTTCACCTGCATATGCAGGAGGCATCAACCTGAGACCATGGGAGCTGGTATGTTAATGGAGTTACTCCATAAATAGTCATGTTTCTGGTTCTCATTCTCAGTTGGTTCAGGACTGGTCACTTTTAAGGGCATGCTTCTAGTTCATGTTAATGATGGGAACTCTGCCCTCAGCTACCCCTATATATTGTTATGTTTGACACACCCCTGGGTCTTTGGATGCTGTCAGTTGTACTGTGCAGTTCTCTACACTTTGGGCAACGCCATCGTTCCAGTCACTATATTTTCACCGTGGACCTCCCAGGCTGGGCCGATCCTGGTATCACTGCCCACCAACAGTGATACTACACTGCCCTGAATATATATTTTAAATTCATATGAAGATCAAGTCCTCAGAATTAAAGAGGTCTTACTGCAGCAAAAAGGGGCTTGGTTACTATAAATCACAGTTCTGATCATGTGTCTAAGCAAGTAACTCACTACCACTGAGATAACTGAAGTGATTGCTTTAGTATTTTAGAGATGAGGAGCAAAGGACAGAAACCTAGGATATCCCATCAGACCTGCCAATAATTGCCAGAAGAGGCAGGAGCAAATTACAGTAATAGAGGGTTCTTTCCAGCACAGCTTCTCACTTAGGCAAGTATCCAATGGACAAATAGGCCTGACAAGTGCTCCAAGCCCCCCCAGGCTATGAGATTTTTCTTCTGATTATGCTGAATTTTCTAGAAATAGACAGCATACACTAGAACAGGCTTATGGAAGAGGACTGGTACCAATTCCCAAGCTTGAGGAGAATGCGCCAGGTGTCCATGTCCCTTGAAAGAGTCATGTGCTCTCTTGAAGTACCTGAGAGGCCTTCAGTTTTCAGGACATTGGCTCAGAACTCCACTCTTGCTAATACCTGAGCACACTTCACTGCAAAAACATCAACACCACAAATGTAAGAGACTGTATAGTTACCATTTTGTAGAAGGAGAGGGAGAGGCTATGTAATTTTCACATTTTCAGTGCTAAAGAAAGAATGTTTTTTTCCATTAGCTCAGAATAAGAAAACTCTCTCTGATATGAAACACAGACAAGAAAAAGCTCCTACTTCATTTGAGCTTTGCTGTGGGGTTTATCAGCCACAAATCAGCCCCATAACAGAGGCCAGGCAAAGAAGGTACAGGAAGCTCAGGTCTGCAAAATGACACGGGGTGGAAGCTCCCCAGCTTCAAGGACCTGGTAATCCACCAGAATAATGGGGTGTCATGGCACAGAAGTGAAGGGAGAGCCATGACTGGTTCCTGAAGATGTACTGTACAACAGGAATCTGGCATAAGCCAGGCTTATGTATGACTCACATGTATGACTCATGTGAGACAGAGAAGATCAGGCCTGAATATTAAGTGCAAAAGCTGCTTGTGTCTTGTGTGAGAGGAGTACAAGTGCAATGAGCAAGTCAGATTGTACTTTAGAACTGCTCTTCCAAAGATAAACATACTCCAGGACAATTGAATATGACAGAAAGAGATGACCAGACATCCAGGTCCTCTGGAATTTAACTGTCTTCATCTGGCATTAGGACACCAGATTTAAGGGAGGAGTAAAACCTATGAGAACTCAACATCCAACTTAAAAATCTTACAACATATCTTAAATATTATTCTTAAAAAGCAATAAACTTCTGAAAACTAAATACTAAATAAATATCACGGACATGGAGCATTGTTTAGGGGACAGTATTGCCAGAAAGGAAAAAGGCGAGAGTTTTTTCCCAAAATGGAGAGTGAAAATTCCCTTCTTCCCAGTTTACTACAATTTGGAAATTAAGGATTTCTCAGGCAAAAGGTATGGGTTTAGGAATAACAGTTCTTTACTGATATATCTACAAGACAAACAAGAACAACATCAGCTATGAAGAGATCAGTGACAAAACAGAACAAAACTCAGTTTCAGTTCTTTTGTCCAGTCAGGTGCCCTCTTCCTCCACACGGTCCCAGTGGAGCTGGGGCGGAGTGGCCTTCTCTCTTCTCTCAGTCACTGCAATTGCAGGAGCAGGTTGGTGGCAGCGGCAGGGGGGTCCCAGGTGAGAGATGGGTGAAGGAAAAGAAACCTCTGCTCACCGTTTGCGTCCCGGTTCTCAGCACTGTTCTCAGAAGCCGGAAGCTGTAGTAGTGTTGGAGTGCAGGGCCTAGTTGCACCACGGAGAAAGAAAGGAGTTCTCTCTGCGTTAGGGCTGGCCAGCCCGTGGCTCTCCGCAAGGACAAAGCAACTTACAACTATTCATCCCCACCCCTCTCTTTTGTCTTGAGTAATCAAAAACCAGGGAGTTGCCCGGGCCAGGCTCCATTGACATGCTAATGGGAAAAATTTTCTCCACTGAGGGAAAGAGTAAAAACTCCCCCAACCCCCAACAAACATACACACAGTTTTTCTGCAAGTGCTTAAAAAGTAGCTCTAAGGACTGCATCCCTTTGTAATGTCTTTTTGCTTTATTGCTGAAATTATGACAAGATTTTCTGAATATGATACTTAAAAGGAAATGGTGTCACCACTCCTCAATGAGTTCTGCTCACAGCACCATTGCATGGGAGCCTTGAAATCTCATTCAGACACAATTCTAAGGGCCAATGGAAATTTTTGTCCTAATTTTATGTGATATAGATACCTTTTATCTTTAGAATAAAGAAAAAGAATTGCTAAAGAACTAATGACGCAAGAATGATTTTCAGTGAAGATTTTCGCTACCATTAAAAAGAGTTTTTATAGTGCCCAACTTGGCAGAACAGCCATAAGGCTATGAGGTATCTATCAAATGTTGCAGACATCCGCATATCTGCCTTCATCTGGATTTCTCTCAGTAATAAGGTTGCAAACAGAGTAACACTTCTGGAGTCAGATTTGGCTCCTGTTTACAATAGAGTAAAAGGTCAGAATTTCAACTGCAGGAATATGTGCTATAAAAGGGAGTTAAAAACAAGTCTGAGGATTTTTTTTTTAAAGTACAAATTGCTATTTGTAGATCATAAAATGGGCTGTGTGGCCCTCATAGCTACCTCTGAGCAGGATACCCTTGGTCCAGAGGGCTGCATTTAAATTCACATAATGCTAAGGCTTCATATAGGTTTTGTCAGCATCCAGACTTTTATTCACAATCAGATTTGGATTTTGCTTCAGTTGGATTATTCTTTGGATAATAATCAGCCTGGAGAGAACTCTACTTATCTCTGTGCAAAAGGATTTTAAAATCTACAAGTTCTAGCCTGACCAACAGTGCAAAAAAATCTGGCTGGGTCGATCTCAGAGATTTGGAACTGTCTAGTGTCAAATCATCAGGATAAGCTTGTAAATGCTCACAATGCACCTGGTGTAACAATACAAAAATAGTAGTGCCTGCATAATATTCTCTTACTACTATCTGTCTTTCTATCAGCAGGCTTGTTGGTCCTTGCTTGTTTTTACTGCATCTGGTATTTCCACTCATGCATATGAACTTTTTCCTATTAAGTAATTTGCTTAATATCTTTATACCAGGAGCTTATCTTACATTGAATCAAAAAGAGTTTATTCATTTAATGTGTTGCCTGATAATGTCATCTAAACACAACATATTAAGAGACAGGGCAAGCACAAACAACCCTCTAAACCAGTGAGTCTCAGCCCATTACACCAGGAAAAATATTGAATTATGAAACTCCTTCCTGTATGTGCCTTGTCACAATAAAAGCTGTGCCTGTGTTGTGGCGCATTTATATATACTGAATTAAGAAGTAACTACAAATTCAATGTTTTATTTCAAAATAATTATTTAAATTACAGCTATCAGGTACATCAGAGGCAATGTTCCTCTTGCGGTTATCATTCCTCAGTTCTGCTTATATTAAGTCTTATGCCATGGAGTTGAAGCATGAATTCTTACAATGCTTAAATTCTTTAGTCTTTAGACTTAATGTGAAAAAAAATTTGCATTACATTATATTTTGTCACTTTCCTTTTTCAAATTCTATTTTGTCACTTGTCATTTTCTCAAATGTACAGAAGAATAAACATACCTTAATTAAAGAAGATGAATATTCACAGGAGTCTAAATGGAGGTGAATGTCAGTATGGATTAAAAAAACATCTAATAAAATTTTTCAATTTAAATATTTAAAGACAAACCTGCATATAATGATGACAAATTGTTATGCCATACCTATTCAAGCAATTACATTAAGTAAAAATCATACAGTGGTATGTTCTTTCTCCTGAAGTTTCACAAAATGTAGACCTTCAAAAAATATTTTAACACCACCCCTTCTTTGCCAAATTCTAGTCCTTTGAACAAATAAAATTGTGGGCTCTGGGCTGAATAAAGTATTTCATTCCAATGTATTTTCATTCCAATTTCATTCCATATTTGAAACAGGACAGCTTTATCTGGTATGACCACAAGGTGGTGATGAAAGGGTAACTTTTTAATCTGCTAAAATCACCCACAAGTCAAATGTGTGTTATCCCAACTGCCTGGTCTTACGCACTGAACAGTGAGGAAAATAAGGATTATCAGACATGTTTTGAAACAGCTGTGAAGGAGACATTTTGGATCTCAGTGAATTATAGCAAAACCAAGGGGCTAAAGCAGAGGAAAAGGGTCAGTTTTCTCCTCTAGAAGAAACAAAAGACCCATCTCTCAGATCCCGCTGCTACAAGAGCTGACCAGTAGGGTGGAATGTAAATAGATACAACAGAAGAACTCTGCAACATAGATGAGATGTTGCTTTTAAAGTAATTTCTAGTCTTACGGTATTTCTGGTGAAACAGGAGCTCCCAACACATTTCTCAGCAGATAAGCAAGGAAAAAAGGCAGCTGGTAAAATTACAGATTCTTTCTTACAGATTGTATGAGTGGTCAATTTCTTAGGTTAAAAGCCCAACAAATATTAGTTATTTCAGTTGCCTGGACCAGGTGTTTTTAAGACAGTTGTGTGATTTGAGTTCTCAGATAATTTTTTTTTACTCAAGACAGTACCTGTGAAAAGATTTGATGCGTCTGTAGGGTACAGAGCCTGGCCTGAACTCCATGTTGCAAGTGTTCTCCAGTGATTTTTGTTCTATTTGTTCTGATCCTTCTAGACTTAAGTTTAGATCTTTGATTTTCACAGAAATCAAATACTAATATGTGCTAAAAAAACCTCTGTGATTTCAAGGCACTAACTATATATGCCATTTAATATTCAGCCATTCCGTCTTCTAACTGAATCAAGTCTTGGCAGGGAAAAGTCAGGAAGCTAGGGCAGTTCTAGGTAACAAAGTAAATGTATGTTTCCCAACCTACCCTGAAAGCAAGCAGAATATTTAATCACAGAAGATTTAATTCTCTGTTCAGATGTTATTTGGATCATGATAATGTATTGAAAAGGTGATCTGGGGAGAAAACAAAGCTGCCATACTCTTGCTGCATGTTCACTGAAAGCCACGCAAAACTCATTAGTAAGCTACTATTGGTATTTATAGCTTATCAGGGTAAACAGTTCCTTTTTGCAGGGCTCAAGTTGTAAGTTGCCATTATAATCAAAGAGCACAGGGTTCAGAAAGGCGGCCCAAAGTGGGAAGCTTAAAATTCGCTGTTCAGTACCACACTTCTGTCTCATCAAAATTCATGTTGCAGCGTTTCCTGGATTTTAGTGCTGTTTCATTCTACTTTCAGTATTTTTATCTCAAAGGGTAGCTACAGCAGTTTCTGAAGAAAAAATAGAGCAGCATGAGGAAGCATATCTCCAAATTACTATTTTTGAGCTTCTGACTCACTAGCTTTTTCTTCTTACTTTTTGGACAAGCTTGCCAAGTGCTAGGGTGTTGCAAATGTCAAATGTCATCACTCATTCACCATTATCTAGTTTAAAAGCCTGGCCTGCTTCAAACATAAAATCCCAAATTTATTGTCACTTACCAGCATTGTACCCTCATGTTCTTTTCTTCAACTGAAGTGTTGTCAGTATTGCCAAGTTCCCAAATTCAGTGATATTTGAGAGGATGGAGGCATATGTTTCTGAGATCTCATATTTTAGCCATTGTTACAGAGCAAAACCACCCAAGCAAATGCATTTATTTGGCAATGATATGAATAGTGGGCAGCAAATTGAGAAATTATTTTTCAATTTTCAGGAATATCCAGGCTCTATTTTCCAGATCATATAAATGACATATACCACCAGTGCCAGATAGGCTCTTTGTTCTGCTGTAGGAGGCAGGGCTGATTTCTTGTTATACATTAGTATCAGAAAAAAAGAACTGTTAGGTTAGCAAGTCTGCTTACATGGGAGAAGCCCATGGGTTCTCACTTTCCAATTTATGCATCCCAATCATAGCACAGACATTGTATGTACGGAATATATGTAGCCTTGGGAGTGGAGCTTCTCTGAGACAAAAGCAATGTTTACAATTCACTTATAAAAAGTAAAGGTGACAGAATGAGCCAGTATAAAAGCTGGAAGAGATCTTTTCTTCTGGACTATCCTGAACCCCTCATATCAAGTCTACCTTCTGCAGAAAGTTTCAAGAACAGCACTATGAAATCATGGAATTCCATCCTGCACATTAAAATAATTGAGACTATCAGGAAAAATCAAGGTTTTATGAACAAACGGACCTTTCTGGAGTTATACCAGAGATTTTTTTGGATTTACACATCTTAATTAAACCAACTTTAACTAAACTATTTTATGCTTAACACAGCTGTGATGGACTAGTCTCAACTCATATACCAATTCAAGACAGGAAAAGGAAGTGATTTTACATTACCATCTAAATGAGCTGTGTACATCCTTAACAACAGATATTGTTGAAATAAGAAAGCAAGCCTGCATAAAACATAAATCACGAATTATGGTTAACATGAGCAATCAGAACAATGCAGACAGAGTACTGAAACAGATACCAAGCTTTATGTACGATAATTTAAACCAATACCTAACTCCAGAAGATTAGAAAGCGTCTTGCACCTTTGATCGAGCTGATGGTGGACTTGAATTTCTTCAATGGAAATAGAAATATTCATCCTACTAAAATCATCTGCTTTCACCCTTACTGCAAAATAAGACAGAAATAACTGTCTAAACCTGCAAAATCAGGCAGAAGAATCACCTACTTCTACTTACACAAGTAGCATCTGCTGCAGAAAATGAAATTAATACCTCTACACCGTACAAACATTTCCATCCACCAGTTTCTTTCCACTAATGTCCATTGACTTATGTCAGAAAAAAATTCCCCACAGATTTCTTGTGTTTTCTTAGTCTGGGTACTTGAAATAGTGGAGGATAGATCACATTCAGCCTTAGTATTCTGTGCAGCCACAGTGGGGATAATAGACACAGCACAACATTCAGAGCAGTGCCAAGGTCAATCCCAGACTAGCTGAGCTATCAGACTTCCAGGCCACATCATTGGAGTGCTGCAAAGGGTTTTCAAATGCAAAACTTCCTCCTTCATCTCCTTAGCTTGCCTATCCTGGGAGATTGCTAGGGAACGTCTCCATTGGAAAAAAAAAAAATAGCCTCACTCTTTGTTGTCAGGTGAAGATATCCTGTTCATTTCTCAAGTCAAGTATCTCAGGAATCAGAGAAGTGAAACATCGTCTTGTTGTTCAAGCAGAGCCTTAAAAATTCCTCATTTATTTGCAACCACTTGACCAAAGAAAAGAGAGCCAGACTCCAGTGCTTTGGGCATCCAAAAGTGAGGGGAGTTAGGTTTCATCTGGACATTCCTGCCCCTTTCCTCTCATCAAAGATATGTCAGTTCATCCGGTCCTCTGAGCCACTTCCTCCTCCCTTTTCAGTCACCTGCTCACAGAGCGTTTTTGTCAGTAAGCCCAGTCTTCCTTGCACCATCTGGGGCTGTGCTCAAGGGGACCTTGCTGGGAGGTAGGCTAGAATATAACCACAAAGTGTGACAAAAGGAAGCTTCGAGGCATTGTGACCTGCTCAGGAGCCTGAGTTGGTGAACATCATGCATTTTAAGGATCTTAATGCTGATTTCAAGAGAGCCACAACATTTTCCCTCAGCAGGAGCTGTGTGCCTTTGCTGTGTGTCAGTGACCCAGAACTGGCTCCAAGTAAGCTGACAGGCCATTGCATTGAACTGAGTGGAGTCTTTCATCCCCACCAGCTAGCAGAGATGTGCACAAGTTGCTGTGCCCTGGCTGTGTGCAGTGCTGTGCTGACTTTGCTGCGCAGCTTCTCTGTCTGAAGCCAGCTCAAAGCCAGCCCAGGGAACTCTGCACTCTCAGCATCTGCACAGCATGGATGTGGCCTGCAGAAGCTGTTAGGACAGGAGTCCCAAAAGTGATGGGAAGAAGAGTTTCAGACTAGGCTGCAGGGAGGCCTTTAGTACTTTTATCACCTACACTCAACCCCAGCAGTACTTTGAAACAGGAGTAATATTTTATTTACTTACACATGTGTATAAAGGGTTCACAACAGCTCTGAATTCAAAGTCAGGTCCACCTGTTTCAGTCTTGTTATTTAATGTAAGCTTCCCTGAATAGAGAAGGACTCTGGGAATGTGGGCTTCACCTTCACCAGCCTTACCTACCCTCCAGTAGGAGTTGTGTAAAAGGAAATTTATTCTCATCAGGACTTTCAGGTGTGTGGGTGGTTCTAGGAATAAGCAACACCCAACCACAGAACAACCAGGAAGAGGCGTTATAAGCATATTGTGCCACTTTGTGGTCACAAAGATTATAAATTATATCTCCATAGCCAACCTGCTGCATTATGCCATCCTACTAGAGGACTTGCTATGCGGTGGGATCCGTGAGCTAGAAAATGAGCACTGCACACTGGCCTTCATGGCATGGTGAACACAAAAGCTCAGATTACAGAGTCTGCAATTGCAAACATTCAGACAATCAAATCTGAGGCAGACCTGTCACTCATCTTCCAGATATCCTGGATGAACTCTGTTGGAGTCATGAAATGGAATAGCTGGAGGAACATCAAAGTGCATCAGACATGTAGATAGAGAATTTTTGCATCTGCCTCCACAAAAAATGATGCTATGGATACTTTCTCATAACTCCATATGTAAAATTAAAGTATTTGTTACAGAATATGCAAATAAAACTTCTGAAATTCTTTTTCTACCATTGTAACAAGTTCTAGGTTCTAAGAGGGGTCATCAAAAGACAGGAAATTCACTGACAAGTGTGATAGACACTGCAGTCTCTGAAATAAACTGGTTTTAATGCCATATACATTGAACAAGACTATTGCACACAGCAATCCAGCTTTAATTTTACCTTCTTGCCAAATGCCAGACCAAACCACTGTTGGGGTGAGCACTTGATGACTGAAACAGATCTGACAGTACACAGAGAATCATGATACCTTCCCAGAACCATTTCCAACTTCAGAGATCCACTAATTTATTTGTTGAGCCGTTGAGCTATCTAAAACTTTAGGATTCTCAGCTGACACAGAAAAAGACAGCAGGGGAATTCTCACATAGAGAAAGTCATGGTATCTTCATGAGAAGTCAACAAAACTGGGCCAGCTTAAGTTTGTACCAGATGGGGCTCCAGTACTCTGATATTTATGTCATCATTGGAAACGAAGTTCCTGGAACAAATTTAATTTCTGTCTGCACTTGGTTAAAAGCTAAAACCCAGCTTTTCAGTTCCTATACTCCTTGTTGTATTAGTTATTAACCTGGAATCTGCTGTCAGCAAGGACTTTAAGCTGAGTAAAACCACTTCAAACAGAACAGATCACAGAGACTGCCAAATAATATCTGATGACATTTATGATAATTAACATAAAATGGCACTGCAATAACCCACACTGAAAACCACAGGCAGAGCCTAGATCTGTGCTTATAGAACTCAGAGGACAGGGAAAGTTCAGTCTCCTCACAAGGCTGTGAGGATTCTTCATAGCACCTTAAACAAAACATGCTGGAATTTCTCTGTTGCGTGTGGAAACAGGTACCTACTCAAACCATATCTTTAATTGCACTTGTTGGCTACGTCTTCATCCTCAGTTGTCTCAGGCTTCAGCTTCAGCTATCTCAGTCTCCACTTTTTTTTCCTTTACATCAAATGCACACTATGTTTCTAAGGAATGCAGCCATAAAATCCTGACAACTTTCATTCCTCTACATGCATTATTTCTTCATCTAAGTAACCCTCTGTCCCACTCTGTCCTTTCTCAAGATCAGATGTGGCAATCTGGTAAAGTTCCCCCTGTCTGGAAAAGAGGAAACAAAGGCCCTCCCATCTTTCAAAAAGGAAAATAATGAAGACACAGGGACACTACAAGGTCAGTCTCATCCTCTGTGCCTGGCAAGATCATGGAGCAGATCCCCCTGGAAATTATACCAAGGCACATGGAAAGTAAGAACACGATTGGTGACAGCCAGGATGGCATCACTGGCAGACTTGAGGGCCTTCCATGATGGGTGAGGGAAGAGTAACTGCTGTCATCTACCTGGACTTGTACAAACAAAGCACATGACACTGTCCCACAAAACATCCTTCTCTCTAAAGTGGAGAGGCCCAGAACATACCACAGTGGACAAGGATTTGGCTGGATGGTCCCACTTAGCACAGTCACTGGATCAATGTCCCAGTGGAGACCAACAACGAGTGCCATTCCTCAGGGGCTGGGGCAGTTTAACACTTGTGCTGGCTACATGGACAGTGGGACTGAGCACTCCCTCAGTGAGTTTGCCCACGACACCAAGCTTTGAGGTGCAGCGAACACATTGGAGAGAAGGGACCCCATCCAGAGGGACATGGACAGGTGTGAGAGCTGACCCTGCACAGGGCTTCAACAAGGCCAAGCACAAGGTCCTGCACCTGGGCCAGGGCAATCCCAAGCACCAACACAGGATGGGTGGAGAATAAATCAATAGCAGACCTGAGGAGAAACACTTGAGGGTGTTGGTGGATGAGAAGCAACGTCCACTTGCAGCCCAGAAAGTCAAAGATCCTTTTGCACAGCCTGGATGTGCTTGGCTTTCTGGGCTGTAACCAAAGCAATGTGGCCGGCAGGGCAAGCAAAGTGATTCTCACCCTCTGCCCTGCTCTGGTGAGACCCCACCTGGAGTCCTGTGTCCAGATCTGGAGCACACGACATAAGAAGGATGTGAACCTGATGGAGAGATCCCAGAGGAGGGCCATCAAAATGATCAGAGGGCTGGAACACCTGTACCGTAAAGGCAGACTGAGAGAGTTGGGATTATCCAGTCTGGAGAAGAGAAGGCTCTATGGAGACTTTAGAGCAGCCTTCATAATGGCAACCTGCTAGAGAGCTGGAGAGGGACCTTACAAGGGCATGTAGTAACTGGACAAAGGGGAATGGCTTTAAACTGAAAGAGTATAGGTTTAGGTTAGATATGAGGAAGAGATTCTGTTCTGTGAGGGTAGTGAGACACTGGAACAGGTTTGCCCAGAGAAACTGTGGATGCCCCATCCCTTGAAGTATTCCAAGGCCAGGTTGGATGGGGATTTGAGCAACTTGATGTAGGGAAAGATGTCCCTGTCTATGATAGGAGGGTCGGAAGTAGATGATCTTTCAACACAACAGTTCTAGAAATTCATATGAATTCTATGTCATGGGATCCTGGTTCTCAATATGTAACTTGGAGAAAGGTTTCCTGTGATTACTCATCACTTCTTGTGGCAAACTTCTGTTTTCTGTCATGACCTGCTACAGACTTCTCGTATCTCACTTCCCAAATTTTGCTGCCCTCAACCAGAAAGTTGATTCCAAAGTATCTTAATGATATCTTAAATAATTCTTCCCTAAAGTATCCAACTGTCTAATTTCTGGTTCTGAATTCATTTTATAGTAAAGATCTTCCATGATGACAACTTAAAGCTGGACTTTTCTTATTTAGAAGAGAGTTTGTTCGCTTCCAAAATCTCTCCTTTCCCATTGCTGTATAAGCATAAAAAATAAAAGATGCAATCTTGTATCCAGTACGCTACAAGTCTGTACATTTTCTACATCTTAATATCCTCTTGTCTTTGCATCAGATTTGAGCACCACTTCTTTTATATATGAGGCCTGACACTGCTTGTGGTTTGCCTGTTTCTCTCTCCAGTCTTCTTACCTTTACTTCAATAAACAGATCTTCTTCTCCATGCCCTTGTCTAAAATAAAGCAATGATGTCTATTCACATGCGTTACTAATCCTGCAGTCAATAGTAAATAGAAAATAAGGCAGTGTAACTGCGAATAGCATGCTGAAAATCTCAGAACAGTCAAGAGGAGTGTCAAAGCCCTATACTGAGTTTTAAAAATCAAGTGCATAAAAATATGCAGAACACCTTCCCACAAAAAGCGCTGGTTAATGAGATGTTCCTGGGACCAAGATAATCCATCTGGATTTTTGTTTTGCATTATTTTCTTTCTATGATCATTATCAGTCTCTCTTTTACTTATTTGCATAAGACTTTAATTCCCACTCCTCTGTTTCAGTGGACATCAATGCAGGTCATTTTGGTACACCAGTATGAGCAAATAAAACTACCAGAACATCAGACTGCAGTCACCAGAACAATGTAAATACAGTGTGCAGTCCTAGCACCTGAGCATTTCATTTCCTGCCACCTTTGATCTATTTTCTGTCTTTTCCTCTTATGTCTCTGTCCCTACTTCTAACTGTTCTAACTTTTAATAGCTTTTAATGGCTATTCTGACTTTTTAGTAGCTTTTAATAATTTAGGCCTGTTCTTGGTGACTGACAACTGAATTGTACTGGGGAAATGCTGTGGCTTAGGAAAGGAGAGGAAACCCAGGGTCTGAAATTATTGTATCAGTGAGGAAGTGGAGAAACTGATACAATATTATTTTAAAAGAACCCACACAAGTGTATTCTGCAAAAACACAACCCCCAAACATATTTTTTAGTGAAAGATGTGGGCGACATTCCATTTCTGGTGACAAGTATTTAACATAGACCTTTCATTCTGAAACAGCTTCACCTTTCTCCTCTGAACGAGGGCAAGTCTTTTCTTCATTTTGATTTCAAGACTGTAACTATTACCTGTCGTTATCCACAATAAATGTTGTTTCCATTTTATAAATTCATAGACAAGGAAAAAAGAAAAGCTAAATGACAATCATCACTTCTCTTTAAAATACTGTTTCAACCTTATATTTTTGAGGAAGCTTTTCCTCAAAGAACACCCCAGTTTCTTATTCAAAGACAGTATTTTCCTGTGGAAATTTTCAGTAGAATTACTATGTTGCCAGTAGCAGAGTGAGCCACAGGATTTTGCAGTTCTTAATTCACCCCATACAGGACTAACATAATACACACACGTGCTTTACCCAAATCCTTCTTGTCTACACAAAACTCCTGTCTGCCCAATTTGTGTTCCCACACTGCTCAGTGTCTTCCCTACGGTACCAACATTTATGCTGCTTTATGCATCCCATTTCTTTACTCTCACCACATCCATGGGCTTGTTCCTCTCGTCTCCATGAAGCACCTCCATCTTTGCCAGCACTTGGCAAAAAAAATTGCAAAAGGAATGAACCTTACTAAACTTTGAAAACATGTCTCTGTGCACCAAGAGTGCTTCAATTCTTTACAGCTTCTAGTACCCATAAAATTTATGGTGTTGCCTGGTGAAATTTCAGCATACAACTTCTCCACTGCTGCTCACTGGAAAGCCCGTCCTCTGGGATAACATATTTAAGCAGTGAGGGGGAAATGCCCAAGCAACTTCACCTGGTAAAAGGAGTGAGAATGTGTGAAAGAAACAGCCCTGCAGACACTGAGGTTGGAGAAGGAGGGGCAGGAGGTGCTCCTGGTGCTGGAGCAGCGATTCCCCTGCAGCCCATGGTGCCGACCATGCTGAGGCAGCCCTGCAGCCCATGGGGGTCCACAGTGGGGCAGAGATCGACCTGCAGCCCATGGAGCAGCCCCACACTGGAGCAGGTGTATGTCTGAGAGGAGGCTGTGAACCCATGGGAAGCCTGCTCTAGATTAAGGGCACATAATACTAGAATATTTATTGTTTTTGTCGTCTAGAGAAAAACGCAATTTCAGTTGCGCCAAAAAAAAAAAAAAAATTTCTTCAATATTTTGACTTTTGTACAGATTTCTGCCCCTTTCAAATTAGATCGGTTTCTAAACAAAAGCATCATTTAAATGGGAAGTATCAGTGTTTCGTTTTGGAAATATTTAATGTTTTCATGTTTCAGCCCTCCAGAATGAGACATTCTGCAATTTCTCTGGAAACCGGTGAAATACAGCATCCCATATTCACAATATTTTCAGATTCTGAAAAAAATGAGGTTTGGATTTGTAATATTCTAGGTGACAGGGGTGGGGATGGAGCAAGGGTACACCTACAACTTCTTGAAGAGTTCACAAGGCCTGAATGTAAAAGTTCACATGAGGCTGTGTATATATATGAGAAGTGTAGAATTCCACGTGCTAAGTAAGTACTTAAGAAATAAATAACAGAAAATGTAACTTACTGAGAAGATTTAAGACAGCTTTTTTTTTTTTTTTTTAAGGAAGACATGTGGAAGAATTTTCTTGGAGGTTGTGCCAAAGATGTGATAATGAAGTAGCAGAAGTAAAAATAGTGGGAGACATGAAGAATAAGTCTCTCTCTAAATTCCATAAGATTTCCTTTTAGATATTAAACTCATCATTGAATAATCTCCTCTGCTTTCTCCTCCTCTGAACTCTGCTGCAGGGCTTATCTTCACTCATCAGCCTCCTCAGGAGAGCCAATGAACGGAAGGCAGAATTGCTCAGCCTGTTTCCTCAGTGTTTGCCTGGGTTCTCAGCACAGGAAGCTCTGAAAAGTGCTCTGAAAAGTCAGAAAGAGGAACCTCTCCAGCTTTGAGGAGCCAGGCAATCAGGAGCATGCACAGCTAAAGGAGAGGCATGGGAGAGGGGCAGAGGAAACACTGACACTTGCTACTGAGGATGTACTGGCAAGCAAGAAATGCTCCACATGACCACAGTTAAGTTGGTGGAGGGATGGATGGAGTGACGGAGCTGCCCATGAAAGCAGGAACCAACATGAAGATTGCTGGGAAGACTGTGTATGTTTTTGTGCTGCTCTTCATTACCATGGTCATGACATTAGCAGGTGAGTCTAACTGGGACCAGTTGGCCATTGGGAAGTAAGAATAGGACAGGTGCACAGCTCCTTTCTTTCTAAAAAAGCTATAAATAATTCTGTGGCTTGTATTAAATGCTAAAAAATACGAGGCACAATTAAGATGTTTTCCCAGTACCCTCTCCTGCTCTTCTTTTCTTAGTGGTCACAAGGCTGACAGGTATTTTACCCCCGTGACTTCCATGTAGGCAACTATGTAGTGACCCTTAGCTGGGAATGTACAATTTGTCACAAATAGCCTTTTTACTGAGACATCCAAATCCACATCATCTGAGAAACCGAGCCTTTTGATACACAAAAAATATGCCTCGGAACTTGAAGTTTCTAGACACATATGTTCCACTGAAGAGAGACTGCAGGAACTTCAAAATAGGGCAAGGATCTCTTGTGTCTTTTGGAGGAGTAGTGGAAGGTCTCTGATATTCTGATAGAGGAGAGCAGCTTCTGGAATTTCGTTCTAAGGGGCATGACCAGTATCAGGATGGGAAAGGCTTTTGTACCAAGGATAATGGCAGTCCAAATTTTCTGTCTTTTAGTGTAGTTGACTTTGGTTTAATACAGTTTACCTACAGCAGTTAATGTTTCCCACATACTGCTCATTTGCATTTTTAGAGCTTGTGCTCTTCCAGGCACCGTACAGCAATCCAGGGATTTGATAATGGAATTATGGATTTGAAGAGGAGTTCCAGAAACCTAAACAGTTTCCGTATAGGAGGAGGAAGGCAGATAGGTCCGTGAGATCCAAATTAAACATTAACATGCATGTGTTCATTCCTATTATGGACTGATAGAACTCAACTACATGGACATGAGTTACTTCATTCCACTTGGTCAGAAAACAAAAATATCTCCTTTGTGATATTTTAAATCAAAACAGATGTAGTCATTGTTGGTGGGGACGAACACCCATCTATAATGTGTTTGGTGTGATAGTGAGGGATTCTAAATAGTTGCTTCAGTGCTACCCACTGGAAAAAAATGAAATACTTATGAACATTATGGAACTTTGGATCACTAACCTCACAACAAGCACACTGGTGGTAAAAGATCTGTTCCTATTCTGTAGGCAAAGACTTAGATCAATATAGAATACTGAGGAACTTGCTCAAGTTCATGCTGATTGATTATGATAGCATCAGAGACAGTCTACATTTTTGAAGACATTTGCTCAAAAAGTAAAGGAGTGTGGATACACCACAGAATGTTGAAGAAAATGAGGAGAAAATGGGGAATGCTACTGGCAAAAATTATTTTTAAAAAATCACTTTTCTGCAAATATTAAAAAAATAATAATCTAGTGATAAAAAGTGGGGAGTTTTCACTCTAAGGTATTTGGATTTTAACTTCTTGGTATCTTGGTTAACCAGTTATGTTGCCCTTCAAAGAACATAGAAAAAGATGTTCCATTAAAATCTAATTCCACTCCTGAAACCTCTTCCCCCAACCTGCTCCCAATAAAAAGCAGCCTACATTTCAGCTAGCACTGCTCCTAACCTTGTTTCCTTAGAGCATCAGCGTGGCTCTTCTGAGCAAGATCTAGTGGCAAGGGTTTTTTCCTTCAGAGATCACAGACTAAATACATCAAGCTGAACCAATGTGCATATTCTAAGGAATGTGCAAATAATTTTAGTTCATTGTTGCATGAAGCTCAGAAGGAAATATGTCCCCCTTCTGAGGACTAGCACAAGCTACTCTGAAAGAAATAAAGTTGTGGAAAACTTTTTGTATGCAACCAGACTTTATCTCCATTAACATTTTCCTTAACATTTCCTTAGCTTGTTGTTTTGTGTGATTTGGTTAGTTTTTATCAGAGCAGATGGGACAGCTCAGAAGAAAGGCTGCGGCTGCTTCCTAATTTGTCATAGCTAGATCTGCCCTCAGGTAGAGTTGGATAGTAATCTAATGAAGCAGCTGGGACACGATCTCTACTAAAATTCCTTTTTTGACAACCCGCAGTAGCAGCACTGAAAAAGACACAAGATTAAAATATTTTTGGTAATGCTCTGAAGATTTCTTTAGTTTAACTAAGCGCGCACAACACCTCAAGGTGTTGCGTATACTCCAAGGGAGAGTGGTAAGAACAAGCAAGGTCTTCCATGGGAAGTCAATGCAATAAATCTCTTTTCATTGAAGTAACATTTGCAGCATTTGACTGGTTAAATCCTGCCTCTGTAGTTTATCCTGTGACAATGGATATGTCCAAGTGCTTCACAGGAAGATGCCAGAAATCCATTTTAAATAATGAGGTGCAATCCCTATGGTTGATCAGTTTTATCAATAGTGAAAAACTGAACTCAGTGACATTGTGCTGGAATAATAGACTATGAGGTGAAAAAAAGTAAAGCTGACTTACAGAGCAACCTAGCTAAGTTCAAGTTTGCCTGCATACATAACTTCTTTGAATGTTACTGCTTTCATTTAGATACAAAACAATCATAGCCTCAAAAACCCTATTATGGTAAGCTTACATTTGTCTCCATTTCACTATTTACTGTTCCTTTGCGACTGTCTGCTGGATTCACTTCTTATACCCTAAAAACATCTGAATCCAAGCAGCCTGTTTTTCTCATCCAAATACTTTAAAAATAATAGCTTTTCTTAGAACACATCTAAATTGCCATAGGACAATCTTCCAAGCACATTTTTATGACACCAACAATTTCCTTTTGCTGTGGTCCAAATGCAGAGCGTGTTTGTGTCTGAACTTGTCTGCTTTCAAAACCATGGAAGGAAGGAAGTTTGGTCTTCCAAACTGATCACATACTTCATGACTTACAAAGCAAGGAGAATTTCTTTCACTGTGAGTTCACTTCTAAAGGTACATGCTACTTAATATATTTTATAGGTAGAGGTGCAGTCATTCATAATAAAAAAAACATACAGCGTTTTCTTATGCTGCCTTATCTTGGTATTGAATACGACAATGCTGGGATGAAAACTGCAATGCTAAGGGTAAGCACTAAACAAGGTATGACTGAGATTTTAACTATATAAAAATGGGGTCAAAAGTATGTTTTCACACTGTTCCTGTCTGCTCTCTGCATAGTATGAAAAAGAAGGTACACAACCTACAGTTTGCAGACAATGATCTGGTTTTGTTTAGAATAGTAGGAAAATGCTACTTAAGCATAAGTGAAGAGTACTTGTTTTATTTTTCTTCTGACATGGCCAAGAGTAAAAGGCCAAATTCAGCACCTAGAAAAAAAAATAAAGCATTCAGTATCAGTTCCTATACTGAGAACTGGAAGCACTTTGTTACACATGGTGTCACAGTCCTACTCTGAAAGCAATACTACCCAAGGCACTTTGACATCTAGTACAAATCCTTTCTACCCTCATCTAGTCCAGCTCATAACCTGCAAGGCAGAAAATCCACTTACTTTGGACAGTTCAGAAGTAGCAAAGGTCAAATTTACAGCCAGACCAGTATACTGTGTGAGAATTTATTAAGTTCAGTGATGATTTATTATCAGCTGAGGATTTGGTCAACTGAGCTTGTTCGCTAAACTGTGTGATGTAAGAGCCAAAGTGAGGGATGTGGGGTTCCAGGTGGCTCTTTTAAATGATGTTTATCCAGATGATACAGCAATGCACGGGTCATGGGTGACAAGAGCCCAGCCCGCAGCAGTCAGCATCAGCTGTAGTCTCGTCTGAAGCCAAATCTAGTTCTGGTTACAATGTATTATATACTTTTCATTGTAAAGTATCTTAATACATGGCAACCAATCAATACTTTTACTATTACCTATAGCCCATCATAAGTACTAAAATTACCATGTTCATGTTACTATTTTCCAATCACAAAAGGATGGTATATTACAGTTTAAGCTAGAGGTAATTTTCTAGTTTTCTTGCAGTGGAAAATGTTGAGACCTTTCTTTCTACTTGTGACATGGTATTTTTGTTTGCCTGTGAAAATCTTTTAGCTGGGTAAGGACATCTTTCGTTTGAGGTGGTTTTATCCTTTGCTCTGAGCTATAACCCCCTTCCAACTCACATACTAACATACCTTTGGCCTTCTTAGTTATCCAGTAAGACTGGCTCAGCAATTCTTCTATATCAAAACTTGCTATCATTTCTATTCCTTCTTCAGATTCTACATTCAAAGATCTTTCTGTTGAACATACATATCTGTGAGACCTTCCTGTCAAATCCTTGTCCTTCCTAACAACACGACTCTGACACATTTTTTAAACAACAATTAATTACTTCATTTAAGAATTGTAGCCGTCCTTTTTTAATACACCGTCGTATTATATTGAGACATAAGCTATTTACGTGATGATAAATTACTGAATCACTGGATCAAATTGCAGGCATTGTATTAGAAAACACCTTTCGCAAACAATTTGAACACCAGAACAAGTACCCATTTTACTGAAAGGCTGGTTTTAATACTGATTAAGGCATGGTTCTTTATTCTACTTTCCCTTCAAAATTTGTTGTACTACCTTGTTCTTATTATTATGACATTTTTCGCTGCTCAATTTCAGGACACATCTAACATTGTACTCATCAAGGTCAACTGGTTCTTCTCATGTGACATATCAATTCTTTACACTACTAACACTGTGATCTTCCTGCTTTCAACAAATTTTCCTCACACGCTCCTGATACAGCCAATGCCATTCGTAATAATGTTGAATGGAAATATGGCAAAAATCCTCCCGTGAGAAATGTTATCAGCAAACTACTTTCAACCTGGCACCTCCATTTAACTGCCTTTTCTTTCTCTCCTTAACCCAATTCTTTATCCATCATGTAGCTGTCCATTTATTCTTTCAGCTTAATTTTTTTCAAGAGGACACTCTATCAAACACATCTCTACCTAAGTGAGCTTTAGCATCTTTTCATTGCCTTCAAAACCAGCTGTATTGGAAGACTGCTTGAAAAGATACTGGAGAAAGCTTAGAGAATTGAAAGATCATTGAAAAATTACACACTAGGAACTGGCAACTGCAAAGGTGTGTTCCACCTCAAATGGGAAGACTGAAACCTTGAGATCACTATTGGCTGCTATCATTGTCCTCAGCCCTCTACAATATATAAAGCCATGTTGAATCTTAAAAAATCCAGCCATGCTCTGAGCACTTCGTATTGTAAAACCAAGGTCAAAGTGCATGAGGTTACTACTTCAGCTTGCATGAAACAGCAAGAAAGAGTGACAGTACTGGTGGCAAGAAAAGTACTGCAAGTGGCATGGCCGTGGTAACAGAAAAGAAAAATGTCAAAAGAAGAACAAAGAACAAAGTAACAATTTGAGTATGAGGACGAAAGTGATTTGTGAAGATAAGGAAAAAGCCTAACTAGAATGAAATTAGAATAGAACATCTTTTCAATGAATAATGATAAGTATGGATAAAACAGTGAGTGTGAAACTAGCAGCAAAGGTATAAGTCTTTCAATGTGCCCTTTTAAAGATACATCCGTGCTGAAAAAGCTGTGATCTAAGTTTCAGGAAATGGAGTCATATGAGCTTAGGTCAGCTATTTGATGCATTTCTATAATGAAAATTACTACTACCATCTAACTACTTACTTCTCACCCAAAACACAGGGGTGGTTTTTAGCTTACACTCCATCCTGTGCTGTTGTGACTGTGTTTTCCATGTCACAAAGCTACAGTACAGAAGAATCTGCCAGTGCCTTAGCAATTCCTACGCTAGCGCAAAGCACTTCTATTTATCTTTCATTTCATTCCAGACAAGCCTGCTGGGTGTCACAGGAACTCTGTGGCAGTAAAAGGGGAAAACAGATGCAGAACACAGACTGATATCTGAACTCTTCCAAGCATCCGGTGCTGCTTTTTTGATTAGGACTTGCTGTGACTCATACACTGCATTCATTCCAAGATACAGTAATTGGCTGTGGTATGACCATTGTTTCAGTTCATTATATCTCTAAGTTTAATAGCTGCAGGGGGTGTAGGGGGAAGATGCATCAGAATGCTCGGGTAAATTGCTACTGTAAGAAATAAAGAATCAATGGAAAGTCTGAGAAAGATGTCTGAGAAAGTAAAGCAGTCTCTTTATAGTGCAAAAACTCTTTAACAGTTAAATTTTGCAAAGAGGCTGTAATGGAAATTGAGGCAATAATAAGTTCTACTGTGGTTTAAAACCTGCTATGAAGAATAAGAGAGGCTGGAAATCTTTTTTGTTTGAAAACAACCAAAAGCACTTTCAGCCTGTGTAGCAGTCTCTGATTTTGCAGTGATTCCCCTCAAAAGTTTAGTGGCTTCACAATCAAATGTTCTTGTTTTTAAAACCTTTCTTCTGTTAGTGTGAGAAAGTCTCTGAGAAACAGGAGGAATGATGAAATAAGTGATACTGCAAAGAAGCTGGTGCAACTAGTTGTTCATGAGAACTGTCAAACACACTGCATAAACCACACTGCAAAAAACGGAGCAAAGTCTTTCCCTCAATCTTTTCAAATTACAGTAATCTTACCATGACAACAATAACCAGGACATTTTTGAAACGCAAATGTGAACTCCTCATCTGAGTTTGTTTTTTCCTGAGAGAGGATATGTCCATTCTGAAATATAAAAGTAGAGTCTGTCAGTGCATTGGAATGTACACTCAATGCCCTGCAATAGAGCTTGAGAAACTTCTCAGACATGGCTTCAAGTTTTCTGCAACAGTCAATGAGAGACAATGAGAAATGGCATAATTAGATAGATTTCAGAGGCTGGAGTCTAATTGGAGGACCTCAGTCTAAAGGCCTGCTACTATCAGATGAGTCTCCAAGGTGAAACCTGATCACAATGGATTTGCATTCACAACCAAAATAAAATGGTTCAGTCTGGTGCTGTACAGAACTCCCAGAACCTGACTCATCTGTTCTCCACATCAGTGTGACAGACAGCACGCACTCCTGTTTTCCCGAGCTCTGCTCTTTCCGGCTAACAGAAAAAATGATTGCTGTTTTCCAGAGTCAACTCAATTGTGAAGAACATGACTGAAAAGATGTGATTTACAATAAATATGTGACCATTCATTTAATCTCTCTTGTGTGCAATGGAACAGCTAACAGTGCTGACATTTAATTACCATCCTGAGTTAGCACCGGACCAAGATGAGCTCCACAGCTCACACCTCTTCAAATCACTTGTCCTCTGCAGGCCCACAGAGGATGAGGCCTTTGATGCCCTAATTATCACCTTTTTCAACCACAGCAAGCTGTGAGTTCAGCTCAGCTGAAAGAGGAGATTTCACCTTGAGAGATGCAGCTGTGCAATGTGCTGGTTTGTTTCTCAGCCTTTGAGTAGATAAATTCTGATGTGGATGCCATGTATTTGCCTTAATGCACTGGCCATAAGCCATTTAGTTTTCACAGAGGAAACAGTAGCAAATGAGTTTTAGCCACTTTGCAGCATGGAAACACCGTTCCAGAACACAGTGGTGTGGTGAGAGGTCTGAATTAAAACACTCACAGCACTGAACCTTTTCTCTTTAACAGAATGGAATACTGTGCTGGGGTTTGGCAGGGATAGAGTTAATTTTCTTCACAGTAGTTACTATGGAGCTGATTTGTGCTGGAAACTGTATTGGCATCACAGGGATGTTTAGAGCAGTGCTTACACAGAGCTTACAAGGCCTTTCCTGATTCTCACACCACCAGTGAGTAGACTGTGGGTCCAAAAGAGCTGGGAGGGAACACAGCCAGGACAGCTGACCCCAGCTGTCCATTGGAATATTCCAGACCATATGGCGTCATGCTCAGGACATAAAACTGGAGGAAGAACAAAGAAGGGATGCTTGGAGCTATGATGTTTGTTTTCCCAAGTCCCCCTTATGCATGATACAATCCTGCTTTCCTCGAAATGGCTGAACACCTACCTGCCCTTGGGATATTTTGTTTTTCTTGTATGCACAGTTTTGCTTTACCCATTAACCTGAGTTTTCTCACCTTTCTGATTGTCTCCCCATCCCACTGTAGGGGGAGTCTGCAAGAGTGAGCCAGCATCTGTGTGCAGCATTGTTGCCAGCTGGGATTAAACCACATTATTAATTACAGTAATTTCATGATTTTAAGCTGCACAATTTTGACTAAAATTTTGATCCAAACCCAAAGTGTGGCTTATAATCATGTGCGGCTTATATACGGACAAAGAACGAAAAGTTGCTGTTTTAGTTTGGAGGACAGGTGTCTGCTGAGAAAGGCAGGATCTTCTCTTTGAAATGGAGAATGTAAACCCCCTCCATCCAAATTATTACAATTTTGAAATCAAGAGGCTTTCAGGCAAAGATATGGGAATTAGGAATAACAGTTCTTTTCTAGGGAAAGTAAAATAGAAATACAGTACTACAAAGAAACAAACTCCAAACCCTGACAAAGTCAGAGTACAACCTGACACCCCGTCAGGCAGGGTGTTGGTAGCAGTCCCATTAAATGGTGGCTGCATCCTCCTGCAGGGACAGATGTGATTCTGTTGAAGCAGTGCTGCTGCAGAAGGTGCAGTTTCCCTCTGGAGGTCCAGTGGTGATGTGGAGAAATCTGGTTTTCCTCTGGAGTCCACTGGAGAAAGGGGTTCTCTTAGTGTCCTAAAACCTCTGTTTTTATTTTGGTAAGAAATGTTGGGCTCTTCCCCCTGGCTGGAGCAACTTCCAATGGGATGAAGTAATTTTATCAGTCCCACAGTGGGACTCAATAGGACATTAGCAGAAAATGACTCGCTGGAGGAAGGATGGGTTGTGAAAAGATAAAGAACAATGCCCCGCCTGGTTTCAATGGATGGCTCATTAGCAGAATATCTGCCATTGAGATAAGGATCACTGCCCCCACCCTCAACAGATGGTTATAGAACAGATACCTTTTATCACACTCTGTATTGTAACGTGTGGCTTATAATCAGGTGCGACTTATGTATGGAAAATAAATGAAAATGATGCCAACATCCGGAAATGTGCCTTATAATCAGATGCAGCTTATAATCGTAAAATTACTGTAAATATTTCTGTTTGCTTAGTTATCCTGCAGAATAGACATACACCCTCTAGGTTTAGTGAAATTCCCAGAGGAAAGGGGGAGATTGTGTCTTCCCTCAGAGCTGCTGAGTACATATCCAAGAGCACAGGCTGGGGCAGGCAGCGTTAGGACGACAAAGGGAGAAGACCAGGAGACCTTGGCAAAGGACTTGATTGTAGCAGACCCACAAGAAGTCATGGAAGTGAGAGAAAAGGAGCTCAGAGGTGATCATGTAAAAAGTGTGCAACCTGACAAGTCAGCCAAAGCTTGTGAAGTAGAAAAGAAGACTCAGGGAAAAAACCTGTTCTTTAGAGACAGAGGGAGCAGAGGAGATTTATTTTTAGGACGTTTACTTTCATGAGTAAAGCCAGCAATTCTGTGTCCCCTGCAGAACTGTCACTCTCTGGCATATTGATTTATGTTCCAATAAAATATATTTTAGGTACTTATATGGCTTTTGTTATGCTCATTAGAAAGAGATAGCAGAGTATGTCCAACTTCAGTTCAACATGAGGAAATGCTGGAGGAAATGCTAAGGCTGACCAGGAAGAATAGAATAAGGATGAGGATAATTTCTATTTAAAGAACTGCCTTTGTGCTTGGAGGTCCCATAGCTATTTACATGTTAACTTCTGGGAATATACAATTTGGATTGCTTCTGAATAAAGCTAACTCTGTCGTAAAAACTAACAAGTTTTGATATTTCCTGAGATGATATTTTACCTTGAAATAGAAAGATCATCAGAAACTTCTGTAAAAATAGATGTAATTTTTTCTTCATGGTGTATAAGCTTCCCATCAAGTATTAACCAGACCCAGTCCTGTTTAGTTTGTGAGTCACTTCAAAGTCACTTCAGAAACACAAATCAACCAAACCCTTAAGGATTTTTGGCAGACACATTATTTTATAAAAGAAATCAACAGATCATGTTTCTAGCAGCATGCCCAAAAGAAGCAAATCAAGCACCAAAGTTCATAATTAATAATTACACTAATGCTGCTTACCTGGACTCCAGTAATAAAAGAGGCCAGTAAAGTGAAGACAGTTTGAACTTTTATAATAGTGAGACCTCTTTGTAAAATGCAGGGGATACAGGGGAAAGATACAGGGGATTTCATAACCCTTCTACAAATTTTCTGTAAACCTAAAATTGTATTTAAACTTGATTCAGCAGATTTTAAGCTTTCTGATGTGGTTTCTTTTTTGATGTCAATGGTACCTGACCTAATTCATTCAGAGGAGAATATGACAGAAAGGCATAGCAAAAAGCATCACTTTCACTGCCTCTTTCTTTACAGCCTTGAAGCATGAAAACCCATTATGTTGGGGAACTTTTACATTGCAATGAGCTGCTTAGGAGATGCTGAGTTGAAAGACAAGTAACACAGTGCTGCTTTAGTATGTAAATGAAAGTGTATGCAGTTGAATATGCACAACACTGTCATTCTTGCTCAACATTTGCAAACATTATCCAAAAAACCCACCCAGCTCCAACACATGGGCTGTTTGAGTGCTTAGGTTTGCTTAGTCATTTTTAGATGAGGTCTGCATTACTCTGAGCTCTGGGGCTCTCAGCAACCTTAAATAGGAGACGGAACACTTTGTTGTCCAATTTTCAGAGACACTAATTGAACTCATCCAGAAACTATCACAAGACAAAAGGATTCTTTCAGTTCCACTCCTGGTAAAATCATCTGAGTTTAAAACACACACCTCACACTTTCTTGGAATGCCATTAAGAAGAAAAATGCTTGTCATTTAAAAACACCTCCAGAGTAATAATGCACCACAGAACACTCTTAACAGCTGAACTGACTTCACCCAAAGGATACTTAATGCTCAAAATGAAAAGGCAAAATCCTTTAAAGGAATATACAAGAAGTTAAAATGCAGTGAACTCTGTTCATTTTGCAAGTCAGAAATAATTTCCCATGAATTCAATCAAATAAAACCAAAAGTAGCTGATCTGGAATGATTCATTCACCTAGATTCAAGAAGATAATGAAATTTCAGATGGTATTATTAAGGTAAAACCAACTGTATTTTTCTCAAAGAGACTAATAGTAATGATTTGACTAATTGCAGAAAGTTGACGCTCACTAAGACCACTTCTTACAGTATTGTGAATGTTCAAGAACTGGTATTCAAAATGTGCTGGACAGCAGAAATAATATAATCCCAGATCTGTGTAAGGGGTAGCAAAATCTAACAAATTCAAATCTCGTTCTATGGAGAAAGACTGACAAGGGTTTGACTAATTATGCAAATATGAATCTTCTAATTCTTTGCATATCGCAGATGAACTGTCAATTGCTGCTTTAGAGTATTTTGCCTGTAAGTTTTGGGGAGGGGGTTAATATTTTGGGAATAATTTGTGAAAATCTTATCTGTCAGTACCAATAAGATTGGTTAACTTTAGCTGTCCAGATTAATGCAGGTTTTGAAATTGTACACTGATTTTCTCCTCACACACACACTGCCACTAAAACCATTACTCAGCCAAAGGAAAGAGCAATTCATGTTCCGCCAGTGACACAGAGAACTGAGAGATCAGTGGTTTACTGTCCAAAGGTTTAATGGCCACCTACTAAATGAGTGAAGTTGTAAACAGAAGTTTGCTTGGACTACAGCTATGGGTGTTACTCCTACAAACCCAGTAATTGTGAAGTTTCATTCACATACACTGTGCAATTTCAGGATCACTTGCTTTGAAGACAACACTAATGCACATATAAGAAAACCCTGAGACATGAGGCAAAATCCTTTCCTCCTACACAGAGTTCCACCAGTGTTATGTGTGCCTGTGCAACACCTGAGACATGTAGACAAGGCCTTTGCTCACAGTGTTGGATTTCATGTGAATGCAGAATTTGTTTACTTTGATGCCAGCTACAGTTGGAGAGAAAAGTCACTATCATGTGGCCAGATACTATAGTCATATTTCTGTATTTTGAGCCCTGTGAGCAACCCACTGGAGGATTTGCAAATACAAGCACAGCTTTTGGATGCGGAACTCTAAAGACAATGGGCAGGAGTAGAGTCCTCCTCCAGTATCCAGTCTTATCCACTGAGATGATCCTCAGTGGGAAGTTTGTATTGCAAGGGTTGGCTGTGATAATCCACATTATGTTGGCTCCATAATCCAGAGCTCTAATAAGAGATGACAGACAATGTGCAGATAAGCACAGACATGGCCCCACACTTGTCTCTAGCACTGCAGACATTTTCCTGTGAAGTTCAGACCACAACTCCTGGGCTACTCCTCACACATTCTCTTTTTCTCTCCTCAGGGGACAACATAGTGATGACTGTGGGTGACAGCTCAGTTCTCACCTGCCTTATCAAAGGAAAGATAAGTATGCTAACATGGACAATAACCCCCAAGGTTGGAGGCCCTTGCACCTTGGTATACAGGATTGATACAAACGTGACACACAGAACAAACTGCAGTGACAACATAAACTTGACATTCAGAGCAGGTCTGGCTCCTGCCCTTTTGATAGAGCAAGTGGGAATAGCCCAGGAGGGAAATTACCTCTGTGACACGGCATCAACAGAAGGGAATTTCCGCAGGACGTACAATCTGACCGTGCTGGGTAAGGAATGCGCAAAACTGGTGCTTTCTTTTTTAAAATTAAAGAGGGTAGGGTGAGATTAGATACTAGGAAGATATTTGGTATTGTGAGGGTAGTGAGGCACTGGAACAGATTAACCAGAGAAGCTGTAGATGTCCCAATGTTAAGGGCCGAGTTGGGTGAGACTTGAAGCAACCCAGTCTTGTGGAAAGCGTCCCTTTGCATGGCAGGGTGGTTGGAACTAGAGGATCTTTAAAGGCCTTTCCAACCTGTGAATTCTATGATTCTTGATAGGTATAAACTCGTGCATTTCATTGGGAGTATCTCTGTGTCTCCTTTCTCCTTATTTCCCGTAAGTCTTCTCCCTTCTGGTGTTCCCTTTTTCCACTGTCTAGTTAGACGTGACAGGTGTGAAGCAATTTCTCATGTACACGCAGAGGATGTGAATGGCTGTGAGAAGGCTCAACTGGATGGGAAAGAGTTGTACAAAAGGGAAAAAGAGACCTGTTCTTGGTCTCTTGTGCTTTGGGCCCATGTTGATGCAATGGGATGGGATGGGATGGGATGGGATGGGATGGGATGGGATGGGATGGGATGGGATGGGATGGGATGGGATGGGATGGGATGGGATGGGATGGGATGGGATGGGATGGGACAGGACCTCCAAACTTATTCTCCACTTTTCACTGGGTTCATTCTGGGTGGAGAACAAGAACAGCCCAACCCAGCTGTGCCAAACTAACTCCGTGTGTCTCCCCTTGCTGGTGCTTTGCAGTGCCCCCGAAGCTGAGCCTGTTCTGTGATGAGCAGGGTAGCCCTGTGTGCGAGGCAGCGGTAGGGAAGCCGCCAGCTCAACTCTCGTGGATCCCAGAGAGCAGCTCCAGTGCAAAGGAAATGTGCCACAACAATGGGACAGTGACTGTTTTCAGCACGTTCACAGCATGCAGCACCAATTTGACCAATGAGACCACCTGCATCGTGTCCCACCCAGCTGGGAACTGGAGCCAGTCCATAGCCTGCTGTTCCTCAGGTGAGCTTCCCTTTGTGTGTTTGATATTCAGAGCCCTATTCAGCTTTGTCAGCTCTTGTTCCTTCTAGGAAGGGAAGTCTCTAAAAGATACAGAAACCTCCAGTGAAGTCCTATAAAAACAAGAATATCATCCCAGACTGCCTTTGGCCAGGAACATCACCAGCTTGTTTCGATTCCGGACACTGTTTCCTAAGGCTTTCTTCCCTAAGAGGGATAAGTGTGGTAGTTTTCTTTTGATAGTGGAAATGCTTTTGGAAACAGAGAGAAAGCACTTGTGATCTTTGTGTTCGAATAATCATTTGGAATGAGACTATTAGGTTTTGGTTTTTTAAAATGCAAGTTTTACTGTCATGGTAAGAGAGATGAAGAGCTAAGTCTTTAGTGGCTAGTAGTAAAAGATACATTCCTTCATTCCAAGTTCTGAATGTCTGACACTGTATGACCACTGTTGCTTGGTTTTCTTGTTGCTTTTGAGAATACATATGACTACTGAGAAGCACTGAGTCCTTGAGAGGAATTCAGGTGTGGCTTCGTGAAAATATACTGAGTGACCATTGTGAGATTTGTGGAATCTACTTTTGCCTGTGACACAGACTCCATTTGTGTTTCTCAGTGAAGTTTTATTACTAACTGTCCCTTTTACTGAAGGACATTCTGTTTGTTTTACAAGTATGCTGAAAATGCATGCATGTGCTAAAATAACTTCAATCTTCTACTGAAATAACACAGAAACTGAGAAGAAGATAAACTGAAACTGTTTCTTTATGTTTAGAGAAAACCAGCTTTTTCCTGCATGCCGGCATTATTACTTGCGTTCTGGTCATAATCACCTTGTTGGCTGCCATTTACTATTTCAAGCTCCACAGTGATAGGTATGTATGTATGCTAAGGTGCTAAGGAAAAACTGTCTAGTGCTAGAAAAAATTTTAAAGTACTCTTTGGGTTTTGAAATAATATGATTCTGTCAGTCTGTGCTGCTGAATAACCAAATTAACTACATCTAATATTTCTGTACTGCAGACGCTGTGCATTGCACACATCTTCACAGAATAATGCTCCTGAGTAAAATATAAATGGGAAGAAGTTGGTCAAGGACCCTGATTGCATTGCCTCCTAAAGAGGAACATTTCATTCTAGTAAGAATCTGTGAGAGTAAATCTTCTTCAGACACTGTGATAGTCTGCCAGTATCTCTCTTGGTTAGATGAGGGTACTGTTCTGCTGCCTAGTAAGTTCCACTAAATGCCAGAGGACTGAGCAATGCCAACCTGCCATACGAACAGAAGGGACAGCAGATTGTATCTGCATACGTTATTATTCTTGAGTGAAGCTGGGCTCTAGTCCATCTAGGACTTCCTATGAAGAAAAAAAATTGCTCTGAGGAAAAACTACAGAAATCATTTGTGCACTGGAAGGCTGAATTAGCACCTGTATAGATACCTCAGCTAGGTTCCACATTTGCCTGTCCCAAATTGTTTTTCTCTCAGGCCTCTTCCCTCAGAGGTGAAGAGTTAGTTCAATACAATTTCACTCATGGCAAAATCTATATCCTTCCAAGGGGCTTTGATGCTAATCTGCTTCCCTTTTGTGTATAAGCTCCCACAAACATAAAAAAAGACCTCTTAAGAATGGTAGGGTGCTATAATTTCAGAATCAAAAGTCAAGGAGAGAGAGACATGAGAAGATCTTACTCTCGAAGACAAGAAAAATAAATGTTTCACAATCTTTTGATCAAAGAAACCAAGCTATGATTCAGCCAAACATGTTTTAATGCCTGTTTTCTTTTTCACAGACCATGCCACAAAACCAAACCTCCTGAAATTGCTCCTATACATTCCGAACAGGTAAGGAGAATGATGTAAATTAGACCATTCCAAATCATGGTGTTTCTCGTAGCCCTAGAAACATGATTGGTGAAGGAAAAACATTAGATTTTTACTCTCAGCTTTCAGCAGGTACTACTGTGTCTGATATATTTACTTTTAGCTCTTTATATGACAAAACAAAGTTTATCTTCACCATAACTTTGACTTGGAGCAATCACTAGGGGTGTGTTCCAACAGCAAGCACTCAGCTACTGCCATCCTTTAATTTTAACAAGGAATGAGTCCCACCACATTTCCCTTGTCCTGTCAGATACTCTGACCACAACCGCTCTCCAAATAATAATCAGGAAGGGAGACAATAGCATGGGCTGGGGGATATTAAGAAAACTATTAGTGAACAAGAGGATTGAGCAGCGAGATTAACAGACACCAAGAGAAAAAGAATATCCCTTTTTTTGTCCAGAATGATAATGTGTGCGTTTTGAAGGCCACTCTTTATCTTGCATGGTCAATCCACAATCAAAGACAATCATACTCAAGACAATGGAAGAAGAGCTGAGCTGCAAACTGGAAGATATAAATGGATTCCCTGTGTTGCTAGAAGCTTCCTGTGTAGCTGAGCAATTCACTTGTAAGCTCTGTCTCTGATTTCTACTGTCAAATCCAAGTAACAGCATCTGTAGGCAGGCAAGATGTGTTACAATTATATTCTATCTGTGCACCCACAGTATACACTAGACTCAAAAGATGCTTCAGTTCCTGAAGAGACTTACAGTAATTTCACGAATACAAGCCGCACCAATTTGACTAAGATTTTGCTCCTAAACCGGAAATGCGGCCAATATTAAGGAGCGGCTAATATGTGAATAATTTTCTGACATTTACAACCTCAGAAGTGCCAACCAGAGTGCCAAGCCGAGCTGCTGCAAAGTCGGCATTTTGCAATTGTTACAAATTGCTACTCTGTTGCACCGCGGGTGGAGCCTGGCTGCCTGCAGGCAGCACGGGGGGCGGGGAGAGAGGAGGGAGAGCTCCCTCCTTCCCTCCTCTGCCGCAGCCCAGGGGAGGGACGGGGGGGCCCCGCGCCGCCATTGCCGCGGCTCTGGGAGGAGAGGGGGGACCCGGGCCACCCCTGCCGCGGCTCTGGGAGGCAGCAGGGGACCAGGGCTGCCACTGCCGTGGCTCTGGGAGGCGGCGGGGGACCCAGGCCGCCCCTGCCGCGGCCCGGGGAGGCGCCGGGGCCTCTGTCCCTGCCTGCCACCACAGGGCAGCGCCGGGCCATGGTGACCAAGCCCAGTGGCAGCGGTGGCTGGCCCCCAGTGGCCCCGCCGAGCGGCAGTGCCGGGCTGGGCTACCTGGCCCCGTCAGCAGCCCCTAGCGGGCCGAGCCTGCACAGACTTAGTTGAGCCAGTAAGCCCCGCCCTGCCGCCGTTCTGTTACTATTTGGCAATTTTGTTGTACACGGGTCCTCATTGCGAATGACAGAGCGGCTTATATTCAGGTGCGGCTTATTTATGGACAAAAAACGAAATATTTGCCAACACCCAGAGATGTGGCTTATACTCAGTGTGGCTTGTATTCATGAATTTACTGTAGTCAATTCTAGTTGTTAGTATTCCTGCTGTTCTGCTGCCCTCCCTCCCAGTTGTAGCTGATAGACAGAGCTGCATTAATGTAAAATAATGGTTAAAGTATCAGTGCCCTTGCTGTCGTATCATGGGACTTTTAATAGCATGTCTGTAGACTGAAACTGCAGACTGATGAGGAAGGAATCAGGGTCAAGACTACAGCACATTATTTGTTCTTTCTAGAGAATTAGACCCTAATAAATTTCTTTTCAGGCCAACAAAATTAGAGTAGAAGGGAAGATAAAGGAGGCACATGAAACAATACCTCAGCTTTACCCTCCAAATCTTTGACAGAAACAGCAATCCATATTCTCTGAAAGAAAAAGAAATAAAGGTTTTTGGGGTTTTTTTTAGTTGAAGATGAGTAAATATGAGAGCACTATTTCCCAGTTATTTGCTTCAGTGCAGATGAAAGATTTGCGGAGTCTTGCTAAGCTAAACTCCTCCTTGTATTCACAGTTTTTGGTTTTGTTTTGCTAGGATGACACAATGGAAGTGGAACCTTATACTACTTACGTGCAAAAGGAAAATGTAATCTACAACTCAGTGTCTGATCTGACAGTGGGGCAGAATCTTCCACAAAACCTGTGCCCAGAAACATGAATGATTCAACAACACCAGAAAAGGAAAGAGATACTTTATAGAAGACTGGTTATAGAAAGAGACTTCTCAGAGGATTTCTTCAGATTTTGGGGCAGCATAGATCACTAGGTCTGTTCAAATACCTCTGCTTGCTGATGAGTACATAGTTCTTTTTTTCCCTGTTTTGCTTTCTTCCTTGGGAAAATGTGTCATTCCTAGGAAGATGTTACTGACCACACACCATAGTTTTTCCTGGGAAAGAAACTGTGATCAGTCTTCCCTTCACTGTTCTTGCCTTGGAGACCCTAGTTTTGTCACTCACTTGTAGTTGTTACTTTCATGCACTTGACACTATGATGCACACATTTGGGAGACCAGAGGAGAGTTCTGTCTGAACTAAAACAAAACTCTCTTCCACCAACAGCCACTTTTTTCTAATACATATGTTAGTAATACATGAGCTGGGTACTGATCATCACTGAATACCTCAAATAGCAGAAGATAATGGTAGGAAAGACTTAGTTCTGAAAATGGAAATAAGAGATAAATTTAGAAGGTCACCCACTAAGAAGGAGACTACACTAGGATGACTAATTCCCTTGTTAGGTTCATATCCAATATTTTGAGATGCCATTATGGGACATCATCCAGAAGAATCTGTATAAGATTGATAAGTGGGCCAATGGGAATCTCATGAGATTTAACAAGACCAAGTGCAAGGTGCTGCACACGAGTTGGGACAACCCCTGGTATCAAGACAGGCTGGGGCATGAACAGATTGAGAGCAGCCCTGCTGAGGAGGACTTGGGGTGGATGAGAGGCTGGCCATGACCCAGCAAAGTGCACTCGCATTCCAGAAAACCGAAAGTGTCCTGGGCTGCATACAAAGCAGCATGGCCAGCAGGGGAAGGAGGGAATTCTGCTCCTCTACTCTGCTCTTGTGAGAGCCCACCTGCAGTGCTGCACCCAGCTCTGGGGTCCTCAGCACAAGCAGGACATTGATCCATTGGAATGAGTCCAGAGGAGGCCATCAAGATGATTAGAGGGATGGAACACCTCTTCTATAAGGAAAGGCTGAGAGGGTTGGGATTGTTCAGCCAGGAGAAGAGAAGGTTTTGGGGTAACTGCATTGTGGCCTTCCAGTACCTGAAAAGAATCTGCAAGAAAGATGGAGAGGGACGTTTACAAGAGCATGCAGTAACAAGGCAGAGGGGAATGGATTTATACTGAAAAAGAGTAAGTTTACATTAGATGTTAGGAGGAAGTTCTTTTCTTTTAGGGTGATGAGACACTGGCACAGGCTGCCCAGAGGAGCTGTGGATACCCCATCCCTGGCAGTGCTCAAGAACAGATTGGATGTAACTCCGAGCAACCTGGTCTAGTGCAAGGTGACTCTGCCACTGCAGGGGGGTGGACCTTGAAGATCTTTAAGGTCTCTTCCAACCTGAACCACTCCATCATTTTGTGATTTCCACTAAATATGTTCATTCTGTGTTTCAGATCACTGGTAAGATTATATGAAGATATACCATTCTTCTCTTTCTTAAGAGTATAAGCATTAATATACTATAAAATACTTATGTTACTCAAAACCCACAGGCTTCTTTTACCAAAAACAAACACAAAAATATTTCACAAAATAAGTACAAATATATCTTCTATAAATGTGCAATAATGTACAAAAAGGATAAAATGCATGCTAATTGTAGTCATATTTATTTTAACTACCACAACTGAAGGTTTTTTAATTTGTATGTCTAGATATCTTACTGATATTCTTTTCAATGTACTTACAAGTTCCCTTTTTTGTATGTAAATTAGCTTATGTATCTTATTGTGTCTCATTTTGAGGTGACTTATCTCACCTTCACAAAATATCCCTTGGGAATAAGTAAAATAATTGTCTTCTTTATAATAGCAGTTCCCAAATTTTTTTTGATTGATGCCTTTCTAGCCAAAGTATGCACTAACTTTACAGTAAGAGTAAAGAAATATATTTATAAACCCCTGTTGACTACCTCTTATTTCAGTATTTTAAAAGACTGACTGGGTAATTGGTCTGATTGAAGCATAAGAAGAACTGGATTTTTCCTTTAGATTTAGAAGTGTCTTTTGACACGCGTTGTTTTTTGAGCTAAGCTCCCAAGGGCTATGACACAGTGCTTGGAAAACAGACTTCTAAACTGATTGCAGTTCCTAAATGTATTACTCATGTAAACTGATACAGCTGGTTATTTACTCTCACTCTAGCAGCTATGAAACAGCCGCTCTTGTCCAGATGCTCTCTGCATGCAAGTATTGCTTTTCTCCATGTCTGCATATCATTTTAGAGTGGACGGGATCAAATCTGAGTATCAAGCAGCTACACACAACTTTTAAAGGAACTTCAGTTTCCTGTGACTGACCAAGGAAGAGAGTCAGTCAACATAGGCATAATCCTCTGAAATTCCTCACTTAAAATAGGTGTTATACTGACCACTGATCTTTTTTTCCCCCTCAAAAACAGAGTGCCATCACTTCTTAAGACTTTTTTTCTGTGGACTGGAAAGAGTTTTATGTTGTTCAGTGCTCATAAATGGCGTCCATCAGCTCTTGAAGGTAGATTGTTGCCAGTTTAGAAGCAATATATGTTATATTTACAGAAGTGTATCACCTGCTAACCTACTGTCTAGCTGTAAGGTTTCATAATCCTACACAGGCCTATCACACTGGACTAAATCACATAAGTTCCAGATGTGGACATTGCCAGCTGGTTGCTAATTGGTTGATTTTTTTTTTTCCTTTACTTTGTTTCACATTCAGACCTGCTATGGGCAGAAAAACAGAATTTTAGTTTGTATCTGTGGTAAATAATAATAAGTTAAGAGTCTTATGTATAAACACATGCACAGGTATGCTTTTGGTCCCCAGCAGCACAGAATTCTAAAGCAGAGAGTCCCTTCATGCACTCCTCTTTCTCCCTCAGGATGCTTGCTGCTCCTCCTTGCACCGTGCTGCTGTTGTGGTGCAGACATCCTCCACAGAAAAGTGCTGTGCTGGCTGTTTCTTAGCAGTCGGGCCAGCCTGCCCTCTAAACTCCCCAGCATGTTGCAAAGTCACAGGAAGAAAGTCAGCAGCTTTTCAGCTCATCCTGTACAGAAAGGTTTTGGCTTTAACCACATTTACCAATGCTGTATCTTGTGCCTCAACATTTAATTTTGGTAAATTTGCATCTTGCACTTTTACTGCTATATTTTATCTTCACATGCATATTTCAGTCTCCTGATAGTTTATAACTGCCATTCCTGCTCTAAACAAGCACTTAATAATCACAGTTATCTTATGACTGTAGAGAGTCCCGAGCTCACACGCACAGAATGTCAGCAGATTCTCCACTGCTGTGCATCCACGGAGTAGCTGCTCACCTTTCCTTTAGGATGGCAGTGGAGTACTAAAAAATGGATGCACCACAAATTCTGAGGCTGAACATAGCTTCTGTACATGCATCCATTTCTGGGTGTCTCTGACTGGAAATTGTTTCACATGGACAAGGTCAAGTGCTTCATCATCATGACAACACCATCTAAGATTTGGTTACATTGCAAATATCAGCAGAAAGGGCATTATAGCCACACTTACCTGCTTCAAACAGCTTTTCTAATAAGAGTCCAGTAAAAGTGGTGTTTCAGGCATTACTCAGTCTCTGCATAACAACAACTTGCAGGATTTACAACTACATTCTCCTGCTAGTATCATCTACTCATATTTGATGCCTTACTAATTACAGCCTAATTTGTAATCCTGCTGTCCATCATAACCCTTTTGGTTTAGTGTGTGACTGCTGAAATACTGCTCAGCTTACTTTCAGTAATGAGTTAAAATAATCTGAGGATCTTGTATTTTTATACAGAAATTTAAGTTTTCCTGTTAGAGCTGGGTGACTTTCACACAAGCATTCTTCCTCTAGATGTAGCAGGGGTTTCTTCATACAAATCTAAAGACTAAGTGTACTTATGCAAATCTGGAGAATGAGTGCATTGGCAAGGGAATCCTAAATAATTTTTTCAAAACCTCCAATTTATAAATATAAAATTTAAAAAAATTTAAACTCTCTAGCAAAATAGAAACTGATTCATATTTAATTGGTAGGGAAAGAAAACTGTACAGTGCATTTAGTCATAACTAGAAAGACAAAATAATACGTTTGCACAGAAGTTATGCAGTCAGATCAAAACCTATTCACAGAAAACACTAAGCGAAGAATATTCATTACTACATATATTTCATAATGAATATGTAAGAAAGGCTTCCACAGCCTAACCTTTCCTCCCTTACATTCACCACTGAGAAATCTTTTCTCTCTGATGGACTAGAGATGACAGCTATTTTTGACCATGTGTTAAGTTTAAAAATAATTCACCTCATGCTTTTTGTCATTTACCTCAGATAGCACTGTCCTCTGTAAGGAAACTGCATAAACATCCAGAAAGGTACCTCATCATTTTTATTCAATATCTTTACTAAACCTCTTTAATGACATCTGCACAATAGCAATTACATTCTTAAGGGTGTGGGCATACTGGAATTATTGCTAATTACATAAAGATTGTCTTGTAATTCCCTTGTGGTCCCCATCATCTGCCTCTGTCAGCATTGCCCTTCAATATGTGCTTAAAAGTTTAACCATTACAAGGTAGATTATATCTTGGAGTTCTGAGTTTGCAAAACATCTTGAATAAAGGGAACCTAATCCAAAACTAGTGATATACCACCTTTCAAAAAATACAAATTATAAACAGAATCTGGAAACCAAACTGGACAGGAAGCTTATTTACAAAGTATTATGATTTATACCAGCCAATTCACTCCAGGAGATACTACTTGTATAAAAGCTTCCTCACTCATGTACACATGTATTTTTCCATTTAAAAAAATCTGAGAATCACACATGCTTCTGTCCACAGTATCACAGGTATTACATGCAAGTGCTAATGCTATGCAGTAGTATTCCACCCTGAGTCATCAAACTTATAACACTGCATTTTGCTCTGCCAGTTCTCCCTTTTTGTAAGAGCATATTCTTATTACATCATGCACCAGTCCTGCTGTTCTTCACATTTATTCACTGAACTCCAGTAGTTATTATGTAGGCGTTAGCATTACCTTTACCAATCAGCAGCTGCAAAACACTGGTACACAAAGAAGCTCAGAGTGAGGAGATGCACACAGTCAGCTCTATTCTGATAGCATCAGCATGTTTGTTGCAGAGTACAGTAATTTCACGATTATAAGCCACACTGAGTATAAGCCGCACTTCTGGGTGTCAGCAATTTTTTGTTCTCTGTCCATATATAAGCCGCACCTGATTATAAGCCGCACATTACAATACAGAGCGTGATAAAAGGTACCTATTCTATCACCATCTGTTGAGGGTGAGGGCAGTGATCCTTATCTCAACGGCAGATATTCTGCTAATGGTCCATCCATTGAAACCAGGTGGGGCATTGTTCTTTATCTTTTCACAACCCATCCTTCCTCCAGCGAGTCATTTTCTGCTAATGGCCCATTGAGTCCCACTGTGGGACTGATAAAATTACTGCATCCCATTGGAAGTTGCTCCAGCCAGGGGGAAGAGCCCAGCATTTCATACCAAGATAAAAACAGAGATTTTTGGGACACTAAGGTAGCCCCTTTCTCCACTGGACTCCAGAGGAAAACTGGGTTTCTCCACATCACCACTGGACCTCCAGAGGGAAACTGCACCTTCTACAGGAGCACTGCTTCAACTGAATCACATCTGTCACTACAGGAGGATGCAACCACCATTTATTGGGACTGCTACCAACACCCTGCCTGACGGGGTGTCAGGTTATACTCTGACTTTGTCAGGGTTTGGGGTTTGTTTCTTTGTAGTACTGTATTTCTATTTTAATTTCCCTAGAAAAGAACTGTTATTCCTAATTCCCATATTTTTTCCGGAAAGCCGCTTGATTTCAAAATTATAATAATTTGGAGGGAGGGGGTTTACATTCTCCATTTCAAAGAGAAGTTCCTGCCTTTCTCAGCAGACACCTGTCCTCCAAACTAAAACAGCAACTTTTTGTTCTTTGTCCGTATATAAGCCGCACCTGATTATAAGCCGCACTTTGGGTTTGGACCAAAATTTTAGTCAAAATGGTGCGGCTTATAATTGTGAAATTACTGTAGTTGAGACTGACTTGTAAAATTACTATAGAAGGATAACAATTGAGAGGTTATTTTGTTGACCTATTTTAGCTCCAGATGTCTTGATCTTCAGCCTCCCACAGCTGTTCAGTAAAGCAGAAAGTGATGTGTCACTGTGGTAAATTGTGTGAGAGAGAGAAAAAAGGGACTTCACAGCTTTGCTGCCCAAAGTTACAAATTTGTTAATGTTTATGAAAGATTCTAAGGTTTTTCACTTTACCTTATCAGACACATATTTTTTTCCAAGCTTCATATTTTCAGGTATACTTCAGTATATTTAATCCTGAGTATAAGAAATATTCTGGCTATATCCAAATGAAAGCAGAAATTCAGGAACATATTATGGCCACTAGATGACAGTTTTACCTCACCCTATGAAAAACACTGCCACAGAGAAGCATTAGTTCTCTTCATACTTTCTCATTAGATTTGGGATAGTGACTGATTTTCCTACATTTCCTACATTTTCCTACATAGAGCTTCTTTTGTGGTAGAATGCTTTCACAAAAAGAAAAAGTCATTTTCTTGTGCATAACAACATTGAGAAATAAGGCAATTCAAAGGAAAAAACAACAAAAATATCTATACACCAAGAAACTAATTCAGAAATCATTGGAGACTTCTCCATGATATACACAACACCCAAATGCTCAGTGGTAAGTATGTTCTGAGGATACAGAGAAGAGAATAGGGAAAAATCAATGGGATCTCGGATTGGCATTGTAAAAGGCAAATGAAGGAGTGATTAATGAGAATTCAAAGGACTGCAGATAGGAGTAGGAGTTACCTTCCTTTTTCAGCACTCTAGCTTCACAGTGGAAAGGCTCATTCTCCTCCTCTTTAAGTATCAAAATTTGGAGTTAACAGAGAGGGCGATTCCTCCCTGCAGACCCTATTGTCTCCATACCTCCTTGGCTACCGTTCCAAGAAGTAGGTGTGTGTGAGATCCCAGCAGGGAGCCAGCAAAGGACAGGGATGTCTGGGCTAGTTAATCCTCTTGCTGGTAGGTCCAAATCCATAGATTTGCAGTAGAAACCTTAGGAGACATTCCATTCCTTCAGTAAAATTCATCTGCTCAGTGCCACAGATCCCTGACCTCAGTATAAATAACAGCAGAGCAGACCATCTGGTCCATTGGTCCTCATAGTCTAGAAAAAAAATTTCTGGAGTCAGTTTTGTCCAAATTTCCTACTCCTCTCCTTTGTACACCCCTCACCTGTAAACCAGAGAGTTAAACAGTTTTTGACAAGGTGGAATCTTTTAGGGCATCCATTGACATCAAAAGAGAGTAGTTACCAAGCTTAATCTCCATCTTTCAGTTTGTGCAGAGGAAAAGGAAATGGATGAGAGATCACTGCATACCAGCCCAACAGGTAACTGTGATCAATATCCAATAGGAAACTGAATGGAAAAAGCACTCAGTGGTCACTTTCAGCTTCTATGATGGGCTAAACTGGGAAGAACCATGTAAACAAGGAGAGTTGATTAAATGTATGCCCAGTGTTTGCTAGAAGGTGCCTTTCTGTGTTACGGCAATCCTATGAAAGTGGCCAAGAATTTCTGACTGGGGGAAACACACGCACCCCTCATGAACACTTATTTCACAACTCTTTGACTCTTTTCCTGCACCCTTATAGTTATCTCACATTGAGAACCAGGGACCAAATACTATTAAAAGTTTGCATCCCATCACAGTCACACACCTTAATTCCTTTTACATTTTTAGTGAGTGACCACTTCATATCCTCAGTTCAACCCACCCCTTTCAGCACTCAGACCTCTCAATACTGAAATGCTGATAAAAACATTGAATGCTGACAACAAAAGACTCCTGTATCATCACATTACAGACACACTGTGGATGTCTGATGACATGCACACTGGGCTATATAATGTGGAAAGCTGTTTTTCCAAATGAAAGCAGATATCTGGGCATGGACTTGTGTGATCCATCATGCTCTCTGGCATGCTGTTTCAGGAAAGGGAAGTGGGTGGGTGTGAGGTCCCAGAAAAGGACAGGGATATCTGGGCTAGCTAATCCTGTTACGAGGTGGGACCAGCATAGATAAGCAGGACAAACTTAGGGGAGGTCGTATGGAGGTGGTTTACAGATGAATGACTGTAGTACCATGCTTTTAGAAGGGTTTACTACTGGCTGGCTGCAGAGCAGCTGCCTCTTTTTTCAGCTCCAGGACCACCATTTGAGGAAAGTAACTCAGCACATTACAAATCTGCTATCAAGGTGAAATCTGACTCAGAGAATATCCAAACCAAGATGCTGCTGTAAATGTAGGAACTGCCACTGCCACAGTAGAGCAGCATGGGAGGTGATTGTCTAGGTTTGAAAGATGTCTGCTAGGGAAAAGCAGGGCCCTCCCTTGAAATGGAGAAAGTAAATCCTCTCACTCTGAATTATAATTTTGAAATTAAGGGGATCTCAGGCAAAGATATGGGGATAGGACAACAACAATGGAATTAACAACAAACAGAACAGGAACCCAGTTCTAGTTCCCCCTAACGCAGACACTTTTCTCTTTGATGCAGTTACTGTCACAGCTGGCAGTGAGCGCTGGCAGGGTCCTGGTGGACAGGGCAGGTGCTGGGGTGATCGTGGCTGTGTCCCCGATGAAAAGGGACGGAGGAGAGGCAGGACGCTTGAAAACAGCAAGCTGAAGCAGGAGGGTGTCCTAGCAGGGCTGGGGTGTGGGGTCCAGCAGCAGAACAAGAGGAAGCTCCCGGTATTGGGATGTTGGCGTTGGCAGTGACTTTCCTCCTCCAAAGCCAAGAGTGAGCGAGAGACAGCAATTGCCCCTACTCTCTTTTTATCTGCTTCTAATCTCGTGGTGTCCCCCTCCTTCCGAGTGAAACTCCCAAAAATACCAGGGAGGTTCCCCTTTCCTCCATCTCAAGGACTTAGCCATCAGTGCTTCTTAGCATGTCAATGGGAAAAATTCCACAGGCAAAGAGGAAAAGAAAAATCAACCCCCAACAGTGACAAAAAAGTGATTCCTTAAAAAACATAATTTCCATTACCTTGTTAATCTGATAAGGCTCATGAAAGAAGACAGTCATGGCTCTCTGGGTTTAGTATCAGTATTTCAAGAGCAGTCCAGAATATTGTAGCAGATGAATAATACTTCCTAGCCATAGATCTTGCAGCACTTCACCATTACTTCTAAATGTAACTTTATTAATCTGATTTGAATATCATCAGTATTGTAAAATTAAAATCAAAATATCATCAATATTTTTCATAGACAAGAATATTAAGGGAAATAAGGATTCAATAATTTGTATGCAATCACCAAGAACCACATTTTGCCTACTCAAAAACCAGAACAGAGTAAATAAAAAATTAAAAAAAATAATTAGCATGCTATAATCTTTATTTTAAAAAAATTTTATATGCAATACTTTATATGTAATACTTTAATAGTCAAAAGTAAATTTCTTCATCTCTAAAATCCTTGCTTTTCCCTCAGGTAAAAGCATAATGATACAGATCTATTTTGTGAAATGCATTGTCTTCTACTTATGACAGATATTGTGTAAAAAAAAAGTATTACTTTTATCATCAAAGTACAGCCACCTTTAAGCCTGAACACAATAAGCTGAGAAAACTGCAAGTTTATTTAAGTCACAAAATAAAGTTGGAACTGGCAAATCAAGTTTAGATGGGCAAGCTGTCCTTCAGTCCCTAATATTTCCACCATGTCATAGAAGTGTGTCTAATATCCTTAGAGAGAATAATATTGAGCCTTTAAGGGAAAGTTTTAATGCCTTTTGGCACTTGATTTAAGATGTCACTTAGCAGCAAATGCATCACTGTCTTTTGTCTATTTGTTAGGCAATGCTTTCCACAGGACACTGTTTTTTGTTCGCTTGTTTGTTTTCCCATGGTCTCCTCACTTCCCACTGACCAGTGCCAGAGTGGTTTAGCTGCACAAGCTGAGGAGCTCCCACCGTGGAGTGGAAAGGTTACACAAGACTCAGCTGCTAACACTCCCAAGGCTCAAAACCTACAAACACTGCCACGTGTATGTGGGGGTGGGACTGTGGATTTCAAAAGAACTAGGAAAAACCCCTGCCATACTGATGTACAATATTGAAACTTTGGCTGTTCATCATCTGCTTTCACTTACTATTTCAGGGTCTATTGCACCAGCCAAAAGTAAATAATTATTTTTTCCTTTTTCTATCTGTAAGCATACAACAGGACACAGAAAATCACTTAGATGGCCACAGTGAAAGAGAGATTTAGGGAACTAAAATACAGTAGGACAACCTTGAAGAATTTTAGGTATTATTCCAGGAAGATATATGCTCTCCTTGGTTTACTCCTCACATACCATCAGAAAAAGGAAAAGTAGTTCTAGAAATGAAAAAGTTACTTTTGTGGGGGGGTAAAAAGGAGAGAAAATTCATAAAAATTTCCATGGTCATTTTTCAGCTTATAACCAGATTCCATGCAGTTTATTCATCCCATAAAGGGGGCAAAACTCAAGTCACATACAGTCCAACAGATGATCACTTAAATACTTTTAATGAAGGAGGATTGTATTTTCCATGCCTTGGTTAAAGATTAAAAGAAAACTATTAGGGCTGGAAGTGGACACCAAAACTCTTTTTGATGCCAGCTCTTTTTTCAGACTTTGATCCAAAACATACTTAATTTGGCTGCCTACAGAGGGCTGTGAAATCATAAAAAGCCACCGTCCAGTTCTTACCTCTGTAGGACAGTGGACCACATCTAATCCTTTCAAATTGCATCTGTTTTGATCAAAACTTTTTTACCAAACTAGACACTCTTTCCCCGCACCCACCCCCCCCCCCACCCCGCCACTTTTCTGGTTTTGTGTTGTTGTCTGGACCCAGAAGGGCTCAGATGACAAATTTTTTCCAAGAACTTTTGAGATCATTCTCTTACATGTTTTTTAACCACATAAAGAAAAAGTAAGAGATGGGGATTACTGGGGAGGAGGTAGAAATGTCTTGTGCTGAAAAAATACTGAATGAATGGTACAAGGGATGATGAGGCCTTCCTTTTATGCTTCTGGTTCAAATCTGATGTGACAGATGATTCCTAACTGCTTTGTTTATTATTGTAATGTCTAGGTACTAATCAAGATGGACAAAGATTTAGGAATTACCATATAAACAAGGAGCTATAGACAGTCCTTGACCTAAGGAACTAAGTTAAACAGACACACCAACATGACAAAACAGGATGTTATCAGTGATGCTGGAAAGCATGTGCAATTGTGGCAGCATGTTTCATACTTTAATGCCCAGTCACACGTTCCTGGATCAAAGATAAAATTTTCCTAAAGGATATGAGATACACAAATGCATTGAGGAAGCTCATCTTAAATTACTGACTCTGTGAGCTAGTGAAGAAATAAATGCTTCACTGAGAGTTTCCATTTCCCTTGCAACTTCCTGTAGAAACAAATGCTGGATTTTGTGCCATTGAAGTCAATACTGCATTTTCCATTTAAAAGTTCAAAGCAAAAATAACAAACTGCATTGTTAGATGACTTTTATTGGGCAGGCATCAAGGCAGTAAAGTCAAAGGCATGTCAGCCTCACTATATCCCTATTGAGGACTGGGGAAAGTGAACAGCAGATAAAATTTAAAGCATGAAAGATGGGACAGAAATTATCTACAGATACACAATAATTTGGAATTAGATTAGTAGGACAGAATTCTGGGTCTGTCCCATCGTCTTGAGCAAGACTCTTCAATAGACTGTGTATTTCAGAAACCTAGTAATTGCAGGTACACTGAGACAGAGCAGAATTCATATGTAAATTTAAATAGAATGAGTCCTGCACTAACAACCCCCTGATCTTTGCATGAAATTCTCCCTTTGAAACTGTGTTGCATACTGCAGTACTGGCAGTGATTTAGCATAGAAGACTGTGCAGGAGTTATGTATATGAGGATAACTAGTGAATTGCAGTTCCAGGGAGATTTATGGCACTTTTTTCCTGGCATCATATTCAAATTTTAATGCCCTATGGAGTCAAGTTTCAGTCACAGTGGTCTGCTAGGTGTTAAAAGACGATGCTGTAATTCATGTATTAATTGTATTCCCCTTTGATCTGCAATTTTAAAAACCCCATGTGTCAGTAATGTGAGAATTTGATCTCATGAGAGAATTGTAGGGCAGATAAGCTAAAACCTAAAACAAGTAAATAATGTTCTTTGGGGAATTATATCTGGCAGTTTACTAAGGAAAGTCAAAAGTATAAATATTTACAATAGGAGGTACACAGATTTCTCATAATATTATAACTGATTCCAATTTGGAATACATGCTGTTTTGCTTAAGTTTATTCCATTTGCTTTTGAAATCTGATCCATACTCTACATATAAACTTTATTATTTGCTCATCCTTTTTGTCCCAATGCCTGCCCTATTATTTTTCTAGAGTTTGTCTTTTATTGGAAATTTCATGTGCTTTTAAATTTAACTCAAGGATTGCCTTGACAAAAAGCTCTGTATAAAAAAACAGAATCCTAAATTGATATTTACAAAACAGATTTGTTCTGTATGTATACAGTATGTATTATATAGATATATGTATGTAACACTACTATTATTTAATGTTGTTTATGCATTACTGGTATATTTAGAGATTCTAGTGAAAACCATGGATAATTTACTATCCAAATAGCCAAAACAAGTACAGTGTGGAAGAAAATACCTTCAAATCTTCATGACATATATATATTTTCAATCTATTTTACCTCATGCCTTTCATTCATCTCATAAGGAACTCTCAAATTAAACAACAGTGAGTTTTATACCCATCATTTAAAAAAAAAACGAACAAACCAAATGTCTTGTAGTAAGCAGGGCCCAAAGAATGAAACCATTGTCAGCACAGAGTGATACACCTGCATTAGGAGCATGCAACAGCCCTGCCACCCATGCAAAGAGAATCACACTTAAAATAAGCTGTGAGGGTCTAGCTAGGGCTGGGCAGACCTCAGACTATGCAGTGGTTCCCAATAGCTTTTAAGTGTGTAGATGCTGTCTAGGCCTTCTCTAAATAAGCCTCAGAAGACACTTGGAAGTGTCACTCCTAAGTGTCTACTCAGCATCTTCAGCCACAGGTGTAGGTACGTTCCAGGGTCATGGTTGTGTCAGTCTCCTGTACTTGATATAGCTACCCCAGAGATGTATGGACAGCTCTGCTTTGAAAGCTCAACCCTCAGAGATTTGAATCAGGCCTAGATCTGAAGGTCAAACACCATTAATGTAGCAACAGTTGAACTAGGCATTAAGAAATCAGGAATGTATCCTTGGTCCTGGTCTCTTTTATTTGAACTTATATAACTGTCTTATTGGACAGATCCCTAGATTGCTGCCAAAGGATTGAAATAAGGTCTTGTTACCCACTGAAGCCCCAGAGACTCAGGAATATACGGAAAAATTGTGATTCTCTTACAGATAGGGGATGGCTTTGCTTTCAACAATCCATCACTATTCAGTTCGGGCAGATTCTGCTTCACTGGGACTATCTAGAAAGAATGGATTGCAGAGGCAAGCACAACCAGGCAACAGAATCCCAAGGATTTAGTCCTGTGGGGCATAATTATCAGCAGTCAAGTAGCTCCAAGGTACAAATTTTAAATTTAGAGCAAATATCTGACAGCCTTTATCCAGCTTTGCTGGGAAGGGGAATGTGTATGATAATACTTTGTGCAATACTTTGTTGTGCACTGCATATGTGCAAAGCAGTTCCCACTCTAGCAGGTTTTCATGTGTTACTGCAGCCAGAATGCACTTTGACCACAGTGGCAACAGCCAGTGTAACTGTCCTACTCAGAAATTACATTCTCAGCCATTGTCTCTAGTGTGCCTCATCCAGATGGCTGAACAGCCTCTGGTTTGAGAGCATTCACAGCAGTTCAAAGTGAGTGTGGACACAGGACATAGCACATTGCTCCCATCGTATTTCTGACCTTTTGCTTTGTTCCTGCAGAAGTAATCCATGGACTGTTTAGAGCAACAGTGGTTAAGAAACAACCTCAGCAGCAAGCTTAGCAATGACCCCTCCCCTATGCGAGAGAAAACTGCTATATAGTCATACCACTGACTAATTAAAGCTAATTAAAGCCAACAGAAACCTTCATCTTACAGGAAAATGGAGACAAATGGAGAGTCAGGAACATGCAGCACATGAAACTATGTGTATGAATGATGAAAACCAGGAAATGATGAAACCATGAACAATGGTTTTGAGAGGAAGAGAGATGTCCATATGTTAAAATCCCTCTTGGAAGCCAAATCAGAACTTAGCTCCAAATTCTCTAGCTGGGCTGAGCCAATTCCAATACAGGTTTTTTCATTCTAGGTCACACCTTTGGTGTTTTCCATACACAGAGTATAAAAAGGGGAACAAACTAGTTGTCTCAGTTCACCAGGAATCTAAAGTTGTTGGATATTTTTTTCCTTTGGCCAGTTTTATTCAATGCCAATAGCTGGCCAAAGACTAGAGGAACCCAAGAACAGAGAAGCTGTAAAAGATGGTTGAAAATTCCCCATAGCTGTGTATACAAGACAGACCCCTTTAGACTTCTGCCAGGTACAGTCCAGGCAATGTGGAAACCTTGGGCTTTGCTCTACAATGCAGGTCTGTGGTGGTTTAAGACATGAAGCACATGAATACTGTGAGGTTCAAAGTGTTGGTTGCCGGGAGAAAAAAGCACACAGAGCACAAAGCAGTGTCTTTCTGTAGCTATGAGTTCTAGACCCACAAGTTACTGCCTTGTCTCAAGTTATAACCTGGAGGCATAATCAGCTCTGATCTGTTTGTTTTCATCTCCTCCTGGGAGCCATTATACGATATTAACAAAATTAATCCATTTTAAATAACTGATTGTGTAAGCTTACAACAGCATGGTTGTTCCTGGCATACCTCAGGGACATTGCACAGTCCACCACCACCATGAATGAATGAATGAATGGGCCTTAGCTGTATTGCAATAGAGTAATTTGTTTTAATAATGTCTGAATATACACTGAGGTAATATTTGTGCAATCCCTAACAGAGTTCTGGGGTAGAAACTCACATATTAAGAGAACAGTGTTTATTTACATTTAAAGAGCAGTTACAGGCAGAAAAGAGGCTTTAAAAATGACACCAGAATGATCATATTTACTCTCCCTGTGGTTTCATCAGGAGGATCATATTTATTCTCTCCCTGTGGTTTCAGTTCAGGCTTACCTGCTGCACAAGTCAAAGGTGTTTTCTTTTAAATGACAGTTACAGAAACTTCAGGGGATTTGAAAGACATCTACATTTTATCCCCATATGCACAGTGGAAAGTCTGCAACTGTACTTAGCTGAAAAACTGGCAGCAAGAAGAGACTCCAAATCCCAGAATCTTTTAGTCCTTTCCAAGAGTCAGTCCTTCTCCTCTTAGAAACGAAATGTTTTGGTTGGTGGTAAGTGAAATCCATACATTGACTTGAAGCACCAGAGAAAAAGCACTGTTTTCAAGTTGGGAGTGGGTTTTTTTACTGTTTCCTAAAGTTAATACCTTCTCCCATTATAAAATATCAGGATGCTTGAGAAGGGATGATGATACCAAGGTCTTCAAGAAAGTCTTCTTGGAGAAAATTGGATAGAGACATATCGGTACCTTAAATAAAGTTAAGAACCAAATATTGCATGTCTGTCGTTTTTAATTCTCCACGAGTATCCCAACTGGTATCTCTTGCTCAGTCCAACACAAAAGTGTTTTGAAGATTTTGAAGGCACTTCCTATGTGACTTGTTCCTGCAAAGATCCTATATGTTTCTTTTTAAGAACGTTTAGTTCTTACTCCAAGAACAATTGTTTTTCAAAAAACAGATGAAATGTCATTCACAACATGCAAAAATAAATTGCCATAGGCCAAGATTTGAAGTCACAAATTCTCTGTTAATAGCCGACAATTAACACTCATTTGATAAAGGCTAGCCTGCATTTAATTCTGGCAGAACATCTTGTTTGACCACACAAATTAAAAATTCAAAATCAAATAAAAAAAAAAAAGTTGCTGATTTTTATTCAGTACATTTATGTTTTTGGAAGGAACTCTGATGACTGCTTTTTGTTATCTGGGCTACCTGCTTGCTAGAGTTCTCAGTGTAGGGTTTCACCACATTTTTTATTGGAGCAGTTTGTTGCATCATGAAGGTGGGTCTGCTGCTCCTGTGTTGCTGCTTCAGCAGCGATGGAGCTCGTGAGAGCACTGCAAAAGCATGATGCTGAAGATGAGGTTGAGATGGAATTTCCAGGCTCAGCATGGCAATCAGTTATAGCTGTCTCTCTCTTTCCAAACAACAATATCCCTTCTGGGCAGCAGTTGCTCATGTTTGGCTGTGACTCAGAAGCAGATATTTCCAAGCTTTGGAAAGTTTGAATGTACAGTAATTTCACGAATACAAGCCGCAGCAATTTGACAAAAATTTTGGTGGAAACCCAGAAGTGCGGCTAATAGTCGGGGGCGGCTAATATGTGAATAATTTTCTGACATTTACAACCCCAGACGTGCCAGCCAGGGCACCGAGCCAAGCACCTGCCAGTAAAAGCCGGCATTCCGTGATTGTTACAGTGTTACTGTGTTGCCCTGGCTCCCTGCAGGCAGCACGGGGGGCGGGGAGAGAGGCAGGAGAGTTCTCTTCTTCCCTCCTCTGCCACAGCCCGGGGGAGAGACGGGGGGGCCCCGCGCCGCCATTGCCGCGGCTTGGAGAGGAGCGGGGGGGGGCCGCGCCGCCATTGCCGCGGCCCGGGGAGGAGGGGGGGTGCTCTGCCCCCGCCCTCCGCTGCCGTGGCGGGAGCAGGGCGTGCTCCGTGCCTGGCCAGCACCGCAGCGCGAGCGAGGCGCTCTCTCCATACCTGGCCGGTGCCGCGGCGGGAGTGGGGCCGGGGCGAGCGAACCCACAGGCGGCGGCCAGCCCCGAGCGGCAGCGCCGGGCTGGGCCACCTGGCCCCGTCAGCAGCCCCTAGCGGGCCGAGCCTGCACAGCCTTAGCTGAGCCAGTAAACCCCCCGCTATGCCGCGGTTCTGTTAGTATTTGGTACCTTTGTTGCATGCAGGTCCTCGCTGCGAACGACAGAGCGGCTTATATTCAGGTGCTGCTTATTTATGGACAAAAACCGAAATATTTGCCAACACCCAGAGATGCGGCTTATACTCAGTGCGGTTTGTATTCGTGAATTTACTGTAATCATTTGGTTGCCTTGCAGTTATCTCAAGTGAACAAAAACGTTTTTCATCTGTTAGGAACTACATTCAGTTCAAGACAGCTGAAGAATCATTCCAATACTCCACAAACCTGTGTGCTCATTTCTTCTCATTTTTTTGGGTCAGATTCTGGATGTAGACTTCATAGAAACTGCTTAACAAAGTGAATAAAACTCAAATGCCTGATACTCAAGTTCTTTGAAGGTGACAGCCCTATATTTCATCTGTACCTGACACATTCTGGGAAAGCCACCAGTGACTAATAAATGTTCTTCTTGAGGAAAGAATGCAAGCAACATGAATAAAACCCTTTGCAGGTTGTCATTTAGAGGCAGAGGTAAATTGTTCAACTTATACATTTAACAGAAGCTCCATGACAATCTATGTGACAATACCTATGATAGATCAGTTTCATTAATCCACACTGATAGGAAAACAAAGGCCAAAAGAGGGGTTTTGGAAAGAATATTCGCTACATAAAAATACAGAAGAATGTAAACCAAGTTTTCTCCTTCTAAAAGTAATCTTGACAATCGTTGCTGGGTTACTATAACACATTAAATTTACAGTATATATTCTTTATTGCATGAAAATAACAATACCATAATAGGAAATCTTATCACAAAACTGTGAGCCTGATTTACAACAGAGATATTATCTTTACATCTTAATTTAGTAGTATTTTAATATGCTTACAGTTGATCAGAAGCATCAAGTACGTTTGTGAATTAGAATTAGATCTTAGTATATATTTCTTTTTGTTTTAGAATAGACCATTGGAGGAGTTATGTTATAAAAGTGGACATAAGTGGCTTTTGAATAGTGTCAATTTGTTTTCATTTCCTTGCATCTGTGAATGGACAAAACTGCAGTATTTTCATTGAGTAGCATACAAAGTCCTGATTTTAAGTTAGGATGGAAAAGAGTTGATTCCTACCACTGCTGAAACCTGTTGCTAGATTTACTTCTGTGAAGGCAGTGAAACAGAACCATTTTCATGAGAGGCAGCATCATCAAAAGTGCTAGAGAGCTCCTGAAATACCGCAGTTATTTTCTGCCAGAGAGCCAGCTCAATATCCATGACAACCCTGCCCTGGTATCACTTACCCATTATGCTCTACACTAAATATGTTTTAAATTGCTCTCTGATCCAAATTTCTCTCATTAGAGGTTCTCTAAGGAAATGTGGGTCATTGTATCATAAGGCAGCTGTCTGGTGATGTGCAGAGAAAGTACCGGAAAACCAATTCAGGAGTACCACTACAGATCAGATATATTTCTTCTAATGCAGAGCATGGAGGTAGTGAGCAGTGCCAGTCCAAAGGGGATAATGTTAATTTGATGGAGCTTTTTAGTATTTTTTAGTCAAAGTTATATGTACAAGGTCCTAGTAATATAGCAAGTCTAAGAACTGTGTCAGTTAAAAAATTCCTACCTTTTATTGCAGCTGCTTTAACATAACATTATTTATATCAGATATTCTTTGACAGCAGTTAACTAAGGCTAGGCTTGGCTTAAGGATGTATGTGTCATCTTCTAAGAGGAAAGCTAGGAAGAATAAATATACAGCTTTCAGCTGTTTTTCAGAAAACTCAAGCAGTGTTTATTGGTGTGACATCAGTAAATCAACATTCAGAATCTCAGCCAAACAGCACTAAAGTAAATCAGAGACTTTTTGGCTGACTTCAAGGGGCAAATGAGATACCGTGTACTGAGCAGATTTTGTTAGTGGTACAGGCATAAGACATAAAGACCTGCCTATGATCTGCATAAGCACTTTCATGAGGCTCTTGCAAAAAGATCAATGAATTGCAGAATAATAGAGCAAGTGGAAACCAGCAGAACAGAAAGTACCACCCTTTAGCAGTTATAATTTTTGTGTGTGAAGAAAAAATACTGTTTCATCCATTGATGACAGAAAGCTACATCAGGCTGGACTCTAAACTAAACTGATTGAGAGAAATCTGCTCTTTTCCCCCCACCTCCCGAAACTACATATAAATCTAGTCTGCATCACTGGAAGAACAGAGTGATAGAACCCTGGGTTCACTGCAACTAGTTAGAATATGCCTTTTAAATTTTTTTTAAGTCAGTCTAAAGCATTTTCCACTTTTTGTCCTAAGTTACAAGGTCTGGAATGGATTTTTTTGGTTTTGACTTTTGTTTGTTTGTTTTTCACTAAAACAAGCTTTGTGGTTTATTTGTTGTTGGCTTTCACAGTCTTCCCTGCTCTGAAGAGATCCATCATGGAGATTCTCCAGATTATTTTTCACAGATCATGTATTATTTTAAACAATTCAGAGGACAAAATATTTCAATCTAATGCCATTGGTGAAATGGTAGTGGACTGACTTTTCCCTATCCTTTCTTCCTCCCTGCTGCTTTATGTTGAAGCACATTTCCCTTGGCAGTAAGCGGGAAATGAGTCACTGTCAGCATTTGAATCTTCAGGTACTAATCAAATCCTAGCAATATCCAGCAATTAAATTGCTAGAGATCAGCCTGAACTACAGAATTCACACACAGATTCAAAATTTCGTCATTGCTTAGGTTCACAGGAAATGGAGATTTGCTTCTAGCTCAACTCGATGCACACATTCCAAAACAACACTTCTTTTTTTGTATTTCATGACAATATTTTATGCAACTGAGGCTTGTTTGTGGGTTAGACAATGAAATATAAGGAGATTTTTGTCTTCAAAGATCAGCAGCAATGTGCACAAAAGCCACAGGCAGTCTCAGAAACAAATGTTATACTTGGTACTATGCAGAGAATACTTTCATCCTGTTCCATTTGGTCTTCTCTCTGAATAAGTTTAAAGAAAACACTGACAAGATACATCTACAGAAACACCATGAGATTTAAGTACATGAGGATGAAAATGTACAAAATCAAAACTCAGTGACAACAAGCCCTACAAAGCAAATAGACAATGAGAAGTACTGCTTCATATTAAAAAATAACAAAATTCCTGCTTAAAGGAACAATGAAATTTCTGGTTTGCTAGCAACTAGAAGTTTATTGTATAGCTAGAAAACTAGATCTGTTCTTAAGACAGCACATTAATGTATAGAACATTTGTTCCAGTAGGGCTCTGCTTCTGCATTTCTGGAAGAAATATTATTATTAATAACAATAATAATTCTTCAAGGCACATGTCATTAACCAAACTGGAGGTATCCATGTGTAATACTAAAGTATAGTTGGAAAACCACAGAACCAAAATATTAATGTTGGATTGTTGGCGATGAAAGGACAAAGGACACAGGATGAGCATAGTCTTGTGTTGGGAAACACTACTTTGAATATACAAACTTTGGGAGAGGAAATAAAATCTCCTCTCCTGCTCTTTTTATAAGAACAGTTTTCACTCCATACAAGCCAGGATTGTGAACTGCTCTGTTTCCTGCTAAATGAGGTTACACACCTAACCACCCTGCCACACATCCAGCCTCAGACATTATGAGGTGGGGTGTAGTCTGCAGCAGTCACTGCTCATGTAGCTATTGTCTCATTTCCAGCAGAGTATTTCCTAGTGGTAATAAATGGGAAGGGATAGAAAAAGTCGAGCTGGGTTGTCAGAGGGATCAGCATTTGCCTCATTAATTTGCTTATCTGGATTTCAAAAAGAGTGAAATTAATGGAGCTCTTAAAATCTTCCTTAAAGCTCAACTGAGTCCTTTGGACAAAGTCAATAAACACAAAGTCATTAGAGAACAATTTATCAGAGTCTGATAACTAACAGTATGAGCTGATAGTAACCACAAAGCATAGGTTCCTTAACCACCCAAAGCACAGGTAAATGAAAAGCAATTTGGAAACCTCAAACACATCAGCAGAATGGTTTCATTAGGTACATATTTATATCACAAGGGCATGCAAGTTCTTCTGTGTATTAGTGCAGGGGACCGAGCTACATAAGTGAAAGCAAAGAAAAGAAACAAAATTTAACATTGAAGTAGAAACACTGGAAACTATGAAAAGGACTAGAAAGGCAGCTTCCACCATACTGTCTCTGAAAAGCTAAGAACTGAAAACACCCTGATTCCTACTGTGTTTGGGGGAATATGTTCCTGGTTTTGCATACTTTGTAAATATATAAGATGACATCCAAGGTTTATAATCTCTGTTTGTGTCACTAGGCAGGATAACAATCTCTTCAGAAACAATGGTGTTTTGACACTCAAATCTTACTCATCTAAGTTCCATGCAGAAAACTGGATGTTGTGATATCCCCCTTGCAGGGTTCCACAGAATATTTTGCTCTTGCAGGTTTCAAAAAACATCATGTATTAAAACTCTTAGTTCTTGGTAAAGTTTGGGTACTCAAAAAGAGCTTCAGCTTTGCTGGGTTCCACCCTATGTAATATGGAATTTGTGCAAGACTAAAGCTGCAAAGCCAATGGGTTCCTTCAACGACACACTCTAAAAAGTAGGTCCAGTAGGCTCCATTCAAGACTGTGTTCAAGAGTATTCAAAGATTTAAGACCTAAAGCCATGTCCTCAGCTCTTAGGCAAAAGTCATCATCATCATCTCTGCTGTCCATTCCCATGGAGCTTTGCCAATGCAGCTGAGCCCTACCGTACATGGTGTCAGAGCTGTTGCTGGACTGGACCATGAAAGTCAGGATTCCTGGATCACAATGAGACATGAGCAGAGATGAGTGAACTCAACATAGAAAGAATCTTGTTTGCTGAGCTCTCAGCTAGAGTGTTGAGTCAGCTGTTGGATATGGTGATGAAGCAATTCCATGGACACACATCTCTCTAAATGCACTGAAAGAGCCTTGATTTGTCCACCTGTATTCTGACAGATCTTAGCATTTACTTCTGGCATAGCTTCACACTTTGCACATCAGCCTTTAAAGAGCAAAATGAGCTTTTTTATATTCATTCTTTTCTCAGGTTCAATGTAAAGAGTGGATTTAAAAAAATTTTGTTATTATAGATACATAGAACAAACAGCATTTAAAGTTGTTCCAATTTCTCAGAAAAATACTTTTCAGATTGCTTTATAACAAACCACTTCTAAGTACGCTAAGGTATAAAGAAGCACTAAAGGATTAAGGAAGCTTGCTGAGATTCTAATGTGTGCATACAGACATTACCTTGCAAGGGAAAAACAGTCATTATTTTCAATGTTGCTTTACTTCTGCTACAGTTCTGCTCTCAACGCATTACTGAGCAAATTGGCTGAACAAATGATTCCACTATCTATCCCACAACAGACTTAAAGGAATCGAAATGTTATGCTAAGACATGTTCTTCTGTCTGTGGCTTTAAGAGGTGGAGGACTTATTCAAGCCCAGGATAAACAAACATGTCAGGAAGTCAGATGAAAGACCCCAGAGTCTTTGCTACAGAAGAAATAACAAAAATAATCTTCTTGTGCTTAGAGGGGAAACCAGGGGCCCAGACTTTACAACCAGCTCACTACAGACTTTTGGAAGGAATGGGCTTTCCAGTAAAGGAATGAACCAGTTTCCAGACAAGCTCACCTTCCTCAGTGGCCAGGGATTGACAATACATCTGTATTAACAGTGCTGGAAACTGCAAGTGTGATGTGAAAGGAAATATTTATGATGTTATTGCAAGCACTACATACTTATAAACTGCAAATTCCTGTAACTTTCACTGGCGGGCCTGTTCTCCACGAGCTCACAAAGCCTGCATGCTTCCAGGGCTACAGTTTAAGGTTCATAAAAGCAGCTTTCTGGCCTGGTGACAGACAAAAGTATTTGTAAGATAGTGTTAATATTTTATTCTTATTAACTGAATGTGTTCTTGAGAGTTCTAAATAAGAAGTTGCTATTAGGAAAAATACAGATTCTCTCCTTACATCCTCCTCATCAGCCCTTGCCTGATGCACAGAAATTTTAGCTGGGGATAAGATACTAAGAGACAGCAACTGTCTGAGTCCACAAACCTCTGCTGGGAAACGGGAACTGAAGTCTTCTGCTGTGGTGATTTCTTTAGCATCACAACGACTGTTCTCTAGGCACTCTAGGAGATTGATTCCTGCCATCCACAGATTCCTGGTAACAATCCATGCAATACGTTGGTAAGAATAAACAAAGCTGAAGTTTTTTTATTATTTATTTTTTATACAGAGTTTAAGGTTATACAACAAGGCTCCCTCTCCCAGTTATATCAGGACATGCAGAAAGGAGTTAACTTCTGTAGTGTGAAAATAAATCACTGAAGAGAATGGTCTCATTCTCTAGTTGAAATGGTTCTCAGTGAGAAACAGCACATCTCAAAAATTGTAGGTCAGAACAAGTGAAATTTTCTTCAGTGTGCCAGAGTGATCTCTGTCTCCCCCTGCCAAGTTCCTCTCCCTCAGCTTTGATATTAATTTATATCCATTAAGACTTCTTTCCCTATTTCAGTTGGGTCAGAGCCAACCAATTCAATTACCAGTGGATTTCAACCTTTTCCTCTAAACTCTGGGTTGTAAAGGCATGGGTTACATATATTTCTAATGAGAAACAACAAAGCCAGGCCTTGGTGATCATTGGGAAGCCATCCATTATCCCGACAGATTTCTACAGGGCATCTACCAAAGGCAGTGCGTAAAGCTGTCCCAACCTCATTCCTGTGCCCGACTGTGTGGTGGCCCTAAGCCACTGCTGGTTCCTCTAGATTCCAGTAGGAATTCCTCACTCACACCTATTAGGCTCAGCTGGTTACAGAGCAAGTGTCAGGATATAAACTTGTACATTTATTTCCTAATTCTGAACCTATTTCAGAGCCCTACAAATCTTGGAATAATTTGTGGAATCATTTGTTTCTCTCATAGCTCACAGTGCAACAGCCTCTTAAGCCAACCCAGAGCAGCAGAAGAAGAAAGGGTTGGAGCTATGCTGCAAGCGTTAAGGACCCAGCAAACCCCTGAGCTCAAGGCATGTGGAAAGCCTGCCTGGCACTCAAAATTCTCAAAGCTGGAATTCAACATGGGCATTTGGAATCTAATTGATGAGTTCCTGGGGCAGGAATCTGCCTTATTTTTATTTTATACAGTTCAACAATTTTTATACATCTACAGATGTATTTTGCTGTGCCAATAAAGCCTTCAGACTCTGCTGTTAAGTATTCTGTGATTTTCACAGAGGATAGATGAATGAAATTACAGTGTCTGCAGAGTTCCTGCACTAAAAATCCACTGAAAAATGCATCCCAACATTTCACACCCATCAAATCTGATAAACTGAATTTCCTCAGCACCTCCCTCTAATCCTCCATATCACAATGTCCACAACTCTGCTCCTTCAGTCAGATCATTTGGCGTGCCTACATTTGCTTTTCCTATGATCAGCTGATTTTCTTCCACAAGCAGCAAGAAAGGACTTACCTCATTAGTAAAGAGTTGTTGGAATGACATGTTTCTAATAGATTTGTTTGACTCCCAGTGAAGCCAGTTTCTGACCTGGCCTGAGTTCTAAGCAGAGCAGTGCTTACAGAAGAGTACCAGAGAGAATAGGTTAAGTATGGTGGGCATGTTGGTGTGCAGTCCTGACTCATGTGCTCATAGATAAATATCCAGGGAGACCACAGACTTACACATTACTTTCCAGAGTGAATTGCAGTCACCAGCACCTGACTATTACAAGAGCATGCAGCAGCAGGATCATTTTAGTGCTATTCACTCACCACAATTAAAGACAGATAAACTTTCTAAATATACCCCTGCTTGCAACAATATTACCCTGAAAATGCCTTTTTTTTTTCTGTCAGTTGAACACAATGGGTTTCCTTGTGTCAGGTAAAAGATGAAGCATTTTTTATGGACTCATATGCGCTGGATAACAAGCAACCACTTTACTATAGTGGCTCACACTAGCCTCTGTAGCTCAAAGAAAGGTCACTTGTGCCCAGTCACATCAAGAGAGGCAACATCAGGAGCTGCTCCTGAAGACTGAGTATCCACCCAAATATGTGCTGACTGCAAGGTCTAAGGCTGAAAAAAGCATCCTGAAGCCTAACCTTTGCCAGTAAGGAAATTTCTTTCCAAGCATAACAATGGATTCATTTAGTAATTTGCTTCATCAAATGCCAGGCAGCAGGTGGAAATGGGTCAGGGCTCAGAGGAAAAGTTCTCAGAAAACAACCAAAATGTTTTTAAGTGAGAAAGTCCACAGAGGCTTGTTTCTTCTCTCTCCTCACCCCCAGTCCTGTTTGGACTCACAGGCTCATCTCCTAGAAAAGACTTGAGAAAACCTCTCATCAAAATCTCCTTTCAAATCAAGCGAATTCTCTCAGCATAATGCGTGGCCTTTTTTAATTTCTGGTTAAATAAAAAGAATTCCAGAACTGGAGGGCAGTTTTCTTTATTTCTACATAACTGAGAAGTTGAGATTTATTTGATCTGATCTCCAAGTGGAGTGTAGAGGGAAAACAGGATACTGTATCTGGCAGCAAATATGTGGCAATCACACAAAGTAAACTCTCGATATATCTGTAATCTCTTCATTGGCTTATCCCTGATTCAGTTTAAGGCTCTGGAAAAAGCTACCAAACCCCTTCATGTGAAGTGTGAGAAGGAACTTATTAGTCATGGCAATTTGCTTCTTACTGCTGACAGTCAATGCTGACAGTCAGAGAGTACAGTGTACTGAAAAAACAAATCTAGAATTCTGAGTCTCTTAGTCCTCCTCAGAGTTAAAAATGAGAAGAGAGTTCCAGGTTAGTTTAACACACAGAAGTTAAACATACAAAGGAAAGCATGAGGAGAATTCAAGCTTACAAAGCTTTAGGCTTTGGCTTTTGGCAATCTTTTTGGGTTTTGTTATCTTCAGCCCATAGTACACAAATACATATACTATAAACCCATTAAATCTGAGGGATGAGGAAGCTGGTTCCAGATTGTTAAGGGGATGTAATTCTAAAACGGTACATCTAGAAAACCAGAGGTGCTTCCAGTATCTCCTCGAAGCATCATTTTTCTTGCACCTTTTTCTTATAATATTTTAGTTCCCAGGTGACAAGACACTATTCATTGGGAAAAATAGACCCATCTATGTCTATTTATATTTTCAAAAATCAGGCAGTGTCCCCTCTGTTCCTCCAACCTCATTCTAGACAGGTGAAAAAAATCATCATATTTCAGGCAGACAGTACATGTACATACGTGTCCCACATACACATCCCATAATTCTTCAGCGGAAGTGACAGATTTCAGGGTATTTGTCAGACACCTAAAAACACTACCAAGGCATTTCGGGCTTGACGGAAACAGCAGGATGAACCAGGAGTTCCCTCCTCCCCCAAATAGCCGAAGCCACACCTGAATCCCATGGGAAGTGCCCATATTGTCTGGCTGCAGGGCAGCTTGGCCACCACACATTGGTTTGGGATTCTCTCCCTGCACTCCCCACTTCAGGAGAGCTTAAAGGAGCCATGGCCACCAGCTCTTACCTCAGCAAGGGCTGCAGTCCCCTTCTCTGCTCCTCAGGAACATCTCCCTAAGCCTGTGCCTGTGCCTCACAGCTGTTCCCCATGCCCTGCCCATGGGGTGCCCTCCTCTCCCCTCCACGGGCAGCTGGGGGGTAAAATATTTTCTGTCCAAACTCCACCACATAATCTGCACATCCACATAGGCTGAAACCTTGTGCAGAGGCAGTGCTGCCGTGGGGTAGGGCAGAATAGCCTTTTTTGCAGGTCAGGAGGGTCAGGGCAGGGTTAGTGCCATGTGAAGTGTTGGTTTGGCAGCTCGAGGGTCCTTGAAAACAGCTCAGTTTGCCTCCCTGCCCAGCTCAGTGCAATCCTTGTCAGCTCCCGTGTCTGGTGCATTACTAGCAGCTCCACCCTGCCCAGGCTGACAAAAATAACTAGTCATGTTTTCCTTCCCTTGTAATTGCTTTTTGCTTCAAATGTGGGGTGAAACCCCTTTTATGTCAGAGTGTCCTTTGTAGGGCAAAGTAAGGTAAAATTGCCAGCCATGAGGGTGAGCTATGCCAGTTTAGCAAGAAGCTGCTTGAGACCCACCAGTGGGACCTTCACCATGAGCCCATTTCTCACAGCAAGATTTCGTCTCTCTTATTGCACATGCACATGTTTTAGGGTGAAAAAAGGGCCAAACCAAACTTCAGAGAGATTTGGTTCTCCTCAGTTTCAAATTATTTAGAAAAAATGCAAAAACTTGCAAGTTTTCATTTGGCTTTGTTGACCATACTTTTTAACTTCCTGCCTTTTTTCTCCTTTTTCCTTTAAAGCACAGGCAAATATTTTTTGAAACAGCTCACTTAGCTGGAAAGTAAAGGAAGAGGCAGTGAAAAATTGTGAGTTAAATGGAAAAAATATTTTTGGCAAACTTTAAGGAAAACATTTCTAAATGCTGATCACTCTTTAAAGTGAATTCCTTTAGCTAATTACCTTAATTCTTTTCCTGAGTTACAAAACAAGCTGCAGAAACAGATGGACGAGGATTGTACTTAGCTGTATCTAGCATTTCTCTGTAAATTCTTAGCCTTCAGTTCCTGCATCTCCTTTCCTTTCCTTGGTTAAAATGATGCTGAAGGGGATATCAGGCTTAATTCACAACTTTGCTGAGAAAGTGACCACAGCCTATGCAGGAATAAGTATGGTGCTTAACCAGAGGCTCTCTTTTATTTAGTTCTTATCTTAGAAAAAATGAAGCAGGTTAGACCTAGGAAAGAGTCACTGTAGAGATGCTAGTCCTCTCACACTGCAGAGTAGTCCATGAAGAGATTTGCAACTTTGCTTCAACCTGGAGCAGTCCCTTGGGTATGCTTATATTGAGGGCCACATTTTGCAGTTTTCTAGGAAGCAGAGCAGAGAGCCAGAATCAGCATCCCTATCTTCCAAAATGAGTGTAGAGATATTCCAGTGCCTCAGGAAGCTCTATCCTCCATATCACCCCAAGAAACAACAAATAAATGCTACCACGGTCTGGTGCAGGCTCACTCTACACACCTTTTTTCAAGAAAGAAATTTAGGAAGGCAAGATTCTCTTGTATGACTTTCCTTGTCTCCCAGTTGTCTCAACACATATTTGTTCTTCCTGACAGAAAAAAAAAATCACTGACCCATCTGTCAATGCCATCTCTGCTTCAGTGAGCTGTTTCATGTGTTTGTTCACAGAGGGCTGAATAATGGACCAGCGCCAAAGTCCTAATCAAGAGAAAAGCTACTAGTAGTTACAGCTCCTCAGCATTATACATGTTTCTGAGTGTGACTGATTAAGACTGTTGTTTGGAACAGGGGAACTGTGTCAGAGGTGCCACATCCCATAAATTAGTTTAAGCTGAGGTAATGTATGCGCCAACATACAGCAATATGTCTGCTAGCTTAACAAGTTTGGCAAGCAAATGTCTGGGAAAAAAAGACCATTTTCAGACATTTAATCCAACTAAGACAGAATGGCATAACTGAGCAGAACCTTAAAGGAAAAACTTTGCATTTTATTTATTTTTCAAGGGGAAAGAAAATATCTGAGAAAAAGTGTTGGTGTCCAGACTCAAGTACGACAGGAAGAACGGTCTAGTTCTCAAAGCAAGGCATTTGCCACTAGGGACTCCTGAGTTTTAATCTGTCCTCTCTGCAACCTCTGTAGTGCTCTACATAAAAGTCATTTAATTCTAGTCCAGACAGTGAACTTTGTATGCTGCTGAGCAGATTAGTTATACAAGTGTGTTTCTTTCCATGGGACTACTCATGTGCAGAAGTTATCAATGGGAAGAGGGGGAGCAAATCTGGCCCTCTGTATGGAGTCACACAGAGGGAGAAAAAGCTAACACAAGTTTTAATTGGTCTGGCCTCCTTGGAGGAAAAACTATCTACAGTAATGCTGGAAGAAATTGTAAGAAAATTAAGGGACCTTTCTGATAGGAAGATCTGTTAATTGGAACAGCAGTCTTTTAAGTAACAGAAGCTTTATTGACTGTTTCAAATACAATTAACTGGACTAAGGAATTGCAAATGTAAGGATTCAAATAAACCCATTTCACCAGAAACATCGAGTAAATGAGTCAGTAGGACTAGTGTGTTTGTAGCACCCATCACTTCTTATAGCAGGCAACTAATGCACCATACTTGCTGGCAATGCAACCAGAGAGATTAACCCAACCAAAGGCCACCTAGAAATTTCATTTTTGTTTTGAACCAGAATTGGAGTGTAGTTTTGGAGGCTTGCGGAACCTCAACTAGAATTAGACCCTCTCAAAATTTACAGTAATTTCACGAATACGAGCTGCACTGAGTATAAGTTGCATCGCCGGGTGTTGGCAAACATTTTGTTTTTTGTCCATAAATAAGCCACACCTGAGTATAAGCCGCGCTGTCGTTCGCAGCGAGGACCCGCGTGCAATAAAGTTGCCAATTAGTAACAGAACCGCGGCATGGCGGGGTTTACTGGCTCGGCTTGGCCGTGCGGGCTCGGGGCTGCCGACAGGGCTGGGTGGCCCAGCTCGGCACTGCCGCTTAGTGGCAGGGGGGGCACAGAGCCCGCCGGCACCCGCAGCGGTGGTGGGAGGCGGGGATGGAGCCGCCCCACTCCTGCGGCTGCAGTACGCGGGGACGGGAGCCCCCCGAGCCACGGGGCCAGCAGGACAGAGCCCCCTGCCTGCCCCCAGGCCACGGGGCCAGCAGGAGAGAGCCCCTGCCTCCCCTCGAGCCGTAGGGCCAGCAGGAGGGAGCTGCCCCACCTTCCCCACCCCCTGTGCTGCCTGCACACAGCAGCTCCACCCGCCGCGCAACAGAGTAACCAATTTGTAACAACCGTGTAAATGCCGGGTTTTACTGGCAGGTGCTCAACTTTGCAGTTTGCACTGACTTGGTTTGCACTCCCGGGGTTGAAAATGTCAGAAAATTATTCACATATTGGCCGCTCCTGAGTATTAGCCGCATTTCCAGTGTGGGAGCAAAATTTTGGTCAAAATGGTGTGGCTTGTATTCATGAAATTACTGTACTTTAGTTCATTGGAAAGGGGAGGTAATATTTTCTGTGCCTGAAGCTCTGTTCCACTGAATCTTTTCCAGCAGCTGACTGTTGTAAGTCAGGTGCAAGAAGTTAACAATTATTAGTAGTCTGAACTGAAACTAAGAAGGAAAAATTTCAGTTTCAGTTTAACCTTAACTGGAAAGGAGGCAAAAAAGCAACTTGCTTGACCTCCTGATATGACATCCTTGCTGACATTACAATTTCCTAATCATATTGATTTACTTGAGGGGAAGTCTTATGTGAAGCAATCATAGGAAACTAGCATTTATAACCTTTCTTTTACTGTCAGTAGATTATCTGTCTTCACTACTTGTCTTTCCTGCAGAAGATCCAAAAACCAAACTTTATGAGTCCAGGGAGAGAGTAGTGTGTTCTTCTGTAAGAAAAGTAAGGTGCCATACAGAGAATCCAAAGCAGGTTGGGAAGCGGGATGTGGAAATCCTGGTGCCAAACCAAGCCCTACCCTACCTGTTCAGTTCAGTAAAGTGCTGGTGTTCTAGGTACTTGCAGAAGACCTGCTTTTCTCCTTAAGGAGCACAACAGGCAGATCTGGAGTAATTCAGCCTTCAAGAACACCATTTTCAAGAGCACATCTTCCTCAGCCAGGCAATACTCAACTGTATTTTGTGCCAATGACCATATACAAGTAGTGGTTCAATTCTTTCTTCTCCCCTGATCCCTCAGATTAGGAATGTTACATAGATTTTCTTGATTGAGATTTCAGTAGCCTAGACCTGAGCTGGACTGCAAAAATGTGTTTTGCGAGGACAGGGAAGTATATGACTGAGACACTACATGGCTTTGCATCCTAATTATACCTTACATAAGATTGATGTTACTGTGGTATTACCAGGCCTTGATTATGACACGTGGATGATTCATAACAAGAATATTCTCATAGGAAGGTTGGGGAGAAGAACATGTGGACGTGAACCTTGTCCATGAATACACTGCCTTGTGCTGCAGACAATAAAAGCTGTTAGCTCACTTGGAATTTACTAAAGTTACAGTGTACTGGAGAACATATACCACAGTTTATTCATTCTTTCCATACTAGAGAGGCCTCTCTCTGAGTAGAGCTTGGTCCATTTTCCATCTGGAAATATTTCCCTTTTAGCAGCCCATGTCCTGGGAGGGTGGTTGTTCTCATTTCGGGGGAAAGAAAAGAAAATCTCCATGAATTCCAAGGACTTAGTGTCACTGATTGTGTTGCATTATCCAGAATCAAAGAGCTTAATCACCATTTACACTAAAGCCTTTAGCACTGCTCAGGCAGAAAATTATACTGTCTCCTGCTCTCATGTTCCTGCAGTCTTACATTGTCAAGAGCTGTAAAGTGCCTGGGATTGGCACAGGGCACAAAGATGAGGCTTGCAGTTTTTATAAGCCTGTGTACGAAGGATAGCAGAGAAATCCACAGCCCAGGTTCAGATCTCTAGAGAGTCATGTTGGCACTGTCCAGATAACAAAACTATTTCAGGAACAGTTTAACTTGGAAATTGAGTTGAGCTAACTGACCTTGCTGAGAAGATGTGACTCCATCAAAATGGGACTGGCTCACATCTCTCTCCAAAATAATATTCTTGAGGCATGCTTTTGCATTATGAGGCAGAAATTATATTGGCTTATTCAGTCCAAACTCAGATGGGGCATGAGGGACCTCATACTCTGTAAGTATTAAGTCATATAAAGATCCCACAGTTATCCAGCATATTCAGATATGCAGCATGTAATCAACACATTACAGGAGACTGAGAGCTGCAGATGGAAAGGCAATTGCTGGACAGCCTGAAGAACAGGACTGTTCTTAGCAGTCAGAAGTGTTAGGCCTGCTTGGAATTGGTGAAGGAAAACAAGTTAAAGTAGAGGGCAACAACTGTGTGTTTTGTGCAGCACTTGGTTGTGCTGCCAGTGAAAGGAAAAACAGACTTGAGTTCATAAGCACTTCATGATCCCTAGCTTTGTTTTCCCTTCCCTCACCCTAACACCTTTCAAATTACCTTATTAATGTAAACCACTCACTCATTACACAGTGGTTTAGTATTTGCAGGAGTTCTAGGGAGGAGTGATAGTTACACAATGGCATCTGCAGCTGATTTACATTTATTTATCCAACAGTGTTTTCAAGCCTCTTGCCCAAAATCCAAACAGACGCCCTCTCAGGGAATGCAGTGTCTAAAGAATACACACATGCAAGCCTGTCTGAAATTTTAATTGCAGAAAGATCAGGAAGTTCAGACTAAAGGTTCACAGAGCAGCTCTTTCCCTTCTCCCTGAGTGTATCATGTTGCTACAATAGGGTCTTTCATTACATAACTATGCAGAATGGGCAACTCAGCTTGCTGTTTGACATGTAGAACCATCTCACACACTGCAAAGGGTTTCAAATCGTTTTCTGTCACCTCAAAAGAATCTCTTTGATACCTTTACTACTTTACTAGGAGTCCTAATAATGTTCTGAGAAACCCTACAGAAGTAGCTACAAAGGAGCTTGCAAGTCTAAAGAAGGACGTAAATTCAACAAGGTGCTAAGTACATTCATATCTTGAACAACAGTGGTAGACTTACTGATTAATGCACTCATTTCAGTTTAGGTACATCTTTTAACAGCGCCTAGGTGCATAACAGGACCCCACATATGAAGGAGGGGATAGATTCCAAGTTGTCCTGATTGTTGCAGTCTGTACAGAAGTCAATAAAGTAGGTTGTCATTAATCACTTTTAGAGCTGACAAAGTAACGTAAACAACTGTTTTGAGTTTGATGAGTTCATGAAGAGTGAAAAACTAGGGAATAACATAAAAAAACCCCAGATTTAGAGAATCTGCAAATCTTACCCATTACTGTGGTCCCCTTTTCCTCTACACTCTTTTGTTTTATGCATCAGTGAGTCAATACTGTAACAGCAGTTCAGGTGTTACTTCCATGTTCCAGCAATTCTGGATCAGTCACCAGCACTGATGATCTGTAAGACATTTCAAAAGCTGTCATAAAAAATGTGAATCATTTTATGTTGAACACCAAACAAAGCAAGCCTTTGCCTCTGCAGACAGCTTCAGTGGGTCTGACTGATTCACCTGGCATGTATAGAATGCATAGAATAATTATAGAAAGGCTTGGGTGTGAAAAAGACACTTTGTTTTTCCACATGGTTATGCTCATCTGGGAAAGAACTCTGTCTCAGTTTAAAATATCCCAAAGAGGCCAGAACATTAAAAACAACAAAAACACAATGAAAAGGGATATTCTCCATGTCAGTGCCAGTGGGTAAGCCATCAGCTTTGATAAAAGTAAATCCCTGTTGTTAAGTGGAACATAACACAGTTTTGTTGCACATTCAAATTTTGAACCTTTTCTTCTCCAGTGCTTTGATCAAGCATGAAGTGTAAATGCAATACAATAAATGTAAAGCCAGATTGGATTTAATTACAAACTCCCCACTTCCTCTCCTAGCTGTGGAGTATTCACGTACTAGCTCTGCCTCTCCTTTCCCATCTCTCAGTGTCTTGGCCTCAAAGACATTCCTGCACAAATGAAAATAAGATAAACTGAATCATAGGGAATGTTAGTCTCCTAGGGAATGATATACTAATTTTACAGTACACTACATCTCAAGCACTAGATCAGGATTAATTTATAATAGTTGCTGATTAAAAAAGCAAAAAGGACCAGACCTCACATTGCACAAAACAAATGAACAAATTACTGATGCCAGCCAGATGCTGGAGCAAGCGTCTACCTCTCCCATTAACATGTGCTGTCTCCGACTTTCCAGGAAGCCTTCCCTAATGACACTGCTACGGCAAAACAAATGCTTGGTTTATTCAGTCACTGACACCATACTCTCAGGATCTATGGGGCACATCCCTTACTTTCAGGATTCCTTGCAACATTTTCAGCAGTTAAGGACTGCATCATGGAAGATTTGTAGGCAGAGCTAAGATTCCAGACTTACAGCTTGCACGTAACGATGTACTTCTGCCCAAAGCAGTAGGTGCTTAATCCTGGCCCAGCTGCTGCATTGCAACTCAGTACCAGAAATCAATGTTGAGGCAAATTCAGTTTAAACATAATATGCAACAAATATATGTTGCATATTTCTCATTGCATGTGTTGCAAAGGGATGTCAACCTTTTGACTGGATGTGTCGTAGTCTCTCTTTGGCTGAAGACTTTGAGTCAGGAAGATTTCTTGAAGATAAAAGCTAGCTAATAGAGTTAAGGATTATTGTGAAATCCTAGGCCATATAGAACAGAAGACAAGTAATGATCATAGATTTTTCTCAGCAGAACATCTGCTTGCACAGATAGAAACTCACTGGTTGCACAGAATCCTGAGATTCTACAAATGCCCACACAAACCTGCATATTCCCACAAAAAATACTGTATATACCAGTGAGACACCTATTGATGGAGCATTTGTGCACAGGGTATTGGGAAGAATATTGATCAAATATCTCTCTTCCGTCTAGAATTCTGTGATTAATTTTTACTCTTTTAATGATCCTTTATTCCCTAACTCACTTAGGCCAAGAGGCCATTTGAGCAATCCAGAAAAGTCACAAAATGTGATTAGAACTTGGTACTATAGAAATTTGCTTTCTTTCCAGAAAAAAGAGAAAAAGAGAAATTCAGTGAATGCTCATAGAAGTGCCTCTTGGTTGAATTACAAAAGCATGATGTAATGCACCTTGGCTCTCCCTTCTGACTTGGGAGCAGTTCAAGCTGCTGTTCCTGCCTGCAAATATTCCGAGCAGGCACCATAAAGGCATATGTGAGCTAATACCCAGGGAGAGGTTTTGGCTGAGGTCAGGGCAATGATACAGACTCCACTGCAGTGTTTCCTTGTTAATCAGGGTAAATCAATCGTGATGATTGGAGCTGTGGAACAGCAATCAGGTCCAGATTATAACTCAGATAAGGTGAAAACTTGTCTACTTCTTCCTGACTTTCCCCTCCCAAGCAATTTTAAATATAAATTAAAATAAACACCGAAAGTAAACACTTTGAAAAGCCTGTCTAACTGCCAGATTATAAGGCAGGGGCCTGTATCACCTTGGCCAAGAGTCTTCTTTAACACATCCCATTTTTATTCACATTAATATTCCGGGGTCCTGTGGTTAAATCCAGAATAATTCAGGGGGAATTTTTCCAGTGTTTACATTAGGACAAGAATTCGCACTAAGCAGTAAGTGCATTCCTTTAAAATTTTGTTTAGCACTAGTTTAACAGCTTTCCATATGCGTATTCCCCACTATGAAAGCTGCACAGGAGCAGTGTAAATCCATCTCAATGCTGCCTTAAGACTAGCTTTAGGGTTCAGTCATCCATAGATCCCACAGTATGCCTCGCTGCAGAATGCTCTGCAGTTGGAGCTGTTAGTGCCTGTTGTGATACAGGTGTTCACTACAATGAGAGGGAGCACAAAACAACCAGAGAGATTCAGGACTAATCAAGTTTTGTTTATCACAGATTGGAACTACTTCCAGGTGACAGGCTCCCTATGTTAGTAGTAATTCCTCTCATCCCTCGTTCCTTTTTACAAAATGCTCTTGAAATCTGTTTTTTGCATGGCACTTCTGAAAACAGTTGCATGTTTCCAATGTTTCCACTTTTCCAATGGAGCATGGTTAAGGGACTTGGCTGCAGAAAACCTCCATCACCTTGGCCTTTGGCTAAATGAACAGCACTGAGAAACTGACTCTGGTGTTAGCCTCTTCAGACAATAAAGATAATATGCTGTCAAAAACTAAAAGCTCTGAAGGAGCAAATAAAAGAGAAACAAGCCACCAAGGCTGAATGACTGACACACCAAAAGTTCTGATGGGACAAAAGGACAGAACGGACCAACTGCAAATGAAAAAATGGTCTTTTTTATGCATGACAATTTCTGTGATGGATGACTAGAAGACATAAGTATTGCATTACCTGCTCATTTCCTAAGACTTAAAAAAGTGTTTATTATGTCAGAATCAGAAATAATGCATTGAACTTTATAAAAGGATTATATGAATCAATGGCACATGACTGTAATACTGTATTCACCCCCAAAAGAACCACAGAGGACTTACCACAGTCAAGTAACAAATGTGACTAGGAACAGAAAGTTTCTATACATGGGAGACTGAGGCTGTTGTGGTCAGAATGAAGATGCTTAAGAAAAATCAGGAAATTATCCAAAACCATTACACTATTACCGAATATTGGATGACTGCCACAGGGACTGTGTAAATCTGTAGCATCAGTTTTGATTACTATGGACTTAATCCTATTGTTGTCACATATGTGCATTGATTTTGAGGAATGTTAAAGTGGGGGGGAAATTTGGCCCAGATTAACACCAAACCGAAAAGGTGAGTCCAGTTCACATCTCAGAGAGAAGAAGAACCCAGACAACCACTGAGGCAATCATTGTAGCCAGGAATTTGGTGGCATACAGGAAGGAATTTAAAATTTTGTGAGGGAAGAAAATCCACACAGAGGCAGAGGGGGTGGCTGAGAGTATACTATGAGGTATATTGAGCTAGTCACCACTAATTCCTCAGCAATGGAGGGGAAAAGGTGGAAGGACATAAATTCAAGTGACAGTCAGTATGTAGTCTTGACTAGGGATACTGTAGCAGCTTTCCAGAAGCAATTAATAGGGGTAATATATGGATACAAAGTATCAGAATAGGTTTAACTAATTCTTTGTGTCATTTCATAAAGTTTCAGAAATCAAAATTGCTTACATAAGAAAAAAGGAAGTAGAACAAATGACAGTTCACTTTCCAAGTGGACTGTCTATAATTTCACAGGTTATTTTGAAAGAATTAAAATAAGCTAAAATTAAAGACAGTGTAATAATTGTTGAAATCAGGTAGGTCCAATTCTGCGTTCAGTTACACCAGTTATTATTTTATTGTTCTCTTCTTGTTGCTTTTTCCTGTGGTACAGGTAGGGCTGAATGGAAAAAAAAAGCATCCAGCAAACTTTGTTTCTTGTCACACTTCTCAGCAGATGTTTTACAAACTTTACCAGCAATAGGAAGAGTCACTGCAGGATGCATAAGGGAAAATAAAGCCTCTTTTGGAACAGCTCACTGCCAGCAATAGAGCAAGTTCAGCTGTAAATCAAAGGGGAATCCTTACTATAAAATAAAATAGTGTTCTATGGCCCAAACACAGCTGAAGGAAACTGTTATATAGTACATTGCATCATAACCAGAGAGCTTCTGTCATCCTCTCTATAGCAATAGCCTTTAATATTGTGGTCCAAATTCTCTCATCTGTTACATGTGCATAATGATTTTTAGGGCTTTAATTTGGGGAGATTTGCCCCAAAATAAGATTTTGCTTCCTTCTGCACAAAACAAATTTGTTCACTGCAAAGCAGCTGCCTTTCAGATGCCTTCACCGTTTAGGAGACCATACAGTAGTCTAATCCTTGCCAGTGAAGTCAGGCTGTAACCATGGCAGCTGGGAGTGTAAACCTTCAATGTATGAGAATGTCCAGATTGATAAAGCAGATTGTTGTACAAGTCCATATGTTGTGTGCCTGTGTATACATTAAGCATGAAAGCATACAGCTTTAGGTTGGGAGCAAGGCAGAGAGCAGTCCAGCAAAACCTTCACCAGAGCAGCTCTGGGTAAGCTGCCAGCTGGATCCCAGCACAGCAGGCACCCTGAGGACACTGCTGTGAATAGGCTAAGGGTCACAAGGCAAGGAGGCAGACAGGAGGGGAAGAGATAATCCAGCAGAGGAACTTCACCCTGTGCAGGCTGGCTCTGGCATAATACAGCAGTGATGTCCCTCAAGGGGAAAAGCACTAATGCCAGCCAGATCTTGGTCTAAACACTGCATTTGTTGCACAGAAAATAGCACAGAAGATGGCTCTTTTGCTCCAGTGAATGCAGGGTCTGGGGCCCAGGAAGTGGCAGCACACCTATCTACAGAGAATGGGAAAGGGACAGTCTCCCTTTAATAATTTTCAGTCTGGCATTAGGTCAAGCTTTTCTTCATCCTTTTCCAGGGAAATTGGAGCCTTCATTCCTTCCTTTCATTAAAATAAATGAATGTATGATTGATGATCCTGGAGCTTGATATCTTCCAAGTGTTAAAAGACTAGCTATAGCAGTGGCTACTGCCAACAGGACATGCTGATGTGTTGCAACCCTAATCTCCAGGGTCCTTTTCAAGGGCAAGAAGCTCATTTCTACGGCCTAGTCAGCCACTGGCCTCTTTAATTCTGTGAAGGTACAAGCACAGCAGTGATTTTGTAAAGACAGGTCTTCACTTACCAGGAATCAAGCTGTGACCCACGCACTCATCCCAATGAAGCTGCTGAATGAGTAGGGAGCAGTGACATGGCAATTTGCACAATGGTAGGTGCAACAAAGCACAGGCAAAACTGAGGTCAAAACCTGCAGTGCAATTAAGACCTTTCCTCTTACCATCCAGGCACACTAGTATGCTCTGACCGGAGTGCCTTTTGGAGAGGGTACTGAACTGAATCTGAACAGAAAACTATTTTGAGTTGCTATTTTTTTCATCTCAGACCACACAGGAAACTATTATGATGATTTTGCTGAAGCTGAGCCAGGATGAGCAAACATTGACTTTTCTGGTTCAGAATAACAGAACAGGACTTGACAACTTCACCAGGGACTTTTCTGCATGGGAACAGTTTGTTTCTAGCAGGTCCTGAACCTCACAGCTTTAGGCATTCATCAGCTTTTCCATATGTTTTGCCCAAATGTGCACTGTGATGCTGCTTTGCTCTGCAGACCTTTGCAGCAGGCTGCCCACAGCAGCAAATTTTTCACCTACTTAAATTGATGTTCCTTACTGGAGAAACCTGTCAATTTTTTCATTCCTCTGTCTGAAATACCCTGTAACACTGTTGAGATCCTTCTGTGTCTGCTCCTTCCAGTTCAAGCACCTGGGTAACAGCTTTGACTGCAGTTTAGATCCCAGATATAGATATGTATGTTCCTGCTCTGTACAGGCATAGGTTAATGAGAGAAGGCAGAGAAGCTCCTAGTCCTTTGTTACTGGTGAGCCAGATTTTCCTTGCCCTGCCAAAATGCTGTAATTACCCACTGTTGTGCGACAGCTTTACTCCAATTTTTTCTTCTCAAAAAGGTAGATTTAGAAAGATACAGAGGAACAGTCATGCAGAAGTGCCAGAAATGTTAGTACTGCAGCCCTAGCAGAGAAGCATATGGACGAAATCTTCCCTATCTTGAGGTTTGGCATGTAAACAATCCTCATTGCAATGATGGCCACCAGCCTTTGTTGATGCACTGATAACACCAGTGCCAGACAACATCTCTGTGAACATCATGCTATTTTACCACACACATACTGTGTCATCCTTACCCTGAGGTCCAGAGCAGCCCCAGTGTGGCCACATCTTCCTGGGCTTACCTTCATCCACCCAGACAGAATTTCTGACAATGAAGAGGAATAGAGGAATAGAGGACCACAGTAGACCACAGGATGGAATCCATCCAGCTGCCTCATTTGGTTAGCCTTCTGTATGCCAGGAGATACTGCAGTAACCAGTGAGCCATCACTAGGAAGTCACCATAAATTGTGGAGTTTTACACTGGGATGAGCAATAGCTCATAGGAGTTTCAAGAGTTGAACGTTCTGGAGATGAAACAACTTATAAATGGCTTGAAACAACTCTGAATGGCTTAGTCTCAGATGTATCTCCCAATTAACTACTCTTGGGGTATTTCCTTCGCATTTCCCTGCACAGACAGGTTTTCTTTTAAGAAATACCCATCTCTTCAAGTCAACTTTATTTTATAATGAGAATAAAACAGGAGCACAAAGCTGGAGACTGTATGCAACTGGAAAGATCAAAAACTATGAAAATTCTTTTCAGAATTGTTTGATATATAATGAACTGCAAATTCAGTAGAGTACCAGCTTGCAACAACTATGCCCTTCCTCAGCAAGAGCTGAGGACGAACAATGACAAAATTAGTCAAAAATGTGGATCTCCTGGAGAGAGGGCTTCTGGCACAGCAGGGCAACATAAACAAGTGTGCTATATATAGGACTGGTCTTTGGGTGAATACACAGATGTTAAAGATGACCTCAAACAGAACCCCTGCTCAGATACACAAAAAAATACATAGGATAGCTGTGTGGTTTGAAGCCTGGGCTGGATGCCAGTAGCTTCCAGTTTCCCTTTTTCCCAGTTCAGTTAATACCGATGGCCCCCAGCCTTTGTTGACACACAGGCAGTGATAGTGAGGAAGTTATGATCTGCTGGGAAATCACGCACAGCTCTCTTTGTCAGCCAGTCATGCCAGAGGCTCTGGGGACAGCCCCTTGTCTCAGGCTGTGCTCCTCACAGCAGAGGCTGTGTCTTGCTTTGGGTACATATCCCCCCCTCAGTGGGATTTGCTTCCCAAAGCAGGGAGCCATGAAACATTTCCACACTCCACCCTAGCATGTTCTCCTGTCCCACTCTAAGCATTAATGGACTCCCCAAATTTAAAGTATTAAACTTTGAAACAGAAAAGGAGAGGTTTTTTAATACTTTAGCTATGGACTCTTTCTATGTTCATGGCCTAATCTCTCCTATATTCTGATTCAGTATTTTACTGTAAAAGTATTAGATACTTACATCTATATTAGATCAGGGAGGACTAGAGAGATTTATGCAATGTGTATTCTAACATTGACACAAAATGTTTGTTTACGGGGGGGGGCGGGTTTGGGGGAAGAAAGTATGCATTCTGTGTTTTAGAAGCAATGAAGTTGTTAATGAAGAGGAATTTAAAATATGCCCCTTGGACACATGGTGGTTGCACAGAATCAAAATGCTTTTGAATTCCATTCTGCACTTCATAAATTTATGGTTTATTCTGGACAAAAATCCTTAAATAATACAATATGATGACAAATCATTAATATTGGGCAACCCCCTACCCCCTTGAGATTAGTTGGTTAGAGCATGGTCCTATTGTTGCCAACAAGACTGTGAGTTCAATCTCTGTATGAACAATTCATTTAAGAGCTAAACTTGATCATTGTGGGTCCCTTCTAACTCAGAATGTTCTGTGATCCTAAGGGAAATGCTTATCTTTTAAAGGAAATTTTCCCAGAGTTCTCCTCTAGGCTTCATTAAGGAAAAGTTAAGATGGCTCTCAGAATCTTATTTCTTAATAAAAATTACCCAGAAGTAGCAGACTTCAAGAGGACGAATTTGCTATCATATAATATGCTTCAGCTTCAGGAATAATTGAAATTTAGAGATGACAGGTGTGAACTGGCTCATAAATTTTTGCTCTCTGGATTCTGGATGTCAAATAATTTGCTGTGTTTCTTTGAGAGCTGAAAGAAATTATGTCCAATTTACCTCTTTAAAGATCCCTGCAAATGTTTTTCTGACTACAGTAATTTCATGATTATAAGCTGCATCAATTATAAGCTACATCTCCAGGTGTCGGCAACTTTTCATTCTTTGTCCATATATAAGCCGCACCTGATTATAAGCCGCACTTTTGGTTCGGACCAAAATTTTAGTCAAAACGGTGCGGTTTGTAATTGTGAAATTACTGTAATTGAATTAATTTGATTTATTATTTTTTTTTCTGCAAATCTAAAAAATAGCTGAATTTGAACAAAATTTATTCTGTCAGTTCTGAGACAGAAGCACACAATTCTCAAGGCAAGACCAGGTAAATGCTATACTCTACCTTTTCTTGGGGCAGAAGAAGGTGTTATCATTTTTACAAAATCGTTTCATTCACTTTGCCTAAAAATTGTAAGAAAAATAGTTACTTGGTATAATGACTTTGTAAGGCTCTTTCTCCCCGCTTGGTGAAGCTAATTTCTACTCTATGAAAGTGGAAACTTGTGCAAACCCCTGCATAAGAGACACCATGGCTGGTGAAACAAATAAAGCCTGCTTGCCTGTGTGTTTCCTTCATAAAGGCATTACCTTGGACCTTTTTTTCTCTTCTTAGTTGCACAAAACTTGTAGGAAAATACAGTAATTTCACGACTATAAGGTGCACCCTTTTGACTAAAATCTTCCCTCGAACCCTGAAGCGCGCCTTATAGTCCGGTGTGCCTTATCTGATGTACAAAGCTGCGAAATTTGCCAAATCGGAAGTGTGAGCTGTGAGTCGTGGGGGAAGCCGGAAGTGCCACGGCAGCCGGCTGAGGGTGGGCCTGGAGACCCGCGGCACCGCCCCTGCCAGGTGGAGGCGGGCCAGGGGGCCCGCCGCAGTGCCCCTCTCGGGTCCAGGCAGTCCCGGGGGCCCATGGCTGCTGGGTGAATGCCGCCCAGGGGGCCCATGGCACCCGCCTTCCTGGGTCCAGGCAGTCCTGGGGGCCCATGGCGGCTGGGTCCAGGGGGGCCCGGTGGCTCGCAGCACCGCCCCTGCCGGGTGGAGGTGGGCCCGGGGGCCAATGGCTGCCGGGTTGAGGCGGGGCCTCGGCCAGCAACCGCGCAGGGTGAGCTGGGGGCGGAGCCTCGCTGCAAAAAAAAGTGCACCCTATAGTCCGGTGCGCCTTATATGATCTACAAAGTTGCGAATTTTGCCAACTCCGGGGGGGTGCGCCTTATAGTCCATTGCGCCTTATGGTCGTGAAATTACTGTAATTATCTTTGAGATTTCCATCAGGTTCAAAAGTTTACTTGGTGAAGATGGAAGCCAGAGTTAGGAAAGATAGACTACCAACTCAGCTGGGAAAAAAATCAATCTCCTTATTCTTCATATTAAGAAAACATTATACTCAAGAATTTTTACCAGAAAAAATTAGAGTAAGTTAGAGTAGGTTAAAACCCACTTTGCCATTGTTCAAGCAGTGAGAACAAGTAGATGAGGGCCTCCACATTCATCCTGGTTATATTTATGTAATTTCCAATATGTACACATATACTGCTGATATTAAGCTCAAAATAAAGCATTCTTCCTCACAGACTTGTCTCATTCAGCTAGACTTTTTGAAGAGATTAACAAATTAGCTCGAAATGTTTCACCCAAAGCAGAAATTCACTGTGAAGATGACATTCTTAGTTCTGTAATCTCTTCATAATTTCAAAACAATTATTTCTATTTAGTTCAGTGCAAGTAAAGGCAATAAAACCTAAGGATGTGGCGATGTCTTCTTGCATGATTCAAAACTAGCTACACTTCTTTATTCCAATCAAAATATTTTAAGCCACTGGAATGTATTGTAGTCTGGTTCCTTTGTGCATTTGGGATCAAAAATAGCCAAGATACTTCATTTTTTAAATGGTCTTCTATATTGTTGAGCTGATTGCTTTTCCTCCTAATAAAAAGTTAATTAAAGTCTGCTGCAAACACTTGGATTCATTTCACAGCACATGATGCACAGTTCTATCACAAAAAATCCTCCGTTCTTTCTGTTCCTTCTCTTTTTTTTTTTTTCCCTTGGTTTGTTTTAGCAAGGGAAATTTCATCATGTAAAACGTGCACCAGGATAAATTCTGCACTCAGTCCTTCTCACTGTTCCCCATCCAACCATATTAATTAAAAAGACGCGTCCCCATTCCACAAGGATGTTCCTTTCCAGCTAGCCAAACCTTCTGCTTTGGCACAAGCACACTAGAAAACAGGGTGATGAAGCCTAGAGCTGTGCTCTGATGTCATACCATATGTTGCTTTGGGATATGCTCCCAAGAAACTCACATGGCAAAGAAGGAGACATTTCGTACCTCTGCCACATCCGAGGCTGATTCTCTCCCTCAGAGCTGACTCAGAGAAGGACTCCACATCATAGGGAGGTGCAGCCCAAAGTCTATTCAACTCATGGCTGCTGTCAAAAGATGTCACAAAACATGGCTGACATAATTTCCAACCTGTGTGCTGCACCTAAGAGTAGATAGGAACAGAGAGACAGATTTCACTGAGTGCACTGGCCCAATTCTGTACTAATACATGCCAAAGACCTTTTTTTCAGTGGAAGATTCATCACTCAACAGAGCAAAAATTTAAGATCCTCAGGGTACAGCACAGAGAAATGCGTATGCAAAAGAAATAAAATATCTGTCTCTGACATCTGTCATCATTAGTGTCATAACTGAAGCCCCACGATCAGTTTGCTGAGTGGTTACAGTGTGACCTTTGTCTTTCTCAACCTCAGATCTCTAAGTTTGTAAGTCATAAACTTAAGAGAAAGAGAATTATTTCTAAGAGCTCAACATATTTTATAGAGGAGGCAGCTTATGCATGCTGAGATGATGCAAATGCAGGGATCAATTTAGGCAGCAATAGAGCAGGACAGTTCTGAGAAGAAAAATCTGGTGGATTGCTGGAAGAGCAGAGTTATGTTCTAATAGTTTTGAAACTAGAAGAAGAAAAATAGAAGAAAGTTCTTGTTCTTTTTCTCATTAAACTCACCATAGGTCAAGCAGTACTTTCAGTACAAAAAAGAAAAAAAAAAAACGGGAAAAAAAAGAGAAAGATCATCTGGTTCTTCATCAGCTGTGCAGTACATACTCTTCCAGTTACTGTCAGTTCCTAGCTCTTCAAAGGATTTAGTACAGTAAATTCACGAATACAAGCCGCACGGAGTATAAGACGCATATCCGGTGTGTTGGCAACATTGATGTCTTTGTCAATAGATAAGCCGCACCCGGAATATTAGCCGCACTTTAGTTCACCGCGAACTTTCACAAAATCGTCATTTAGTAACACAATCGCGGGATCGCCGGGGTTACTGGCTTACTGCTGACCTCGGAAACATTGTTTCCAAGTGAAAAAAGACACACCCTTTATTTACAAGCCGAAAAAGACAGGAACAATAGTGTGGTCATTTTGCGAGCATTCCCAATGGATCCGCGTTGCCTTTAAACAGCCGCTCAGCCACGCGGGCAGGCAGCTGAGCTCCAAGCGGAGCCACATCTCCGTGCTGGCACAGGAGCGGCCACTCTGGCCCTCGCAGCCCCGCGGGGGGAGCGGCCATTGTAGCCCTCACAGCCCCGCGGGGGGAGCGGCCGTTGTAGCCCTCGCAGCCCGCACGGGGAGCGGCCGTTGTAGCCCTCGCAGCCCCGTGGGGGGAGCGGCCGTTGTAGCCCTCGCGGCCCGCGGGGAGAACGGCCATTGTAGCCCTCGCAGTCCCGCGGGGGGAGCAGCCGTTGTAGCCCTCACAGCCCCGTGGTCGAGTGGCCGCTGTAGCCCTCGAGGTCCCGCGGGGCGAGTGGCCGTTCTACCCCTCTCCCTGCGGGCTGAGCGGCTCCCCCAGCCCTCTCCCTGCGAGTCGATTGCCCGCTTCATCCCTCTCCCTGCGGGGAGAGAGGCTCCCCCAGCCCTCTCCCTGCGAGCCCAGCCAGCCCCGTAGCCGCACAAGACTGAAAACACTTTAAAAAGTACAGAGAAATATCACACACTTTTATCGAACTGCCGAGGTAACTCACCCCGATAACAACCCCCGCCCCTCAGTAACACCGCCATCCACAAGCAGGCAATAAGCTGTTCTCTGATTGGTTCATCGTCGGAACAACGGGAAACCATGGATTTCAGACTGTTTTGGCTTGGGACTGGACCAGCATGATACTAGGTAAGGGCAGATATCACATTTTTGTCCATAGATTAGCCGCACCGGAATACTGGCCGCATTTCCGGGTTTCCACCAAAATTTTAGTCTTCTTGCTGCGGCTAGTATTCGTGAAATTACTGTACTTTCTTTTTCACCCCTTCCAAAACAGAACAATAAGGACTGTAAGGACCAAAATTATTCAACGACATAGTACAGTTTCCTCAATAAAAAGTAGCTGGTACTTCACAAAACAACAGCAAAGCCATGGACTAGCTTGCTGTTTGCGGTCCTGTGCTCTCAACAGTATGAACCATATTGCTTTGTTTAAGCAGAATGCAACTCAGCATGAGCCACGAGATGAGAAAAATAGATAATGAAGACACAGGACCCTGCAACCTCTTGCTGAGTTTTAATTCCAATGTGAACAGTTGCACAGACTTAATTAGAAAAGGACAGAGCACTGCTGCTAGAGACAGCTGACACAAAGCATTCCAAGGTGCTTTGGACAAAGGTCAGTCAAAAACTCTATCTTGCATAAACACCATAAATGCAAATTTCATCATTTTTATAGAGTCAGATTTTCTGCAAGAGTACGTGTGCTTTTAGTCATCTATTTGTTCACATCCTGAAGTGTGGTAGATACCTCATTTGGCTAGGAGACCCTAAACTAAACAACAGCTTGGGGGACTGAATCAATCTTGTTTCCTTGTTTCTCTTACATTTACCCTTTTCACAGAGATATCTCCACATTTCTTAAGATAGCTACTGATGTACTAGAGAAAAAAGAAGTTCCAGATAGCTGAAAGATGAGCAGAGAGAGAGATGAAGCTTGGTGGGCTGGGAAAGGTTATCTAAATCCTGAATAAAACATAATTTTTAATGGAGGCTAAGCAAACTTATCTTGGATATGGAGATGAAAAATGATGAAAATACATGACCACTGGAGTAAACAGTGATGTCATCAAATGGCCACAAGATATGTACCAAGTGTCATTCTGAGGCCGCAGTTGGTCATGAGATCAATAAATCCAAATGAAACCTGAAGGTTACTTATCCTTGTTTCTGCAGCAAGAGAACTAATGCAAGGAGAGACTATCACAAGAGTGTTTTACATGTGTAGCCATCCAGCCACTAATTATGGATGAGGCTATTGCTTCCACAAACAGCTAGCTACAGTGCCCTGCTGTGACTGGCAAAGGAGAGAGCTTGTTCTGCAGAGTGGCTGCAGCTTGGCATCACAGTGTCAACACTTGGGGTTTCTCTGAGTAGAAAAACAGTCTTCTGATCGTGAGAGATATTCCAGTTCTCTTAGAAACTACAAGAAATCGCCTCTGCTGCTAGCACCAGACTCTGACCTGGGTGGCTGCGTTCCATCTTCTGTGGGTAGCCTGGCCTCAAGTCCCTACTCATCTAAACCACCACAGTTTGGGATTCAGATAAAAGTTTTCAGTTTATTCTTATCTCTGTTATGAGAGGTAGGTTTAGTTTGATGTCAGAAAACCTCATCAATTTTGGTTTTGTTCTGCTTCTTCAGGCATGGAATGGCTCGTACCAGTGTTCCATGACTAAACCTCAGTGGTTGGATGGGTAAGATGGTAACATTCCAATTTTAGATAATTTCTGTTTATAAAACACAGATGAAACTGGCAATGGCCTTTTACCTTAAATGATCTACATTTCTGATGTTCTGAAATGAAAGCAATAGAGTCTCTGTTTTTTACATTAAACTTACCAAGAATATCAAGCAGCAGAGAGTGTGATAGGTTTATAACAGCAATGTTACAAAGTTTTTAAAACAAAGGCAAGAGGAGAGGGGCAAAATCCTTCTGAGACAGAAGTTCAGTAGAATTATTCAGCAGAATTATGCCACAAAACTGTTTTTGATGGGTTTTCACCAGTGGAGCAGTCATCTTTTGTGTGGCAGGCTCTCAGGACTTTGGTCAGCCACAGTCTTGAAACCCACGCTTTCCTATGGTTAGACGATATAAATACCAAGCTTTAAGAAAGAGAAAAGTGGAGACAAGTTCTAGGAGCAGGGCTTAAATTTTCTATAAATATTCACCTAAATATAGTGCAGCTATTCCTAAAACACAGAACACAGATTTCAACAAATAGATAGAAAATCATTGGACCAAATGCTGTAAAAATTTGTGCCCTGGCAAAATTTTCATTTTGATGCTCCCTCCAGCTCTTAAAAAAGTATCTCCAGCTTCTCAACGATAATTTCTCTACTTCCTTACAGGTTTTTTCACTGTTGACGCAGGCCACCACAGAAATGCCTATAAATACTCACATGTTTAGCATACATGGACAGGTTTACATCTGTAGAGCTCAACATGATCAGCAAAAGGAAGGAAAGGACAGATTTTCATCATCCAGATAAGGAAGATTCTTATCACACAGCAGACTTTTGTATCAAGGCAATAGATTTTACTGTAGCTAGCTCAAGCCTCCTCTTCTGAGCACAGTCCCTTATGAGAGCAGGCCTGTTTGTGTAGCAAAGCTCTTTATCACAGGCAAGGGCACTGCAGTCTGGTAAGTGCAACTAGTCAAAACTGACAAAAATCTGTAGCAAAGACGGGTAGATGGACCCTTGAGATTGGCAGCAAAAACTCCCTAGGCCTAAGAAAGATTTTAAACTGAGAATTTGAATGAACATAGAATTGGCTGTTCAACTAAGAGAGCAGTTAAATAAAAAGAGCAGGTTACGCTGTGATGCTCAGGGTGGGACAATCACATCTCTTTCCCCACTGTAACAGAGAACTGAGTAGACTACAGTGAATGTGAAAGGCAGCAGCTTAAAAACTCCTGAAATTGGGTTTTTTTCCCTCACATCTTTACTGCTTTTGTCTCTCTGCAGAATCAGGTTTGTTGAATCTTTGGACCTAGTTAGATTTCTTTTGAAGGAGTTAGGAACATAGATAAAGGTATTTCTTAGTGCAACTCTTTTACTTGCATAGGTCCTGTTTAACTGAGGAGAGGAATAGTGAAAACTACCTCTATGTTTCTTCCAACAGAAATATCTTCCTAATGTCTCACTTATTCACCATGAGTACATAACTCTCCTTTGGTGTCCATCCCTGCTTAACATATCTGTTTATCATACCCTTTCCTCAGCTGTGAGAGCACCAGGAAATTGAACTTTCTCCTCACACTTGGTAACGGAATAGAATAAATTCCTAAAGTCTACCTTTCTTCAGAAGTTGACCTGGCTGAAATAAAGCTAAGCTGGTACCAGGCATAACCTTGGGCAATGACATGGAGTTATTCAGTCAACATACTGTGACAAGAAACATGAAATCCCTATATATCCCATTGGTTCTAGTTCACAGGCTTTTACAACTTTCTTTCTCTCATATAAGTGACATTAAGGATTACCACTTTACCCTCACAGATTTCATATCCTTATCCACCCTCCAGGAAAACAGTGTCATCCAAAGCCATCCAAAGAGTAAAAAGAGAACAGGAAGAAACATTAACTTCTACAGAATGCAAAGCATTGGACTGCCTAGCTTTGCTTAAACATACTCATGTTATTTAGCACCAGCTGGGGCCAATGTTTTTTTTGTAGAGCATTTGGGAAAGGAGTTGTCATTCATAAGATCTGTCACTATAAGATACAGAAAGCTTGAAAGTTATAAATTGAGGTAATGGAATGATAACTGGTCTACCCTGTTTTATCCCAACAGGGGATAGTCTAGCTCTCAGATGGTTTGGTTCTTGCTTCCCAGTCAGCATTCTTCATTTCCAGATTTTCACAAGAGGAGCCTTCTTTGGATGAAGTGCAGTGTCCCCAGTATTTGGTACCTCACAGCTAGCTATGGTTAGAAGCTAGAATAGAGGGTGACCACGGTGACCACACTGTGAACTAAGGTGTGAATTGCACAGGGTTGGGCTGTAGCAACATAAAGTGGAAGAGTCAGATCAGCTCAGGCTACAAAGCGGGCTATAAGTGGCAAATGCACCTGCTAGAATTTAAATATATCAGTCTACTATATAGACATGGGTTGGACTCAAGGCAGACCAAATTAATGCTGAAGTGAAAGTGTCACCCTTTACTTCATCTGAAAAATGGACAGATTAACACATTGGTACTTTGCAGTGGAGTTACCACAAAAATAATGCATTAGTGCTCAGCTGGTGCAGGAATTTTGTCTTTCCTTGTAGCTAAATAACAGCAGCCAGTGAGTGGGCTGTAGACTGACTATCTAGCCAGTGCCAGATGTGGGAGGGGACAAAATTGGGGATAGAGAAGTGGGGTTTTTCTTGCATTGCAATTCCTTTAGAGCTATCATTTTCTTAGTCACGTCAGGCAAGTTTGCCCAGTGATATATTTGGAGTTGAAAGGCTGTGGGTTTTGTCTCCATTGTGTCTGTTTTGGCACACAGGGATAATGAGTTTCACTAACCAACAGTACATGTATTCATTAGCATTGGCTGCTGTTGACCATGGGAGTCAACCTGATTTCTTCATGCTCTTTTTTTGGAAACTTTCTAACAGGGATGAGGAAAATTAGCTGACTCTCAGTAAGCATTTTAAAAATTTTTCCCTCTCCTCTCACTGGCCCAAATAAACAGCAGAAAACTGTATTTTGTCTAAGTGCTCAAACAGCTTTGATTTTGCTCAGATGTTATGAAGGAACTTCATCACAACAGAAGTAGAATTAATTTGCATTCTTGCCTTTCTAATAAGGCATTGAAAATGTTAACACTGGTTTTACCTGAGTAGCATTTAATATCAGTATCTCATCATTTGAGCCAAGTGTAATGCTGACTTTAAAAGCAAGTTATAGTCTAAAAAATGGCTCCATGGAAGTGCTACTGATGTACTTTGTGATCACTCTTGTTTATCTCTAACAGACAAGATAAAGGTTGAAGGAACTTATTCTTAATCTTTTGGTGTCCAGCATTATAGAATTCAAAATAATAGAAATTATACAAGAAATAAACTAGAAGAGATCAGTTGGCAGCCTGATAAAGGTGGCAGACAAATGCTAACTCATCTTCCTCTGGCAGGAGTGGCTGAATGCCACTAAAACAAGAAAAACATGTCACTAAAAGAAGAAGAAGTAAAACAACTCAGTAGCTCATGTCAAAATCTGCAAACCCACAACATTTCATTTCTGTCAATGCCACCTTCCACAGTTAACTGATGTTAAAAATACATTTCAAGCCATTTTAGAAGCACTGCCATTCACCTTTACTCATCACCTTTTTTGTTTGCTTGTTTGTTTATTTGTTTCTTTCATTTAGTTTTGTTTCTTTGGTTGATTTTTGGTTTTTTGACAGTGAAAATCTTTGTTCTGTGTACTTTGTCACTGTATTTAAAGTACCATCATATCCATCTTGGGGTTGTATTTGACTCTACCCTTTCAAGGAGAAAAAGGTAATACACAAATTTTCAGATGAAAGGATTTCCCACTCACCACTAAACAAAGAATTAATGATAATATACAAGATCTTTTTTCTTTTTACCACCACCACTCACACCCCTCCCCAGAAGAAAGCACATCAGGCACAAACAACATAATATATAAAAGGTTCAGGGAATGGCCTTTATTTCATTAGTTGAGAAGATGAGGGCTATTTGCAAGTACTTTGAAGATGAGGTGATCACCACCAGAGATCACCTTTGCTTCCTTTTACTGGGTAAAATAGCAAAGGAAAGAGAATGAAAATATTTTGTGGGGATGCTTCCTAAAATAATGGAGTTACCTGAGAAAGCACTGTTAAATATTTTTAAGCTTGGACCAGATAATTAAACAATTAAGGGCTGCAGATCTTGCCCTGAATATAGGGTCAGGTGCTGAAAGACTCTTTTAATTGGTAAACTTCTGTGGCTAGACAGAAAGCAAACTACATGCGTGATCACAAGCCCTCAAAAAACAGTCCCATGTAAAAGACTTTCAAAAAGAAAAAACCAAACAAGGAGCCATTCAGTTTTCAAATTGGACGGGAACAAATTCTCTTACTTTTGAACATTTTTTTCCCTGCCAAAAGCAACAAGATGAAAATGAAAAGGGTCTAAACCAGATATTTCAGACATGTGTAGTGCAGACCCAGCATCCTAGGTGAGATCAAAAGCATGACTCCACAGGATATTTCCTTTGCAAGGTGACTGAAAAACAGAATGAGAAAACCCAAGACCACATTGCACAACTTGATCTTTTAAAATTACCGTTTGCAAGAAAGAAGGCAACAACAACCCAAGTTCCCATATGACTGAGTCCAATTATCCACGCCTTAAGTGTTCTATTAAACAGAGGACCTTGGATGTAGATGATAGGAAATGTTCAACAAATACAAGTGTTGGCCTGCAATAACTCAGCCCTCTGATGGAAAGAATGGAAAAGCAGAATAAACAGCTGCATTGAAAAGACTCATCTATATAAGTGAGTGACAAGTACAGATGCCTTAGCATCCCATGGCAGCAGAAATTAAGACAGTATAGAAAGAAATTTTCCTGTCCCATTCATCAATACCTTGGGTGAAGGGGCAGATGCCTCCCCTGCAGGTTCACTGATGACCCAAAGTGGAAGGAGTGGCCAGAGGGTTGTGCCTAGAGGGCTGTGCAGCCCTTCAGAAGAACCTGGAGTGCAGAGAGGGACCTCCTGAAATTCAATAAAGGCAAATGCAGGGTCCTGCACATTAAAAGGGGGTGTCAAGAGCATGGACCCAGGCTCTGCTTGCTGTTGCCAAGCAAAAGGAAAAGAGACAATGAAAAGAAACTGATACGCAGGAAATTCCACCTGAACATGAGGAAGAACTTCTCTACTGTACAGGTGACTGAGCATGGAACAGGTTGTCCAGAAAAGTTGTGGAGTCTCCCTCACTGGAGATTCCAGACCTGTATGGATGCAGTCTTGTGCTATGGGCTTTGGGATGACCCTGCTTGAACAGGGAGGCTGGACCAGATGACCCATTGTGGAGCCTTCCAAACTTACCCAGTCTGTGATTCTGAGAGAAACAACTTCAAAGTACTTCCAATTTTAATAAACTGTCAAAGGTCTGAACACTAGTCATGCAACATAATTATTGCTAAAACTTTTTCTCTCTGCATTACCAAAAAATTTCATTTTAATACCCTCTTAGCACTTCAATGAGATTTGAAAGTACAGGTTAAAAAAATGGTATCTTGCTTACCTTTTCAAGGACAAGTTACTTCATGTTTGAAAATCATATTTTTAGTCTTGAAAATTGCATTTTCAATGCAATGAATTCCTGTAGTGTGAGTCAAGAACACTTTAAAGTGACTCTCTTCAAGTTCCTACAAGAACATAGGGGTTTTCCAGCAAACCAAAACATTTAAACCAGGGCTGCTCTGGAAAGAATGCAGTTTCTTCCCATCATCATCATCCATACCACCCTTTATAAATAAGGTTATTCTCAGATAAAAGTATTTTGCCCTTTCTATTTAAGCAAGATCTGAGTGAAATAATGGGTTCTGGTATAGCCCTGTCTACCTCTGATTTGTTTATCTAAGTATGTCATATGCTTTCTAGGGCCACAGTTAAGTCCCAGTATGGTATCACAGAATCACAGAATATGCTGAGTTGGAAGGGACTCTGAAGGATTATCAAAGGTCAACTCCTGACCCTACACAGACACCTCAAGAGTCACGCCATGTGCCTGACAACATTGTCCAATCACTTTTTGAACTCTGCCAGGCTTGGTGCTGTGATCGCTTCCCTGGAGAGCCTGTTCCAGTGCCCAGCCAGTGCCCTCAGTGCTCTGGGGGAAGAACCTTTTCCTGACACCCAGCCTAAACCTCCCCTGACACAACTTCAGGGCACTCCCTCAACTCCTGTCCCTGACCACTGCAGAGAAGAGATCAGTGCCTGCCCCTGCTCTCACCCTCACAAGAAGCTGTACCTGCACTGAGGTCTCCCCTCAGTCTCCTCCAGGCTGAACAGACCAAGTGCCCTCTCAGCCCCTCCTCACATGGCTCCCCCTCAAGGCCCTTCTCCATCTTGTGTTGTGGCACCCAGAACTGCCCCCAGCACTCGAGGTGAGGCCACCCAGCTCAGAGCAGAGCAGGACAATCCCTCCCTTGCCTGGCTGTGATGCTGTGCCTGATGCCCCCAGGACAGGGCTGCCCCTCCTGGCTCCAGGGCACTGCTGACTCAGGTTTAACTTTCCAGTGACCAGGACCCCAGGTCCCTTTCCATGGCTCTGGCCTTCTTTCTGTGCAGCACACTGAACAGAGATCTTTCTGCGAGGTCTTTTGTGCTGGGCCTTGAAAACCTGTCCAATCTGCCCAAATGCTAATAATTCCATGGCGTTTTTCAGTGTTACCAGGGTTGTCCTTAAACAAAATCTCATTTCATTTTCCCCTTTCAGGCAGAAAGCCCAGAGCTAATTGAATACATTCTCTCTCTTCTTCAGTGACTAAATGCAATGCTGATGTGTGCATATAATGTGGGAATCACGTTAATCATAGGCACACAGATTTCAAAGCCAAGAGTGCTGGTTGTGATGACCTAGTCTGATCCGCAGTGTAACACCAGGCATAGAATTTCTGCCAGTGATTCCTGCCTCAAGCCCATGATTTTGCACCTCAGTTCCCATCTGTATAAACTGAGCTGCAGCTTCCAGACACAGGGTTTATTATGCCTCTCTCTGTTGCATAAAAGAGTTCTTTGTTCACAGAAACCTTCAACCACACTAAAGTCGTGTGGGTTCTGACCAAGCCACCTCTTCACCTTCTCTTTGCTAAAATGAATAGATTAAGCCTTTTATATCTCTACCCCCAAGGTACGGTTTCCAGGCTTTGAATCGTTCTACGAAAAGGCCACATAGACCTAAACTCTTGGTATCTCATAAAAATCTTGAAGATATTAAGCTCCTGCAGTGTAGGTTTTTCAAAGTTCACATAGTTAATTATACAGAAATTAGTAATTTCAGCCTTCCAGTTGGGTCCACAGCCTTTGCCTTGTCCCCAAGCATGTGTTATGTTTTCAGCTCTGTCATCACCTGGTATTTCTCAGTTTATCTGATAGAATATCCCTTTCACAAAGTAAGTTTAAATGGGTCTTAACAGCTACACATATGCAAGTCTGTGGGCCCATATTCAGAGCAAGAGCTCAGAAACTCTCTACTCACTCATAATAAACACAGAAACAGTAATCAGTTAGAAAGATTTACACAATTGGGTAGAGTATCACACAATGTCTTGGCTGTTCTGGTTTAGACTCAGACTTTTAGTTTGGTCAGTTACTGCTGACTTGGTCCTTTAAAAACCAAACTTGGCCAAAAGAGCTGCTCCCAGTAATTTCTGTCACCCTGCTTGACCTGCCATACTTGTACCCCTGTCAAATGACAGCTCGCCAAATGTGCTGTTCCTATAATTACTAGCAGAAATGCATGTTATCAATGTCAAACTAGCCCTAAATTTCACAGCAAAATTCACAGGTTTTGCAGCAATCTCACATGACAGAGACATCTCAAGAAGTTCACAAATCTGAAAAGTACTAATATTGTAAAGGGATTCATCAGGAAATTAATAAATAATGCAGAATTCCCTTTGCACTGGTATCTCAGTGTCTATCTTGGACAGATATATACAGACATATGTATACATAACTCCAGATTCCAAAATCCTTGCACACAATTGTATTGTAGAAATCACTGATTTTAAGACAGCAAGTGAGATTTAGAAGTTTAACAGAGGTGCTTAAGTGCCATGTAATCCTTTTAGATGGTTAGGATATTCAGCAATCCGCAAGAGGTGCCCAATATCATGGGGAAGCCAACAACAGAACTGTTAGATAAATTTCTCTACTCAAGTTAATGAGAATTGAAAGCTCACTTTACAGAATAAATTTCAAGTGTTTGCTTTCCAATGTTTTTTCAGGTTTTTGTTTACCAATGTAAGTTGTGGTTTCCATATTTTTTAATAAATGAAAAAATTATTCACCCCAATCCCCTTTCCAATATGCAGTTGCCTTTCCTTGTTTATTTATATTTTTGTGGGTTTTTTTTTTTAACTGGGAGCAGAAGGAGAACCTTGGCAAATAGAGAAAGCAAAACAATATTAAAATTCTTCACTAAAACCAGGGGTTTTTTTTAAAAAAAGCTTCCAACAGAATATATTGATACAAAATAATGCTCTTTTTTTTTCATTTTATCATTAAAAATCAATAGGCTGTAAATTACGGCAAGTCATGCAATTTTAAGCTGTTATTTCGGGTTATAAGTAGATTCCAAAAATGTTTTAAGATTCTTTTTACAGACAGTAAGACTAGACATGTCTCTTTTCCTTTTCTATAAATACTGGAGTCTCAAGGCCCTTTCCATGGTAATAGATGGTCTAAATTTTTGACATACATTTGGCACTATTAATATTTACTGTAAGCATAATGTTACTATTTTCTTGCAAAAGTCTGAGACACACAGCTCATTGCCTGACTCCATACTGAGTGTGAGGTAATGCCTCTATCCACTGATTGAGAAGATACTTAGGAACCAGAGAGCTGCTTTTTCAGCAGAGTTGAGTTGATGTTTTCATTTTCAACATGCTTTGCACTAAACATCACTAAAGCCCTTTCACTCATTCTGATCTTGTGATTTCTGCCATTGGCAAGTAGAAGCAGAACCCAGCAGAGCAAAGTGATGTAGCATTAGGGTATTGTTTCAAAAGCAACATCTAAATGTGACGGCTGCTCCATTGTCTGGCTCTTTAAACCCAGCCTAGGATTTTCCTTATGGGACACTGCTCCAGCAAAATAAATAAATGGGCTGTAGTCTAAACTCCAAAGCCCTCTATAAGATGTTATTGTGTTCCAGGCTCAGCAATAGTAGAAGAGACATCACATTACAGCAGACGTACACGACTGCACTTTTGGAAAGATCAAAGCTCGCCTTGTCTGCACTAACTTTGGATTGATCCAAGATGGCTTGAGCTAGCAATTGTTTAGGGGGAAATGTCATCAACATCCTATGGGCTAGTTTAGATTGCAATTCTTCTTACTGACTCACTGACTAAAAAGCCTGAAAAGCAGCAGCTGGTGAGTACCTCAGTGGTGGGGAGGAAACTGCGAGTGGAGGAGGAAGCACCATAGGAAGATTTACACCTCTAGGGAACTCTGGAAAGCAGGGAGAGAAAATAGGCTGCATGTTCAGGTTGAAATGCTTTTAAAAGGCCATGCTCCCCACATTATCTACACATCAGCCTCAAAACCAAATACTCCACCAAATCTTGACCATTGTTCTTACAAAATGACACAACTTGGGGCAGAGACAGTTCAATCCAAGTGGAGTAGCAATCACCTAATGCCAGATACTCTCCCATGGAAATCTGTATGGGTCACTGGTCCTGACTCCTCGTTACCTCCAAAAAATGTCTACATACATTGTGTTAAGAGGGCTGATTTTTCCCTCACCTTTGGCCACTAGCACAAACAACATGTTTGTAACAGGCTGAACACACTGCCAAAGCATGCACTAAATGAGTGTCAGTGTCCTTTAAAATGTCACAATTCAACCTTCACAAGCAGCCTTTAACTTCTGATTTCCTTCAGCTTGAGGATATTGGATACACAGGTGTCTCAAGAGCTCAGCACACACACTCCCCAGCCAATCTCTGAAGGGATTGTCTCAGTGCCTGCTGGGCCACAGAGCTCCCACGAGGGCTGCAGCTCCAGGACAGTGCCCAGGGCAATGGGAGGGTCACAGTCCCAGGCTAAGGAGTAGGGTCTCTCAGTGGACTCTGAGCTGGCTGCCTGGCTACAGGCAGGGTGCAAGGTGGACCTAGAGGAAGTTCCTGAGGGCTGCCAGCTTTCCCACAGGGAACCTTGTCTGTGTTTTCTGCTATGCTACATGGGGCTGCTTGGGCTGCAAGTTTGGATGCTAATGCAGAAGCAGCATGTGGTCCAATGCAGACAGAGGAGGAACTAAGCCTGTCCTTCCTCATTAGGGACAGTAGTGCCTCTGGAAAGTCAAACACAGGATGATTGTGGTTTGCTCATAGACACTGAGTAGCTAAGCAGGACATGTGACTTGACCCTCACTTCTCCTTTTGCCTCCAGTCTGTGTCGTTCAGGGTCAAGGTCTGATCACACAAAAACTTACAGTGCTGGTCCTGACTCACTGGGCAGTCAAAGTGGGTAGCTGACGATTGAGGTCTGGTTGCATCACGTCTTCAGTGGATTTCTTTCAAAAAAACTGGTTACACTCAGTTATCTCAAAAATGCATGTAATACAGTGTCTCCTTCCAAAGCATGAGATCTTACTGCTGACCTGCTGCTCTCTGGTGAATACTTACAAAACACCAAATGTGTTTCTCATGCAGCTTTACATAATCAGTCACAGACCTTTCGACTGAAACATACTGTACCTTCCACATTGCAGTTATCCTGCCAAAGCCAAGAGGTAATATTTCATCCAGCTCAACACAACAAACATCCCTGGCTCTCTTTAATACTTAACTGCAGCCAAAGATAGAACTGAGTTATTTGTAGAAGAGTGATAATAGTGATGATGATAATAATTATTATTATCAATATTATTTCTCCTGTATCATTTTCCCACTCTGCTCTGCATTGAGGCGGCCTCACCTCAAATCCTATTTGTAGTTTTGGGTACCACAATTATAAGAAAATATAAAGCTGTTAGAGAGCATGTAAAGAAGGGCTATGAAGATAGTGCTGTGCCTTGAGGGGGAGCCATATGAGGAGGGGCTGAGGTCACTCGGTCTGTTCAGCCTGGAGAAGAGGAGGCTCAGGACAGACCTCAGTGCAGGTACAGCTTCTTTGTTAGGGTGAGAGAGGCACAGGCATTGATCTCTTCTCTGCAGTGACCACTGACAGAACCAGAGGGAATGGCCTGAAGTTGTGTCAGGGGAGGTTTAGGCTGGATACCGGGAAAGATTCTTCACCCAGAGGGTGGTTGAACACTGCAACAGGCTCCCCAGGGAAGGGTCACAGCACCAAGCCTGGCAAAGCTCAAGAATTGATTGGACAACACTCTCAAGAACATGGTGTACAGGGCCAGGAGTGGGCTTTTGAAGATGCTTGTGGGTCCCTTCCGACTCAGGATAGTCTGTGATTCTAGAATCATTGATTCTATGATCATTTGGTGTTTCAGTGATAGAAAAGACAAAAGTCTTGCTATGCTAGAAGCCATAAAAACAACTGCTAAATGCTGAGCTTTGCTACTCTACAATGACAATGTCCAAATTTGATGTACAGAAAGTACAGAATCACTAAAATCACTCAGTGCTTTCATCTGGCAATATGAAATGGCTCAAGAGGAATACAGGATACAGGAAAACACCTATAAGTGGGAAGATGGGGGGAGAAAAAAGACGGGTGATTGCAAGCAGCTAAAACTAGTCAAAACTAAGCAGAATTTTAATTGGTGGTGATCCACAAAAGTTATTGTGGAAATGCAATGAAATTTTGGGATCCTGCTTCTTCAGTTTTCACCTATCCAGTCTTCTCATGAACCTTGTAAGAGGAGTAATTCTACAAGTCCCTAGACAGCCATTACAGCAATTTCACGATTATAAGCCGCACCATTTTGACTAAAATTTTGGTCCAAACCCAAAGTGCGGCTTATAATCAGGTGCGGCTTATATATGGACAAAGAACAAAAAGTTGCTGTTTTAGTTTGGAGGACAGGTGTCTGCTGAGAAAGGCAGGAACTTCTCTTTGAAATGGAGAATGTAAACCCCCTCCCTCCAAATTATTATAATTTTGAAACCAAGGAGCTTTCAGGCAAAAAAGATGGGAATTAGGAATAACAGTTCTTTACTAGGGAAAGTAAAATAGAAATACAGTACTACAAAGAAACAAACTCCAAATCCTGACAAAGTCAGAGTACAACCTGACACCCCGTCAGGCAGGGTGTTGGTAGCAGTCCCATTAAATGGTGGTTGCATCCTCCTGCAGTGACAGATGTGATTCAGTTGAAGCAGTGCTCCTGTAGAAGGTGCAGTTTCCCTCTGGAGGTCCAGTGGTGATGTGGAGAAATCCGGTTTTCCTCTAGAGTCCAGTGGAGAAAGGGGCTCTCTTAGTGTCCCAAAACCTCTGTTTTTATCTTGGTAAGAAATGCTGGGCTCTTCCCCCTGGCTGGAGCAACTTCCAATGGGATGAAGTAATTTTATCAGTCCCACAGTGGGACTCAATGGGCCATTGGCAGAAAATGACTCGCTGGAGGAAGGATGGGTTGTGAAAAGATAAAGAACAATGCCCCGCCTGGTTTCAATGGATGGCCTATTAGCAGAATATCTGCCGTTGAGATAAGGATCACTGCCCCCACCCTCAACAGATGGTGATAGAATAGATACCTTTTATCACACTCTGTATTGTAATGTGCGGCTTATAATCAGGTGCGGCTTATATATGGACAAAGAACAAAAAGTTGCTGGCAGCCGGAAGTGCGGCTTATACTCAGTGCGGCTTATAATCATGAAATTACAGCTAGAAAATACCCTTACAGTTAGAAAGATTTTTTGGGCTTTTTTTCTACCTTTCTTAAATATCTAATGTAAGTCTTCTTTGCTGAACTTAGGCTGATTTCTCCTTGCTGTACCCTTGCTGTATCTTGACTTGCTGAATTGATCACTGTTTAACACCCCTGAAAATATTCAAACAGTATCATATTTCCCACCTCTGCTCCTGCCATGTTCTTTTTCCTAGACTAAACAAAACTGACTCTCTCAATCTTTACTCTCAGTTCATGTTCTCCAAGCCTCTTATCACTCTTTTAGCTCCAGAAGTGACTCTTTCTTACTGACATAAGATAGAGATGTTGGGCAGGGTGTGGAATGGACTTAAAAAAAAAGGGAGAGCACTTACTCTTCTAGAAATACAACAAAATATCAGCATTATAGTAAGAGTTATTCCGTATTGCCAGAGACTGCTTAACTGAGACCAAATACATTGTTTCTAACTTTGGTTTCTTCTGGAGTGGAAGTAGATGGAAGAAGCTGAAAAAGCCAGGGCTGTATCAACTCATGCTTTCCCAAAAAAAGTCATTAATAAGACCCTGTGTCTGGATAGCAGTCAGTGCCCTATCAGTGGAAAAGCTGGAGTGGAGGAGCCTGTGGTTCATGAGCTTTAGTGGCACTAAAATGCCTTTTTCTCCTGCTTCTGAAACAGGAGCATGATGGTATCAGACCACAGACACACAGACACCCTGTGAAGCAAGGGTATAGCAGAAAAGCATGTCCATGATCTGCAGAGCAACACGTTGGAAATGCCCTTCAAGCTGGTGTCTGCTCTGGAACAGGAGGCAGTCCTTCTGTACTGCAGGTGATGGGTTTGATGGGTAGGGTTAATTAAAAGCCTTATAGCAAAATGAAGCCCCTGCAGCCCATTTATAAGCCAGTCTAAAAGCCATCCAAATCCCTTATTTTTTTCTGGGCTCTGAGCTGAGAATTTTGCTTGGCACTGTGCCACACTATGGTGGACCTCAGTTGCAAAGTAGCCTACCCTGCCTCCCTCATTTTCCTCTTCCAGAAGAATCACAAGGATGCGCCCATCTCTGCCCCATTCTTTCACGGGAATTCTCTGTCTATGTTGCTGGACCCATCTATCAACATCAGCTTTCAGGAGGAAAGATTCAGAATCTTTCCAAAACAGGCTGGAAAACTGTCAGAAGTTGAGTGGGGAGGGAAGACAGGAAATTTTTCTTGTAAGTCCTAAAGGAAAGTTTGAGCCTATAATTTGATTTTTTTTAACCTTTACTATGGGAAATAAGGAAGGGCAAAGTTAAGGTTGCCTGGAATAGGCTTAGTTCCAAACTATGCTGCTGAGAAAAGGAAAAATAATCAGAGGAGTCATAGACGTAGACAGCTAAGTCCACCAATTCTTTGCTTGACCAAATAATTCCCTACCCTGTACACCTCAATTACTGCCTCACCTATAGCCACTTCCAACTGGAGTACTGCTTCTCCAGTGTTCCTAGGGACTCAAAGCCTGTTTCTCTGATCCCCCATTTTTTAAAATCATTTACACCAATGTCAAGAATGAGTAGAAAGCTATCAGGTCAAGAGAGAGCTTCAGCTAATGGAAATCATTTAACCACCATACATATTAGCAAAGGACTCTCCCTGTCTCCACACCTGTTCATGGGATGAGATACAGCAAGAGAAGCCTGCAATTTCTCTCTAACCCACCTCAGCTTCTCTAGGCATGTACCAGCACTTTCCTGCATGTGCCATCACCTCATCTCTCAATATCCTTTTCCCCACTGACTCCTCTGCAGCTACTGTCATCTTCAGCATCATTGTAAGAGGCCTTCTGCACCCTAAAACCTTCACACCACAGAAAACCTTCTCAGTATTTCCTCTTCTATGCATGTGTAGCAGAGGGAGGAGGGTGATTTCAGATGCTCTTCCTGCTTCTATCTTGCTCTGAGGAAGAATTCCAGACCCATCACTTGCAGGAGGAAAAGTTATCTGCACAGCAGAACACTGCATTGTAAACATCCTGTTGTGACCAGCCTGCATTACTAACCTAGATGCCTTGTGAGAGATTAAAAATACAAAACAAAACAAAACCCCTCATCCACGAAAAGCCCAAAAAACAAATAAAAATTTAAAAATCAAGCCAAAAAACCTCAAAAACCACTAAAAAGTAAAGAGAGAGATGAAGAGAGAGTTAATTTAAATCAGAACTTCAAGGGGGCTAATTTGAATCAGAACTTCAGTAATAATACTACCCCAAAACAGATATATCTGTTCTTCTGGAATCTTTGGTCTTAAGAATTTACAGATGGAAAATATGGATGTCCTTCTGCATATTATTTTTCCCAGTGCGCTTTACTTGGCAGCTCAAAACCTTATAGCAGGAAGATGGCTGTAGAATTTCAGGGATCAGTTCAAAGCCTTGTGCTGTAGCAGATCATCTGGCACTTGACCTATACACCAGCTGAAAGTCTTGGGAAGAACTCCACCCTGGACTTTTCAGCTGCTTTAAAATCAAGATCTGTGTGAGTACTGTGCACATGCACATTGCATCTAAAACACACAAGAGAAGTTCAGGTCTTAACAGGAATTAGGATGCCAGTTGATATGCTCCACATGCAACAGCAGCAACAAGCTGAAGGGCTTACAAGTACCCTGCTCACTGGCAAAATACAAGTTTAAGTTATAGCTCAGGTGAATGACTTGATATAGGTCAGGCCTTTCACTGAGGTAATGAAAGAAATTAATGATACAGTAATTACAGGCTAGGCAGTCTGAAGCATACCCCGTACTGGCAGTTCTGTTGGCCTTAGATAATCAGGTAAGTGTTGATAACCTCACTACCTGTCTGAACCAGAAGGTGCCCCAGTCTTCTCCATGGGGATGAATTGAATTTGGTGTCTCTATTCCACCTTGCCCCTGTGCTTTTGCCTGTGCAGGGAGCGAGTGTCTCCAAGGGCAGTGTTTATGCTGGGCACATGGCAAGCATGCACAGCTGTGTGCAGGCACACATGCTCCATGGACACAGATCCCGCCCTTTGCTCCAGTACTAGGATCATGCACGATCCAGCCAAAAAGGCCTGTGTGTCCTGCCCTCATGAGCCAGTGCTCCACTCCTGCCAACAGCCACTCTTGTTTTTTGTGTATCTGTCTGCCTTTCCTGCCACCCTGCAGGCAGCATCTAAGAGCCAGAAAGGCACAAGCAGTTGGATGGATAAACTCATTTTGTTCAGGTGCCCAAGTAGCCAGTGGGTGGGTAATGGCTTTTGGTCGAAAGCCATGCTAAGACAGTGATGAAAAGGAAGGCTTGATGGCAAACTACAGACCTCCAAATGCCCAATCTCTAATTAGATGAATGTAAACAAGCTAAAAGTCTTAAAAAGCTATTTCCTTGGGCATTGGAGAAGTTAAGATCACACTGGGATTTCAGGATTCATACTGTGACTCATCATAGGTGACACGCTATTTTTCACTTACTTTCCTCAGCAACAATCACTTGATGTTTTAGAATAAACATCTGTCAGGAAACAGATCATATCCTATAGGAGCAGAAGGAGGAAACTAGACTTTGTTCATGAAATGCTAAGAATGTATTTTTAATGACAGAAGCCTGGGGCAGTTTCCCATAATTAGTTTTCAGGAGTATCTCAGAAAGGTTCTGGCAGGCTGCACAGTGCTCATAAATCTGTGCTATTGTAAAGTGTTCCAGGGTCCCTTCAAAGGGCCTGGACCAGAGGCAAAAATAGCAGGATGCTCTTCATGTGGTAATCCCAGCCCCGGCAGACTGGGAGGTATTGGGAATCTTAATGAGGAATTCACTCTCTGGAGAATTTTACCTCTAATCTACACCAAAGAGAAGGGAGGGGAGAATAAATAAACATAAGTGCTCACAGTGCACTTTGACAGGTCCAAAAGAGGGCTTCCAGAGTGTCTTAAGTTCCTTCATTGCCAACCAGCCATGACCACATAGATGAAAGTAGTCAATATCCTCTTCATTAAAACAAGACCAAGTTCCCAGGCAAGTTTAAATGCATCTTCACTGGTGTCACCTGCACCTTCTCCAAGAGAATCCTTCCAGGGTGTATCAGTTAACATGGAAGGCAGGACATATTTCCAGCCAGGATAGGAGAGCTAGTACATTTAAGATTCAGAGAGACCTGCTTCAAAGATATCCCAGCTTCACAGCACTTGGAAACTGTTTGGATATGAGAAAGAACAGCAGCTGCCTGTATACCCAGGAGGGAGAGATGAGCCACCTCCATGAAAAATGTGTTCTACAGTGATTTTGGCTTACGGAAATGGTTTCTTCCATGAAGATGCAAACACCTGTAGAGCAAATTTAAACAAAAAATTTTTCATTAATTTATCTTAATTTTTCTTTCAAGTCCTGGAAGACTTGATGACCTGATGAATATCAGTGCTCTACTGGTAGGTACCATAGCAGTAACAGAGAAATTTACTTTTGTTTGCTTGGGGATTTTTTTACCCGCAGGGAAGAAGGATGTTTAGTTCCCAGTAGTTATCATTGCTGACTATCCTTGCAGCCCTACAACAAATTTCTTTTGCTTGCATCCCACAAAGCCAAGAAAACGTTTCCTTATTCTCTGCTTGTAGTTTCCACAGAATGAAGATAAAACCTGAGCAAGTTAAGAATGAGGAAGGAATAAAATTGAAACAATAATACTAAGAGACATAGCAGTATTTACTTGCTCCTTCAAACCTTGTACCCAAGCATCTTGAGGTTCTTCATACAGCCCTGACACCCTGGTGTTGAATGGTAAGTACTATTGTCCTTTTCAAAGGAAGGACCACTAAGCCAGGAAGTGAAATGAAATCTCCTGACAGTGAAATGAAATCTCCTCATCCTAAAATGGTGTTTCAGATCAGAAAATTTTGCTATATCCCAGTCTGCATATTAACACTGAAATAGTTACATGTTCCAAAACACAGACAACTTCCCTGAGAAATATAATTTCCAAACTATTTAACAAATTCAAAAATGAAAAATCCTAATTCAAACGTTTTCTTGAAATAGAGAGAGAAAAATTTGGAACATGTAGAAAAACTTATGACTTTAATTCCATTATGAATATTTATGTACCAGAGTACATCAAAGAGAGTCAAACCTCCTTTATCTTTCATTCCTACAGAAGTTGTCTTAGTTCTGTCAGTAAGGGACCTTGGGACCATCCCATCAATTCATCAAACTCAAGATGCTTCACATGAGGATCTATACTAGGTTAGACAATATGATCTGACTCTTCCTCCCTCCATTTATGCCTTCTGTAAAATGAAAACCCTTCCACTTTGTAAAGAGTTTTGAAAATTACAGAAGAAAAAAAGAAACAAACTAAAATGCAGTGAACCATAAACCAGATTAGTTTACCAGTGTATGAACTGAAGGATGCCAAGATCTGATGCCAAAGGCAATGCCTGCTGAAGGCATTTATTTTTCAAACAAAGGATTTGCCTTTCAATCTTAGTTGAAGAAATTAATTGTTCAATATTTTGCATTTGTACTAGCTAAGACAACCTAATGCAGAATTGGAACCTGAGCAGCTCCAGTGAATCAGTGGCTTTAATTCTCATTATATTCAGAATGGCAGGGCCCAGCTGGAAAAGGCAACCTTCTCAACAGCTACCTTCTCAACAGCTGGCAATAGTCAAGGGCAAAGGAGTGAGTGCTTCACTTCAGACACTTGAATGAAGCAATGTTTTACAGAGCTAATGTAAACACAATTCAATGGAGATTATGCTGGCAGAAAGCCACAACAAGGTCATAAATTCATGGTGCTGGAAGACCAGCTTGGCTTGACCTGCTGGAGTAGTTTGCAAAACACTCCAGCATTTCATATAAATAAATTTTTTACCCAGGTAGTAAACCAAGAAAATGGCTGGATTACTGGATTTTCTATTAAATGTCACGATTCAACACACAGTTCCATTTCCTCCACAACTCACCCTGGTTCTGAAAATAATAAGTAAAATGAAAGAGGTTCTCAGATATGTCTGAGTTGATTCAGCTAGACAGTTGAATTGGACAGTGAACAACACAAATTAGAAGCTACTCTCTTCTTGCTTATTCTTACTTCCATTGGACAAGGAGCTAATTGATGCTGTCCCAAACTAGGAGATTTGGGCTGTGAATATATATCTTTAGTGATTCCTCCAAAGGGGAGAAGCTCTCAAAATATTTTTTCAAAGAAGAGCCACAGAATCCTCCTGGGTTATTGGTTACTGGTATTCTGCAGCCTTTCCATTTGCCTCTTACAATGTCTTTATAAACAGTCTTACGAATGCTTGGGAATCCCTCTAGCACCTGGTTCAACAGACAGAGGAATAGCACTGGTGGTAGATGATGTCCATAAGCATTTGTCCTAACTGGCATCTGCAAATATTCTGACAAAGGCAATCTCAACCCAGTGAAAACATCGCAGAGGACTTTCACTTCTTTTGTTCCTGGTAAATCAAGTAGCTTTATTTCCCATCATCAGTAATGAATTATGCCAGATTCAGTGTTAACTCAGTGAAGATTCTCAGTTTACCTCACTGTTTACAGGCTGCAATAGCCCATATTTCAAGAAATGTAGGGTCATTCCCTACAGTCTTTCTATTTCTTTCTCCCTTCCTTCAGCTTGAACCAGTGCAGTGGCTGATCACAAATACCTACTCAAATATCTACTAATATTTTTGGTCCCTCCCCCGAACAGTTCTGCTCATTGGTATTTTGGTGATTTTTTTTTTTTTTTTTTTATGGCTAGGTTTGTTCTCTCATAGTCTTTCAAATAAGCTGGAATCACATAATTCTCAAACCACCTTCCTTTTAATTAAAGAACAACTAGGTCTGAAAATGTATCTGTGACCACAAAGACTGCATATTGTAACATAATGTACGTACAGATTCCTTATCCCTGCTTGTTTTGAGGAAGAAACAAAATTCTCTCCTCTCAAACCATCTGGGACCAGAAAGCTTCATAGAGATTGACAGGTCTCATCCCAGTATCTTGCAGGTATTACAGCATTCCCTGGGGTAACAGGTTCCCTCAAGCCACCATCTGCACAACATTCAGAAAGCAAGGAAAATGTAACAAGCTGTTGCTGTGTAGAGGATATCAGCAATGCAGCATGCTATGCCTGCTCTGCAGTAAGACACCTAGGATGTCTGAGCTTGAGAGGAAGACTGTGTGTGTAGCTTCTTCACTTACATCTGGAGTTCACATAGTGCACTACACAGTCCATATCCTCATTGTTGACTCCAATCCTTCTCTGGACCTATAGAATTTCCATGAAGATTAAGGCAGGCTCCAAGGTCCAAGACGTGGTCCAAACAAGTTAAAGGTCTTTCTGAAGTCAATTGCTTAGGCCAGCTCTCCAATGTGCTCCTTCTCCTCATTAGAACTTAGAATTCTCTAACTGAGCTGGGACTCAATCTCTGAACTTGAAGGGTCAGTCTTCTCACATCCAGGACTGTCACTGCCATCTCAGATTTTTCATGCTGACATTGGGTGCTGCAGGCAATGATTTAAGACCTGGCTACTGCAAAAGTGGAAATAGAATGGACGAAGAGCAGCAATCATAAGCAAGTCATTCACAAGCAGGTTTAACTCCCATCTCCCAGCCAGGGGAGGAGGAGAGAAAGGGAGAAGGGGGTTATATCCTATGGAAGAAAGGGAGAGATGACAACACATTTGGGAAAAGTTAGGACAGTGGTGCATAGAGAGCTATTTTTAAAACCAAAGGAAAATTCTTCCCAGCAATGATCGGGGTGGAAGAAAAGGTGCTGAGAAGGAAGAATTTAGTGGTGAGTTGCAGTTTATAGCCTCCATCCTGCCATCAGCTACCTGTCCATCAGCCAATATGTTTATGCTCTGGTAGGAAAGGCCATGCTTTCTCAGCCCACTTAGCCTGGGTGAGCCTAAATGTTGCTGCTTGGCTTTGAAGTTTGCCCTGTGCTCCACCTGCTGCCCTCCTAGCATGATTTTGGGTCTCCATCCTTTTTAGGTTTCCTCTAATATGCTGCCTGCTAGGCTTGCTAAACTGCAAAAACCTTCCTTGACATCAGGGCTGCACAGTCATTGCTATCCATGCAACACTCTCAGTAAAAGGGAGCAGGACACTTTGGGATGTTTCAACAAACCTACAGCTAACACTGTAGCATTTTATGGGATGGAAAAGGTGTGTTAGTGGGAATCCTATCTTTTGTCACTAAGGACAGAAAAGGCAGAATTACACAGAGGAGGTGATGAGAGGCCCACTAGTAGCAGCAACAGAAAAAATACATTTATTCCAGAGTTAAAAATACGCATTCTCTTAAGACTGGCTGCTTTAACAGGACATTTATAGACCATACATTTCCAAATTAGAATAATGGAACTTGTGTCATATCCTTAGGAAGCTTTTCAAGAACTACATAAGAATGAAGGATCATCTACATGTTTGTTCATGTACAGTAAATTCACGAATACAAGCCGCACGGACTATAAGCCGCATCTCTGGGTGTTGGCAAACATTTCGTTCTTTGTCCATAAATAAGTCGCACCTGAGTATAAGCCGCTCTGTCGTTCGCAGCGAGGACCTGGTGCAACAAAGTTGCCAAATAGTAACAGAACCGCAGCAGGGCGGAGTTTACTGGCTCAGCTAAGGCTGTGCAGGCTCGGCCCGCTAGGGGCTGCAGACGGGGCCAGGTGGCCCAGCCCAGCGCTGCTGCTCAGCCGGGCCACTCGGGGCCGGCCGCCGCTGCCGCTGGGCTCGGTCACCCCGGCCCGGCACTGCCCCGCGGTGGCAGGCAGGTACGGAGCCCCCCCGCACCCGCGGCGGAGGGCGGGGACAACAGCCCCCCACTTACCCCACGGGCCACCGTGCCAGCAGCACGGAGCCCCTGCCTTTCCCCCAGGCCGCGGGGAGGGCAGCACGGGGACCCCCCGTCTCTCCCCCAGGCTGCAGCAGAGGACGGAAGGAGAGAGCTCTCCCGCCTCTCTCCCCACCCCCTGTGCTGTCTGCAGGGAGCCAGGCTCCACCCGCGGCGCAACAGAGTAACAATGTGTAACAATCACGAAATGCCAGCTTTTACTGGCAAGTTGCTTGACTCGGCGCCTCGGTTTCCACTTCTGGGGGGGGAAATGTCAGAAAATTATTCACATATTATCCGCTCCTGAGTATTAGCCGCATTTCCGGTGTGGGAGCAAAATTTTAGTCAAAATGACGCAGCTTGTATTCGTGAAATTACTGTACTTTCTCCCCTGTTCAGCATATTTTTACTAACTAGAAGTGATGAGGAGAGATAAACCCACTTTTAAGAACAGCAGGTCTGAGTCCATGTCCTATGCAGGCTAAAAGGGAGGAGGAGATGACATTGTTGAAGTCTATTCTTAATAGAAGGAAGAGAAGAACACTGAATTTCTTACAGTCTTTGTTTCTGTATTTATGTGTGGCTGACAGAAAGGCTGTTATGAGGCAAAGGCTGTATTTCAAAAGTGCCTTGCAGAGGCTTACATATTGCTAAATGTCAGCTTCCAATTTAGGAACTCAAATAGGAAATAATAGATATAGACAACATTATCCTCCAAGATAGGCCACAATGTGTGAAACAGGAAAAAACCCACAGCACTGCCATAATATCTCCTTTGTGAATGGCGCGACAGGGACTGAGGCTTGTATTTATATGAGTCTGTATAGATTCACATAAAAACACTGGCCTGAGATGGGTCAGTGAATGCACTAAATGAAGGCACCATGGCATTGTTCAGCATTGTCTCATTTGATTCTAATAAAAACACTTAGCAATGCCTAGACACATGTATTTCTGACCTGTTACATAGCATGTTATTACACTTGCTTCCTGGAATAACAGCAAGGAAACTTACCTGCTACAGACATGGATTTGTGGGCAGAGATTTTTATAAGTAAAACAGGTTTATCACACAAATGCAGCTTCTGGTTATCACTGCATTGCATGCACCCTCACAGCTTCTGCTCAAACTACAGGCTGCCTTCTAGAGGGCACCAGTATTCAGCACAGATGATGGAGAATCCCCCAGGCAGAATGCACTCATTTTTTTCCCCACACACATTGAGTTTTAAGTACATTTTTCCCCTCTACAAGTGAGTTTGGCCTGTGCTGGGTGCTGCTGAGAGAAGAGCAGATCCCTTAATCACACAGCCCTCTGGCTAGAGAGTCAGTTAGAGAGAAGGATGAGGGAATAGATGTCTGGTTTAGATTAGGGGATTGTTCCAAAACTTTCTGTTCCATGCAAAAAACACACCACCAAACATTTGTGCTGTGAAATGGCCAGCACCCTTCAAAAGGGACGGGATTGGAAGAATTTAGCAGATGCAAAGTAATTTCTCATTATGTCCTGTCCAAGAATGGCAAATGGAGAACCAGAGTAAGAATTACCATCAGAAAAGTGGAGAATTCAGTTATGAACTTGTTACAGGATAAAAAGAGTTTCACAATTCCTCCAAATCATTACATTTTTCAAGCATAAGGTTTTCATTAATCCTTTTTCAAAATAAGTTGAGAAAAAAATACCAGTTCCAAAAAAAATCCAGCAATAATCCAACACTTTCCAAAATACTAAAGTTTGAAAAAGTAGGGGAAGAATACAGTTTGTTGCCTTCTAGACAGCTGAAGATTATAGAAGGAGGTTATTGGTTTTTTCTGGGGCTATATCACTCGTTCCCCCTCTCATTCCTCAGAGATTAATAAATCTTGGACGCTTGCTATGTAGCAGGTTCATCAAGTGGGGAACTCATCAGTAACTTCTCAGTAAGGCTTCTATTTTAATAGGCCTGTAATGAAATGAAGGTATTTTATTTCGCTCTAAAACAGCACCAGCATAATTTACATATTATGCTTATTTGAGGGCTCTTCTCCCATGGAACATACATGGACATAGTTTTTTATATTGATATTAAAAGCAAATGGAATTTGTGTACCATGAAGCCTCACACCAAGACCTGCAGCTGGGGTAGGACTCTGAGTACTGCCTGGGAAGTGGTTATTGCTTCAGTACCCAATTTTTTTTTCCCATTTAGAATAAACTAAGAGCTCAAATCCTATGGATCAAATGCTCCTCTCCTATCTCTCTGTTTAATTGTCACTGCTGTTAAATGCAAACGTATCTTCTCCTTGCAAAGCCATTGGCTGCTCACCTCGGTGCAGCACAATCACAAAGGAGCATCCTGAGTGCTCCGAGGATCCCCATGTGGCACTAGATGGCGTTACAAAACAGTCACGGTTCCGTTCAGGGGCGAACCACGGGGCTGGGAGCGTTGTGTAATAGGCTGCTCTGCTGCGGTGCAGTGCCCCGGAGAACCTGTTTACATCTACCCTGTCACTAAAACATGCTTGGGTACCAGCTCCTATCTCTTTTAAGCATATTTAACTCACACGTGAATAAACTGAAAGAATCAACATACAGAAATCATCCAATTTCTTTCTCTACCACAGCCCCTACATGCTGCTCCTGCAAATGTAGCCACATAAATGGCTCATACCAAACTAATCCAGTGAAACCAGGGACAGTGGCAAAGTCGGGGCTGTTTCCATACTGAATATGGTCCGAACCTGGAGAATTTGTCAGGCACATTTCTAATGTCAAGCAGCCAATTCAGTCACTGCCTTCCCTTAAACTTCTGGTGTAGCCGATTTTCCAAAAATAATGGGGAGGTTGTATGTCTATAAATACACAAGAATAGCTCATGGAACCCAAACAATATGAAAAATAAAATTTAGGAGTTAGCTTGCCATTCTGCTGGGAGCTTTGGGAATCAAGTCAGTATTCCCATCTCCCACTTCACCCAGACCAGGGCTGTCAGCTGAATTTACCTCTGAATTACCAGTGCATTACCACTCGCCTGAGGTCTGTGCTCAGTTGCAGCTGTGTAGCTGCACTGGAGGCATTGGATTTGACAGATATTAAAAGGGAGAAAAATTTGGTTGTGCCTGTACAGTTTAGCTAACAAGTTTGCTGATGATGTGTGAGCCTGACACAGCCCAGTTCCCTTGTTGAGAACTGTGCCTGTTCTGCAGTCAGCAGGCTCATGTTTACAAAAGGTCAAGTCACACCTGTAAGCGTGGGTGAGCACTTCCTATTTTCCTTCTTCTTTCTGCACGAGATGTGTGTATGTACCCAACACTCTCCACAACTGGAATGACATATTGAGGTGAAGCAGACACAAAAGGCCAATACAGTCATCTGGGACTTAATCCCCTGCCAACAAGAGATCTTCTAGTGCTCTGGCCAGCTCAGATTTACGTGACTCACAATAAGCTCTTGCCATCTCCCTTGGAAAGTTACTCGCAAAGTTTCAATACAACTCCTCCTTAGCCTCCAAAGCTTCACCCTGGACTATTCTTTGAAAAGTGATCCTATCGTCCTAGGCTTCCCAGCAAGAAATCTCCTCTCTGATTCTTCATATCACAAGCTGGTGGTTGGTCGTTTGTCCAAGATTAACATACCCACTTTTTTCACTACCTCCTAAGCCAGTCTCTCAGTCTCTCAATCACTTGTGCTTTTCTTCTCAAAGAAAATGAAATCTCTCCCTCTATAAATAGTTCTGGTGTGTGTTTCAGTCTGCTGCTGATCTTTCCATTACCAAAATTTCTTGACATTTTATAGCCCACCATCTGGCTGTACATGATGGCATGCAGATGTTAGTCATGCAGATGTCAGACATTTTTGGCTACCAGTACAGCAATAAAGAAATATTTCTCTTTCACAAAAACTTGAGATCTTGCCTTAAATGAACTAAATAATAAAAGGCTAGTTCTATACTGGGCTCCCTTTGCTTTTTGCTGTTGATGAATAGCATCATATTTTGCCACTTATATTTGGGGAAAACAGTGCTCATTCTTCTCCTTCACATTGTGTGGTGAGCTAGAAAGTTCGTTCAGAAGACATCATTATGCACGAGGAGTTAGGCCCCGCCCTCTCCACGGCGTTAGCCAATCACAGCTGTACCAAAGTTACTTAAGCCGGCGTTTGCCGAGAAATAAAGGCATTTCACCGTCGACTGCATCAGTGATTTGTCCGGCGACTGGGATTGTAAAAGTGTATGTGTGTGTGTTCGCCGTGGCCCGCTCTAACCAGGTCGCCACTTGCCTTCGTTTCTCCCCCAACGAAGGCAACATAGTGGTGCCGAAACCCGGGATCGCCCCCAGGTGTTCGGGTGAGGGAATAGCCCCCGATACATGCGGCTGAGGACGATCCGGGTGACGGGACTCGCGCTGGAAGAGGTGGGCGGTCGAGGCAGCTGGATCTGACCCCGACGGTGAGGACGCTCACGTACCGCCAAGAAATGGATGCACTTGGCAAGGTAGTTCCCCAATTGCATAGGCAATGTGGCATCCGATGCAAATTAAGGAATTTTGATTACGTAATCATGCAGTTGTTAAAATCGAGGGCGATAGACCGTGCCACAGACACCCTGCATTCAGGGTGCTGGAGGGAGTGTACTAACGCCTGCGCTAACAACGTGATTGTCTCCAGCTCTGGTAAACGTTTGGAGAGCTGGAGAGGAGTTGTGAGGACTCTGGAGGGAGCATTGTTGAAACAGGAAACTTGGAGAGCGGCGCGAGACTGTTTAAAAATCATACCAAAAGTGGAGGTGGCCGCCACTCAGTCTGCGTCTGGTGATTGTGCGGGGTCGAAAACTGACAACCGCTCACGGCCCCAGTCCCTTATCTCAACCCCCGATCCAGCTACTAATCGGTCGCCAGAGTGCAAGAAAATGTGTGAGCCGCAGGGCATTTTTAAAGAGGCAAGCCCTGAAGAAGTTTTTAAAAAAAAAAATAAATAAATAAATAAATAAAAACGCTGCTCTACGCGTCACAAGATGGTGCCGAGCCTGAGGGCGAGGGGTGGGGCCAACAGCTTTCTCGCGCCTCACACACGGGCAGTGACGAACATGAGGGGCCATGGCGGGGCCGCGAGTGGAGGCTGTGGAAGCGCTGTTGCGGGAGTTGCTGAGGGAAGAGGCGCCGTCCCGCATTGCCGCCCTCGCCGAGGAGCTGTTCCAGGCGGCGGAGGGCATCTCTGAAGAGGATGGGAAGGTGGCGGAGGGAGAGCCCCCCGCTCCCAGCCCGTCGGGAGGAACGGGGGGTGCCTCACACCCCACAGCCCTGGCCCAGGTTGGTGCCGCAGCTCCGTAAACACGAGCTGCTGCTGCTTCCCACCCTTCGCGGTGAAGCCAAACCTGTAGCACTACTGAAACGTAAAGAAAAGAATTAATTTCTTCATCATTCGCCCCAATAGCGTGGTGGAAGTTCAAAATAAAGTGAGCAATGTTATTTTTAAAAGTAAAAAAAAAAAAAAAAACCAAACCAAAAAACACAGGGTAAAGAAGCAGGGAGAAAGACAGGAGATTTGCCCCAAGGCATCTGGGCATCGAACCAGCCAGTCACAGAAGAAGAACATCTAGCTCTCATCCACGCAGCAGTCCCTCCATCAGCTTCTTCTCGTGCCAGGACTGCGGGCGCTCCTCCTGGAGGGGCACCGGGTCCCCATCCAGCAGTCCAGGCAGGAGCGTGCCCACACATGCGAGAATTCCTCTGCCAGCACCCTGGTGCACGGACTCAGCTGCAGGTAACAAGCAAGAGAAGACATGGCAGAAACAGCTGAAGAACATTCTGATATTCCAGCTGTTGTTCCTTTATCGGAGTATGAAGCAGCAGAACAGGAAAAGACGGAAGCCCAATGAGTGAAAGATGCTGAAGCAATGAGAGAACAAACCTCAGAGGAAGAGAGAGCAGAAAAGTTAGAGGAGACCCTGAGGATGGAGTAAGGATCTGAAGGGCTGGTACATGCAGTTGCTGTTACTGTTGTCGAAGAAGAAAGGTTGGTGAGCAGCATTGAGGAGAGATCACCATCATGGGTATCTGCTGCTCTGACAGAGTGCATTGAGCAGGCAAGAGAAGAGGAAGAGAAAGAAATTCAGAAAGCAGCTGAACTGGGTGTTACTGTGGAGGATGCACTGCTAAGACAGTGCCAAAGACTAGAAAGAATATAAGTGATGACACCACAGCAAGTGAACTGGAGCTAACCTCTGAAGCAGTGACTGCTCTGAAGACAGCAGAAGCTTCCTGTGCTAAAGAAACGATGGAAGTTAGTTGTAACGGGCAGAGAGTACGCTGTAGTAAAAAATGATGATGTCATCAAGTGGTGCCCATTAAAATCCATAAAGCCCATGCTGTCTAACAAAACCGATGAAACTAACGAGATCTCTGAGTTTCTTTTGACAGGTTCGCTGCCGTGATCCATCTCATCAGCCTCGTGTTCCATCTTCGTGCTTCGGTGTTCTGTCGTCGCCAAACCCGCTTCATTGGCAAAGCAAAGAACTCGAAGACAAGTTCCAACGTCACGGCCAAATGCTCTGACAATGAAATCAGTTCGATTACCCTGTTTACCCAACAGCCCTGTTTACCCCCCATGTGTTCACCCTAGTGGGACTAGTTGCAGTTGTTGTACCCATGTTAATGTTCGGTTCCCTTTTCATTGTTGGACTAGATAAGTTATAACCAAGTTGCGATTGCATTTAGACGTTTAAAATAGTTCGTGTGTTGTTACTAATATGTTTCACGAGTTGTTACTAACATCAGTTTAGCACAGCTGCGAAGGCTTAATCGGTCATGGAGAGGGGGGAAATGTGGTGAGCTAGAAAGTTCGTTCAGAAGACATCGTTATGCACGAGGAGTTAGGCCCCGCCCTCTCCACGGCGTTAGCCAATCACAGCTGTACCAAAGTTACTTAAGCCGGCGTTTGCCGAGAAATAAAGGCATTTCACCGTCGACTGCATCAGTGTAGCGAGTGATTTGTCCGGCGACTGGGATTGTAAAAGTGTATGTGTGTGTGTTCGCCGTGGCCCGCTCTAACCAGGTCGCCACTTGCCTTCGTTTCTCCCCCAACAAAGGCAACACATTGTTCCTTAAAAATTCCTAAAATCTCTTCTCAGCTAGAATTCCCCCACATCACTGACACTGAGTTACTTGACAAAACTTTGGCCACTAGTTCCCCACCACAACAGCCTGACACTCCTGCCTCCATACTCTCATTGTCCCTTGAGCCCTGCATCCATCTCTCCACCTTGTCTCAACAGAGATTATAATCTCCTTGAAGAGATTTTCTTCATGTCCTAGGTTTTAGACTGCAGGTACAATAGAATCATGGCCACAGCCGGACTACTAATAGCCACCATGGATGAAACCATAAACTCCTTACAGGAATTCATAGCAGTTAACAGTAAAGGAATTAAATGGACTGGGTATCTCACCATCTCCTTTGTATCCAGCAGAGATGAGGCAGATCCCAAATGATTTTGTAGAGAATGAATATATGCTTATGCTTCTGGAGTTTCAAAAGTCATGTGGGAGGTGAAGTGAGGTGGCTATTGTTATATTAGTCACCTCTGTAGAAAGGACACTGAAGAGAACTGTAGCTCCAAATAGAGTGGCATTTCCAACAGCAGCAGAGGTGTTGTGTGAGCTGAACATGGTATCAGTGTCAAATGCACTTCCTTACTCCATCCATATGACTTTCAAAGAGAAGTGAAAGAAATAAGATATCTAAATCATGTTTTACCCATGTTTACATTACTGTGCATTACTTGGTACTTATGACAATCTCTTCTTGGTAGATGGAGATTTTTGGTTCCTTAGTCTCCATTTTGAGTGCATGGACATACAAATACACTTGCAAAATTTTGCTTTTAACTAAATGGTGTTGGCCATATCTTGAATCTCCCAGTGCTGACATACATGAGTAAAAAAGCTTTAACAATTCTGGTCATTTGTGTGTTAAATTTCTTTTGCTACTGGGAAAATCCCAGGTCACCTCCCCTTGGTGGAAGCAGGAGTTTGTTATAGTAATTATGGAAAAAATAACAACATCCAGACATGAAAACTTGGACAAATTATTTCACCTGGGATCTCTTTCACAACATATTTGCTTTCTCATTTCTTTCTCTCTCCTCTTTAATTTTTGGAAGTCTGTGGTCTCTCTTCAGCTTAACTGTATCCTATAAATACAAGCAAAATCCAGAAGTCTTCACTGAACACAGTATCTTGCCATTGATTTCAAGGCAGCTGGGTTCCATATATCAGGAAGATATGTGGCTTTAAATACAAGGCTGCCTTTAACATGAAGATAAGAAAGCAAAACCAGAAATGGAAATATCAGTCCTTACTGTGTATTTCTCTGAAGAAATCTGTTGTACAGATTTTCCTCTCTTTTTTGTTATTTTTGGAGATTGTGACTTGCCAGGGAGTTTTTGTCAGTAACATAACTCTCTAAGGTGAGGTGGCACTGAGATGTCTGTCTTCCAGGTCTTCTTGGGCCTCCTGACGCTTCCAGTGACTCAGCCCATTCATTGGACAGAAACGTTGGCAGCATTGAACTGCTTTGTTCCATGTATTTAGACAGAAGCTGCCTGGACTAGAAAGTTATTCTTTAATCATAAAATACATACAGAGGTACCAAACTCGATGGTAGGAACTACCTGCACTGTAGTTATACTTGTGCTTCTAGCACTAATATGCTCCATGAACAGTCCATAATGATCTTTTGGAGAGGGACACTGAAGGTTTTTCTCTGAATGCTTAAAAATAGGAATATGCATGGCCCCTATATATTGTAAGGGAAACTCATCCAAAAATAAAGCTTGAAATGCTATCTAATATACAGACTATCAGATGTGTCTTTTCAGATGTGAGTCTCTACAGGAGTATAATCCAGGAACAGCAGCAATATATTAATGAAACATGCTTCAACCACATTTCTTCTGGCAGATAGTACTTTTGCACTGTAGTCCAAAGTACATAATGAAATCCTGATCTCACTAGTTGCTGGAATGTCCTTTGTCAATAACTGTGAAAAATGTCTCTTACCCTTTAGTGCAAAACTGAGCTGTGGAATTTATGTGCATAAGTTCTTCCACCCTTTAAAAGTATTTTATCTTGAATGAAAATACTGACACTGATTGTGCCTGGCAGAGACCACTCCCTACCTCTGCTGTATATCTTAATCCCTTCTGTACCAATTTTGTTTGTGTGAATTTATTGCCTGTGAAGTAACTACATCAACAACATCAAAAAACTAGGTTTTTTTATTATTGTTTGATTAAAAAACATTACTAGTATTACCAATCAGCAAAGACATGCATATGTACATCTTCTCAATGTCCCTCTATCATGGACTAGTCTTTTTTATTCTTTGTTTTCTTCTGCTACGGAAAAAAACGTTAGGATTCAACTGTGTTAGGTTTTGGCCTGGTGGGAATCTATTCACATGACACCAGGGTTCAGTTCCAACCTGAGCTGAGATTATGTCAAAGACTTAAAAAATAAACAGACAAGAGAACTCCTAATTCACAAACTTTGGGCCAATGTCTTGATTTCTCACACTTTTTTTCACCTTCTTCCTGTGTTATGAGCGGAAAGCACCAGGGTAGTCACCATTGTTCAACTGGCAGCTGCTGACCACTTGCCATCATCTCATGAATTATAATCTCAGCTACCAACATCATTCTGTGCATACTTCTACTTCCAGAAGTAGCACAGGGAGGTCACAGGATTCATGTCCCTGTCTGTAGAATGATGGCACTAACCAGATTAGCCATTCTCCCCCTCTCCTAGGTTCATAGGTTCTGCCCCTACACAGCCACAGAAGAGAAAAAAAGCTGTAAGAAAATAGGAATAACTGTATTCACCAAGCAAAGAGAGTATTCAGGAGGCTGGCATGGGCCTTCCTGCAGCGTATGAAACCCTGAAAGAAGGACATGGATCTTTTTCTCACTCTAAATGAAATAACTTCTGACTTGATTTTCTAAATACTCATGTTTAAGCTGGTATCTGTCCCTTTCTTCTCCCTCTCCCAGTGGACCTTGGATAGGAGACACTGCTGCTGAAAATTATTTCAAGAAAAGAACTAAAGAGCCCTGAGTTTCCAACTACTTTTACTCCTTTTTCCTAGTTTTTAATTCCACCTACAGACACCTGGCCAGTGGAGCACCTGACAGAGCACCCCCTGCAGTGAGTACCCTCCTCCTCTGCCATCCATCAAGAAACTATTCCAAAAATGTCTGGCAGAGATGATCTGGTTCCAGCCAGAGGAGATGAGGGAGAGCCAAAGGTTGCCACTGAGTGAGACACAGGAATACCTATTTACATGAAGGAAAGAAAAAAGAGTGGCTCCACTGAAGATTAAATGCCATGATGTACCTGATAACTTATAAATACAAGGGCCATGAGTGCTTGCAAGTGAGCATAAGCAGCCCGAAAAGTGATTAGTTTTTATTATCTGCACATGATATTTCCTGCTGTCACTTTCAGGTTTGAACTGTTTTCAGTCTGACCTGAAGTAATGGGACATAAATGTTAACTCTCATTCTGCCTTAGTCTTTTGCCTTGCCTTGCCTTCCCTCCACTGATCCATGCAAGCAGCAAAGTGAGATGGCACTTCAGTATATGCTTAATTGCTTTTCTGACTTAAATCCATCAGAGAATTTGAATCTTCTCCACTGTCTACCAATGAATGTTAGTCAAGAATGTGTGCAGCCACGTAACCAGTATTTTTTTATATTCAACCCAAGGCATTCTGACATGTAGTCCCTGAAAGTAAAAACTGTGCACAGTCCTGTTTCGGAAGACTCTTCTACACGCAAACTGTGGCACAGTCTGTTTTTTAAACATGATACTCCTCCATTCCTATCCCTTCAATTTCATAATCAAAACAAGTCTCTATTAAAACCCAAACAAACAAACCAACATTAAAAAAATTTAAATTAAAGGGTGCAAGAGAAAATTTGTAAGGCAGGATATTTTAGGATAGATAATGACTCCCACAAATACGTAAGAAGCAATCCCTCCTGAATCAGTGGGCTGTGTTTTTTGTGGCAGAATCTCATTGAAGTTCCTCTACCAGTGGAGAGGAGAACTGAGTCTTTCCTGGTAAGTGAATGAGCTGATTGTATTGCAGGACAATTTCTACTTGATCTCATTCCAAGTGTGCAAAGCCATAAGCAATTGTATTTGGGCAACAACTTTCAAAGAGACCAGGCCTGGAAGCTCTGCATTAAGAAACCAACTATCTGTGCAGAGAGAAGTTGTAAAAGTGCCAGCTTCTATCCTGTTTGAATCTGCGTGGGATTGTGAGAGCCCTGAGGTAATTTCCCCTCTTTTTCAGAAAGGCTCAACATCAGCTGGCAGTCTCCCATACAAAGGGAGAAGGACAAAGAAAACACACCAAAGGATGTGGCATGGATCAGTGTTCAAACCTGTTCTAGAATAAAGCCCTCTGCTACAGAGTGTGAAATTGAGATGGGAATCCAAGCCCTTGCAGCTGGTGACTTCACTGCTGTGGCCAAAATTCATTTAGTTGTGCAAACATCTGACTTGGGAGAGGTAACTAATAGCACTTCATGGGAGAGTCTTCAACATCAGCATTATGAGATTCCTGTAGCACAGCTTCCCAGTGGGGTTATATCACTGTAAAGAGGGATGCTGGCCTCACCCTGACAATTTAAGCTAACTTAAGCCTCATTTTCCTTATCATGTCAAGAACTATTCCTATGACAGTCTTTCTGTCTGTAACTATTCTGAGACTGCTCCTGTGGTTTTCTGAATGCTTCACCTCAGCAGATGTATTGTCAAGAGACCACATGCAGCATGCTGCAGTGGCTTTACCACTACCCCCAGCCTGTGGCTGGGTGACACCAATTGCAAGGCCAGCAGATGGCAATCTTTGTATTCATTTGTTCTCTGTATAACACTTTCATCTTAGCGAACATAATCCCAGTTGAATCAGTCAGTTTGGTGTAGAACTTGTGTCAGTCCTGTCCAGAAGATATTTTGTTCTCCCTGGTTGATGTTTCCATCCCAGATGTCAACCAGATGTAGAACAAGAAATGGGTCTATGTGAGAGCCTTCCTCTCGCCAGGAAGCTCTGTGAAGTGGACAAGCAGAGGTGCTAAAGTCAAGGTCAGCTTGAGCACAGGCCAGTAATAACATCCAGGCATCAGAACTTCCCTGAATCTCAGTTATAGCCTGAACTTTTGGAGCTGCAACCCTATCAGTACCTAGTAAGCTTAGCCTTGGCTCAAAACATTTAATGTTATAGTTTGTAATATTTATTTTTAAAGTTTGAGTGTCATATTGCATCATCACTTTCTAAGCAAGATTCTTGAGGATTCCACAGAAAAATGTATATTTAAAAAGTGAAGATTCAAATGAGACTAGCCAACCTATTTATCAAAAGCTCCTTTCTATTTTAGGAGTTTGATCCGACTAACCAGGCACTGCTCTTTTTATCATGGGTCACTGCATTTGCAAGCCTCCCTGTACTGACTCCCTTTCCTGCTCACATATAGGGGATTGAAGTGCAGTTCCCCTGTTTACACTACCAGTTGTTATTTCTCCAGCTGCTGGCTGGGTTATGACCCCAGTCAGATTACTAATAATAGCCTCTTTCCCCCTCAGGAAAGTGAGGACTCAGCAGGGTTCAAGAAACCTGTCCCTTCTTGGAGCATCAACAATGTCTGGCTTCACAGGATTCAGGCTCTGGTGCTCTCCACTCTAATAACCCCCCACTGGCATCAGCAGGGGAACCTACACCTGCTTATCTGGCTCCCAGCTTCCCAGCACTGCACAAAGCAGATGATGCCAGTTTTCTTGAGCCTCTTGCCTCCTTTCACGTTCCTTGGCAGCAGTTTCTCCCACACTCTCTGGAGGATTGCCTTGAAGCCTACTGAAAGGAAAGTTGGCCGTCTGGCTGTCTTCTTCTTGCTGCTACCTTATTTCTCCAGATTCTGAAGGACTAAGAAAGAATCCTAGTTCATGGGATGGTTTACTTTCCTATTAATTATTTAGCAGCTGAAATAGTGTAGTTGTGTGCATGCCCCTTGACACATTTGATATATTTAATTCTGATACCTAAAGCAAAGTATAAAAAGACTCGCAGTACTGCCACCCTTAAACAGATATATAGTTTCCCTTTGTGGACATAGCATTAACTTTCACTTCCTTATAAAAGCACTCCAAGGGATACAGGTTTTGCACATTGCATTCCACCTTTCTCAGACTGCTCGTTTCAGTTCAGTGGGCTACAGAATTCATTTCCATAAGCCTTCAGGGAGCTGCACTTTTCAGGGGTGGGTGTCATTTTGATCTCAGATTTTCCATGTAGAGGTGGCCCGGGGGATTTCATTCCATCCTTTTATGATTGCTTCCAGTCCAGCCAAGAAGGTTTCTTAAAGCCTTGAATTTGAAGACTTAGCCAGAAAAACAGCTACATTCTTGAGCAAATTATCCCAGGGTTAGCTAAGATAATTAGTAAAAATTTCAAGTAATTGCAATTAGTTCAAGTCTGCATCTAGCAAGATTTATTTCCTAATCATTGGTTATCCTTCTGCCTTCCTCTGCTGGACTAAAAAGCAATTTATTTGCAGATGTCTCGCCTTTGCATGCATGAGAAGATCATGAACAGTGTGTGGCTGTGCCTTTCACATAGTTAATTCCCTACCTCCTAGCTGGTCATATCCAGCTCTCACATCACTTTTTGAACCTTTTGCAATCCTTTTGAAAAGCCTGATGTGTAAAGCATAAATCACATTATTGACACTATAGATGACTTTCCAGCTTTTCATTGGGCTGCTGGCAGGATTTCTCCTTGCTGCAATATCACACCAAAAGCCTATTTCCAGGGGCATATATAGAGTGACCTTTAAGTCTTCTACTGAATAGCTGCCTTCAAGTTTGTTCTGTATGTTATGAATGTTTTATGTCTTTATTTTTTCTTCTTGCTGTAAAACCTTGCACTGGCCCTTTAAAATGTGTTTTCACTTTACTAAGAGTCCCCGTTGGCCTGTATAAATTATTTATTTTCTAAGAAATTTTGATGTCAAATATTTCCAGCAGTCATTTCAAGTTTATTCTTCGCCTTGGACAAAGGTACTATCAAACATCAGCCTTGAGAATAATCTGCATGGTTGCATGTTTTCTTGTGTGCTACATCCTCCCTACAAATTCATTACAACCTAGCATCTTCACTGATCTGCCACCCTTTAATACGTTTAAGGCAGATTCTGTAGCTTGCTACTTCTTCAATCAGGTTGAGAAAGCAAAGTCCTCACAGAAGTTCTTCAGCATATCTATAATTGGATATGGAAATAGCTAATATGGAAAGCTATTTCTTTCCTCTGCTGTCATGTACTGAGCATATTTTCCTTGGAATGATTAAACTTGTGCAGATGTGTTATGTTTTGCCTCTGTGTGGTTTCAAATTATTACCAAACCAAGAAAATTGAGGACGTTTACATTTTTAAACTGATTTACCCCAAATCAAATACTTGGCTTCAGCACTGTAGGATCACTTCTTTTTAAAATCTTTGTAATGAAACTAGATGAAACATTGAAATGAAATCCTCATTTTTATTTACAGTCTGTTTAAAATGTCATCATGAAACAAGGTAATTTTTTATGACTTTTTTTTCCTTGTCAAGATAAATAAACCGGCAGGCTTGACACTAATTTAAGTGGAAAATGTTACCCAGCCTTACACCACAGAATGCCAGTTTTGTGATTCTTGTGAGAGGTACAGTCTCCTTATCTCCCAGTGATGAGATATTTTGGGAAAGGCTGAGCATTTTTGCCCTCGTGTTAATATGAGCACAGACATTCAGCATTCTCCCCTACTTCCAGGGCAAACCACTGGCCACAAAACACAAACTGAATGCATATTAGCAAAACCACTATTAATGTTTATCAGTGCATTTGAAAACTTAGTAAAAACTAAGAAAATAAGATGAAAAGAAAGGAAAGGTTTTTTTCTTTGAAACATTAATATCAAGGAAAGTAGAAGGTGCACCTTCACCTCCAGACAATATAACTGAGATAACATCCAGTTATCTGTGTTATCATAGACATATAAGACATCCCTGTCAATAACCGAAATCTTGGAAAACAGTTAAAGTAGTATTAAGGTCTTGGATATTTTTAAGTATTACCCAGCAGTTACAATTCAGTGGTGTTTTACACTGAAGGTGCTCAGCACACTGAAGCCAGTGTGAATCAGCTAAAGACCAGGTGTTGCCAGCAAAGCTGTGCCAGTTTACGTCAGCTCAACAGAATGGTGTCATTTACACCATGAAGGGAGAGCAAAGGACACGACCCTGCCTTTACCCTTGTCTCTGTAGGTATTTTTGTATCTTTTCTCTTTTTTTTTCCATTGCTGGTGCACATTCATGGGAAATAGATATGACTCTAATTTTAGTACAATAGTAAACAACCCGATCTCTTTAAAAACTACAAATTAACAAACAGTCATGCCCATATGATGTTTGAGGAAAGAATATACTGACATACGTAAGGACCTGAAAGAGACACTGGTTGGAAAGTGAAGAAAAATTGGATTTCACTGAGGAATTCCCAGAATAAAAAACAAGGAGAGTGCAAAGACAAGGCAGAAATAATGAGGTTTAAAATAATAATTCTTAAACACCAGAGCTGCTATTGAGACTGATGGAGAAACATACTTTTTTATCCAGACAGTGTCCGTTTGGAGGGAGGAAATTAAAAGCTGAGGTCGGAGAACACCAGAAAGCTGGGATGAGTGAAGGAAAGAGTTAAGGCTGGAGTCACCCTCTCTGAAGTGCTCTGTGATGCTGTGCAGTGTTTCAGCCCCCAGAGCCTTCCTCCTCCTCCCTCTCTGTGTCGGAGTGGGGAGGAGGCGGGTTCTGCTGAGCTGTTAAATCCTGAGTGAAGTTTCCCCCATTTCCAGTGGCCACCGTTGTCTGAGGCTGGTTCGGAACAGGGCTGGGGTTGCCCTGACATTTCTGGGACCACGGCCAGCCAAGAAGAAAAAAAACCGAGTGTTTTACAATTTGCTTTTGTCAAAGTGTGGAGAAAGGGGAAAGGGAAGCGTCCTTTCTTTTTTTTTTCAGCATCACATTCCTGTGTTTTTCTTCAGCCTGGAAAATATATTAGTGCTGGTGCTTTCCTCTCTGGAAACAAAGGAGCTAAACGGGACTGAGGAAGCAAGGAGTGAGGAGTTTTGGGAAGCTTAAAAGAGAGAGACTTGAAGCAGACAGAAGTTTCCTTTTCTTAAATGAAATCCTCGCCTGTGTGGGTAATCGGTACAGCAAAATTCCAGACCTGCAGGTAAATGGAGAAGCAGAGATCACAAAGGAAATTTCTGCTAACCTCATCCCGCCTGTCAAGAAGGTGAAGAAGAAAGTTAAGAGACACACAACAGGCTCTGTGACCTGTTGGGCTGCGTAAAGATAAATCACTGAACAACAGTAAAGCTGTATGGCATTGGTCTCCTTTTAAAGGAAAAAGACGTGAAAACTCGTCTCTGGCAGGGGGACTTCCCTGAGTGTGTAAGTTTCAAGTCAAATTCTTGTCTTTCTGTTCTATTACAGGACCCTTATGCTGTGTGTCTTTGCATGTGTGTATAGTGACATTGTGGAGAGAAACAGGGAGACTGTGAGAGAGAGAAGGATGCAGATCATGGTGTCATTTTAGATAGACAGTATCCTGTTACAGAAGGATGATCTCATTTTTTCATAAAGTGATCCATTCTGTGTTTTTCCAAAAATAACTGTAAAACTTACAAAGCCACTAGGGCAGGACTGAGGTGTAATCACCTTATAAATCACACAAAATAGCCAGCCTATGTTTGCATTTTTAATCACTTTTGCAAGATATACTTTTAACATCTAATTTTTCTCCTTCTCCTCCCCCCTCCAACACAGATTGCACAATGAACTGGAGGCCAGCTCTCAGCTTAGCCCTGTTATGGGCAGCATGGTTAGTGTGTTGCTCTGAGAAGACGGAGAGGCTAGTGGAAAGAGGGAGCCATGGAGTTAGGAAAGTGCCCCTGGCTTACAGGGCTTCAAGCAGCCTCCTGAGAAGGTCTGGAGCATCCCTGAGGAATTCCAGCCCAAATTCTCAACACCCTGTCACCAAGAGGGATTCTTCAGCACCTCCAAAGCCACCTGCCAATCTCCTGCAAGGGGAAGCACATTCCCAGGCCAGGGGCACGGGGACCAGAATGAGGTTGGTACAGAGACTCACAGCTGCAGCCAAATACCCCAAGTCCGAGATGATAAAGGATGAAGGGATATCTTCTGCCACTCAGTCACGAGTGGTACGTTTCCCTTCAGGGTCAAGTTCTCCCAATGTCCTGGCCAGCTTTGCAGGGAAAAATCGGGTGTGGGTCATTTCTGCCCCCCATGCCTCTGAGGGCTACTACCGGCTCATGATGAGCCTGCTGAAAAATGATGTTTACTGTGAATTGGCTGAGAGGCACATCCAGCAGATTGTGTTGTTCCATGAAGAAGGGGAAGAAGGGGGGAAAGTTAGAAGGATAACCAATGAAGGAAAAATCCTGGAACAGCCACTAGATCCTGCCCTCATCCCTAAGCTCATGAGCTTTCTGAAACTGGAGAAAGGGAAATTTGGCATGGTACTGTTGAAGAAAACCCTGCAAGTAGAAGAAAGGTATCCTTATCCAGTCAGGCTAGAGGCCATGTATGAAGTCATTGATCAGAACCCCATCAGAAAAATTGAGAAGATGAGACAGAAGGGCTTCATTCAGGCATGCAAAGCAGCTGGGGTGGAGGGGCAAGTGGTTGAGGAAGGCAATAATGGGGGCACCATGCAGCCTACCCCTGGCAGTGAACATGTCCAGGTGTCAGCAAGGAAGGAAGATACAAGGAAGAGCAATAATCAGCCAACAAGGACCAAAACAGTGAGGAAACCAATGACAACCACAGTGGCAACTCCTCTGCCTACAGTAAGGACCACTACCCTCCCTCCCACCACCACAACTAGTCGTGCCACCACCCATGCAGTGACAACAGCCAGCCAGTCTACAACAACTACACCCCTCCCCAGCACACAGAGGACCTGGACCATGAAGTCACATTCCACCTCGGAGTACCTCAGGCTGCCAGTAGCCCCCGATGCCACCACGCCACGAGTCACAGCCTCTGAGGACTTCTACTCTCCTGTGTGGAAAACAAACCGCAGGGACCGGCAGCAAAGCCACCAAGAGAAACAACTGGCAGCCACACGGAAACCAAACAAGGCTGCCCGCTACCACAGTTTCACAGAGCTCCCAACAGCTCCCTCAGCACACTATACAAAGGCAAATGCGGACAGATTTAAAGACAACAGAACTGACCGAAAGGACTTTAACCACAGGGACCTGAATGTCACACCTGGGCAACACAAACCAACTAAGACTAAACTACCAAAAAAGAAGACCCAAGAAAAGATACTCAGTAATGAGTATGAAGATAAATATGACCCAAGCAAGCCTACTAGTTCCCATTTAGAGGAACAGTTTGTGGCAGGAAATATTCCCCCAAAGAAAGGAAAAGAATTAAAGAAGCATGACCGAATGGATAAACCTGAGAAGAAGAAGAAGAAGGACAGACCTGACAAGCAGCAGAAGAGTGAGAAGCAGTCCAAGAAGGTCAAAGCTGAAAAAAAGAGCAAGCAGGACAAAGACCGCAGTAAGAAGAAGAAGGGAAGCAGGACTGAGAATGAGGATTTTCCTAAGTCCAACAAGAAGACTTTCCTACAGCCTCCCAGGAAATCAGCAACTAACCTCCTGGAATATTTTGAAGGCAAGAGGAGGCTCATTGTAAGTAATTAATTCATCTGAATTTTATTACCTATATGAATTTTATTACCATATCTCCGTCATAGTAGGAACATGTGGAACTATACATTTACAGTGGGTTAGTATTACTCTTTTTTGGTGCTTTTGTTTTAAGGGGTAAAATTTATCAACCCAAATTATTGTTTTCAACATGTTTCACAGCCTCATATTGGAAATCTTACATGCAGTATAAAAATCAGTCATCCAGACATTAGGATCATGTCTCAGCCACTTCCATAAGCTACCATACAGCCATCAGATTATCTTGCTTCCAGTGGATATGTAGGTGTCAGGATCTGTATCATTAAGATCAATAAAATGAGGTTCCAGTGTGTATTACATCCATTTGTCACCTTGGGGTACTTGCCAAAGTTACCACGTTTCAGTGCTCTGCATGTCCTGCCAGCTGGCACACCTTCCTCATATTGGTGCTGGTGTCCTAAAGCTGGAAGCAAGCCAGGTGGCTTGGCAATAGTAGTGCACGTCTGACCGAGGATATGCACAAAGGCTTGTGATCAGACGCCCTGAGGGATGGGGAATTTGGGATTAAGATCTGATGAGAATTTGGCATTCAGATCTCCTAGACATCTTCAGAGATCCTGTGCAAACTTTATTTGGTTTGCGTTTTTTTCCTGCTGTTTGTATTAAACTGTAACACTCCAGTAAGTTTTCAAGCCTGAGAACTTCAGCATGGTCTGGAGTTACTTGTCCCCAGGTTTTATAGCACTGTATGTTTTTCCAACTACTTATGAAAACCGCTTCACCTGGGAAGGAAACAGTTTTAGTTGTAGTGTAAATGTTTTTTCTGGTAGATGACACATATCCAAAGGGTACACTTTGGAAAACAGTTCTTTAAAAATATTATTGTGGGAGCTGGTTTCTTGCAATTATCGTGCTGCAAGCTGGTCTGTTTCACAGTTATTGTCCAATAGTCATTGTCACAAATGCCTTTGACGTTCATGCTTCATATTCCAGTACAAATAGCTAAGGTGCCATGCTAAGATGCCAAGTTAAGATTTCAACCATTGGAATGTAATTAATCATTCTGCTGATGAAACATGGGCCTGAAAGCAAGGCAACTTTCTTCTCCCCCTCCCCATTCTTTAAGATGTAGGGACTTTGCAGAGCTAGCACTAGAAGTGGAAAAAAGGCATATATTTGAAAAAAATTGAACTTCACTGAATTTTGCAAATAATGCCTATTAGTTACTTGTTAACTAATATTTAGCTCAAACAAAAGCTCAGAGAGAGAAACTAAGCAGAAGTTGGGATCCTTGAAATTTGGTCTCAATGTTACAGAATATATGTAGCATCAGGACAAATATAAACAAATTTGAAAATAAAAGAGTCAAAAGTAAAGCCCACAGATGTCAGGCTGCTAATTCGTAACACCACCACAGTCCTGGCAACTTAAACAATTGTCTGAAATTTGAACCTTCTGATACTGAGCCATCTCACAGCTGGATCTCTGAGAAAAGAGTTGCATAACCTCAGGTTATCAGGCCAGAACTCACTGCAGACAAATGATTATGCCATGCTGTACCTCACTTTTTCAGAATCTAATAACATCCTCAGCCTGCTTACTCTGAATCTTCCTGAAGAATAGGTTTGGTTTGGTTATTAGTAAAAAAAGTGGCTGAACTCTATATTTTCTCATTGCCACACATGGCATTGTGGAAAACAAAGAACTTCTCAAGCTTCTTTGAATCCATACACGTGCCTATTTGCATTCCTTCCAATCAAACTGTTCAATTCCCTTAGGGGAACAATCCTTACCATTAAATCTGTCATTCATGAGTCTTGAAACCCTCTCTCTCTAGAGAATTAGCCCACATTGCTGCAGAAGCAGCCTCAACCCAAGTTGTTCCCCATTGCTTTGCTGTACTTTTGTCTTTCAGACTTGCTTCCAAGGACATTGTTTCAGTCCTTTTCCAAACATCTTTTAAAAAGGACATAGGATTTTAAGTTCGACATCATTAAAAATTTCAGATTTCAGTGTGAATTTCAAACATCTGGAATTTTGAAGTCTATTCTGGGTTAAGCTCAATTCCTGACAAATGCGAGTCCCAGGTTCAGAAACTGAAAAAAAACCCGTGTGTTTTGAGTCCAACAGTCTCACCTCTCTGTAGTGGGGCTTTTATTGCAGTCTTACAAATGTTGAGAAATGTTGGCCTTGTGATTTTGGGTTTTTTGTTTATTTCTTTGCGGTGATGAAATGCTAGCTGATGGTTTATCTGTAACACTCCATATATATCCACATGCACGTATATGCATATGTACACACACGCATGCATGCGTGCAAACGAGGAACAGGAAGATAACCAGAGGACTGGAGCACCTCTCCTATGGAAACAGGGTGAAAGAGTTGGGGTTGTTCTTCTAGATAAGAAAAGGCTCCAGGGAGACTTTATAGGAGCTTTCCTGTATCTAAAGAAAGCTTTTACAAAAGAGGAAGAGTGATAGTTGTGGATGCTCTATCCCTTTAAGTGTCCAAGGCCAGGCTGGATAGGGCTTTGAACAACCTGGGTCTAGTGGAAGTGTCCCTACTCCTGGCAGAAGGGTTGAAACAAGATGATCTTGAAGGTCCCTTCTCACCCAAACCATCCTATGATTCTGTGGTGCAAACAGTGATAGAGCATATACAGCCTGGGTTAAAGCAGACCTGGCACAAAGCTTTGATTGGAAATTTGCCTTGTTCTACAACGTTTGATGAAGTGCATCAGATTCGGGCTTGACTCTGCTTTCCAGCTTATGACCTCCAAAACTAGGAGACAATACAAACCAATGGTCTGTTTTTCATCTCAGTCCTCAGACCCTTCTCATTATTCTTTTTTTTTTTTAATTTGAAGCATTTTAATATGCAATTTAAAAGCAATGTGCTACATACTGTAGCCCAGAAACCAAATCCTCTTTGTGTCTGTCACTCTCATTCACCTTCATGTCCCAAAGTTGTAGTCATGCCAAGGGCCTTCACCTTCATGTCCCAAAGTTGTAGTCATGCCAGGGGCCTTTGCATAAATGTGAGGCAGATTTTATAAGCCCGGAAATGTTTTTACATTAATGAACTGGATTTATAAAAGTGTACAGCAAAAATTAGCCTTCAGGCCCCACAAACTTCAGAAGGCAGCCAGAAAATTATTACTTCTGTTACAGATTAAAGCATAAATTTGTAACTGAAGGATTTTTGTGATTATTTGTGACCTTAAATCATAAAACTTGAGTCCATATTCCAGCTCCCTTTGTATTTGAGGGATCAGTGGTAGGTGCTTGATTGCAGTTCACTGCTGCCAGTTAGAATGATTACGCTGCTAAAGCTGCAGCATTCCTAGGCATCTTCTGCTGGAAATTGCTGCATAGAATCACTGAAAGTTGTTACATACACCCCTTCCCTGAAGTATTTTTATCTCAGTCACTGATGAAGATCTGAAGCATGTGTACTAAACTTTTTAAAAATTAAATCTTTGCAATCCTTAGAAGGCTTTGAAGTAAGTACTGTAGAATGTAGAGCTTTTTATACTTTTGTTGTTGTAATTGTTCCTCTTCCTTTTTGCCCACAGCTGTGCCTTTGAGAAAGTAAAAGTGCCATAAGACATCAAAGTGGCTTAGAAAAAGAAAAGCAGAATCAATCATTTTCAGATGAGGCCACAGTGGCCTCAGCAAGTCTTCAAGGTCTTCTTAGATGGCCATCCATTACATAAGTACTCATGTAGACCTAGTTGTACTCACCCCTTGGCAGTCAAAACAGCCATGGGAGCCCTGCCTGTACCATGGGATGAGGGTAGAGCGGCTGCCATGTTCCCAGGCTCCCACTGTGAGTGAGTTATAGAACCCCTGAAGGCTGTGGTGGGACTGGCAGGGCAAAGGATAAAAGGAAAGTATGTAGCTTTCTGTAAAATATAGCGATATTTCTTTTACCTGCATTGTAGTAGAAGCAGCAGAGGAGCTGGAGCAACCAGCTTCTGAAGGTTTTGCTCTAGCTGCCTCAATGTCTTTGGGTCAGGCCTGGGCATGAAGGTACACTCCAGCTTTATGGGAAACAGAGCCCAGTTTGTAGACAGCAACTAGTTCTCCTTTGGTAAAATAATCACCTGCTTCATTCTTTAAACTAAACAAACTCTTTTGTCTCTGCCACCAACCAGCTGATCACAACCCCCAAGGCGGACAACACCATGTACGTACAGCAGCGAGATGAGTATCTAGAGAGCTTCTGCAAGATGGCAACGAGGAAGATCTCAGTCATCACAATTTTTGGCACCATGAACAACAGCAGCATGAAAATTGACCACTTCCAGCTAGGTTCTTTTTCTTCTAATACTTTCTTTCCATCTCACAGGCACAATACAGACAGCTAAAGGAAAAATCACCCCAGCTTGGGTCAAAATCTAAGACTATGCAGGACCTGAAAAATAGCTAATTTAGACATATTTAGTGCCATCTTCTTCACATTCAGAGTTTCCATGCGGACAGGTGATACTGGGCATCCATCTCTCCTAGGTAGCTTTGAAACAACTACTGTCAATGTTCAGGTCCTGGGGAGGTACCCACCAAAGTCAGTGAAAACCTGTCCTTTTGTAACAATAGTGGTTGGACAAAGACTTCAGGTTGCAGTCCAGCAAAGCACTTCAGCTTAGTTATCTCTTGAATCATTGAACTATCTCATTTCTGTCTGCATCTAAAGTTTAACATCACTGTGAGAGCTTTGGTGGATGAAGCCAAAGAAATACAAATATTCTACAGTTCTATACTGCAAATAGAATAAAAGCTTCTAATTTTGCTTACAAGTCCATCATATCGTTCACCTCAAAGTTCATCTAGTTTGACCAAACCTTGGGAAAAGACATGTGATGGAACAGAAAACTCTGGACCTGACCAGCTGCAGGGTGTTTCAGGTCTGGCTTATAAACGGCCAGAAGGTCACAGATTTACATCTGGCTTCCAGTTGTACCTCTGCTACTCTCAGAGGGAAAAGATCTAGCCTTGTGCCCCTGGATGACTGTGAGTCACAAATCCTGCCAGACTGTCCATTTGCGCACCTCCTTGACAAATCTGGAGCAGTACAGGATTTTCCACATCAGGCCAAGGTTACTCAAGGTCACTTTTTTGTGTACCTAGATCCATCTGCCTGTCAGTTTGCCTAACAGCAAATCCTGTTTAGGATTATATTTAGCTCTAGTCTGGCTAATATTCAGATATTCACTTTGACATAGACCATACTCTTTCAGCCTGTTCCAAACTTAACCTACATCCAAACTACATTCCCCAAGCCACATAAGTGTATATAACAGCTGAGTTCTCATAGGAGGAATTAAATTGTTGAATTAAAACAGGAGATTTAGAAGGGTATAGGTTAAACCTTACATGAAATTCACCTTATAATTTTGCCCAAAACACCAAATCCTGACCTTTATATATAAATATACACAAATACAAATAAATAATACAAATACCATTCTGTTCTACCTCTCCTTCCCCTCCACCCTTCCTGTTTGTATGGCCTCTTCAAGGCTCACTCACTGTGAGCATCAGAGGCAGCAAAACCTCCTAAGAAATGTTTTGTACACAGTATGTTTTTGTAGTGAGAAGCTTGAGTACCCAGCATAATGAGGTCTAATTGGAGTGCTGCATCTTGGAACTGAAATACAAAAGACAACAGCAGAAAAGTCAACAGAAGACATTTCACTTGAAATTTCAAACACGTTTAGAAGTGGTGAATGAAAGAGCTCAGTGACACTGGATGAGATTAGCTCATAGTGAAACCAGAGAGTATTTCCCACTTTTCCACTGCAGTGACAAAAAAGCTGAGTCTCACTGCAGAGGTCTGCTCATCAGCCCAAGTTAGCAAATGTGGTCTCTTTTCCCCATGGGAAACAGGACTTTGACCAACTAAACATCAGTCCCCAGCTACCCATCCTATGATCAAAGCAAGTACCTAATCTATTAGGCCACTGTACTGCTAAAACAACCTGTTGGCCTTCTTTGTAACCTCGTTGGAATTATTTATTAAATAACTCATCTTCCCAGCCTGTCTAGATGCCGAAGATATATGGAGAAATGTTTCTCCATTCTTTCAGAGAAAAAGCAAAGAGAGCAAGGACTTTGCAGATAGCAGCATAGTCTCAGCTCTGGTGGATCTTCACGCAGATCCCAGATGTCCTTTATGAGGCAGGGGTCAAGGACAAGTAGTGACTTGGAAAGAGGCAATTAGATTAACTTCTTTTTTTCTGCACAGAAATAATTTCCAAGTTTGAAAGGCAGGTCAGCCTTTGTGGCATTATATTTTTCCTTGATACAGAATTTTTCTGCATCACTCTGTATTTTAATTTTCTTCTTTTCATTGTAAGTTTTGAAAGAAAATCTCTTAAAAAAGAAACTCTAAAGGGTTAACTTCGTATTGATATCTAGAGTTTAAAGCAGAAGGGTGTCATAGGTCATTTGGTCTAAGGTACTCCTGTACATGAGCTGTTTTCCATCACATTTCACAATAACAACTTTTGCATTTTTGTAACTCCCTCTAGGCCAATGAGATAGTCTTTGCTTTTATACATGAACTGTTGGTCTATGTTTTAATGGTCATATTTGCCACTAATAATACGTAAATGTCACTCATCAAGCACCTGATGCAGGATTTACATGTATTTATGAGGGATAACCAATTAGCACATCCAGCAATCCATCCAATCAAAAGTTAAGAACATTTCTTGTTAATTCTTTATAAAATTTTCAACTGAGGTACATATAGCAATGAAAAATCATATGAATTAGGTATATAGCATGATAAGTATAAACAAATTTTAATACTTGCTGACTTTGCTATTTTTTTGTAAGCAGTGGGTTCAAGGTGAGAAACCTAAAGATCAGATTCTAATTCAGAAATTTCCCCGAAATTTTAATTCGAAGTTTCATTCAGTCTATAAACAGGATGGACCTACGGCAAAATTTGAATCAGATCAGTATGCTCCTTAAAAGCCATGTACATTTAGAAAATTATTTAAAATGCTTTGCTGTATAATGACTCAAATTTTTCTTGTTGCTATGTGCTTAACTTGGATCAATTAATCACATCTCTATTTGCTGACAAATAATTATGGAGCAAGGGACTGAAAAGTTGCACCACTGGATTCTACCTCTTGATCTGCTTGTGCTTCTGACTTCAGGCAGGTCACTTAAGCTATGGCTGGGATTTCTAAGTGAGGATATGAATATAACATTCCTAGTGGTGTCACAGGGCATAGGCAAGCAGTGTTTGCAGGGAGATCTTGGTACCCCAGATAACATTTCACTTGGTGTGTGGCTTAGCCTGTCTTTAGCTTTCCAGGCCTACAATTGCATATGGAGCCTTGTTTCAGCACTGTTGCAGTTGTACAGGGTTGTGGTGGATGCTACAGCTGAGGCTGTGCTGATGACATGGAGACCTTCAGGACTTGGCTGCAATGCACCCTGGTTCCATGGGATGTAAGGAACCTCAGTAGCTCCACAGGCTTATCTTCAAATCTCTGTCTTCAGAAGTCCTTTTCTCATTGTTTCAGAATGTCTTCTTAGAGTGGACCACTGAGTCGGTACAAGTTGTACTCAAAACTAAGTTTTTGCCTGTTAGGCTGCTAGAATCAGCAAGCAGAAAGAGGAGGGAGTGCCAAAGTGGGATATCTAGAGAGGTATTCTGCCAGCACTGCATTCAAGACATGTTAAACAGTTTCTGGTTTCTTATAGTCACTACACGTAAATTTTAAAGACTGGTAAGGTTAACTCTACTGTCCTGGCCAACCTCAAACTGTTCTAGCTATATGTTACTGACCCAAATCATCTATGCTGTTTCATTTGCACATGGAGCATATTGTCAAAATCCTATTTTCAATTACAGAAGTGGCTAAATTTCAGGAGCTGTTGAAATGATTAGTACATGCATATACATGTATGAGTATGTTGAAAAAATCTCTAAGAACTTTCCAGGAAAAAGGAAGATTTTTCAAAAGAATGTACAAATGATAAATACTAAAGTGTATGAGCCCTAGGATTGACTTATTTTCAAAGACTATTGGGATGGAAAACTTGACAGTTAAAGCCATATGAATGAAAAGTTCACACACATGGTTTGTGTATGAATATGCATTGAATATGCAGCAGGAAGAGAGCTCCTGAGAAATGAATTCTCCCTTTTCTTTTGAGGCAAAATTAAAGGCAGAGGGCTGTGTGATTCTATGACTATTTTTATTTCTCCTTTGCCTGACATTAAGATAACGAAAAGCCCATGAAAGTGATAGAAGATGAAGATCTTGTGGACCAACAGCTCATCAGTGAGTTGAGGAAAGAGTATGGGATGACCTACAATGATTTCTTCATGGTGCTGACAGACACTGACATGAAGGTCAAGGTGAGGGTTTCAACTCTTTGAACTCAACTCTCTTGAAAAAAAATGCATTGGAAATATATGAAAAAGAAATTGAAAAATTTAAGAAATTACACTACACACTTGCATGTGAGGTACATAAGATATTGATACAGGTCATTGCTGCAGGACAAGCAAAAGAACAGTAAGCAAAATTTTCAGAACTTAGGTAGCTATCTTCATATTCTGCACTTAGGTAATCTTAGGAATTGTGTGTTTCTTCAGGAATGATGAGGAACAGAACCTCCTCCCACCTGACAGTTTTAATGTAGTACCAGGCATTCTAAAACACAGTTTGGCTGCACAACAGGATGACAGCACATTGCATAAGGACAATCCTCTAGTTGAATGACCTTACATAATATAATAACTGCAATGTCCTGGCCTTATCACTTTGGATAAATCAAATAGTGAAAATATGCCACTTCCAAAGGGCAGTCTGACTGAAAAAACAATTACATTTTCCATTGTTTCTGATCTGTTTTAGGCCTTGCTGCTTGTGAGCAAATTAGAATACTTGAATCTCTGAATATCCCACAGTGCTGTGATACATGCAGAAAGGCTACTAATATGAGCATTCTTATACCCACCTGTCTTGTTTCTCTTTTCTTAACAGCAATACTATGAAGTACCCATAGCAATGAAGTCTGTGTTTGATTTGATTGACACCTTCCAATCACGAATTAAAGACATGGAAAGACAGAAAAAAGAGGGCATTGTCTGCAAAGAAGATAAGAAGCAATCGCTTGAGAGCTTCTTATCCAGGTATCACCTTCTGTTCTTATCTGCTGTTAGTTCTACTAATTATCATTGTACTGGAAAAATACTCATGTAACTATTTCTGGGATTTTAAAATGCAGATTTCTCAGGATTTACAATGTTAAGCAAATACAGAGATGCAGCCAAAGCTGATTGCAGTCTTGTACAGAACCTGGAAGACAGGAAGCATGTTTCCTGTCTAACTAATCTTCCTTGGACACTGATTTTCAGTACCTCAGCTTCCCCATCATGACACAGAGATAATAAAACTGATTTGCATTAGAATAGTAAACAAGGATTAATTCACAGATGTTAGTTCAACATTTTAAATGTATGAAGCACAGTGTTTTTGTGTTTTGATCATCAACCATCCCAATCTCATTAATCCCATTCTAATCTCTTCCATGTAGCTCAAATCAGTAATTAATTCTCTCTAACTTCTTTCTTATTCTGCTTGAGATAACAGTTGGTCTTTGCCAGTATTAGTCATGCATATTATTAAAGGTCTTGCAGATGTCTTTTGCAAAATGTTGGAGACCTTCTGCAGAAAGACAATTTTGTTTATGCAATCTCTACATGCTGTATTATTACTCTACCTTGAGACCTAAATTCCAGGCAGTAAATGTGTTTGGACTGTGGGCACAGAAGAGCTGTGCAGCTATAGTCCTCTCTCAATTATCACAGGGTAATTGAGGTGAAATTAGGACTACCCCACGATTCTACACCTTACCTATTACAACTGCATCCTCCTCACCTACTATGAAAATCCATGGGAATACTCTGGTAATGCCAGACAGCTTTAAAAATAACTGAGGCAGCATGATGGATTAAGGCAAGGAGGAAAGGAGCATCAAGCAAATGAATAGGTTACTGGTTTATAAACATTTTAAAATTCAGTGGTCGCTTCAATAGAAACAGAACCTTTAACAAAATCCACCCCACCACCTCACCACCTCCTGTTTAGGTCCCAATGATTCATCCTTGAGACCACCAAGAAGAACCACAGTTTGGAAACAGCTGATCAGCACAAGAAAGAGCTTATATACTGGAAAGGGACAGGCCACAAATCCTTCTTTGCTTGGAAACAGCCCTAGTAATAAACACACATTAGAAAACTGGGCATGAAAAACGCAGAATGTTGCATCTATAAACAGAATTGCTGCTGCACAGAATGCATTTATTGTCTGTGAAACAAGCACCAGGGTTTAAATATTGGATGGACTTCTCTAGCCACATTAACTGGTCAGATTCCCAGTAAAATTAATTCCAGCTTTGTCCAATATCCTGTTCCCAGTTGAACAAGACCCCTGGCGTCATCTCCCTGGTGTTGCTCCTTGCAGAGCTCAGTTATAACAATGCAAATATTGTTCTTAACAAACCTGCCTGGTGTGAAAGGATACCATGAGAGCCAGAGTCACCTTAAGTAATGCTTAAAAGCCACACGAAGAAGGAAGAAAACCTTGAGTTTGGGGATGAGTCCCCCTCTAAGAGCTAGATACTGGGTGTGCTGCTCTCTGGGCTCACACATCAGAACAGGATGCAAAAATGATAGAGGAAGAAGAAAGGATCCACACAGGGAAGGATCTGGCAGATTTGTCCAGAGTATTGGTCCATGGCTTCTGATGTAAGAGATAAAGCAGAAATCTGCACATTAGTGTTGGCAAACTAACAGCTGTGAAGGACCAACTGAATTAATTTCTAAGATGTAGTCCCAGATAAGCACACCAAGTGCTCCTGGGGCAGGGGAATAAACAGCTTCAATGGCTTTCAACACTTTTCAGCTCTGTGTAACTCCAAAGGAGATATTTAAAACAAAACAAAGCAAAACAAAACAAAAAAAAAAAAACCCAGAAAGAAATATAAAAGTATCTTAAAGTGACTCACAGTTTTTCCCTAGGCAGAATGTGATCCAATGGCCACATTCTCACTCACTTTCATAGGTAACCAGGTAGTTTTCTATACAAAATAGCACAGAGATTATTTTTTCCCCATTTTCAGAATAATGACACAAAATTTTCCTTCTTTTCTTCACATCATATATGTGATCCTTTATGCTTCTCATTCCCATTAACTTAACTGTACACACACATTCATGTCTCTTTGCTGTTCTTCCTGAGAACGTTAAAAATTGAGGAGGTCTGCTTTTCAAGGATTTACTTTTCTAATTGTAAAAAAAATCAGCATGCCCTGCTCTTCTAATTCTCTGACTTTGAGCAAGTCCCACCATATCTGCAACTTCTCTTAAGTGAAGCAGAATTGACCCTTTGCATGAGCCTTGATTTTGAGATTTTCACATGGTACAGCAGAAAAGCAGGCTATTATTATGACAGAGTAACATCTGCATCCATTTAAAAGATCATTTCCTGCTGTAAAAATATCTCTGCAGATTTGCAAATTCCTATAAATCTGCTTTATTTAGGTTAAGTGGAGAACTACCTATATTCAAAAAACAATTTGTTGAGAGAGTATTAAAAACCTCCAGAATTAGAATTTTTAAAGATTTTAAGTGTCCTTATGGCACTGCCCTTCCTTGACAGAAAAGGAAGGAGATCCTTAGTGCAAAATCTTGTGTAGGTGGTGTAGGCCCTATTAAAGAAAGATTCCAAGATTTATCTTACTGCCCCATGTATGCCTTATACAGCCACAGGCTAACACAACCACACACTTACAAACAAGCTCACATTTAAAGCCATGTTGAAGGTATTTTGAGCAAACGTGGTACAGGAAAGAAAAAAGAGGTCAGTGATTATTTAAACAGAAGTATGAGTTATGTCTGAAATGAAGATACACCCTAATTCTCAGACAGCCCTTGGACTGCAAAATAACTCTGCAGTTCCAGCAGTGGTGAATGACGTAAAAGCTAAATGCCTGGTGAGGAATTCCACAGGAATCCTTCTCTCTTGAATATACACTTCTCAGCACTGCTGTAACTACTGAAGTAGCTTTGAGCAAAGATCATAAACTTTGCAGTGTTTATTTGGTAAAGCAGCAGGACTGCAGGTGTTTCTTTGAAAGTTTTAGAGCTGTAAAATTCAAAATAAGCTTTATCCTCTCCCAGTGATGGACAGAACTGGGAAGATTTCCCATCCAGCTGTTACTTAGAAGTTGTGAGAGATATGACATATCTCAGCCTACAGAGAACAGAAAAGCTGGGAGGACTTGAGTTACATGTCATGACCACACTCTCTTTTCAGGTTCCGATGGAGAAGGCGGCTGGTGGTGATCTCTGCTCCCAGTGATGAAGACTGGGCTTATTCTCAGCAGCTTGCTGCTCTCAGTGGACAAGCCTGCAATTTTGGTGAGTCAAAAGGAATTACATTCTTGCTCCCCCAAAACACATCCTTCCTGGTGATGTGATGGACTCCATTGCTCAAGTTTGAACCTGGACAGTCTGAGGAGCCTGACCACTGAAAATTTTCCTCCAGATCCAAATGGAAGATTGTGCTAAGCAGGTAGTACAGCACACTGGTGGCTAATCCCTGGGCCCTAATTTAGCAAGCACAGACTTGGCTGATGGAACGGAAACCTGCCCAGAGATAAGCACAAAGGTCTGAGCTGACACAAAACTTTATTTCCTCCACAGGTCTACGCCACATAACTATCCTGAAATTGCTGGGAGTCGGAGAAGATATTGGAGGTGTCTTAGAGTTGTATCCAATTAATGGTAAGTGACTGTTTCCAGTTTCTTCAGTACTACCCATGAAGGGTGTTATACAGTGCTGAGTACTTATTTGCTGTAATTTCTTTAGAGGGATGAACATCACTGTTTTCCTCTTTTGTTTCTTTTCAGAAATAAGATTACACAAAAGCAAACAAAATCTTTCTTGGTGTCTCTGTGCTAAAGATTACAGTAATTTCACGACGATAACGCGCACCGGACTATAAGGCGCACTTTCTTTTTGCAGCCAGGATCCACCACTGGCTCCCCCTACACGGCAGACGGTCATGGCCCCACCTGCCCCTGCCAGCTGCGGCCCGGCCTGCCCCTATTGGCTACGGACCCACCGGTCCCGGAGCTGTGGCCCCGCCTGCCCATGCTGGCCACAGTCCCGCTGGCCCTGCCTGCCCCTATCAGCCACGGTCCCACTGGCCCCACCTGCCCCTATTGGCCGTGACCCCGTGGCCCCGCCTGCCCCTATCAGCTGTGGCCCTGCGGCCCCGCCTGCCTCTATCGGCTGTGGTCCCGCTGGCCATGGCCCCGCCTGCCCGTGCTGGCCGCAGCCCCGCTGGCCCCGCCTCCCATGCTGGCCGCAGCCCCGCTGGCCTCGCCTGCCCGTGCCGGCCGTGGCCCCGCTTGCTCTGTCTGCCCCTATCAGCCGTGGCCAGCCAGCCCCATCTGCCCCTATCAGCTATGGCCCCGCCGCCCTCAGCTCGGGGACGGCACGGGGCAGGGCTGCCCTTGGCTCGGGGCAGCGTGGGGCCGCCTGCTCCCTCCCTCCCCGCACGGCTTCTGCTGGCCGGGGGCTGCCTGGTCCTGCCCCGCCTCGGATCACGGTTCACACTTCCGGGTTGGCAAATTCTGCAACTTTTTCCATATATAAGGCGCACCGTACTATAAGGCGCACTTCTGGGTTCGGACCAAAATTTTAGTCAAAAGGGTGTGCCTTATAGTCATGAAATTACTGTATGTAGGCTCTTAAGGACAGAAAAGCACAAATACCTGAAATTCATCTAACATTTTGATTTCCTGCCTAAGCTTACAGTCCTCTCAATACACTCTTCTGCCAGCCTTCCTGTCAAAGACAAGGATGTCTGCCTTTTTTTCATGCTCAAGAGCTTGCAGGGCTCATAGAACACACACTCAGCAGATTCTCATCTATGGATCCGTCATTTATACATTTATATTCATAGGATGGCTTGGAGTGAATAGGATCTCTTAAAGATGATCTTTTTCCAACCCCCTGCCATAGGATGGGACATCTTTCACTTCATCAGGTTGCTCAGAGCCGCATCTAATTTTGAACACTTCCAGAGACAGAGCATCCATATGAGCAACCTGCTTCTGGGCTACAACATCTGCATCCTAAAAAACCTCTTCCTTATATCTAATCTAAATTTACCTTCTTTCTGTGTAAAATTAATACCCCTTGTTCTGTCTCTGGGCCCTGGTAAAAAGTCATTCTCCATCTTTCTTTTAAGCTCTCTTTATTATTCCACTTGCATCCCAGCAGACTCTTCCAGGTAGATCTTTAAGAGAGTCCCACTGTCAAATGCTGAGGTTCCTCTATTACATAATCCAAACAACTGCCTCCATCGGTGGAGGAACAAAGACAGAGAGAAGCTTAATAATCCCATCTGTGCTTCAACTGCTTTGTGCATGAAAGCATTCTAGTCCTTCTACAGCACAGAAGCATTAGGTCCATGTATGAGTAAAAATAAACAGGAAGTTGATGTCAGACTTCTTCCATCAACACTCTTGCAGCCTCCACTGATTTTTCACTGGAGGCTTCATGACTTTGTTTATAGTTCCTATTTGTTAAGATCAACAGATCTTTGTCTGATCTCCCCTTGAATTGGTGATGGCCTCTAGCACGTATTCTACTGTGAGAATTTCTAGAGAAGTACCTTTTATTTGGCCCCTATACCTTTATTTGATTCCCCTTATTTCTTGTGTGGGGGAAAAAGGTGAACATTTAATCCCTATCCATCCCTGCAGTAAAACTGACATTCACTCCCACCTTGCTTCTGCTTGAATTATGCTATCAAAGGACCTTTTGAAGCCTTCTAAAAATTCACATAGTCTTTATCAATCAGGCCACCCTTAACCACTTGCTTGCTGACCTCGTTCAGAGAATCTCAAGTCTTAAGGCAGGGTGCCACCTTGTAAGAGTCCTGTTGCCAAGCCAACTATATACAGTAATTTCACGATTACAAGCCACACCTGGTTATGAGCCGCACCTCCAGGTGTCGGCAACATTTAGGTCTTTGTCCATATATAAGCCGTACCGGATTGTAAGCCGCACTTTCGTTCACAGCGAGGATCCGCGAGCAAGTTTCACAAAGTTGCCAATTAGTAACAGAAAATTGTGGGATCACGGGGTTTACTGGCTCGGCCCTGCTCGGGGCAGCCGCCAGGGAGCGGCCCCAGCCCCGCTTGCTGCTGCCACCAGGAAGTGGGGGTGCGGCATGCCCGGCCGCTGCTGCTGGAAAGAGGGAGAGTGGCATGCCCGGCCACTGTCACCAGGAAGCGGAGGTGCGACGTGCCCAGCCGCTGCCAACGCTGTGCCCCTCGGGGTCTGGCAGCGCTGCCGCAGCGCCACCACTGCCCCGCCACCCAGGGCCCGGTGGGCTCCGGCTTGGCTCGGGAATGCTGCTAGCTCGGACTTCCGGGTTGGGAAATTTCCAAAATTTGTTCATATATTGGCCGCTCCTAAATGTAAGCTGCACTTCTGGTTTGGGAGCAAAATTTTAGTCAAAATGGTGTGGTTTATAATCGTGAAATTACTGTATATACGTGCCCACTCATTTCAGTTGTCTTACAGTTTCTACTCATTTACCCAACACAGACTTCAAACTTAAAAGCATGGAGTTCGCCTGATTTACCATAGAACACATACATTGAAGAGGAAACGACATCTACCACATACCATACCTCACACACCATGACAGTTCAAGAGCGAGGCTCTATAGGCTCTATATCCTGCAATTCTTCTATCACACTTCAATTCTTGTGATTTCTTTCACTGCTACTGTTTTTCACATATGCCTTCTGCAATACATAAACTGGTGACCCAAGCTGCAAAGACACCAAAGAAGTTCATAGATTTTGGGTGTCATGTACCACACTACAGTAGCTTCAGGCTAGACAATAAGGATAAGTTTACTAAACTTAAAGCTGTTAAAAATAAAATCCTTAGTTCACAGTAATTTCATTTCAGATTCAAGAAATGGATCTGAACTTGTAAATTATAAGAATCTCATATTGCCAACTCTTGGGCTATATCCTATCTCCTGTTGCTAATTTTTTTACCTAGAAACCCTCATTGCCTAAACAAAACATTAATGCTGATTTTATGTGATCACTTTCTAGGAAGCTCTACTGTAGATCGAGAAGACATCCCGGCTAATTTGGTGAAAGACATTCGGAATTATTTCCAAATTAGCCCGGAATATTTCTCCATGCTTCTAGTGGGGAAAGATGGCAATGTCAAATCCTGGTACCCTTCTCCAATGTGGTCTATGGCGATTGTGTATGACCTGATTGATTCCATGCAGCTCCGGCGCCAGGAAATGACAATTCAGCAGTCACTGGGCATGCAGTGCCCTGATGATGAGTATGGTGGGTATGGCTACCACAGCTACCACCAGGGCTACCAGGAAGGTTACCAAGATGACTACCGCCACCACGGAAGTTACCACCATGGATATCCATACTGAACAGAGCGACTTAGCCTCTGGCTGCCCCCATCAATAGCTATCCAAGCAATAGGGGGCCAGTTGCAGAAAATCTTCCCAGGCCACCTAGATATCCATGCCTTGTTCTTCTACTGATCAATCTAGGAACTTTGGTCATTTGCCTTTTCAAAAAATGCAGAAACCTTTACAGTGATTCAAACCAGTAGTATTGAAGCTTTAAACAATAAAGACTCCTTTATATTTTTAAACCTTTATAAACAAAGGCCATTAGCAGGTGCTGTTTGTATTAAAACCAAACAAAAAAAACTCACAGCCCCAGCTCATGAGCACTACAGTAGGATAGGAAAAAAAACTGTCCAACAATGTGCTTTTTACTACTTTTTCTAAGGAGAAAAAAAAAGTATATTTATTGGAAAGTGAGATTTCATTAAACTTATGAAGAGAAAATGAACCACAGTTTGGGTCTCTCCCAGAAAAGGAAAATTTAAGAAAGAAGCACGGGGCATGCTCTTTAGTAATAACAACAAGAGTAATATAATCTTTTTGAAACACCAAGTTTAAAAAGATAGCATCCCTTCTACAGTGCATTACCATTGTAATTAGCTGACTTTATGAATGAAAATAAGGTTTATGGCTATGGTCATAATTGTTCCAATACAATACTATGTAAAGTTCTTAACTACAAAGCTTACTGCATGGCTATTTATTCTTTCAGTTGGGGTCCCTGTTCTCTTAGGTCTTGCCCACCTCACTGTTAAATCTAAGTTAATGAGAGCTAAGTGGAAACACTAACCAGGGTTAGCACTGTCTGAAATACAGAAATCTGAAAAGCATTGTTTTCATCAGAAAAAGAAATCTCATTCAAATATACTTTCAATGAGTTGTAACTAGCTCACTATAATAATGCTTTTAATTAAACTGTTACTCTAAATTTCAAATTTTCTTTTACCTCTTCTTCTCATACCCTCCCCTATAAAAGTGATCTGGATTAAATTAATCTCAAATACTTTTATAAACATTTAATCTGCTAAACCATTTCTATTACTGTCACACTTTCAGAAATGTTTTTTTTTCCTCCTTTCTCACTGATGTCTTTGGACATTGGAGCTGTAGCATCAACCTACCCTACTGAAATCGTGGCAAGACTGCATGCACAGCCATGGTTTCAACACCATTTTTGAGTTAGATTTCTAAATATTAAAGATGCAGCAGAAAGATTGTGGGATATCTTTAAGTGAAGATACTATGTCAGCTTTATAATGGCACATTGGTCACTTCTGGTCAAAGGTGTGCCTGACCAGTCACATTACTTTTTATAATCCATGATGTGGGTGCACATCACATATAGATGCACACAACAGGACACTCAGACTGGGTATTGCCATCACAGAAGTAGCACAAGAACAGAGAGAAGCTAGATCTCTAAGCTGGTCAACGCATGCTCTGCATTTTGATTTCTGGCATTTTCCTGATTTTGCTTTTTCCCCCAGATGAAAACAAAACCAGCTAAAGCAACATTTTCACTCAAAACCAGATGCTTTCTTTAGAAACATAAGTCATAAAAGGTCAGACATTACTTGCCCTTCTGAATGTCAGAAAGGCAGACAGATGCTCACAAGGCCCTAGCTTTGAAAACTTGGTCACTCTCTGGGGCAGGCTGCCCTCCCTATCACAAGATAGCTGTGCAGGACACAGTTCTGAGTTACCTTTCTCAGCTGGTTGGAGCTAACTGGGGGAAGGTATTTGACAAAATGACTTTGAGAGGACTGCTGCCTGCAGAGAGCTTCTGAGCTCTCAATGACAACAGCACTTCCACAATTGAAAGCAGTGGACAGAGAAATTCAAAAAACCAAAAAGGATCACAGGATGGAAAGGTTTCTAGAAGAAAATGGACTGTCCTGTAGCTCACTTATAGAAAACAAGAGCTCATTGCATCACTGTATCAAGGTCAGCTGCCTAACCTTCCTTGCCTACAGCAAAAACAGAGGAAAACAAACCAGATGCCAAACAGGCACCTCATGTAGACAGAAAGAAAAATGCCCTCGGGGCATTTTCTTTCAGGTGTTCATTTAAACTTTCCTGTAATCTTGTTTTCATGTAAAGTCTTTAAATGAAAGCCCTTTTAACTCACACTACAAATCACATAAATTAAATGTCCTGTGCTGGGAGGGTTAACTTAGAACAAAAAGAGTGCAGCACCTGATAAAACGGCCTTTTTTTAATATCCCTGTCTGAAATTCAAAGTCAAATAGTGCAAGTACCCAGCCTAGGCATTCAGTGGGAGTTGCATTAAAAAGAAAACTTCAAACAAGTTGTCCGCTTATCAAGGGAGGTGGAGATGGGCTCTTAACCAAAACTACATATCCAACTATACACAGAATTTGTAGAAGATTCTGTATTCTACATTCTGGTACCTATTTCTGTTGTCATTACAAAATGACTCTAAATCACCAGAAAATTTTAGCTATTATTTAAAATCCTGATTTTGCAACCTACTTTTCCCTATGGAAAACTAAAAGCAAAGCCAGAAGGAACACCAAGCCAAAATATCCTTTCAACAGCAACATGTAGTTATCTTGCAGGCTATAAGCATTCAGGAGTTACATTTCTCCAAATGAAGACTTCATTTGGCAAAACAAATCAAATCCAGATCACTGGATCTGTCCCTGCATCATCACTCTGAGGACAGACTTACTGAGATTAAGGCCCTATTTCAACATACCTTAGTGGAAAAATTCTACATGATCAAGAAAAACTTTTCTTATACATATTTATGGCATTTGATTCAGCTCCAAGATGGCTGTTTTCATCCATAGTATGTCATTCACAAAATAGATGGAATTAACCAAAATAAATACTTCTTTAATTGACTTGTTATAAACAAGAGAAACACAAACACATCTCTCTTCCTGGGATGTTTTGGGAATGATTTCCTCAAACCTAGAGGGAGGAACATAATACCCTCAGCAGCAATTAAGTTCAAACATTTGTGAATCTGAGCTCTAAATCAAAGCTTAGCATGAGTACTATGCCCTGTGCATTCATTAAAGACTATGTGCCAAACTAATGCTGCTCTCCAAAAACATCCTTATAAATTTCCCTATTGTAATTTTGAGCAAATGTAAGTTAAGGTTTCCAACATGGAGTAGTTTCCATATAGTGGAAATACTTAATCAAGTGGGATTTCACATGATCTATCTGAAACATGTAACTATAGAAATGCTCCCCTTTGCTCACCAGGGCTGTTCTCCAGTTGACAACTGTTCACATTGACTTCCTCTAACAAATCTCACTAACACACTACATTTTACCTTGCCATGGATAGCACAGCTGCAAAGATTTGCACCTCATACTTTGGGTTACTATTTACCCTATGTTACTGCTAAGTGGATGTAAATCCTTACCCATTTTTAGACATCAGATAGCATTCTTGTTGCTGCAAAGGGAATATACAGTTTTCCTCCATTATAACAAGAAACCTGCCTGGCCATCCAACATAATCTCTGGGACCTCCAACCTGAAGACAACAGGAAGATTTCTATGTGTTAGACAGAACCAAATCCACACCATGAGTAAAAACTTGGATCAACAGTTACATAACCAATACCTTTGCACAATCTAAACTGTGGCAAATAAGTCAAGCATGATAGCACTGGAGAAATTTACAGAAAGTAAAATCATTAAGCAGGACAAGAGTTTAAAGCAAGAACTAAATGCACTTTATAATAGCTGAAGATCAGTCATTTCCATATTTCCTGTCTCTTAATGCAGATATTTCAGGTACAAATGTAAAAAATGTTTTTTAAGACATTAGTCTTTGATTTGATGCTCTGTCTTTAAAAGTATGATCATGGTTGATTTCTATATTCTCACTTGATGCAAGGCAAAGGTCTTCAGAACTTCATGTAAAAAGTTACTGCTCACATAAATGCAAAGCAATCTGAAGTTAACAGTACTTTCACTCTTTGTGAGACTACCTGCTGAAGTTGATAGCTGAGACTGAAAAAGGCAACAAACTCAGGTATATATTGCAAAGCTGTACACAATGAAAAAAAAAAAGTCTTATTGTCACTAAGCCTTTAACAGTTCGAGGATTTTTTTTAAGTATCATTTCCCAAAATAAAACATCATAAACCAATGACAGCAACAGAGCTTCCAGAATTTACACTGAAATATGCCTTCTATTCATTCTGTACAGATGCAAACAGCTAGGATTCCTTGTGTTGAAATAGCCTGCTATACAAGCACAATGAAATTAGACGCAAAAAAACTTCTCAACCACAACATTAATTTAATTTTGCACAGTTATCCTTAATATATACTCTAAAAAAATACAGAAAAAAATAATTGAAATTTTAGGTTCATAGTTTATAACTTGATAGCTATAAACCATGGGCCACATATGAAAACAGACTGCCCCTCTTGATGGATCAATGACAGGAGGTATGTTAATATAGCAATAAGCCATCAATACAGTACACATAAGCTTTATACACAGAGCCTGGACAGGATGGCAGAGGGGAACAAAGGCAGGACTGTCTTCAGTCCAGAGAAATGCATCACTTACTGCTTACTATACACTCTGGTATGAGGCTCTGACACTGAACTCATTGCTTATCTTAAGAATTCTTCTGACTGTATCTTTCAACTATGAAAGACACATTTTTGAAGGGAGGAAATTATAAACCAAGATCTTTTCCACTGCTCTGAGAGAAGAGGCTTTAGAAACATACCAGGAATCCCTTATCAGCATCCCTGTTCCCTTGCCTGTTTCTAAATTCTCTGAATAACTTGGAACCTATTTTTCATCTCAGTCAAAATTCAGCAGATGCCTCAACAGAAATTCTGAGATCACTATGCCTGGCACTCTGCAGAATGACTTTTCTCTCTACAAAATTAATGCAAGACCTTATCAGTCTGCCAGGGTAGAACACCACCAGATGATATTGCCACCTGCACTCTCTTGCTCAGTGCTCCAGATGTTGAAGGGCATTACTGTAGTTGCATAATATTTGTTTTCAGTAGTGGACTCAGTGCAAAATAAGCTTCTACACAAAGCTTTTCTAAACACACACAAAAAGATGATGCATTCATACTGTTTAACAAACTTTTCTTTTATTCAAGCTCTTTCAAAGTTAGGTCACGTAAGCTGCATGTAAAATTCACCAGCTGCTACAATGGTATTCCAGATGTCCATTTCCCCAAACCGTGGGAGACAGGCACAAAGGAATACAACTCTCCATATATACAGCTTGAGTATTGTCCTCATTCACATTTGACATCCAGCCCCAAACCAGTTGCAAATAGTCTGTCAGTGGGGAAAGACAACCCTTCCCTATGTTAATAAAAGGTTAACTCTTTCTCACTGTGAGTAATAGCACTCCTCCAAGACTATTCCATGCTAGAGGGAATCTTCATCTGTATCAATGTCACTGCTTGGTTTGTTCAACCTCTCAAATTCTTCTCCATCCTACGGGAACCAGAATTAAAAAAGAACAATGTGAGCAAAAGTCATCTTGTTATTAATACCCTGGAAAAAAAAGGAAGAGTAAGACTTATTCTGAAGCACTTAAAGCAAAATCAAGACCCTGCTAATTTAAATCTTTTAATAATGTGTTAATAAGGTTTAGAAAATATATAGTCATAAAAAACATTCCCTGCATCTTTAACACTTTTTAATGACTCACTGCCTGAAACAGCTTGTAGCCATTCTTACACACAGTCATAAAATGGTTTGGGTTGGAAGGTACTGAAAGGATGCTTGAAGGTCTCTCTGGAGCCTTCTCTTCTCCAGGATGAACATCCCCAACTCCCTCAGACTGTCTTCGTTGGAGAGGTGTTCCAGCCCTCCAGTCATCTTGCCCTGGACTCGCTCCAGCAGATCTAAGAGCCCAGAACCAGGTGGGTTCTTGCAAGAGCAGAGGGGCAGAATCACCTACCTTGACGTGTTGGTAACACTGCTTTTGATGCAGCCCAAGATATAGCTGGCTTTGCATGCTCACACAGTGCTATTTTTTTCTACAACAGCTGCTTAGCTATACGTGCTAAAATAGATAACACCTGGCATACCAAAAATACATGAATTTGTGTTATTTATTTCTCATTAAACAGCAACCTAAAAAAGCACTATGTGGAATTTCTGAAAAACATCTCCAAGTTTAATGTTTGCTGGAAGGCAGTGGGGACAGCGCTCTCTGCTGGTTCCAATGTGCATCCACGGCCCGTCCATACCTGCGGGTTGATGTACAAAAGTATGAACCTTCCCATCAGGCGACTGCTCAGCTCAGCTGAATGACAGCTCTAAGAGCAAGGTGTCCACCGACACCTTCTAGGTAACTAGATCACTGTTCAAATCAGAACAAACAATGCCAGCAGGCCTGGAGGAAACATACAGCAAGAAGAAAAACCCCAAACCATGTTAAAACTCTGTATTTAAACATTGCCTTTTTGTCTTCAGCTATCTTTGACTGCTATTGTAGAGAGAACCTTAACAACAAATGTGTTAACTTCCTCATTATGGTCTAAGCCACACAGACTCACCAGTTCTTAGGTAAAATTATTTCCCAGGCATCAATTCCAATTTCTGAATGCCCTGGGTAAGTAAATCCTCTTGGTTATAAAGCTTTCAAGTAAAGATTTGTACAAAGCTGAAGTTGCTCACAGGACTGTCTACAGTCACAGCAGGAAAGCAATGCTTACCTAGGTTTCACAATTTCAAAAAGTTGCACATGGAAAGCAATACTCAAGATTTTAAGAAATACTGCAGAATTTTGGTGTTGAGGGATGAGTCCGGTCACACACATGTTGATTCTTTCAAACATTTCATAGCATAAAGGGAGATAAAACAAAAGAGAAACCAAAGGAGACAAGTACTGAAAAGCCTTACCCCACTTGACCTCTCCCATCCATCTCCTTTGATGAGTTTTCCCCTTTCCCGCAGAGTAGCATATTCCAGACCTCTTGCTTTATTGGCATTATAAATGAATATGGAGAGAAGCACTACAGGAGCTTCCAAAAAGAACTCTAAAGAAGGTCTGAAGTCAAAGATGATGAAAGACACAGTGGTGATGATGACAGTGTTGATCTGAGCAGTCATTACATGGAACATGTTGTCTCGGAACTTCAAGATGAAGGCTACAGACAGCCCCAGGAAAGCTGTGACAAATATAAGAGCCACGGAGAAGATGTTGTGCCCATAAAAGAAGCCACAGTTCCCTATCTGCCTCCGGTCCTTAGCCTGTAATGCCAGCATGAGCCCATTGAACAGCACCCCAAAGGCATAGAGTTTGCTGTTCTGTGTGAAGATGCTTTCCCCAAGTTGATCCACATCTTTCAGCATCTTTTCATTGTAGATGTTAGCTAGGGCAGACACAAAACACTGCACTAGAATAAGCAGATGGCCCAGGCTGAGGCGTAGAGGCTTCAATGCTCCTGCCATGGTACTGGTCACATTCCACTGGAAGCTGTGAAGGAAACTTGGTGGTGCACAGTTGCCCTTTTCCACGCATATTTCCTCAGGTCCAGTAGCGAGAAGGCAATGGTTAGATGGCCTAAAAAACACATTGTGATGAAATCCATGTGCAGCCAAGCTGTGCTGATGGCCTCCAGTTCCTCGAGTCAGGGCAACGATGGACAGGAATAAAATCACCAGAGACGCCCACTGTACCCAAGAGAGTCTTCGCCTGGTACACAAAAAAGCCACTAAATTTAGAAACACAGTGGCATAAATTAAATGACAGAACATCCAGAGCTATAAAACATATAAAAGACATCATGCCACAGATAAGGAGACAGGTGTAAAGAAAAGTCTTTTTAGAATACAGTTAAATGCCAAAATGCAGCACGCTTTTCTAGGGCAAAGGGGTCCAAGTCTGGCAATCAAAGATGCACAAAATGAAGTATTCTGAAGAAATAAGGAAAAGGAAGGCCTTTCAAGATCACATTATTTCTAGATACTGATTGCCTAACAACTTAAAAGCAACTCTTGTCTCCATGGCAACAAAGGTCTGATGAACAAAGTAAAAAAATTCACAGACATCCAAATAATTACCATCTTTCTTTGTAAAACGTTCACTTTACTGCTCTTTTACCACATGATTTGGAGCCCTTTCCTAGTATTTTCTGAAGGCACCTCTTATAAATCTACAAATGCAATTCACAAGACTATTAGAATAATTTACACTGCTTTTCTGCTCAAACAAAGCCTGTTTATGTTGGTGAAAATCAAAAATTTGGAAGATTAAGTGAACTGTGACATCACAAGAGACACAAAACTAAAATGAGAAAAAACATTTCTAGTCAGACTATCAGGCACAGTTTTGGCATGTTAACACCTATAGGAAAGGCTTATTTGTGCCATATTTAACATAAGCAACTTCTAGAGTGCAAAGTTAATACCCATTTCCCTGAAAGCCTTTTTCGAATCTAAATCATACATTAAAGAGCACAAATTCAGCATAGTGGAACAGACAGTCTGGCTTTTGTCGCATAAATAATGACCCAAATACACCTCTATGTTTCACTCTTCTGTATCTCATTTCCTCTTACTAGACCATGTTTGCACTCAATTAAGAACTGCAAAAGACTGGTAAGAAGTACTGGCAATCATGAAAAAAATATTTAGTATATAAATGAAAGCTTCTTACCATTCAATGACTATATAATCATGATTTCAACTGTTTTCTACTAGAGTTGACCAAATGTGTAGACATATGAAGGGACTCCTAATAACATATTTCCTACACCTTCAGATGTAGAAAACAAAACCACCTCTCCAAGCTGGTGTAGCCACAAGAAAAAAGAATTACTGTTCCCATCAAACAAAGAGAAAAAATGTAGCTTAACTTCATCAAAGCTAGGAAGACTTAAATTTCACTTATTTTAGCAAATTCTACTTACTTTAGCACTATCCTGAAGAGAAGAGCTGTTGTTATAATGACAAAATTTGAGAAGAGTACAGCCATTGCCTTGAAAGAGAAGGAGAGGAACAAAGTTATACTCTAAACACACTATGGACACCAAAAGCCTACAGACTTCAAGTGTTCATCATCTTCCTACACGGTGCCAGAGTGAAAAGCACTGGTACTGAATTTTCTTCCTCACCCAAATGACACAGTAACACACTCATAAAACGATATTCAAGTCCCATTTCAAATTCTCAGGGAAACCACAGAGCTCAAGCTCCACTGCAGTGGGGAAGATATACTGAAATCAGGATGTGAGGAAACCAATGCAACAGAAAACTTACTTAAGAGAACAGTTTAGTTTTCAGTGAGATCAGTTCCCCAGGTGGGCTGACCAGTCAGCTGCAAAAACAGCTATGTTGGCACAAAGGAGGAAGTTGCTCCAAAATGAGAATAAGCAAAGAATAAAGCAAGGTGAGGCTACTCCTGGCTGCAGTGCCATTTGCAGTGTTGATGAAATTCCAGACTTGGACAAGGCACTTGCAGAAAACAGACTTCTTGTATGTCAAGTGCTTTTGCTCTAAGTTTATCAAAAATAAAGAGGTGCTTAGCTTGAATTTTCAAGACCGCAACTGTAACTTAAAAAAAAATCATCTACTTCTATTTCTTCTTCAACTGAAGACAACACTAAAGCTTCTGTTTAATTTGGGAATAACTATATATAATAACTTCAGTGCTTTAATCCATGACCACGATCCCAAGCCGCAAAGTCCTTGTGGCAAGGATCATCTGTCTTATCTCTGTATTAGACACTGTATTCTGCGACACCAGACCAAGAAGAGGATCTTTTAAGCACTCCAGTTACCAGTAAAAATCAGAATCCACCAGAACCAGTAGGAAAGAAAAAATCCTCTTTTTGAGGGTAGGGGTGTTTTGCAAACTTACTGTTACTCCAGACTGTCCTGTATAGTCAGTACATGTACAAAAGATCCAGGCATCTGAAGTTTTTGGTCCAATTGAGCCTTCAGAGTGAACTCAGCTTTTTAGAAAATTTTACACAAAAGCATATATGGATTCAGGAGTACAAACACAGACTTTCCTTGAATTTTCTCATTATTTCCACATTCCCAGTTCTGCTATAGACTGTCTTTTTCATTCACCAGAGGAAAAGCACAGACTCTTTTCTCATTATCTTCGTTCCACCTTATCCCAACATACAGTCTGCTGAACAATAATTCTAATGAAACAGCACAACACAGGCTCTCAAGTAAGCTGAAGGCTTACTATGAGACACCTGCCTAAGAAAACACATCTTCATTTCCCATTTTGCAAAATTAAAACTCAGTAAATATTCCTGTTAGAAAATCTGGCAGAAATCACTCTGGAAAAAAAAGAGCCCTTAAGCAAAATCTTGAAGTATTCCATGAATGCCCCCCATCCAACATCTCTGGTAACATTATGAGCAAAATCTTTAGAAGGATACTTTAAAAAGTTAATTTTGAGTAACTCTGTTCTCTGAAACCTCAAGAGACCTTTGTCTTAGATGAAAAGGAATATGAATATCAAAGTTCCCCATGCTACTAATCTACACATCACAAGCAAAATCTCAAAAGGTAAGTCCCTAGGAAATTCAACCACTAAAAAGTATCCACAGTTGTAGCTGAAGTTTCAAGCAAAAAAATCTCAACAAAGGAATTCTAATACCAGCAACTGCTCACCCAGGTACTACTTGTTCCCAAAACTACTTTGTATTTAAGGTCACGTGACAAGGTTCACTCAGGTATGGCCATCTTCCTTTTAAGCATCTTCACATTTCACATTCATGGTCTTGTACACTATCAAGTTATTCTGTCTTAGAGATATTTAGTTATCGCTTTTAATACTTCTTTATCATAATAATGCTACAGTTCAGTTAATCATCATAGAATTTCTCTAAGTAGAAGATACTAAAAGTTCTAAGAAGAGGAATCTAGAGCACATGTTCTGAGGAGAGAGAGACAAGGTATATCTGCATGTGCGTGTGTATGCAAAACAAAAACTGTGCATATTACAAAGGATTACCTTAATTGAACCAAATGAAATTGCCGAGAGAAAAATGGCATTTATGTAACCTCCTACACATCAGGTTTTGCTTCTACTAATATTACAGCTGAATTTCATTCATAAAACTAAAAACCAAACCAAACTGAAATAACCCACAAACAAACAAAAAAGCAAAACAAAAACCAAAACCCAACCCCAACCAACCAAAAATCATCCCCACCACCAAAAAAATCCCATCAACAAAAAACCCCCCATACAGCAAATCACAGAACCAAGCAGCTGTGCATGTTATTTTAAGATATCTAACTCTTGATTTTATTAGGTTTCTTCAGCTGAGTCCTGTTCTAGACTCTGGACTGGTCTGTCCCTGGCAGAAATATACACCTAAGAGAACACTATTTTAAAGAGAAATTCTGATAGACAAGGTAGAAAACTGTTTATTTTTTAATGTTCAACAGGGGCAGCCACAGTATTCTGTAGCAAGCACAAACCATCTGTTTCCATCTTACTGAAAACATAGATTCTGAACCAAAAAGTATCATGATACAAAAATAAAAGCAAGCATAAAACCTGTACAATGCCCTGGGCACGTGCAGGTTCATCCAAAAGGATGAGGGTAGCTAGAAGAAAGTACCAACTAAATTTTGTACCTAAACATAGCTAACAAAAAAATGCAAAAATTAAGTCAGTTTTCTTCATCCCCTCCTCAGTTTCTCCCTTCTCACTTACTCCCTTTGTGAGATTACGCTTACTCACTTTGTCACATAAAGAGAGGGGTAAAAGCCTCACAGAAAAGTGCAGTTCAAATAACAGCAAGAAAAACAAATGGATTGAAAGAGAAATATAGAGTTGAAGAAACCAAAACCCCTCCCAACTTCGTAAGCACTTCACCCTAATTCTAAATCACTTTGGATTGAGAAAATATAGACTCTTGTCTGCTGAAAGCTGTACAACACTGACCAGTGAGCAAGAGAATGGAAAGGTAACAGATTATTCTTTCACCTGTCAGTGTTAAAATAGCAGACAACCTCAGTTTCAATCTTGCCTTGCCAGTGTTAACCATGGCAGATAGCCTAAGAGCAGCATTACCCACCAAGGCATTAGAAGTCACCTTATTCACTGTAAGTATACTTACTGGCTGGAGGTAGGACAGGACATAGAAGACAATCAAGTTATCCAAAAAGTAAAGAAAGGCAGGAATTGACCACTTCATGGAATTACATACATTCTTCCAGGAAAAACATTCAGAGAGATGATCTATACAACCCTTTTCTGAAAGGAAAAGAAATCAGTAAGAAAGACATCCTATTACTGAAAGCCCATTCCCTTGTAACAGAAGAGGTACCACTGCTCTCTTTTGAGGAACGCCATTAGACTGAAAACTCTCGGGTTCCAGAGTTCTGTGGCAACACAGGAACCTGTGTTCCAAGGCAGAACATACAGTTGGAGCAGCAATCCTGTGCGGTGTTCATCTCCTTGCTTCAGCAGAGAAAATGTCACAGAATCTGTCATCCATCACAGCATTTGTCCACTGGGAACAAAAATTCCATTGTCAACCATTCTTTGAGGGACGAAAAGCACCCCAGAGTCCCTACAGTAGTGACAACCTTACTGGGTGTAACTGCCTGTTGATTAGTGACCAAATCTACAACAGGAACAATGACACAGACAGTGGATTCCTTCATAGAGTACCCAAAGGTCAGCCAGTAAAGTCAGAAGTACAAAATAAACCAGAATTCAGTATTTGCAGACCACAGCACATGAAGAGAACATACAGGAAGAAAAGAAGAAAGGAACGACAAAGCACAAAGAATGACATTTACTTAGGTATTCAGGACACAAACTTTAGGAGGAAGACTCTGATAAACTTTACACTACTCCAGAACTGGTGCAAAAAGTGTTTTATTAGCACAAATTTTAAACTACCCAATGGTATCTAATCCTCTCCTGAAGCACCAATGCATTGAGTTCAGCAAAACTGGATAAAAAAAGAAAGGAAAAAATAGAGAGAAAATCAGCAAACATGCAATCAGCAGTAGGCAGTGATGGTAAACACTGATTGAATATATTTACTGTCTTAGGTAAGTCGAAATGGTAAGTACTAAATGGTGAAGGTGAAAATTTTACTAGCTTGCCAGAGCCAGGACTGTTTCCTGAAGAAGTCGACAAAACCAAAAGTTCAATTTAACATGAACCTACAGTGCCTGACACCCACTTCCAATTTAAATATTTGTTCTCTACCATTTTGAAATGCTAAGAATTGAATCTCTCATAATTTTTACATCAGGACAGAAAAGAAGGAAAAGACAAAAATCACCTACAATGCAAAACCTATGGGAAGTGGAGAGTGTCATCTGCTGTTAAAAAAAAAAGTGTTCAAGGACAGCAAATCTTAGAATATCAACACATTTTAGTTATTTAAAACATAGGTACTTACCTTTTTTCCTTTTCCAGAGTGCCAACATAACACATAGCACCAGTTTTACTACTTCAGAACACATGTTCACCGTTGTAGGAAGATAATCATACTTGTTATCTGTGGGATTCAGCAAATCAGAGAGTACACAATCAGTTTCTGTCTCCTGTATTCATAATTAGAGCAAGAATCTATTTTAACCATTCAAATCACAATTTTAGCCACAAAAGGTTTTGCCAGAACTTCTGTTATAAATGTTTCAAAGTTTTTGATATACAACTTCCTGAATAGCCTCTTTTCTGAGTTGAAATCTTTCCTCATTTGGTCCCAGCTTACAGCAGTACTTTTTTGGAAGAACTTCAGAACATGGCTGTTTTAAAAACAAATTAAAGTGGTAAGGTTGTCCCCAAGGACCAATATGGTATTTTTTAACCCTCACCAAAAAATGGCTTCCAGGATGATATAACCTTCTTTTAGGACTGGTAATACCAGCCGGTTTTAGCACACCCACTAGAATACCACTTGTCTCCTAAGCCTGTTGCAAGAAAAACACGTAAATCATGTACTGCTAATAGTGCTTACACAACAATCATTTCCCTGAAGAGCTAGCTATAAAATAAAGCACCTGACTCATCTTCTAAAGGTACATCATGCACCTTGCAACACAAGTTACACCTTTATGGTAGACCACTGGCTAGACAGAAATTTTCCAGTGCAGAAACACATGTCCCTATAAAGATAATAGGATGCTTATGCAAAGAACTCTGCAGGTGGAGAAGTAGGTTTTTTGGATATGTTATAGCCCACTTTCGTATTCAAGGTACATCATGGGTATTGCTGAACAGTACCTTCATTGGCAGAATACTTCATCAAGAGGATTCGACTTGAGCCCAACGCAATGAACACACCTCCAAGCAGAAAGGTCTGGCTGGTTGTCTTGGAGCAAAGGGCAAATCGACTACACCACTCCAACTTCATTCTGCTGCCTCACTGTCAGTGCCTTTGGGTGGCAGGAAAAAAAACCCACTATAAACAGTACTTCCAGAAATTGGTTACACAAGGCAAAATACATGTATTTTACTGCTTTGTGTTACATAATAGAACAACTTATGATCTTGTTCTACAACTACTGTTTTCTTATTAAAAAAAAAAATTGAGTTCAACCTATGACCAAACATTGCCAATATATAACCATCCTTTCTGTGAAGAAATTCTTCCCGACGTCCAACCTAAACCTCCTGTAGCACAGCTTAAGACTGTGTCCTCTCGTCCTGTTTCCAGTTGCCTGGGAGAAGAGGCTGACTCCCATCTGGCTACACCCTCCTTTAGGAGGGGTCATCCCACTCCCCCGAGAGAAGGATATGCTACAAGAACCGTCAAAGGGGGATAACGATGCATACACAGGGACTCTGAAGGTAGTACAAGGAGGCTATTTCCTGAGAAGTCTGCAACTATGGCATACAGATTAGCTAAAAGGATCAAATATTTCACACGCTTATATTTTCTTTAATATTTTTTTAAGGAGCTCTTGCTCCTAATCCCAGCAAAGAGAAACGCTACAGCAACGGAGCGAGACCAACCCCTTAGAGGCTGCCCGGGCGCCAGCTCGTTGCCAGCGGCGGGGGAGGCACAGGGCAGCCGGAGCCTCCAGCGCCGCCGTTACTCGCCCGATCCGTTAACGGGCCCCGGGGCCGCAACAGCCGGCCGGGGGAGGAGCGCGGAGGAGAGCCCCTCTGGGCCAGCTGCGGACTGGGCTCCGTCCCATGCCGGCAGGGCGGCCGGAGCGCGGCGAACCGCACCGGGGGGACACCCACCTCGCCACCTCCTCTGCTGCGGAGGAGGAACACCCGCCGGTCTTTGCCGACCGCCTCCTGCCACGTCGCTGCTCCAAGCTGCAGCCGCGAGCAGCGGGGCGGCGGCCGCGCGGGGCGAGCGGGGCTCCGAGGCAGCAGCACCCGGCGCTCGGACGCCGGGGTCAGGCGCACCGGGTCCCGGGAGGCTGCGGCAACGCGGTGCCCCTCATTCATCCCCACCGCCCAGTGCCGGGCTCCCCCCGGACCCGCCTGGGGTCCTGCACGAAGACCCTTCAGCGCTCCCTCCCGGCTCACCCCCCGCCCCCCCGGCCTCACCTGGCGGGGCGGGGCCGCGCGCGCGCCCCCTGCCTTGCCTTGCCCCGCCCCGCGCGGACACGCGCGCTCCCTCCTCCCTCACGTCGGCGGCACAGGCCCGGCCCCGCCCCCTGACTTCAGGGAACCCGAGGGCTCCGCCCCCCAGCTCGCGCGCGCCCCCCGGCGGTCGTGTGAGCCGCGGCCCCGCCCCTCCACTTCTTCCCGCTTTGCGCGCGCGCACCGTGTGTCGTCACGTGCGTGCGACGGTGGGGCGGGGGGAACGTGAGGGACGGCCGCGGGAGTGCCGTGCCCAGGGCCGGTGGGGGGTGGGGGGGTTGGCTGCTGTCCGTCCGACCGCCGCAATGCAGAACGTCATCAACACGGTGAAGGGGAAAGCCCTGGAGGTGGCCGAGTACCTCACGCCCGTGCTCAAGGTGCCGGTCCTGCGCGGGAGCCGAGATGGGAGGAGGGACACCCATGGCCGCCCCCGCCTGCGGGCGCGCTTCCCTGCCCTCGCCCCGGGATCCGCTCCGTTTGCCCGGGAGCCGGGTGTCGGTGCCCTCGCCGGCCGGGCCTGAGGAGCTGCGTGGGTCTCGAAGGGCGCGGTGCTGGGCGTGCCGGCACAACCATCGGCCCTCATCCTCCGCCGGGCCGGAGGGGATGGGGGGAACCCCAGCTGGCGCTCACATCCCGCAGGGAAGAAGGGAGCATCCACCTGGGAGGGGCGGGTCCTTCGAAGAACAAGTGTTGCTGCTCCTCCTTCTCGAGGAATGACATTAGTGTTGTTGCCGTTTTCTGTTAAAGTCACGAAACTTTTACCTGGTTATGTGTCCAGGAATTGAAATCTGCACGTACAGACTTGAGCCTCGTTTCAAGAATTGCTTTGCAATGGTTATTTTGGGTGAAGGGCAACTTTCAGCTGACATAAAAAATTCCAAACCAAAACAACAAAATTAGCCACACCTTTGTTATGTGAGCAAGTTTTACATAGCACAGCTTATTCCTGTGTCAGAATTACAGTATTAATACAAGCCTCTGTGCACCAAAGTAGATGAGAATAGCAGAAATGAACCGTAGGGTCATTATAAAGGAAGGCAACACTGTTGCCTTCTCCTGTTACTGCATATTTAGGTAGGAACAAATTAGGGTTCGACTACATCCCATTCTCTGACTCTTATTTACAAACAATTTTTATGTAAACCCCTACTTTGTATACTAGTGCTTAACTTGGCAGTAGTTTTTTTCACTACTGATTTTGATACTTCTGCATGCTTTCAAAAAAACACTTGTTTATGACAAGTCTCTCTTGCCTGTGGCTTTGTGGTTTGACCTTTAATGTGCTTTGCACCCTGCAGCTTACATCTCTGGGCAGATTGCAGTGACAGTCAATTATTAATTGAACTTGTCCCTCTGTGGTATGTGGGATGTTCTTGTTTGGATAGTGGACTTTTCTGGAGTTGCCCACCAATGTGAAATGTATGGGTTGCAGTGAAGTTGTGGCATGGCAAGGGGAAGTGAGTTGTTTAGGATTGTACAGTTGTTGTTGCACAGCTGGTGTAATAGTGGACAAATTCACTATTTGTGTCCAGATGGATTACTGGGAGGAGGCAGGAGTAGAGCCTTCTAGAAATGGAAGGTACTGATATTATGTGTATATGTTCCCTTTACAAGGGGGAAGTAAATACTCCAACTTGGTTACTTTTGAAAGAAACTAGATCTGTGTCTCTGACAATTGAAGAATTTACTTAGATGGAAAAATGAACTATTTATCCTCAGGGAACAGAGGATGGATATTTTACACGTTTTCTTTCTGTAATTCCCGAGTTACAAGTTTGTGCATGTTCCCTGCTGTTTGTGATTCATTTTGAGGGGAACCACTAAGTTGTCTCCACTGTGGTGTTGCACAATGTGTTTTTGAGGATTCTGAGTTTTATAGCAATTAAAATTACTGATTTCAGTCAGCTAGCATATAATAATGTTACAATGTTTGTACAGCTGCTGTTTTTCCTAGCTTCCTTAGAACTGAGGCAGAAAGGTGGTAATCAGTACCATATGAAACAGATGTGCTCCTTTCATTTTCTGTAGCACAGGTGATAGCACACATTGGGGGAAGGAACAAGAACAACCAAGTTTAGCTGGGGCTGCTTTTCTTCAGTGTTTTATGATTGATTGAATATGGTGAAGTTGTGGCTGGAAGCAAGACATTTTCAGTTGATGCTTTTTACTCTTGATAGGGAAAAAAAAATAGTTTTCTTATGGCAAGAAGTCAGTTATGCCATGGTTGAAATTGTGTTTTTTCAAAAGCCAGTTTTGGATAGTTTTAATGCTGGGAAGCAGTAGGGTATCTTGGTACTTGAGGCTTTTCTAAATAAACAACCAGAAGTCAAAACATAATACATTTAGTCTAGATTTGAATATAATACAAGACATGTTATCCTTAAGTGTCATAAATTTTGCCTTTAATGCCAAAGTACTTAATTTCTCCATGCAGAATAAGTCTAGTGTCTGCTTACCATCTATTCTTTCATTCACAAAACTCCCCACTACAATATGCAAAAACTGAAACTGTTTCTGTGGGGTGCATGATGAAGGCACAGAAATGGGCATTAAAAAGTGTGTTACTAAATCTTTGTATTTAAGTTTTTCTACCTCAGAGAAGACTTGGTTTGGTCTTCCATTCATGACTTTTCTTAACTGCAAAAGCTTACATTGATGCAATGCAGTGCTGTTCAATGCCTAGAACTCTGGAGTCCTTGACAGTTAGAATCACTGATTCCAACTGATTTTCTGTTTCTTACTGGCAAACTTAATACTGAGTGCCAGTCATCTTTTCTTCATTATTGCTATAACTGGCAGTAGCAAAAATATTTATTTTGTATAGGTGATCATTTTTCATAATACCTTATATTTTGCAACAAATAATTTTTGGGAGCCTTATTTCCTTATTTTCTAATGTATGATGCCTATCAGTTGTGGCAGAACTTGCCTCCAGGCTGATTCTTGGATCTCTGGACAGAACTAGTTGCAAAATGAAAGGAGAGAAGATATTTGTTTTTCCAGTAAAGTGAAGTATGTTGATTTGTCAGCAATTCTCAAAATTTCTATTTTTTTTTCTTGCAGGAGTCCAAGTTTAAAGAAACTGGAGTAATTACACCTGAAGAAGTAAGTATTTAGAAACTTAAATTTATTTTCAAAGTAATGATGCGTTTTTTTAAATGCAGAATGACTGTGTTAAATGGTTCATGTCTTTGTCAATTATTGCTTCTTGAAATTTCACAAAGGGAAATTTCTAAGTGTCCTTTTCTACTCTACAGATTAAAGTAAATCATAATGATTTCTCCTGAGGTGGCATTAGGCATCTGAATGTAGGATGCTTCTTTCTTCTATTATGCTGTGAAAAGATTGTAAAGAAGCTAGGTCAACAGCTCCATTTGTCATGGGAGTTCAGGACTGAAGCAGGAATGTATTGATTTATAAAGTCTTTCCTCTGATCAACTCAAAGGGGAGCTTTTATCTTTGGAACAGTCTTTGCTTGCCTCTGTTCTGGTTCCTTCCAAGGCTCTGTGAAAATCATTACATATATTTGTCCACACCAAGTATCCAATGATTATTATTTTTCCGTCTTCTATATAGACTGCTTTAGGCTGGTTGTATTTTGGATTGCTGCCAAGCAGATGTCTTTTTTTTAAGAACTGCAGTGCAAAGAGCAGCAAACTGGATTTTTTTCCCTAGATTAGTAAGAACACTGACTGTATTATGCTATTTTTATTTCTCCATTACACTTTTTCTCATATTGAAGTGCTACTTATCTGTAAACACTTTGTCTTTACAGAGACATAATAAAACAATGTTAAGACTGGTAGGTAGAATGAAGGAAAAACAGTGACAAAATGTAGCAGTGAGATGGAAAAAAATGGAACAAATGATGACTGATGCAGGTAAATAATGTGGACAGAAGAATTTTTCCTGATATTGTTGTGTGTATTTTTCTACTGTGTTGTCTGGCAAACAAACACTCATTCTCTCCCTCTGACACAGAGGTACCACACAGAAAAACAGGCTTAGCAACATGGTGTTGTGTTCTGATAACCACATGTATGTCTGTGTATAAATATTTATATATGTTAAGCAATAATACATGATCTTTATTGTATATAAAGTAGAATAACAGAGAAAGTGTAGACACATGTTCTACCAATACTTAATCCCTTTGTGATTTTTCGGAGAAGAATTTGGAGTAGTATTGTAAGAAAAGGCACCTTCTATAGAACATAGCAAGAACTATACTGTATTACATTAAGCAGTTTGCAGCATTTAAACACCACTATGAATGTGAATAGTCTGTGTTCTCTGTGTCGAGTTAGATACTGCTGGGATGAATAAATTGGATCCTTCAAAACAGTAGTCAAGGGATCCGGTTATACAACAAGATTAAATTTTTTGTAAATTTAAATGAAGCTGGGGCATGGATCTACTGATTGGCCCTTTGACAGTCTTTATATAAGAATGGTTGCTAAAGTAATTTAAGCTGTACTTTAGTGTGAGACACTAATTGGTGTATAGATTTTTGTGGGCTTCCTGTGGCTTGCCTCTGAGGATGAATAAATTTAGACTAAAGATAACTCATTAATCAAACTCCGCACCTACTCCCTCTTTTCACTTATCTGTGTACTTGATTTAATTTTAAAAAATTCTTGCCTGTCTTGAGTTCTTACTAGTTAATGCCTCCAAAAGATGACATCTGTTTTAATTATGTATGTAAATACAGGGAAATTCTTAAAATCATTCTCTTCAGGACTAGAAATAAGATGTCCTGAAATTGATCTCCTTCCCCTTTCCAGTACTGATTCAGACATGAGGTAGCATCAGTGCTTGAGAAATAGAAAGTGAAACCAGCTAGACAATTTTGCTGCCTAAGGTAAAAAAAAATAGATGAAATTTCAAATGCTGTTTTAGGACTGTATAGTTAGACCCACAAACTATACTATTTTTTCATCTTTAGTAATATATTTCAGCACTGCTGTCACAAACATAGCTGCAACTCTTTGAACAGAGAATTTTAAGTAATTCTGGAGTTTCATTTATGTTTACTGTGTAAGAGATAATGAATTTTAAAACTTCCCTGTGTATTGGGAGAATTTGCTGTGTTTTTTTAAAGGATTCAGTTTTGCTAGAGGCTTCTGTTGAAAATAGGTGAAAGGGAAGCACTTTTGCAGAGATTAAGCCTGTTAATCCATGTGTGGTGCGCACTGTGGTGTTTTCTGCTGCGCTGATCCGCCTCCCTTTGGAGGACGCAGTGAGGAAATGGCTGTGACCCGCTGCAAGCCTGTTATGTCACACTGCAGCAAGTTCTGGGCAGCTGGGGAGGCTGCTTTATAGACTGCCACTTCAAGACAAGAAAGCACCTGTAGCAATAGCTGTGCACCTCATTTTCCAAAGGGACTGCTGCAAAGCATACAGAAATCACTTGCATGCAGGCTTCCCTTCCTCAGTGTATGTGCACAAAAAATAAGCCTGGAAGGTTAGACTTTGCTGTGTGAATTTTGAGTTTGTACACAAGTCTAGTGACATTGCTGGCAAGTTTAACATGACAGTATCACTTTGAAATAGTAATGCAGTTTTATAAAAGGCTTCATCTTTGACTCTAAGAACAAGCAGAGTGAATGTTTTTAAAAACTATTTCTTCAGAACAAAGTTACCTATAAGATTTTTAGCATTCTAAGTGGTAATCCATTTTCAGTTAACATTAGTGATTAACTACTATAGTACTGGTCATTATATAAAATCTGTGCTATTTATTTCTTTGTTGCAGTTCTCTCACTGATTCAGCAGATTGACGGTCTTGCTTTTCTTTCTGCAAAATTATTTTGAACAAGAAAAGAGAATTAAACATATATTTTACATTAAGCTCTTTGTTGTCTTTGTACAAGTTTGAATTACAGCAAATAAAAATAATTTTTTATTACAAAATAAACAGTCTTACTAGGTCCAGATATTTTTTTGTTTTTTACTAGACTGGCAGGTAGTATCACAGCTTTTGAAATGCTGAATTTGCTGTGGTGCTTAGTAAGCATTTCAGGTGAAGTTGATTTAAGCTTTGCATTTTCCTGGGTAGCTGAGAAATGGGGTTAAAATAAAGCAATCAGATGGTTGAAACATTTGTTAATTACACAGTTAATCGATGAAAGGAACGTGGAATTGAAATACTAACGAAAATTAGTATCGATGAAAAAATTTGAGATTGTTTCCTTCAACCATATTTAACAGTAATTTTTTTTTCTGCTTTAACAGTTTGTTGCAGCCGGAGATCACTTAGTTCACCACTGTCCTACTTGGCAATGGTAAGCAAAATTGAAAGAATTGTAGAAAGCTAGCATTCCTACCTGTGCTTTGGTGTGTTTCCATTGGATTTAGCCATACAGTTGTCTCATTTCAGAGCAGTAAATGGACTTTTCCAGTAAAACTTTTACGATGGCTTTGTATTTAAGTCAGGCAGGGCTTACTAATTGCTGTATAGCAGTAGTTGAGATGAGGATTTGCTTGGGAATTTTTTGTTTTTCTAAGGTTTTAGGGGAAATAATCGGTTAGATACTGTGAATGCTTTTTAGTGCATAGCTGCAGTAGCAGCATGTCTTCCTAGGTTTGTCTTGGTGATTAGAAAAGCAAAGGCCATGTGCAACTGGAATTGCTAGACAGTAGTTTAAATGGTGTATTTTGACAAGCATTTGTTAATAAATGTATTCAGGTTAGCTCACAGCAGTTGACTTTGTGCAGTGATTGCCCTTGGAAATCCCTTCTGATTCGTGTACAGTAAGGGTGCGAATAAGGTGCTTCCTGGTGTTTTACTGGTATCTTGCACTGTGAAACTAATCTACTTCTAAATCAGCATCATCTGTGCAATTGGTATCATCAGGGTCTTAGCTCTGTACTGGGCCTTGAATTGCTGAAGGAAAAGTTACTGTGTTTTAATCAGTTTCCCTGTCCCTTTGTTGCCTCCTTCAGAGAAAACATGATGGCAGCAGTTTGGAATGGCCTGTTTAGAATGTTACTCTTAATTCAAACCAAAACCCACTAAAGTTGAAGGAAATGGTTGAGTAATGTGAAATTGAGGATACTTAAGCGCTAGTAACTATAGACAGGTTTTATATAGAGGTATATTTCTTGCTTTTCTGAAGTTGCTTTCTTCCGGTATTTGCTACTTTGTTGTCGCTGGTCCCAGAAAATTTTATATAGAACAGATTATTCTGTCATCTTGGTCATCTCAAGGTGAAAGTAGTTTTCGAGGCATAAAATGGTTTTGATCTCAAAACATTTAGACTTGGCTAAGCTTTCTGGTGCCATACCAAATGTATGTAGGGAAGAGTAAAGTCACAGCAAACCAATTCTGAGAATAGACCAAGAGGATTATATAAAGTGTTCCTGACACAATGTGAAAATGCAAGGGTTCTTTTGTTTGTAGGTCATCATATTCTCAAATGGTGCTCTTCATTTTACAGGGCTTCAGGAGAAGAACTTAAAGTCAAAGCTTACCTGCCAACAGACAAACAGTTTTTGGTAACTAAAAATGGTAAGGCTGAAATTTAAATATAAATTCTTAGAATTGACAACATGGTTGACTGTGCTGTCAACTCTGCTGATTGTCTGTATTGATAGGGGAAGCAAATACCTCATACTTCAGATGCTTTGGCTTTGCAATGTTAAAGAAGTTTTTCCTGCACTCCTAAATTCTCTTTCATAGACCACTTTATAGTAGAACTGTGCATAAGAAACTTACCTTGATGAAGTATAAATGAGCTTTAAACATTATTAACCTCTTTGTCTGTCTTTGCTTTAACACATGTTCGATGTCTAAAATGAAGACATGTTTATTTTCCTTTCGTTTGCAAACCCAGACTATTAAAGAGTTCTCAAAATGTGTTTCAGTGACACTGATACTTCTAATTCAAGTATGTAGTAAATGTCAATATCCATGTCAATTAGAGTCATAGAAATACTATCTTGAATTCATTTTTATCAGCTTCACAGTTATGTCTATATAATATGTGTGGTGACTACCTTTTTAATGGATAAGAAAGATAACATTTTGGCACAACTGTGGGGAAATCCAAAAGATCTTATATCAAAATGTGTTAAAGCTATTAGATGAAACATTAGCACTAAGAAAACCTGAGGAGATTTTTGCCTGCAGAGGGTTGTATTATATTCTTGGATTTTCCTTGCTGGCTTTTGGAGTCTTGCAGTGCACTAGCATGTGAAAATTACTACAGTAGTGCTGGACATTTTCCTGAGATGGGCCTAATGGTTTCATGGCTAGCTGATCTACTTTTTTCTTTCCTGCCACTGCTGAGGTTCCTTGTTATGCTGATCCTTCTTGATCACATTCCAAAATAATATGTTTCCTGCTGCTGGTGTCACATTGGCCTCCCACCTGAGTAAAAGTTGTGGGCTGTTGTTTAGACTGAGTGCCATCCTACAGACCTCAATTTGGAAGTCTTTGGATGACTTCACTTTGACTTTCACACCTCTTTCGTCACTTTCTGAAAGGTTAAAGAACAGTTTTCAAATGCTGCACTTCATGCAGCAGATTTGTTTTTCTCCACATTAATAGAAAAAGGAGGAGCATTTTGTACATAGTCCTTGTTTACGCTGCTGGAAAATGCCTGCTTTGCCTTAACCAGATGTTCAGTCTTTCTTTGAATATTTTCTGAAAACATAATCTAAATCTCTATTTGAATGGCTCTGTAATGCATATGACAGAAGTTATTCTTAATATCACGTGAACGCTGATCTTCTAAACTTCTGGATGTTAAATTTTAATTTAACATACCTAATGTATTGCATAAATAGCTGATGCAAACTTCTAGCAGAATTCTAAAGCCAAGTGAGTTTGAGAAAGTGATGAAGATCCAGGCAAATTTGTCCTTCGTCATTTACCAATGTGAAGAAAACTTACAGGTTCTCTCCAGTTGTTAGCAAATGAGAAATTAATTCTTTTCTAATCCTTAAGAGATTGGATGAAACTGCTCTAATGCTTAATAGAAAGATGAACTTCTAAGGCTACAGCAATCATATTTTGCATGAAGTAAAATATCTGGTGTAACACATCAGTATATTTTTGTAAGTTCATACTTTTCCATTTGAAATACAGCCTTAGGATTCCTTAAGTAGGGATATATGAAAGATTGCCACATTTTAGAAGGTCTTGTAGGACAATATCATGCTCCAGTTTGGTTTAGTATAAGAATGACTGACTATTCTTTTTGTTTTCCCACTTTTGCAGTGCCGTGCTATAAAAGGTGTAAGCAGATGGAGTACTCAGATGAGCAGGAGGCAATTATAGAAGAAGATGATGGTGATGGGGGATGGGTAGACACTTTTCACAATGCAGGTATTCAAGGTCTTGGTCCAGGCTTTGCATTTGGTAATCTGATTTCAGTTACCACTCTTAGAAAGTAAAATCTTTCTAAGATTTTACATGTCTGTGTACCAATATGTAGTCTGGAGGAAATAAGTTACATTATCAGCTACCCACCTGATTGGTGCATGAAGTTTAACTGCATGGCTGTATATGCTTGAAACTGGCTCTTCTTCAGAGATTATGGTAATTATTTAAGTATTCTCTTACTAAAGTTCTAGGAAGTTTAAAATATGAGCTGTGTAGTGACTCATTCCTTAGTAAGGAAAACCTGTAAAGAGGATGTTAGTTTAAATTATGGGTGCTCTGCTAAAAAGAAAAAAGATGTTAAGTACAGAGATGAGTGTGGGAGATGATCCTTTTTTACAGTAAGCCCTTAAATGAGCTTGTGTTTACAAAGAAATCTAAAAAATACTGCTTATATGAACCTATCTCAGTGGCTTTTTTAGCCCAGTGTTTATAAATATTTCTTGTTTTTTTCTAATTGGCATTTATATGGTGGGGAGAAAAAGGGTTGGAGATGATGCTTTTTTTTTTCCTGTAGACATACATTTTTCTTCATTAGCAATTTTTAAAGGCATCATTGCTCATAATCAAATGCCCTCACACCAAAGAAATAATTTGAAATAGCTTTGTCATGTCCTTGAATAAAGTGTGCAGTATCCATCCCTGCTGTGAATCGACTCCTCTGCCAGGTTTTTCCTTTTAGAGTTGACTGGGTTGGGCACCATACAGTACAGCACACCCTGGCTAAATCTTGCCAGATCTCTAAATGCTGTCAGATGAGATATAATCTGTTTCCACAGCTGAAGAATTAATCAGATAAATGTACTCTGGCAAAGCAGAATCTTGGCACGTATCCCAAAAGGTACTGTGTGAGAATACAATAAAACTAGAAAGCTAATGGGGAGGAACTCAAGTGTGGACACTACTATGATTTGGGGTGGTTTTATACCCCCACTTCCCCTCAGCTAAAAGCATTGAGTGCTCTGCTACATTTTGTTTTGCCATGGCTTTCAGGAAGCTCAGAAATATTTACAAATGCCTGCCTTTTTCGTGAAGTTGTGTTTCATTATTGTGATGTGAGTGCCTGAACTCATTTTTATGCAAAAATACCTTAAAACAGAAGTCCAAATTTGCAGAGTTCCATCATGGACTTTTTAAGATACGGCACGTGTGCTGTGGTGCTCTGTGTTACTGGTATGGTTTGCTTAGGGACGTCCAGTACTGGTCTTGTCACCAATACCAAATGAGCAGCCTCTTACATATCAAGGTTGTTGTGAGATGTGACTTGGAAAAATGAGACACTGCTTTCTGAAATCCTTGCAAACTCTTTCTATGCTATTCTCTAACCAAGAACCAAGCTTTTTTAACACAAACTTCTGGTTCAATTTACAGGTATAGTGGGTGCAACAGAAGCAATTAAGGAGATCACACTAGACAGTAAGGTACTTGTTTCTGAATTTCTCTTTTGCTTTATTACTGACCTGAAGGTCATAGTAGTTGTACCAGTGGCCATCTAGTACTCTCTGTGAAAGATTAAATTATACTTCATCACTAATTGTTTTGCAGATGTAAAATATTGACCCTCAGAACCTGTGATATTAGTGTAAGCATGTGCTTCTCCTTATTGGTGTGTTTACTGAGGCATTTGTCTTTTTGAAATGTGTTTTAGCCAGTGTGTTCCTGTGCCAGGCTTCTACAAACTGAAAATGAAATTGTTTACACTGATACCACACATTTGTGTTCCAGGACATTAGTGTTTGGAAATACAGTGTAAAGAAATTTTTATATGGAGAAGTAATGCGGGAATGTAAAGTATTTCTTTGTAATCTTCAACTGCAGCAAGCAGACTTTTAACAGATCGGTCCAGTTAGGGCTTATGCCCTTCGGTTTAGAAGAAATTTACCTATTTAAGTGTATACATGTTTAAGAAACATGGAAAAAGTTAGACACAAAATACTTCTAAATACGAGTTTGTAAGGGGAATTCTGTCTGTGTGCTCTGAGAGTTTAAACCGTCCAAGAAACTTTGGATTCTAAAACTTAGGGAGAAAGAAAATTGACCTTTCCATGCCACTGCATAATTCTAAACAGCTCAAAATGCTATTGATCTGATGAACTGTGAAGTGCAGGTATTCCAAATTACTTGGCGGAGTATAGTGAAAATGCTGCTTTCTTACAAGTCAGTAACATGAGGATGGAATAACTAAAGTTGATCACTTTTCCTACAAAACACAATACTTGCAGAATGTTACTATGATTCATAACTGCTGTTGTGTGTTTTGCATTGGATTTCTTTTCTATGTAGAAAAACTTGCTTGTTTGCAGGTCCAGTCGAGGACAGCTCTTTCCTGCTGATGATCTGTTTGACAATGCATTTTGTAACTGAATTTCTTATTGGTTTCTGTGGTTTGGGTTTTTTAAATGAAAAATCAGCCACCTGATGCTCAGAATTAGAGGAGCTTCTAACTGTAGCAGTTATTTGGATTATTCTCCTAAAATATTTTATGACATCTCTGTAAATTAAGACATTTACTTCCTTTGTGTCTTGTTGGAGTTGTCCATTGGATTCTAATGATATGCAAGACCCAGAATTTGACTGTGGGCTTGTGCTGTATTTGTTTCTGATGGACTATGTTTCCTTGCAGAATTATATCAAAATGGGATACCTTTTGTGACGCTCTTGTGTTTTAAAACAATTATGGAACTGGACAGGGCTCATAGTGTGTGAAACTGGGTGACACTTTTAGTTATATGGTAGAGTTTTATGTAGTTCCACAAAGAAGAGGGTGTTGGACTCAGCCATCCTTATGGGTCCCTTCCTTGAGATATTTTATGATAACTGCTGCACAGTTGGCTGTGGGTTAGAACTTAAAAAAATGTTAACCTACATGTTTACTCTTAGCTGTTTAGTCATTGCCTTTCATTTGAGATAGGTGGATCTTTTGATTGTTTAACATGGTCACTTTTCTTTGTTTAGGAATTAAATCATTTCAGATTGCCAAGTCAAAGGAAAACTTTTTAAATGGATTTTTAATGTTGTATTAGGGCTTTAAAACTAGGATGAGTTATTAAGCAAATGTTTGTGTCCAGTGTAGTCCTTAATATTTCAGAAATTATCTTTCTGGCTCACTGAATGTGTTGACTGGTCTTAACACCTTACATTTTTGGGGGCTTTAAACTATGTAGATGTAACAGTCATTAAAGCAGTATTTTCATTTTAACTTCTAAAGGATAATATAAAAATACCAGAGTGTTCAGCATCTTGTGAAGATGATGATGAGGAAGATGAAGGAGAAGCTGCAGACATGGAAGGTATTTCCTTAAATTGGATGGGACATATTTCAGGTCTTCAACTAAAGCAGTACACTCTAAAGCATCACTCATTCTTTGCAAGGATTTCATGCTGAAAAATTTCACTACACCTGTGCTCTTTAATGTCTTTTGTATGGTTTTATGGATGCATGTTTAACTTGTGTGCCGAACAACTAAGTGAATGTTAGTGATTGGAAAATTGTATAGCAGAACAGATCTAAGAAAGTATAAATTAGGCATTTAGCACAGCTTCCTTCCAGCTTTGTACCTACACTTAAACTCAATCTGCCTATATAAAATCGCTGAAATATCGCTTGTCACCTATTTACTGTAGTCTTGGTCAAATCTGTGTTTAAAAAGGGGTAGTCTGGTTTGGAGATTGGGAAGTTTACCTGAATAAAACTTCTTTAGATACATGTAGATTTTAAGTAGTTGTTTATGAATGACAAATATAATGACTGGCTACAAGCTGAACACAGAATTTTATGGGTCTTCTTTTCAGAGTATGAAGAAAGTGGGCTATTGGAGACAGATGATGTGAGTGAACAGTTCTCTATCTTACCTGTTACAATATAAGCACAAGCAAAGTAAAAATAATGATAGCAAATGGCTGAAATAGCAAGCTTATGAGTAGTAGGATTACTGAGCTTGGATTCCTATGGATTTGTCTCTTGCCAATCTACTGCACTAACTTGAACCCTTGAGTCTTCAAAGATTTTGCCCACAGAAATTTTCCTTGGTTTTGGTAATCCTTTCTGCTCTGCTTGTACACACAGCACTGTATTCACAAGAAGTTAAAAAATGCAGTGGTGGTTCTTGAGCCTTACACAGGGAAGATGGGTGGCCTGTAGGGGTTCAGTATGTTACACCAATCTGTCTGACTTTTATGAGCGAAAACAAACGACCTCAGTATTTGTCAAGTATTTGTCAAACTATGCAAATGAACCTGCACAAACTGAGACCTTTGCCTTCTGAATTTCATTGGAATTGTCTGTTATTTGTGAAAGAAGATAGGGGATGTAACAACATACCTGCCTACTTTCTTAAGAAATCGGACCTTTTTTGAAAAGTAAAGAAAACCACCAAAAAACCCCCTCCAAAATACTTGTTGGGGGAGAAGCTGATACTCCTAATTTAGAAATAAAAACAAACCATATATTGGGGTTTTTTGTGCCTACTTAAGAACATTATTAAAAGTTCTTAAGTTCTATTTAGGATGTGAAAGGGAGGAATCCAGGAAAGATTATACTAATCTTGTTATTTTTACCTTGAACCAGGCAACGCTTGACACAAGACAGATTGTAGAAGCTAACAAAACTAAAGTTGATGTTGGAGGGGAAGATGCTATTCTACAGACTAGAACCTATGACCTCTACATCACTTATGACAAATATTACCAAACTCCAAGGCTGTGGTTATTTGGATATGATGAGGTATATCTGTGTTGTGGTTTTTTCCTACTTCTGTGAAATTAGAAGGCTCTTTTGTTGCTTATTCACAATAGAAATTTAAAGGAAAGAATGCTGAGAAAACCGTTAAGCAAAATAGGCTTGTAGGCAGGACTTCTTTTGTACTTGCAGCAAGTTGGAACAATTTCACTGAAAACTGCACATGACAACTGAGCACATTTGGAAAGGAGCCGCTGAAGATTTTGTTAGCATTGTAGAACTGGTAATTACCCCAGTAAACTCAGTCAAGTAAGCAGGTATGTGTTTTTATCACCTTCAGAATGAAAGGAATATTTAAATAGTTCTTCCCTTTAGTCAGTAGTTTCTTGAGTTGAAGTTGGGTAGGCCCACTGCTCAAATACTGAGATGGGAACCTAGTTGGTTGTCAAATACATTCACTTCACCACTCAAAGGAAAATCTGTGCAGTACTATTTCTATATCATATGGATTTTAACACACTCAATTCTTTCATTGTACCTTCAGAACTTTTATATTTTAGATGCCTGTAATTTTTGGGGCATCATCTGTCACTGATGTTAGAAAGAAGCAGGATTCTTTGTTAGTAATACTTTTGTTCTCGTGTTCCTTGTTCCTCTATAGCAGCGGCAGCCTTTAACAGTAGAGCATATGTATGAAGATATTAGTCAAGATCACGTCAAGAAAACAGTGACCATTGAAAACCATCCTCATCTTCCTCCACCTCCTATGTGCTCAGTTCATCCATGCAGGTAAGTCTTTATTTCTGGTCTGATATAGCCTGCAAATACAAGACACTTCACTGCTCTTGTTAAGAATTTTGTTCAGGTTTTCTGGACGTATTTCTACAGTTGACTGTTGTAGTGGTCTGTTAGCTTCTGAGGCACTATGAAAAGGAAGGGATCAGCAATTCTCTGAGTTCATTCCAGTGCTCACTGCAACAGGTGTGTTCTGCAGTTAACACTGTCTTCTCTGATCAACTTGCTTTTTTAACTCAGCTTCCCTATTATGCTGGTTTTGCTCTAGAAGATGGTAGACTCCATGAAATAAAGTTTTATCCTTTTGTCTACTTTTTGGGGAGGGTAGAAGTACAGGGTATACTTTGACAGCAGAAAAAGCTGTTTAAACATTAAAAAGCTGTTTCTTATTTTATGTTAACTACCTCCTGCTCACCTTTAAAGTGGGAGGAATGCAAGATGTCTTAACAGACTGACTGGAAAGATGAATAATAGGAGAAAAGGAGGAAAAAAATCCTGAAGCCAAAATTTAATTTTGTGTTTGCTGGAAGCCTTCCTAGTAAATTGGGAAGAAGCTCCTGTTGATGCATATTTGGAGGGTACTGTCAGAACAAAGAAAGATGCAGAGCTGTTGGGGCATGACAGCCCTCACTGACTAGGTAGAACTGTGGGGTTTATATTGTGAACTGTGGCTGCAATGTTACCAGCTTAATTTTAGTTGTTACTCTGCAGCGGTGCTAGCAGTGCACTACTAATCTGTGAATTTGGGTTGAGTCTTTTCACAGGGGAGAGCTCTGTGGTCATGTTTTCACTTCTTCCTCTGAAGCCAGTGAAGTGCCTGTTCCTTTGTTGTGTAATCTACACTTACTCTTGAAGGAATGGTTTGCACTATGAGACTTGTTTCAGCTTTAAGCATGAAAGAGATGATTAATAGTGAAGTGAGACAGGTTTGTTGCTAATCTTAAAAGTGGAGGAAACTGTAGCCCTTCTCAAAAAGTGATGTTATGGATCTGCAACTGCTTAACACTGGAAAGAGTTTAAATGGTAATGTTGAGGCTGTGAAGAAGGAGGCTAACAGCATATCTAAAATGGAGGTTTTAAGTGCATTTTCTTACTCTCCACTATTCTTTTCAAATTTTTTTCAAATTGGTAAGACTAGTAGCTAAGGAGGTCTGGGCTTCTGAATAAAAACTAAAGCCAAGCTGTTGCTTTGTTTCTGATTCAGCTAGGAACTCTAAGTTCTTTTTGAGTGTTTAGTTATATCTGCTGCTGTTGCTTCCCATCATGTTACAGGAATTGTGTAATGTAGGATATTTGTATGATTCCAAATATTTTTCTTGCGACGTCAGTATGCTTGTGTCAGACATTAGAGAAAGAAAAGAAATGGCAGTCAGATTCCATTGTCAGCTCTTTGAGATGGCTTCTATTTTGAGTAGTTAGTGAAAATGTTCATCTTACAGCTCTTCTGTAAGTTGTAGTTCTTGTCAGCATTTTTATGGTACTGGAAGGAACATAGTCAACTTCCTCATTAATTGCTATAAACTGCTTTAATCATGATTCTCAGCTTTTTCTGTGGGTGTTATGAAGGCACTATCAAACACAACTACTAAACACATATACAGTTAAATCATAATTACTTGCACTGATTCCAAGGACTTATTTTTCTCCCTTTCAGAATAAATAGTGATAGGCTTCCAAACTCTTTTTGCTTCTAATGTACTCTAAGTCTCTGCTGGGAAAGATTTCTACGTAGTAAGATATTTTAGCTTACATTTCTTCAAAAGTTATTTCTTTCCGTTGTATTGTGTTTATATATTTTATATTCATTCCTCCGAGTTTTCTTACAGAAGGAGACTGAAAACAGGAAACAAACTTTACAAAGTTTATAAAGCACCTGCAAAGCTTTTCATGAGTAACTGTATAACAACGAGAATGACCATTACTCTGTGGCCATTGTAGAATTTGAGATACCTGAGTAGTTCTTAGAATACAGAAAAAAACAAATGTCATTAAGATATATGAAGTTGAGCCAGTATGCTGTTAAAGACTTCTAATGACTGCATGGTGACCTGTATTTTGTACCAGTAAAGAAAATAGTCCACAGTTGTATGTAAGGTCAAAACTTAAGTTTTGGCAGTGGCCAGGTTCCTCCAGAGAAAAGCAGCTGGCCTTGGCACCTGAAATGGCATGTGTTCTGCAGGCCATCATGGGGGATGCAGAATTGGAATCAGCTCTGAGGGTTAGTTGACTTGCAAAGACCAACAGTAAATGACAAATGCTGACCTTTAATATTTCCCCAGACTTGCATGTTCCTGTTTACATTGTGACTTGGTAACTTTGCAACCACTTCCTTCCTTGTTTGCAGTCACTGGCAGCATGATTAACTGCATAGGTAGCTACTAAATGCCATTTGCTGGTCAGCTATTTAGATTGATATACTGATATCAAGGCATGGTCAGAAAATTATGCAAAGTTTGCTTCCTACTCATCCTTGTTCCCAGTTGGCACTTTGGTTGTTTTGGGATGGCCATTTTAAACTACTTCTGCTCACTAACCTGCAGTGCTGTGGAGAGAGATGCCCATAGCCCTGTATTATGTCACTGGTAAAGATTACCTACAGAATCATCTATTTAAAACAAGATTGAAGTATAAAAAAAAGTAAGATTTATTCTACAACCTGGGAGTTTGTGTTAAAGATACATAAATGAAACATAATTTAACATACGGCAGTTCTCCCCTCTGATTTGATATGTTCTTCATTCCTTAGTTTATTGGATAGAAGAACTGCCTTGAACACAAGAACATTACTTCCAAATTGTTACTGGTCATTAAAAGATTTGAAGTCTTTATCGTTAAGGCTGTTCCAAACTACAGCAGACAAGGTCCAGACTGATCTGTTCTAGTTGACTGCTCATTGAGCAAGGAGAGGTTTAGATCAGTTGATGACCAGTCTCTTCCAGCCCTGGCTATTCTGTAATTTTGTTGCATTCCAAGGACTGGCTTGTACACAAATATTGTGTGGTTCATAGTGAGTCTGGGATGTCACTGATGAGAATATAAAAACTCAGTGACCTGAAGAAATGTTTATCTTTCCCCGTAGTGCTTTACAATAACAGAGTTACAAGAAAGAAGAAACTAGCTTAGAAAACGTTTATTTGCCATAGAACCCAAGCTACCAACAGAGAAAGCTTCTACGCCCTAAACCAGTCCTGGAGCAATAGTTCTGAATCTATGTAGGGTTGATTTAATCTGCCTTTCCTGGAAAACTGTGAATTGTTTTAGTGTTTTAAGCCTCTTCAAGTCAGAGGCAGCTAAAAATGTTACAGCAATTTCTAAACATCATCTTCATGGGTCATCTGGGAACTTCTGGTGACTGGCTGCTTGTCAGTATTGCCTTCTGGGGACTTACCTGGGGGCTTTATTGGCATTTAACAATTAGAAGTTACACTGGTATCAAGCAGTATGCATTCAGTCTCATGGCGCTCAGTCTACATTGTGGCATACAACATTTTTTGCTTTCAGTGGGAATGTAAGGAGCTGTTAAATAATGTTACATTCATCACTTAATGTTAATGTTCAGCTACTGTTGCTGTTTTACGTTCTCAGTAAACTGAAAATTTCCTCTTGCTGCTTCTGAAACTAATGGTCCAAAATTGTTTAACTTGCACAAAACCTATTCTTGCTGATGAAGAGGGAGTTGCCTCTTCCTTAAAATATTTTGTTTCTGATCTGTTTTTCAGGCATGCAGAAGTCATGAAGAAAATAATCGAGACTGTTGCAGAAGGTGGAGGAGAACTTGGAGTTCACATGTATCCTTTTTCATTTTTACACAGATTCTTGGAGACTTCTTGCACTGCAAGGTCTATCACCTCGAGGTTCATAAGCTGAAACACAATTGTGCATGAAAGCAGTGAACAGCTGCTTGGAGTAGTGCTTGCTGGAGTTCTGGGATGAGCTCCTTTGTGCAAACAGACGCCATTAAGCTTTTGGGGGTACATGAGGAGATGTACGGCAGGAGAAATGGGGAAAGCAGATAGGTTTGAAGGAACAGGATTAAGCCCTTGTTTGTAAGGGTGTGAAGGAGGTATCTGTGAGCATAAAACAGAAATGGCAGTGAATGAGGGTGAAACTGGAGCTTCACAAACTCCATCCAAAGTGTTATCACTGCTTAGCAGAGCAGCTTTTGTATTAGATTTTCATCTGAAATTAATTTCTGAAAGTTGTAGAGATCCCACTATTCTCTATTCTGCATGTGAGCAATATTTTGGTAAAACAACATTGCGGAAAAAAAGCAATGAAAATCCCTTAAACCACTTTCACACGCCTCACAATTAGAATTTTCTTTCAGGAAGCTGAGTGATTATAGTTATGCTTTATAGAAATCGATAGTATACTTTCTGACTAGAGCAACCTCCATGATAAAATCAAGTGTGTCCTTTCAAAATAATTTTCTTTGCTGCTGTAAGGCAAATAAGCAGGATTTACTGAGCAGATAAAGGTCCTGAATCAGTAAAATCCTCATTTAATGCATGAGTTGAGACTTGCTCAACAAGCAGCTGGAACTGAACTGGAAAATAACTTGTCTGTCACAGTTGTTCAAGCCTCATAGTCCTCAATAGTTGCAAGAAGCTTTCTTTCCCTTTTTTTCCCCCTTTTTTTTTTCCTTTTTTAAAATCATTTAACAATTGGGGTATTTTTAACATTTCTTTACTTATTTTCATTTGTCTTCCATTTATGAAGAAATGACCTGTGAGACTGTTATGTCAAAACAGTTGGATTTACTTACATCCAGTACCAATTTAATAGTCATTTGAAAGTAATGATTTCTATTCATTTTCCCTGTCCCTTTCCCACATGGACAGAGACTTAAGACTGTAATTATTCTATATACTCCAGACTGCAAATTCAGGCCCAACATTCATTTGCAGGAGATATATACAAAGGAACTCTTCTCTGCAAAGGCAGACTGTTCAGCTTGGTAAAGCTAATCTCTGTGCTTTCCCTCAGGAACATGCAGGAGCTCTTTCAAAGGATGGCTCAGAACAGGAGCTGATTTCTTTTTCTGAGCCCCTGAAACAGTGAGGAGATGAGCCTGCTTTCCCTGCAACCATAGGAAGGTAGCTAGGAGTTAGCCTTGCTGGGTACAATTCACCTTGGCATTTGTTAATAACAAATACTAAGAATGTAAATGGAGTTGGTAATGTTTCTCTGGTGTCTGCAAGACATATAGAAAATAACTTTGGTTCCCTGCATTAACTTAAACCAGGAAGGTCCGTTTTTCATCAAGCATTGGATGTCATTACTGGAATTCTGCAATACTAATTTCTCAGTCTCTTAACTCTAAAGTACCTAGGTGTTATTTTCCTATTAGCAAGAAATACTGCTGAGCAGACCATTGAATGTGACTTCTGCTTTGTTTTGCAGGATTTCTAGGTATTGTACATTTTCCTTAATAAAAAACTCAGGTACCTTCTTATTTTCCTGAAATTTGTACAGGCAGTCATTCCAACGATAGAGTATGACTACACAAGGCACTTTACGATGTAACTAAAATAAGAGATGTGTTCCTCTGATTATCAAATCTTTTTTTAAATAACCCATCCATGTGACTTATGCAACATTGTACACAATTTCTGTAACTAATCTTTTATCGACTTGATGCATTAAAATAAAATGTTCCATTACCAGCCTTTTCAATAAAAATCTCTGTGTGTAATATAAATAAATCACTTTCATTTCATTCAGTACACATGCTGCACTAAGAGGTGGGATTATTTTCTCCATGATTCCACCAATTTCCTTCAATGAGATTATTTTCATGTATGTTAGAAACTGAAATCTGCTTTTGTAGTAGAAACCTAATAGTTTTGGCTTTGTTGCTGATTCCTAAAAGCATGCATTTTTATTTTTTCCCCTCCCATTTGAATTCACTTGAGAGCTTTGTGGAAGGTGTTTGTCTAGCTATGAATGGTTATATTTCCTATAGATGGAGAAAGATTCTAAAATATGAAAAAAATAAGCAATTGTCTGGTTAGGAAAGTTTGGCTACAGCTTAAACAAGTAACTGTAACTAGTCTTTGAAAGGTGATTTACACTTGAGCAAGACTAAAGATGGAATATCTGGGGAGACGAAGGAGAAATATTGATGATGTAGTCTGCTTGACTTGTAATAAAGAACAGTCTTATTTGACAAAAATACAGCATGAGGGTAAAGTGAAAAGATTGCTGTGGCAAAGCAAAGTTCAATCTTATTTGTCTGCCTCAGCTACACTAATTGCCAGTCTAATCGCGTGATTTCCTCCTTGGGATGAGCACACATGGAGTTGTTTGTGGATTCAGATATTGCAGAGGCATCCAGGCTTCAGCAGTGACTTTCTGCACTGTAAAATGTTTTTATTAACGAAGATTGGAGGGAAGGGATCATTGTGTCTCTGTATATGTATTTGTGCATATATTTATAGTCATTAGATTCACTTAAACTGCTTTTCAGGAAAGCACTTTTGTCTCCCAAATACCCATCTTGTATTCTGCAAGGTAATCAGAAGTTGGGTGTCTGCAATGGACTGAATTTACTGTTGGGTAGGAACGTTAGTCCCGGTCCTGGCAGAGCTGGTTTGGCTATCCTGTGTACCATGCTCTTACTTATATGGAAACACGTAATCAGGTTCTGTGTTCTATGCTAAAAATGACTTGCCACTTGGTATCTGTCTTCACTTCCTCTTTTTTGGACAGTATCTTAAGCAATGTCTATGTAAGTGAAGAGTAATGCTGGCTGAAACCTGTTAAAAACTTAACCACACCCACTGAGTCATGCCGTAGGAATTTGCCTATGAGACTAATTTCAAAGATGTTTTTGGCTTTCTGGTAACAAAGGAAGCAACTGTCCTCAATAAGTAAGGGGGCTTGGAGGGGGGAAAAGAGAGGGAGTATGACAAAATAACCAGTAGTGATGTATATGTTTTTCCTTTGATGCATCAGAATCTTTTGAAATATCCTTCTCCCTAAAAGATGTCTGTTCACCTCCTTTAAGAAAGTAAATTAGTTTCATAAGTCTCCAGTAAATTAAGTTATAAAATACTTGTCAGGCTTTTGATGAAAGCAAGTGGCATGATTTTTTTAAAATGTATAACCCAAAAAAGACTTTTTTTCCTCTGACCCTAACAGAAAAAGAGGCACAGCAGAACTGAAGAGAGCTTGCCAATGACTTAATCACCATGATATTAAATGCCTTATGGCATTTTTAGCCCTGCACTGTCTGATGTCACAAAAGTCAATCCTGGGTGACTAAGACATGGTGCTCTGCTTGGCTGCTTATCAAAGTGGCTGTACCTGCAAGCAAATTTGACCTGGATGCACTTACAGCCATTGTACTGTACCTTAATCTTCCTCTTCCTTTTGGATTAATGTTTAAAATTCCTGAAAGAACCAAAGGTTACTGTTGCAGGAACTACTATAAACATGCAAGCATAGTAACTTCAGTTAAAGCTTCTGCCAAATCCTACATGATTATTAATTATCTGAATTTTGTATCTGTATCAGAAGAGCTCCCAACAAGTTCTAATCTGCTCACTTTCCTAGTACGCACCTTACAGTTCTTTTGGCTCTTTGCTCACCTTCTGTTACTTGATCTTGGACTTTGGGTACATTCTCATTTACAGGTGCTGCATGCAGTGAAGGTGTGAGTGAAATTTTGGTTATACTGAATCTAAAGATTATGCACAATGAATGAGTTATGATACAAAGGGAGAACAACCTCATGGAGATGTAAAATAATGACCATCACAGCCTATTTTCAAACTTCAGGTGTCTAGTCTTCAATTTACTTGAAATGTAAAAATAATACTAGTAAAAAATTTAAAATACCAATAAATACTTGCTTTCAATGAAAAATAAATGTGGAAAAAATAAATGTGGGAAGTGCAGTTCTGTATTTAGTATTTTGAAAGTCTAATCAAAGCCTAAGCTACAAGTAATGAAAGAGGAAATAGTGTTAAATGGGCAATTTCAACTTTGTCCTTCTGTGGCGGCATTTTTAGGTGTGGGAAGGTAGTTTGTTTAACCAGCTTGCTAATAAAAAACCTGAACGATTGCTAGAGAACTAGAGTGCTTTGGATTTGTCTTTGTTGTGAAGTCTGTAGGAACAGTTACAATTTAGGGTCTTGTTATGCTAAAAGCTTACAGATTTCATGTTTCTTTCTGAAACATGCCTATCTGCTTTTCTAGTGGAAGATAGCCTTTTATGCCAGATCTGTTTTAAGTCTATTATTTGGGGGAAAAAATCTGGACATATAAAATTCAGTGTACAAAGGATGAAAGTTTTAATTAATTTAGAGTATCATCCTTATTGTTGCAAGTACGTGTGTACAATTTGATAAGAGGCTCTCTTTTTTGGTAGTCCAGTTTCAGTTGCAACTAATTTATAATGAAAAAATTCTTCCTCGCTGCAAACTGTTGCATTGGTATCCTTACTGTTCTTCTCTACAGAAAGAAACCCAAGATGAATGTGCTGCTAGACTGACTTAGCATGACAGCAGCTGCTCCCATGGTGCGTATCAGTTGTAAGGTTGGGCAAATACAGAAATCTCTTAGTAAAGAAGACAAACTGGAACACAAAGAACGCAATGAGTAGGAGCAATATTCTTCTTTGAGTAAAACTGAAATTTTTTATGGCAAAAATTAAATGCATAGAAGAAAAAAATAGGCTTCACTTGAGTCAGTCCAAAGTTTTAAGTGAGATACTAATGCAGTTTTTGAAGAGAGGAAGCTTGTATATTCTTGTTTGTTCCTTAAAATTATTTTTTTTTTCAGACCACAAGCCAGTGGTTTTAGACAAATTCATTAATGCATTGAAATTAGGTTTAACAGCATTTAGAAAATAAACATGTTTATTTTTTTTTTTTCTCTGTAACTTTACTGAATTCAGCATCTCTGTACAAATAGTTTTGGGTCCTGCTAAGTGATTATTTTTGGCAAACATTTTCTGGAGGAACATCCAGTTCTAACAAGCAACATTTGCTTGTCTGCTAAGGAAAAACACTGGTTTAAAAGGTGAATGTATTTAGGTTTAAATCAACATGATTATTTGTCTTCTGAAGCACTTTTGAAGTGCCAGGGCAATCTGAAATGCCCTTCTACAGTCTTACTGCCTTTTAGTTTGTTTATGACCACAGAAGTCACGCAGGGTACCTTCTCTTAACAGCGTACACAATGTGTTATTGTGGGGCTGTCATCAAAACACATACATCTTCTTTTGTGTAACTTGTTCTCTGAAAGAAAGCCTCAGTTTTTGTGCCATCTTTTCTTTTTGCCTGCTCATACTTTTTTGGCATAGCACACATACTTTCGGCTTCTGAACTGAGCTGTTTCACAGCTTAACTTTCTTGGCTTTAAGCCCACTTGCAGAAGTGAAGATACTCGGCTGATGGCCTCTGTTCTTGGTTGTGCCTGGCAGATTTGGTAAGTGCCCCCTCTGTCTTTTACCTGCTTCAGAACCACGTGCTCACTGCTGATTCAATAATTAACTCCTTGTTTGCCCATGAAGGCTGTTCACCGTGCACTAAACAAGGTACACTGCTGGGCTGCTGTGTGTTGATTGGTGTGTTTGAATGAGAGGGAGATCTCTCTTAGGACTCGATAGCAAACAATTCTGCAATTGTTGTACAATTTTTTCTTCTCTGTACTAACTCCTTCTCCGTCACCAGTTGTGAAAGCTGATGGCAGGCATCAGGATATGCCTGCCTGCTGGCACGTAGGGTATTTTTTTGCTGAAGTAGAACCAAGGTTGTTGTGGATCCTAATTAGTTATTAGCAGCAAGTTGCATATCACCACTTTACATCTCTTTTTAAACATCTGTTCTTGACCGCTCAGAATCGGCCTAGGCTATTTCACCCAGCCTGGGTGGAAAACTGGCATTGCCAGTTAATTTTTACAAGTCCGCTTTTAGAGCAAGACTGCAAATATACCCTTAGTATGTTTTCACATGTCGCATAACCAGAAATCAGGACTGTAATTGCTGGGTGTCAGAATAGCCACTAGTCTTGCCCAGTTGGAAGATGCAGATCTGCTCTTAGATATTGCTTAGGCTTCTCTTTCCATGCTTGGTTTTCACTTGGCATTTCAGTATCAGTGCATCCTAAAGCTACTACAGTAATTTCACGATTATAAACCACACCATTTTGACTAAAATTTTGCTCCCACCCCAGAAATGCGGCTTTCACTCAGGAGTGGCTAATATGTGAATAATTTTCTGAAATTTTCAACCCCGAAAGTGCCAGCCAGGGTGCCGAGCCAAGCACCTGCCAGTAAAACCCGGCATTTCGCGATAGTTACAAATTGGTTAATGTGTTGTGCAGCGGGTGCAGGCGGGCTCCGTGTCGGCAGCGCGGCCGGGAAGGGAGGCGGGGGCTCTGTGCTGCCATCCCTGCGGACCGAGGCAGAGGCGGGGGCTCCGTGCTGCCATCCCCGCGGCCCAGGGAGGAAGCGGGGGGCTCCGGCCCCAGTCTGCCGCTGCTGCCGCAGGAGCAGGCAGGCTCCGCCCCTGCCTGCTGCCGCGGGAGCGGGGGGGGCTCCTTCCCCTCCTGCTACTGCGGAGCGGGAGGGCTCCTTTCCCTCCTCCTGCCGCCGCTACGGGTGCCGGCAGGCTCCGTCCCCACCCGCCACCACGGGGCGGTGCTGGGCTGGGGCAAGTGAGCCCGGCGCAGCAGCGGCCAGCCCCAAGTGGCCCAGCCGAGTTGGGCCACCCGGCCCCGTACGCAGCCCCGTGCCCACACGACCTGAGCCCAGCCAGTAAACCCCGCAATCCCGCAATTCTGTTACTACTTGGCAACTTGGTTGCATGGGGATCCTCGCTGCGAACGACAGAGCGGCTTATAACCAGGTGCGGCTTGTGTATGGACACAGAACGAAATGTTGCCGACGCCCGGAGATGCAGCTTATAGTCAGTGCGGCTTGTAATCATGAAATAACTGTACTTTGTTTTGGGAATAGCCTTGTTCATTGTGCTGCAGAGATTGCCTTGCCAGTCTGCACTGGACCCACATTCCTCTGTGCATGGCTTTTGACCACATGATTTTTTGATGTTGTTGACTTGTAATTTACACTTCAACATGTGGGTAAGCAATGAGGATAAAATATGAAGTTTGCAACATGTTCAGTGCTGTGAAGTAGGAAAAAAGATCACAGCTGAATATATGAATACCCAATAACATTGCATTGTCTTGGAAGAGTCAGCCTGAAAGAAAACATTCTGTAGTCACTTGTCATAGGCTAATAGTAATAGCTTGCGGACAACCAGCATTAATTTAAAAAATATTATGTGTATATATTAGACTTTCCCAACACTAGGATATAATTGCAGATATTAGAAATTAATGATCAGGTAGAAGGGAACAATATCTTTGGATTATTAATAATGATTTTCAGAGCACTGAAACTTCATAAAGCCTAGAGGACATAATTGTGATGGAATAGCTTAAATAAAAGAAGAAAAAAGGAAAAACCTAAGGCTGATGCAGATGATTTCAGGTAGGTCAATTTTACATTGATACTTAAAATGTGAGAAGAGGAGAAATAAGCAAGCAGACAGTGTTGGGTATCTTGTTCATAAAGGGTTAAAGAAAGGTAACAAATAGTAATCAATGTACCTTAATGGAAAGTATGTCTAGTGCAATTTGATACTGTTTTTTAAAGCTATGAATATGATCAGCCACACTTATGAAAGAAATTCTTACCTTTAGAGTGATACTGTATAATCTGTTGACTAAGAAATTTCAAAAATAGAGCTCCCAAATTCCTCAAAATGGCTAAAAGGGAAGTAACCAATTGATGTCAGTTTGGATGATTCCCAGCTCACAGACACAAAACAAGGGGTGTTAATAACGTCATCTGGGTATTAATTTTTAGCCTGGAACATTTTAGCTTTTTGTTAAAAAGAAAAATTATTGTAATGGAAATTTCAAATGCAGACACTTAGTTCATTAAACAGAATCACAGGAAGATATGTTTAAAGAAATATACCATGATGTTGGTAGTCATGTGCTAAGTGAGCACGATTGTTTTCATATTTATGCACGTTTTATGTTTATGATCCTGAAGTTTGGTAGCGAGCATTTAGCTGTTGGTCTTCATCAATTTATTTTTTTCAGCCATCTTCCCTTCCTATCTCTTCTAAGGGTTTATGGTACCATGTAGTTTGGATAGAATTAACCAAGCTGCCAGTTAGGCCTTTCTGCTGTTAAAAAATATATCAAACCTAGAATTGATCAGGTTTTCTTTTGAAGTAATCTAAAATGAAATGTTGTCCTTTTTATCTAGTTCTGGAGTGGAGTTACTTTGATTTGGAGGTTTAGGTAATTTTTTCATTAAAATATTAGCAAAACATTATTAAAACTGTTGCTTTCATTTTCTGGCCACAAAAAAAAAAAAAAAGGATTTTTTCTTTTTCTAGTAATTGAGTGTGTGAGAAACATGATCAACAATTTACTTGTTGTTTTGACCAACTTCTTAGCACTGACAAAAGCAGGGAAATATTTTTGGTAATACACTTGACATTTGTAATTATCATATCAAAAGGTATTTTCCTAATCATTTCTTATTAGATAAATGTCAACAGACCCTAGTCAAGACTAGATTAAAAGTCTTCAGTCTGACCTGGTAGCTGCCACTGAGAAGCCCATTGGTTACCTATTGCCTGAGGTATTTGGGAGTGTAGTGGGAATCAAGCGGAAGCTGGCAACGTTTGGAACGGCGGCTGCCTTACTGTTATGAGCACACAGTACATGGTGATCTGAACTAGATTTTAGCTCTGCACCCAATTCTATTCCCCACACCTAATCCTTCAGTATTTTGCTTTTAACCTGGGAATGATTTCTTAGGAGGTGTAGCATCTACCTGGGAAATTTCCATCAGTCCTGGGTTTCCATTTTCTGAGAAGATAGAAAATATGCCCCCCCTTCTTCCTCACCACTCAAGTCAAACATCCTGTAATTGAAGTAATCTAAATAATATTCTGCCTCTGATATCCTGCTGCTTCAGTACACAATGACCCAACCACCTAGTGGGGCTGAAACTGCTTCTCCTTGGTGCTTGTCTCTTGCTAGAGGTGGTGTGGAGGAGGGGAAGGAAGGTAGTTTAAACAGTTTTTTATCTCTATTGGATCCCTGTCAGTAAGGGGAGGCGGAGGTGAAGAGCAATGACCTGAGCAAAGCAAATGTTACCCTGTTGCATCATAATTATTTCATATCTGAGGGGAAGTTAGAAGCAACAACAGCAATAAAAGCAGTGGTTTCTGCCTTGTCTTCCAGAGCAGCATCAGCAGGCATCTCTACCATGACACTGCGCTGCTTGCAGCTTTTTCTCTTGCTTCTGCTTGGTTCATGGTGGCCAGACTCAGAGCAGCATGTGGCCGGAGCTGTGAAGGTCAGGGAGCACTATATAGCTGCACAGATCACTAGCTGGACCTACAAACCGGAACCTGAGGAAAAGTCCAGGTAACAAAGCACAGGATTGGGATGAAATTAGTCCTCTCTTGTGACTGAAAAGTGGTTTGTGTCTCTCATCTCTTGTGGAATTGCAGAGCCCAGGAGGACTTTGGAGCTCTGTCTGTTGATTTCAGAGGAACTTGGTTGATCTTAAACAGCATGATATGAACTAGAGCTGGTGACATATTAAAAGCTCCTTTTTATTTGCTGCATTAGTGGATAGAATTATTTTTATGTTTTCAGAGCACTTCTATTAAATAAGCTCCCAGACTTGCTTGTGTCATTTTTGCATAGGTTAATGTTGGTTGCTTGGGATTTTTAATATATTTATTTTAGGTGCATGGATGTTGAGCAACGTTAAGTTGAGCCATGGTTTGGTAAGATTTCAAAAACTTTCAGACTTTAGAATTTGCTGAAGGAATAATTATGTTCCAGGTGCTATCACTTTCACTTAAATTAGAACCAGATGAACTTTGGAACTAGCTGTACAGTTTCTGAGTTGTTCAGGAGTTTTGTGAAATGTACATTCTGAGTTCTGATGAGTGCAGGTTGTAATATCAAGTGTTGCTCTGCTACATTAAGTGAGAAAATTGATTTCATTTTTTTCAGATAGCATTGTACACTAGCCAGTCTACCTGCATCCACTAATCAAGAAAATACAATATGTTATTTTTATTACTACCACTGTCCTTAGGATTATAAACACTGCAAGGGCAATGTTACAGATTAAAGAACTTGGATGTAATTTTGAATTCTGTTTAAATTAGGGAGTGAAATTACAAAAAAATAAACCTTTAAATTGATTTTAAATTACTTGTCCTCCTACATTAAAACTTTTTTTGGATACTGCTGCTTTTATGTATGTATATTTATATATAGGTGGCTGATTTGCTTTTTATAGTTTAAATTTTTTTCCTAAACATGTATTGCATTTCAGGATAATATCAAAAATATACTTCCAGTTCAGCTTATGACTTTCTAACTAATTTTTTTCCCAAGATTCAATTATAACAAAGTTTCTGTGATTTTTAAAACCCCTTGAAAGTTTAATGCAGCTGGTATAAGCATAATGTTGAACTGGCAAGACAGAAGAAAATAGGATTCAACTTTGGGAACACGAAGCCAGATGCCATTTAAGTATTGACGTGGATGTGAATTTACTGCTTAGAACTTTATTCTCTTCTGCACTGGGTACATCAGTGTAAGCATCAACTGCTGTTTGGTTAAATTCACATTGTGGATGAAGTGTTTTCATGCACTAGAGTCTCACAAGACTGTCTAAAACATCAGCTGAAGATCTCTGAGCAGTATTTTACATGCAATGTTTATTAAGTTACCTTGCCTAAGTACTTAGAGCAAGTCACATTCCAGTTGGGTCTAATGAATTTTGTAGAACTTTCAGAAATTTAACTAAAACCCAAAACAAACAAGCGAGCAAACAAAACCCAACAAAACTACCAGCTAAAAAACCCAAAAAACAAAACAACACACACCCCAACACAAATATACTCACTGAGGAAGAGGTAATGGCTTGGATCCCAAAGGTGTTGGAGTAAGTAACTCATGCTGATTTCACTAGAAACTGAATGTCTAAATGCAGTGTAAGACTCTGATACTTTGATGCTTTTATTGCTAAATAACTGAAGAGAGACTAAAAGGAAAATGGGTTCTTCCTGAACTATTTCCTTAACTTTCCAATCATAAAGGCTAGAAAAGGATACCTAACATCTCTGAGTGTTGGTCTTACTTTGGCAGAGGTTTGTTACCATGTACAAGTGCTATTTATCTATAAGGCACTTCAGCACAAAGTGAAAATGTATTATCTGTTGATCTTGCAGTGTTGCTACTACAATTCTTAAGAGTTATATAACTAAACCTGCTTATGTAGTGTGATATTTCTGTTAGTGCACTAGGTATTTTATTTCTCCTCACTGTACAACTGGCACTGATAAATTTCCTCTTCTACTCTACAGTCCTACATGCATATTCTCTTTAACGTTGCCACATTAGGACAACTCTTGTCAATTAAGGTTATGGATACCATCCTTCCCCTTTAAGAGTTAAACAAAATTTTATTAATGACTTTATGGAGAGGGGAATGAATTGAAACATCAATTGCTTCTGCCTGACCCTGCTGTGGTGAGAGAGAGTTGCAGAGGAATTTACAAGAGATCTCTTCCAAAAGAGATCACCCCCTTATGGACTCTGGATGTCACTGAAGTGGGCTGTCTGTTCTCTGTGCTCAGCCCTCCCCATGCTTGACAACCCATCAGCTCCTCACTGTCAAATGTGCCTGAAAGGGCATTGCAAACAAAACCAGTGGAATTACTGTTGGATTCAGTCATCATACATACTATAGGAAATCAACCAACAAATGTTTAGGGCTGTTATCCTTTCAGCCTTCTCTCATCCTTATTTCCATTGCATAAGTGTCATGTGCTGATTTCCTTCTGCTTACCTAAATATTTTCTAAGAAAACATTGTGTGGTCCCCTGGGTGCCAAATTATTTATCTAACAAGACTAAGGGCACTTGCAGTGTTTCTCATTTTCTAACTTGCTGTGAAATCCTTAGTTGTTGTCAGAGAACAGCTTTGTGCTTGCCTCGAGAGTCCTTCCTATGACAGGAGCTTGCTGTTAATGCTGTTGTAAAACCCTTCTAGTTGGTCTTAAAGTTCAAACATAGGGCTAAATAAACAGAAATTCAGTTTTCTTTCACTGTGTTTTGTCAGATGCTTTCTGGGTTAAGTATGGTTGAGACATCTTCCTCTGTGTCTTGGACAAAACAAAGGCATCTTTACCCCAGAATCAAAAGGACCCATAAAAACCACCAGTAAAATCAGTGGTGAACTGTTCTAGGTATGGATATTGGATGCCCTGTATGAAATGATCTGGTTCAGGAACATCATAAATTCAGTAGAATAAGAGGGAGAAGGGAATACACTACAAAGAGTTGGACTGTGTGTTTTGCCTTCAGCAAAATGTGCAAGTGATTAAATATATTTCCAAGATTCATTTTTTGAGCTATCTGTTAAACAGCAATGGCATCTCTAAGAACCTTTGTCCTTTCAGTATTTTTTGTAACTTTTGGTTTCAGATTGGAACATTCAGATCCTGTATTTAAGAAAATTTCTTACAGAGAATATGAAGTGGATTTTAAAAAAGAAAAACCAGCAAATGCATTTTCAGGTAAACAGGAATGAAATGTTCTGAGTGGTTTTATTTTTTTCTTGTTTTAAAGCCAGTGGCAACCTAAGCAAGCTTGTATTTTTGTGTTCATTTTGTGTCATTATTTACACTAAACCAAATAGGCACAGGGGATGAGGTCTCTACAGTGCAGGAATTAGGCTTCTAAGACCATAGAGAAGTTGGGCTTTCAGAGGATGTGGCTGTCTACAAATCAGTTGCACCATACCAAATTTTTTCCTTGGTTTTCAGCATCTGATGAGATTTACCACATGCATGGTAACAGCCACAGCAATGACACTGTGAATTCCTTGTGAAGGATCCTAAGGCCTGAAACTAAATATACACAAAATAGTTTACAAAAAAAATACTAACAAGCCAAAAGTTGTCTTAGTAGCTTTTTCAATTGCTTATTTTTGCAACATGGGGAGTAGGCATACAAGCTCTTGAAATCTTTTGCAGGAAATGCCTCAAGAAATTTGCAGTGTGGAACTGATTATTTACTTGGATAACATTTGGGAATTGAAAGATCTCTTTGTTCTGTGACTTGTGGCATTCAGAGTGCTACTTAAAATAATGTGTTTGAATGCCTTTCTCTAAACTCTTAAACTATAAAATGTTTATCTTCTAAAACTATTTCATTAAATTGTATATTAAAGATACCTAGAAATTTTCAATGAACCTTAAGATGTATCTTTTGATAAAGTTTCTGTATCTGTAAAAAACATTTTTTTCACCTAAATCTACTATTTTCCTGTGATTTTTAAGTGCTAGTTGCCAGATACATAATTTATAACATTTCAGAATATGATTTTTAAGTGCTAGTTGCCAGATACATAATTTATAACATTTCAGAATATGCACTACATGCTTTAAGTACCCAGATGCCTTTTTATGGGTAAATCTTCATTGCTGTGTTATTACATTCTTTGCATTTAATTTTGGAAGTTGTATTTGAGAGCTAATATTTTCTAAAGGGGGAGAAAATTGTTTGTTTCACTGAACATACTGTTTTATTAATATTTTCCTCTTTCTTTATCTTGAATAACTACAGGACTTCTGGGACCAACCCTGCGTGCTGAAGTGGGAGATACTTTAGTAGTTCACCTTAAAAATATGGCTGACAAGCCAGTCAGTATTCATCCTCAGGGCCTAGTTTACAGCAAAAATGAAGAAGGTAAATACTGTAAAAACTACATGTTTTGCTCATTTACTTGGAGGCAACTGCATGAAATGTTGAGAGGGGTCCAGATCAATGTTTGAGGCTATGTGTAACACAAATATCTGTTGATCCTGGATTGCAACTTCACATCCATTGTTAGTTCTTTTCTTGTTTATCATTGTAACACTAGGAATATGAGTGTTATGAGCACAATTTCCTGACATGCTGTTGATACTCAGCATTTGTGGTGCTTTGCTCCACACCCTCATGAGACCAGCAAAAAGAGATGATAAACTATGACCAAATGGACAGTAAAATGTCTGTACCAGCACAAAGTGAGTTTGGTTGCTCGTGTTTCTTGGCTTGATCTGCCCTAGGTGCTGAGCCAGAGCTCTGACCCACAGTTTAAAAATAAATTCATGCAAGGCTTTGTTTGTTGTGTGGGTGCAAAAGGCGTTTTGCAACTACATCTCATGGAGTTGAACAGAACATCTCATTGGAAGTGATGGGCAGTTCTGTTTGACTGTTTTATTAATTAATGTACCTTTTGCACTTCCGATTTCAATTCCCTGTCTCCCCTTTATCATATTGCAGATCTACTGGATATGGCAGGCACACTCATGAGCCATTACTGCTCAATATGTGTATGTGCAGTGTACAAAAGGCCTCAGGCAGCAAGGCAGTGCCAGCCCATGCAGTGGCTTTATGAGAGACAGTTAGAAAGGTGACAGAGTGGGCAGCATCTCTCTGCAGAGCATCAGTGAGCTGAGGCTGAGGCTTCATCCCATTCTAACCCTAGTCAGACTGATGAAGAGGCCAACCTTTTGGCACTGGTGATACTTCTAGTAAATCTTTAATCTGTAAGAAACAGGATGGTGGAACAACGTGTGAGTGGAATCATGAGTTATCTCTTTGAAGCTGAAGTATCATATAAGTAAGATCAAACCAAACTTTTGAAACTGATTGTAGGAAAATATTCTAGGCATTTTAGTTGCTCTTTTTCTTCATGCCTCCCTATTCACTCTCTTCTTGACAGGCTCCCTATATGATGACAGAACATCACCTGCAGAAAAACAAGATGATGCTGTACTTCCAGGCCAGCTCTACACATATGTGTGGGATATATCAGAAGAAGTTGGTCCAAGAGAAGCTGACCTTCCTTGTCTTACTTATGCTTACTATTCTCATGAGAACATGGCAATGGATTTTAACTCTGGTCTGATTGGAGCATTGCTGATCTGTAAGAAAGGTAATGAAATGATGTAAGACTACTATAAGGTAATACATTTTCATTTCTTAACAAAGATGATAATAATGAGAGAAGATATATTATTTTCTTTTTTTCATCTTTACATGCATAGTAAAACAAATGTTTTTTAACATCATTCTTTTAGATGTTAAAGTTTTTAAATGCCAGTTTTCATGCAATTCTATCCTATAATTTTAGGATGGGCAGAAAACATTAATAAATAGATATGTATGTCCATACTGGTTGCATTTTCAGTTGCTTAACTGCTAAATATATGACCTCTAATTTTCCACCTTAAAATAAATATTTTTTAAAACTTCATTTAAAATGGTTTGGCCATTTCAGAGAATAAGGCAGGAAATAATTGGTTTACCCAATGTCTTTTGCAGGCTGTCTTGATCAAGAAACTGGAACACACTCTCTTTTGTAACAAGGGTTTAAAATTGCAGAGCAGTGTGTCTTTTGCTAGTCATTTGAAGATATGGCAAATTTGAACAGATCATAAGTCTAAAATTGTTTTTACATGTAGTCAGAGACTTCAGATTTCAGTAGTGTGAGCCATTGAATTCCATCTCCAGTAATAAGGAGTGGTGTTTGTAGCACTTGTAAATAGCTTCTAGATACATATCCCTGGTTTGAGGGACAGTTGAAACAATGTGCCATTGTGTAAAGTACTTAAACTACTTATTGGTCCCTTAAATCCAAGGTTTTTCCAAATTATATATCCTTCTTGTGGTGGATGTGCTGTGAGTTATTTAGCTTGATTTAGTTTGAGTCAAAAATTTTATGTAGACTGCAGACTGCATGGACTTGGACCTCAAAGCTTCCCTGAAAGTAAACAGTGCACTGGTGCAGTGTGGGTTGCATAAGGACATTTCCTCACCCATAGATACCATTTTAATGCAGAATACGTCTACTCTTATAATCTCAAAGGAGTGGCATTTGTATTAATTATGTTCCTCCTGAATTTTTTTTATGATTGGTGCTTTTAGCATTGTCTAGGACTTGTTATTTTCCTAATTTTTTGGGGTTTTTTTCTCTCAGTTTCTGTGTATATGCATATTTTATGGCATGCTTGGGCTAATCTGGGCAAATATTTTGAAACTACTTCCTTCTCAGGCTTCTCAAATTCATGCATCTGGACTTGAGTAGGATATTAATTTGAGATGGACTGGTGTGACCACTACCTTTAAGAAAATTTGGGTGTATCTTTCAGACTAGAACAAAGGCAAACAGCTCACTATGTATATTTTTAAGAATTCTGAGCACAGTTTTTTGACTGGACACTGTGTCTGGTAGATGTGCAATGTGCCTGTGTATTTAGTCTGTCTGGCATGGAGTTTTGTTTCTTCACAGCAACTCATATGTTGCTGTGCTTTGGATTTGTGATTTATTAGCATTGATAATACACCCACCCATGTTTCAGCTGTTGCTGAGCAGTGCTTGCACAGTGTCAAGGCTTTCTCTTTTTCCTGCTCACCCTCCCCAAACAGTGGGCTGAGAGTGGACAAGAGGTTGGGAGGGGACCCGTCTGGACAGATGAAATAAATTGGCCAAAGGGTTATTTTCTACCATTAACATGATTCTGCAATGAAAACTGGAGGCAGAGGAGGAAGTAACAGTGTGGGGAGAACGAGGGATGTTGACTTCCAAGATTACTGTTTTTGAGAGACTGACTGGGCATCAGTCAGCTTGTGGGAGATGATGAATGATTTCTGCTGCGTTACTTGTGTTGTTTGTGTTGCTTGTGTTGTTTTCCCCTCTTTCCTTCACCTTTGAACCACCTTTATTGACCCATGAGTTTTCTCATTTTTGTTCTTCCTGTTTTCTCTCCTGTCCTGTTGGGGATGGGGAGGCATTGGAGTGAGTGTTTGGCTGCTGGTTGGGGTCAGCTCCCCATGGTCTGACACATTTAAGAGGTGGTAAGGTTATAAAAAGTGGACTTTTGAGTTAAAGCACTGCCTGAATGTTCTTTGTATGGCAAGTACATAAATTCCTCTGTTGATCTGAGGTCTCTTTTGTGAAGAAAAACAGAATTTTGTAGCTTCTCATAAATAAAAAAATTACATTAAAGATAATTTCTTCTACTGCCTTTTTTCTTAGGTAGAATAATCAACAAGTTTGCAAATTTTTAATTCTTGCAATCCAGAGGGACCAGATTATGTTTCAAAAGTAGCAAGTGAAAATTTTTTATGTGAGCGATCTACAGAAAGAATCAGTAAAAATCATATCAGTTCTGTATGGCATGTCCAGAATGAATTCTACTTCTTGACAGAAGTTGCATCTGTATTACAAAATCAACCAAGACAGTTTCGTGTAACTGATCCAGCACAGCAGTGTCTGTTGAAGTCTTTTCTTTGGAAATGTTGTTTGCTGAGTGGTTGGTTTTAAGCTTTTTAAAGGTGCTGATGACCTCAGTGCTTGAAAAGGTGCTGTTCACAATGCTGGTGACTGCCATCACTCTTCTCCTTGCCTCACAGTCTGATAAGAGAGGGCAGCACCTGAATGTGAATGAAGGTGTTTGGCACTCCCCTCCATTAAGGTGATCTCTGCACCACATTGCCAGAAATTGTCTGAGACAATTCACTGTGTCATGTTTATCTTCTCTGGAATACTTCAGACATCTGATTTTGTGGTTACTCAATCCAAAAGTACTTTCAGAAATAAAATCACATTATGAGCATTCTTAAGGCCTTGTTTTGATCAAGCTCAGCCAGTACATGCTAACAGGTAAAACAAGATCATTAAATACGCATTAACAGCCACACGTGAAATCTGTATTATTTCTGCTTCAAATTAAGACCTGTTGTTTCTCCTTCACAGGAAGTCTAAATGAGGATGGGTCACAGAAACATTTTGACAGGGAATATGTACTGATGTTTGGTGTGTTTGATGAAAGCAAGAGTTGGCAAAGATCAGCATCAGTCAAGTATACAATTAATGGGTATGCTGATGGAACATTACCAGGTACTGTTCAGATTTATGTGAAATGAATCTAACATTTATGAACACCGAATATTACCTTCAGTTGCTTTTCATGCACAGGAATGGGAATGTGGAGATATGGGATACAGCCTTTTTTAGAATATGTCTGAGAGCATCTAAATTCTGGAAGAAAAACTATGCTGCTGAAAGGAAGTTGTATGCCATATTACTGATAGGAACAATGAGGTTACTTCTAAGAAGAATTCTGCTTGAAGTAAAGGATTACTAGCTTAAAAAAATATTTAATAAGCTCCTCGGTTTTTTTAACAAGCTGAGCGTGAGAGAGTGATTAGATTAAGTGAATTGTTGGTTCTACAGCATATAGAACATCCTTGGTGCAGAACTTCCTGAAAGTGGAAAGTCAGTTATCATTAAAAGACTCAATTAAGTGAGAAGACTGGGAAGATGGTAGTGGGGCTATTCTGTTGCTAGTGCTTTTCTGTTGTTCTCCTAAGAAAAAACTTCTAGAAAAAACTTTCATATCTCTCTCCCATCCATTGCGCAAATACAAAAGGCTGTCTTAAGTGGGGATTTTTTAAAGGAAATATTGGACCAGGGTAGTTACTGTCACTAGGTACCACATCAGTTTTTAGCTTAGATCCTTCCTTTGTTCTTTGTCTGTCCTGTCCTGCTTTCCCCTCACTCCTCAAGCAAGGACAGGTCAGCTTTCCAAAAGAATGTGTTTTTCCTTTTTTCACCAGCTCATTTGTCACTTGCAGGTAAGATTTAAACACTGTCTTCCACTGACATACAATATGTTGGTATCTGTTCCATTTACACTCTTCTGAAACTTCCTCTTGTTGCAAACATCGATCACAGCAATTTTTTTTATGTCTTCAGTGAAGATGCACTTCAAACCTAGGGTGCCTGGGAAACCTGCATGCTTTGCCTGTATTCTGAACCCTAATCTCGTGTCTCTTTCAGATTTAGAAGCTTGTGTGTATGACAACATTAGCTGGCACTTGATAGGAATGAGTTCTAAGCCAGAAATCTTCTCCATTCATATAAATGGCCAGTCCATGGAGCAAAAACATCACCGAGTTTCTGCTGTTAACTTGGTGGGAGGAGCTTCAACCACCGTCAACATGACAGTGACTGAGGAAGGAAGGTGGCTTATATCTTCTCTTGTCCAAAAGCACCTGCAAGGCAAGGAAACATCTAGTTATTAGGCACCTGTAAAGCTGTCTTTCTCTATGTTCCAAATGGCTTCTACTGTTTTGCAACAGTACAGTTAATCTTCTTCAGGTTGTTTTGTCATTTCACTAAGAAACTGACCAAGAACAGGGCATTCTGTTGGAAGTGCAGGGTGAACTGAAAGATGTTCTTATCTGCAACTTTACTGAGCAACAGTGATTCAGTACTCCAACATCTAAGTCTCTGTGAACTGTTCACATAAGCACCACTATAAAATTAGTAAGAAAACACCTGTTTCCTGAGAAACGGAGTACTTTCAGCCAAGGGTACTTAAATGTGAGGAAAATATTTTCTGTTCATCATTTGAAAAATGATATCTTTCAACAATGATCAGAATTCTGTTTTAAAGAATAAGAACATAATCTCTCTTGTAAGAGTTGGTGATATCTTTTGGGGGTAAAAACCAGCTGAAATGGTAAGAGTTCCTCAGATGGGAAATCACTGTGGTCCTGTTTCCTCTCAATTAGTTGGAATGCACGGTTACCTCACTGTAAGGGACTGTGGGGACAAAGAGGTGAAGAAGAGTCGTCTCTCCTACAGAGAACGTCTTGTGGTCCAAACCTGGGAGTATTATATTGCTGCAGAAGAAGTTACCTGGGATTATGCCCCAAGTATTCCAGACACCCTTGATAGGTAAAATAATACTTTGTCAGTATAATAGCGAATGTTGACATGAAATCACAGGATAATTGTGGCTGGAAAGAACCTCTTGGTATACAACAGCAAATTGGATCCAGTTGCACTAGATCTTACGTGGTTGCATTTTTATTGTTTCCAAGTACAGGGACCCCTCAGCTTCTCTTGGCATCTTTGCAACTTCACAGTGAAAAATTTTTTCCTTTTATCTAAACATTCTTTCTCATGTTGCACCTTGTGTCCATTGTGTCTCATTTCTTCATCATACAGCTCTGAGAAACATGTGGTTCTGCTTTCTCTATAATGTCAATTTGATAGTTGAGGTTAAAGATAAGATGCTCCCTTAACTATGTCTTTGCATAGCTGAGGAAACTGGAATTTTGCTTCTATGCCAAGGACTCTTGCTCCCTGATCACCATGTTGGCCCTTCACTGGGCTCTCACCAGTGTCAGTGACTTTCTTTGCTGAGAGGCCCAACAGTGGACACCTTCTTTTGCCTCTCAGGGAGTCCAAAATAACAATATGACTTAGGAATTGTCCAAAGTAGCATAGAAGCTTATTTTCTGAAATACTTTTCAGCATCAGTTTGCTGAAATAAACAATCCTAAAGAGGAAGAGAAAGGGAAGCAGGGAATATTTCTGGAGATTAAAAGTTCTGTACAATGAAGTGTTTAGGGAGTAGGAGAAAGAGCTCTCTATAAATGACTTCTGCATGATACCAATGTAGATGGAGTACAAGTCATAATAAGTGAGCATATTGGGCCATTTTCTCAACTTAAGACTAATAGAAGGAATTCTGTAATGTACATGTTGTCATGGTATACAGTGCTATCAGTGCACTGTGGGGTAAAATTTGCAATCTGTCAATTCCCCAGTGCTATTTGTGCCTTTAGGAGCCTTTACAAGCTGATATTCATAAGAATCTTTAAGGATTTAAGCAGAACAAAACAAATTCCGTATTCTGTAAGTATTATAGTTTCATATATCTCCTTAGAAATACAGTGTTTGCACAGCTCATTCTCCTTTGGCATAATCCACTTCCCTTATGTGCTCTTGAGCTGCACAGAACAACTTTTATATCTTTCCTGCCAGTCACACTGCCTTACTTAACCACCTCAATGCTCTGATTTTTCCTCCTTTGTTCAAAATTGCAGAGTTTATGCCTTTTTAGTAACCTTTTTTGAAGTATAAGTGGCAACAGACATGTTGCTTTGTGTAAATTCCAAGTGTTTATTCTAGTTTTTTTCTCAGCATTGACAATTGTAACATTTGAAACCTCAATATAACACTACTTACTGTATGATGCCTGACTGGGATTATGTTCCTATTTCTCCTGGAATCTTTGCTACTGTGAGCACAGGCCTTTGAAAAAGGAGGACAGTGATTTCTATTTTACCTTGAAGTGTACCTGCTGCTTCAGTTTGTTTCTTACTTGTATGTACACTGTTAAATTAAATGTAAAGTCTGGTGTTAATTGGTCATATGTAATACCGAAACACAAGTAACCATCCAAGGTTCTTCTTAAATAATTTAGGTTAGAATCTGGGGGGAAAAGCATTAGGTTAATTTAGGGTTTGGATATTTTTCAAAGAAGTGAGATTTCTACCAGTGGCTTGAATACTAATTTTGTATTTTAATAGATGTTATTAATTCATGTTTTGTTGATTGTTTTTCTTTTCCTTTATTTTTAAGACACTACAAATCACAACACTTGGACAACTTCTCCAATCTCATAGGTAAAAGGTATAAAAAGGCTGTTTTTAGGCAATATACTGATGACAGCTTCACAAAACGTCTGGAAAGTCCTCGTCCCAAGGAAACTGGAATCTTGGGCCCTATTATCAGAGCTCAAATAAATGATAAAGTCAAAGTAAGTAGCATAAATACAGAGATTATTAATACTATAGCATGTTTTTCATTGAGGGAGAGATACAAAGGAACTAGTTTGATTTGTGTTGTCTTTCAAATAATATAGCTAATGTTCTAAATATTGGCCCTTTTAAAAGGTATGATCACAAGTAACAGTGTTTAGCTTGCGTTTTTCAATGTTCCTTCTGTGATTTCCATGACTGTGCTTTATTTTACAACATAAACGTGCTTCAGTCATACGCTGTAAAATATATATTGACACTGGTCCAAAATGGGAAAAAACCCCTATACCTGGGGGGACTTTTGAGGGGATTTGTATGTGAGGCTGAACTTCATGGGCCTCTTGTTTCTTATGCTGATATTTTTTTCTGGCCGTTTTAGACAAAAGTACTCAGTTTCCACAATCAAATTTCATGAGGTATATATTCAGGCATTCCATGAGGTTATACCACAAAACTACAAAACATTTCATTACAAGCTTATGCTGCTACAACATCCAGTTGTCTTTCTCTTGTCATTTAATGATGCATCACAAAGTTCCATGACCTTTAACTTCTATAATTTCCACCATGACTCTGTGGCTCTAAATTTGAGCTTAGTATGTTCCCTTTTTTCTCTTCTCTCTCTCTCTCTCTTTTTTTGTTTTTTTAATCCTGATTTTATCAAGAATAGGCGGGAAATTTTGCCTTTTCCTTACGTATCCCCTCTGGGTCTTAGAATCTGGGACAAGCTTTGGTTTTAATTTTTTTTCTCTCATATAGAAGGTTTTTAAGAACTTCAGTCAGTAACTTCATATTTCCAGAGATAGTGTGTGCCTAGTAGTTGGAAGAACAAGTGTTCTTTTTAGATCTTCCAGAGCTCAGCAGTAAACAGCTGAACTTCACTCAGTGGGGTTTGCAAAGTCCAGCAGAAGGGTAACAGCATTTATTCTTTGGGTTTATATATCAGGCAAGACACTCTTTTGCCTTTCTGGCACTTTCTGGGCTAAAACCAGACAAATTCTAATGTAGTGGTAACTACATTATGTATTCAGACAAGGATCTGTTGAATCCTAATTTTTTTTTTCATTTGCTTTTCAATGTAGATTGTATTCAAAAATAAGGCCAGTCGACCTTACAGCATTTATTTCCATGGAGTGACACTTGCAAAGAATGCAGAAGGAGCTGATTATCCCCTGGATCCCACAAGTAAAAATTTGTGAAATATATTTTTCATGTCCCTAACTGTTATGGATGGTTTTGTTGCTCTGAAGGAGGTGCTGTGAATGGGCATGACTGGGAGACCTCAGCTCTGTGCTCTGTCTCTGCTAATCTGTTGTGTTACCTTATAGAGAAACCAAGGTATTATCTGCAAAGCAGAGACAAATACCCTCTCTCTGTTGTCTTAGTTTTCTGTTCTTGTTTGTGATTTTAAAGAGACAAAAGTTCTTGCTGAGCTTCAGTTATCTCAAGGTAGCTTTTAATGGCCAATATGCACCAGTGTCATTAGAAGGTGCAGCTTGATATTAAGATCTGGCTCTGAGTTTTTATCATTACTGTTCTTGTTTTTCCTTAGGCAATGGCACCCAGAGCAAAGGAGTTGAACCTGGGAAGACATACACATATGAGTGGAAAATTGCTAAAACAGACCAACCCACTGCACAGGATGCACAATGTATTACAAGGCTGTATCACAGTGCTGTAGATATTGAGAGAGATATAGCCTCTGGGCTGATTGGCCCACTTCTGATCTGTAAAAGTGAAGCACTGACACAAAAGGGTGTGCAGGTAACTTGTTTGGGCAGATTTTATTCAAATAATATTATTTGGTCTACACAGAATTTTACTTCCCTTAGAGAACTGTTCTGTAGAAAGCAGTTAAACCAATAGACTCCTGAAAAAACAGTCCTCTGTCCACAGGAAGGAATTATGTTCTGTGTTTCTTAGCAAGAGCTAAGAAAGGTTAACAAAAGGTCAGCCTGACTTGGAAGTCTATTTCTAGACTTGATAATAAATTTTCTTGCTGCTATTATATTTTCATACTCTGAAGATATTCAGATCTGACCTTGTCCCTTTCTTAACAGAAATAACTCCACACGATCTGACAATCTCAGGCACAATAAATCTAGAACAACCAAAATATCATGGGAGAGTTATGGGAGAGGGCTTCCCTTTACCAGTTATTTAAAATTTGCTTGGTAAAGACTTAAGCATCACTTGAGGGAAAAAAAATGTCAGAAACTTTGTCAGGTCAAACCAGAAGTCTGGTCCTGTTACAGAGAGCCCAGTCATAAATCTGTATATTAGCACTGCTAGAGGCTTGCTCAGTGTTCCACCACAGGCTGGTTACAGTAGTAGGATTGAAGTCTGGAGCCTCTACTCCCTTCCCTCTGGATCACACTGAAGCTTATGTTGGTTACATAGTAAGAAAGAGGTTTTAGGATTGAGCTCTTACTACGTGTGTCTGCTGATAAAATATAACTGCTGTGTTGATTGTCTTTCAGAAAAAGGCAGACGAGGAGCAGCAGGCAGTGTTTGCTGTGTTTGATGAAAATAAGAGCTGGTACCTAGAGGATAACATCAAGGAGTACTGCAGCAATCCAGCCACTGTTAAAAGGGATGATCCCAAGTTCTATAACTCGAACATAATGCACAGTGAGTGGGATACGGAGATGAATAATAGGAAAGCTTACATGAACCTGACCACTCAGTGATTGCTTGTTCTCAGCCCTGTGAGCAGGGAGTCCTACAGAGAGTCAGTGAACTGCTAACTGTGCCAGGTGCACTGGACTAAGAAATAGGAAATATCATAGAATCAGAAAGGTTGGAAAAGACCTCCGAGATCAAGTCCAATCTCTGACCTAATACCTGCATGCCCACTAAAACATATTGCAGAGTGCTGCATTCACTTGTTTTTGAACACTTCCAGAGGTGATGACTCTGCTGCTTCCTTTGGGAGTCTTTTCCAATGCTTAAACACTTACTAAAGAAATTTTTCCTAATAACCAATCTGAACCTCCCCTTGTTTTATTGCTAGCTGCCAGGGAGAAAAGGCCTACCCACACCTTGCCACTAGCCGCTAGGCTGGCTCTGAACCCTGAAACAAAGACAAGGGTTAACTAAATTTTACTGCCTTAGAGATAGTATTTCAGAGATGGAAAATACCATGGTATCAGCACTGTGCCAGTCTCTTTCTAGTGGAAACATGAGTCCGGTGGACTGACATCAAAGAACAGGAAGTTTTAAAATAAAAATACTGAAACCACTTTTCCTTTGCTTTCCTTTTAGCAATAAACGGCTATGTGTCTGACAGCAGTGAAATCCTTGGATTTTGCCGAGATACTGTGGTTCAGTGGCACTTTTCCAGTGTTGGTATTCATGATGAGATTGTCTCTGTTCGCCTTGCTGGACACTCTTTTCTGTATCAAGGGAGATACGAGGACACATTGAGCCTTTTCCCAATGAGCGGAGAATCAGTCACAGTGGAAATGGACAATGGTGGTAAGTGGTGGAACTGGAGTGTTTGGCAGCTCTTCTAAGATATTTTTTAATCTCCAGTCTATAAGGACTTACCTAAATAGGAAAGAAAACTCTTCTGATAAATACGGTCCTAGAAAACATTTAATCATTCCCCAGTGCAAGTGATATGCACGGAGTCTTGCTGGCTACAGTAACTTAGAATCACTGTATGCTGTACTGAGGCTCTTTTTGTTGGTCATCTTGTATTTTTTTTCACTTCACAATTAATGCTGGGGTTAGTAATGATAATTTTAAGGCAAGATTCTTCTTGGAAACCAGTATCAACTCCATTGTATGATTTCCAGGTTTGCCACAATCCTGTCTGTCTTGAGCAGTCTAAAATGGGCTGAAACTGTCAAATTCTGCTGGTCATGTCTGGGTAAAATGACTACACCTGACCTTAAGCTTGTGTTCATTCAGCAGCAGCAAAGTCTACCTGCCTGAACGGGGTCACTGGTCTATGGGATGCATCTCAATGTTTTACTAGAATTAACACCATGACTTGGAAGAAGGGACATCAGAACCCATGTAGTCCACATTTAAGGCATTACTTCCAAAAGGACAGATTCTTTGTCATTGAAGTCTGTGCACTTTGAGTTATCATTCTAAAATCCCTGAAGGTTTAAGTATCCTTATTCCATTAAAAATATCTCTTTTTTTTTAAAAAAAAAAAAAGTACTTTATATATTGTACAGCATCAAGACCTTATAACTTAAAAATGTGTAAGTGGCTTGTGTTGCTCAAGACTTGGGAATCATTAAAACTCTATTAGATTTGATGGAAACCTCCCAGTAATAATGTTGTATTTTTGCTTGATTTTGGTATGCAATCTATTCTTTCCATCTAGGGCATATTCTCTTTGATAAATTTGCTGTTGTTAGAAATCAGGAAAGCTGTGCAGGTTAATTCAAGCTGATCAATACAGGAAGAACTGTATGTCACCTTTTTCATAAAAAAACCTGTTTCTCAGGATGTTGATTCTGTCTATTCTGTCATTTCATAGTTCCAAAAGCAAGGTGTAACAAACAAAGTACTTGATTTGATATTGTTTAGGGAAACAGATTCTATTTTCTTCTCTGAAGATCCTAGTTTCCAATAGAGAACTTATGTTGTGACTAGGTTTTGGAGGAATTATAAAACCTTTAAATTAATCTGAGATGCTTCAGATTGGCAGATTAATAGCTTGTGTCAGATTGGAAATTCAAATTGCTGTATTATTATTATACTTATTACAGGTCATCCATTATTCATTCAAAAGCTTTTAAAATACTGTGTTTGTCAGATGTTTGCCAACATTGCCTCAGAATGTATTTGCTCTGCTCAGAATGTTCTACCTATGTAGCAGTGCATGCACCAGTCAGGACAGGATAAAATTGAAACTTTCTTGAAAGGTCTCACTCTTAGATCCAGATCTAAACATAGGATCCTTTAATTTGTTTCTTTCCTTTTCATATCCATGTCTTTCATGGGTTATTTTTGGATTCAGGTTCTAGTTACAGCTTAATCTATGGAGAAGAGCTTCGTCTCCTAGATGTATTTATATTGCTCTTATTTGTCTACAATTTATTATTATTTTTCATTGCAATGAGAGCTCATGAATATCCCATATAAAGATTAGCAGTCTGCTATAGCAGGTGCTGTAGAAGCAGCCCCAACTATTTCCCTTGGCCATGTACATGATAGACAATGTCCACTCTCATAACACTTTTATTTCAATTGCAGGTACTTGGCTTTTGGCATCCTGGGGCACCCCAGGAAGGAGTTATGGCATGAGGCTGAGATTCAGGGATGCTAAATGTGACTATGAGGAAGATGAAATAATTGATGTTGTGGATTTAACTCCCATCAAGACTGAAAGAAAGGCTGTTCCCACCTCAGCTGAGAAAGATTTGCAAGAAAATGAGAAAGACAAGGAGGAATTGGATTATCAGGATTACCTGGCTTCTGTTTACTCCATTCGAAGCTCAAGAAAGACAGCAGATGATGAAGAAAAACAAAATCTTACAGCACTGGCCTGGGAGCAGTATGAAGACACTGATGCCATGAGTTCTGAGGTGGCAGCTGGCTCAGGTCTGACAGCTATAAATAGTAGTGGAACAAACAACTCTAAGTTCTTAGAAACTTATATCACTCCTCTTCCCCCAGTCAAGGCCAAAGCATTCCAGTCAAATCACACATCAATCACAGCAGAAGAGGATTTATTTTTAGCTACAACACGTGATGGAGAAGCTGACTTGGTATTTGAGAACAGAAGCCAAAGCAATTATGAAATAGCTCACAGTAACATGTCTGCAGGTGAGCACTTGCTGCGCAATGGGGAAGACCCAGTAAATGTTGCAGAAGAGCTTCCAGCTGGTGGAAAGGACAGTAAATCTTTTCCAGAAGAACATCAAGAGCAAAGCACAGGAAATTATACCACTAACAAGAAAAGGACAAGGCAAAGCTCGCTGGCCATTAAGTTTTACTCTGTCCAAAAGATGAACGCCCTTCTAAACCATGTCCGAAATAAAAATGTCTCATTTTCTGTCAAGACTGGTGCACCTCAGCCTGTGCATCGTACAGAAGACACATCCAGTGAAGCCACGGCAGGAACTGGCCAACTACCAAATGAATATGATGATAATTTAAAAGAGGAGGGAAAGAAGATGGAAAATGTCATGCACACAGTTAATTTGACACTGGATTCAGACTTCATAGTAGGAAATAGGTCTAATGCATCCAGCCTTTCTGAACCCAGGATATCCAAAGATAAACCAGCAGATGTTTTTTCTTTAGAATATATGTTAGACAATACAAGCCCTAATTCCAGCCCTGCTGTAGTGAAGAACCTACTAGAAGCATCATTGCCCAGGGCTGGGAAATATTCATCTAAAATGACTAGCGAGGAATGGAATTTGGTGTCTGCAAAGATAAATGCAGGGTTAGAGGTGAGTTTAGATAAATCTGCTGGTGGGAAGTTAAATCATCATGGCAGAAACAGTACAGCATCCATAAATAAGGAGGATATGAAGAAGTATCAAGGGTTCTCACATCTAATGGGGGAAAACCAGAAATGGAGCCACATGCACCCAACTCAGAAAGGAAAGGAGGGAAACAACGACACCTTGACTTCATCCGGAACCTTCATCAAGACCCGAAGGAGAAAGAAGGAAGGTGCAAAACTTACCTACTTGCTGAGCCCAAGGAGTAGAAACCCTAAAAAGCACAACAGTTCCATGGTAGGGTCTGGCCATGTGTTGTTTCCAGGTGGGACCAACCACACAGCAGTGCCATGTTGCACAGACGCCACCAAGGCAGCCAGTGAGGTCAGCCCAAGAGTGGATCTGAGCAGAGCCAGGCATGGAGAGTCGCTGAATGACACCCTCACCCCACGGCAGTTTAGGCCATCCATCACAATTGGGCTTCCCCGAGCAGATGGAGACTATGAATACGTGATAGGAGAATCCTACAGTGACGAGAGCTCGGGTGGGGAATATGAGTACCAGTATGTGAGCTTTGATGACCCCTACCTGACAGACCCCAAGGTGAACATCAGCACACAGCGGAATCCTCATGGCATTGCTGAGCACTACCTGCGCAGCAAAGGCAATGAGAGGAGATACTACATCGCAGCTAAAGAGGTCTGCTGGAACTATGCAGGATATAAGAAAAGGTTTGCCTAAATAATTTGCTTTCATTTGACACACCCTCCTGAAATCTCCTTGCAGAATGTTGATTTGCATGCTGATAAACTTATAAGCAACTGTGAAGTGCCATCTGATTTCTGACATTTCAGTGGCAGAACCATAAGAATTTTCCATAAGAGATAGGCCCCTTAGAAATGTCAGAGTGAGATTACTATAATCAAGGACAACACAGCTAAGAACTCTTTTCTTTTTTTCTTAACCCACTTTTGTAGTCTCACTAGAATCAGTCTTTAATACATCTGTTAGAAAACCCACTGTAAGAGGTCAAGAGGGAATCTTGCAGCTTGTTTTGGTATACTTGAATGACTTGTTTTACTTCGTGCTTCAGTTCTTGGTACCTGTACACAGCACAGAGACCTCCTTGTGCAAAGTCTTTCTAGGAATTTAATGGACTAACTCATGGAATCTAGAATGGGATGTACTTATAGACAGATGAAATCAGTTTCTAGCACTAGCAGGAAATGGTTGTGGTGTCTCAGTTCTCTGTTGGAAAATGGAATAACCGCACTTTCCAACTTCACAAGGCTACAGTATTCAAAAGTACATGAAAGCTGCAAAGCGTTTAACCACACTGGTGACTGCCTTATATTAAGAGTAAAAACAAAGCAGCATAAATTATAATTATTGCTCCTGCTGTTCAGAGAAATCAGGTGACTCGATCACAAACCCTAATGTTGAGGGATTTTCTCACATTTTGACAGGGACGACTGGCTACTGTGCCACAGCAAAGAATATGTGAGAATATACTGAGAGAAACACTGCATTAAAAATTCACTCTCTTAATTGGTACAAGTTAGGATCAGTGCTCACCCAACAAGGCATAGAATTCCTTGTCACTTTTCATCAAAAAGCTGGACCAAAACTTGCACAACTTTGGATTTTTATCAAAAGCAGCCCAAACAGGAGTGAGAAAATTGTCATTATGCAAAATGAATCTCCAAACATAGATTATTCCTCAAAATTAATTTCCATTAAATTTGGTGGAAATAAAAATAAAACTTTTTCAGTGTTCTCCATGTTTACTCCTGCCTCATCTCAGTCCACATAAAGGGCACTTGCAAAAATAGCAGAATCAAGACAGTATCTTTGGGCACTTGCAAAATCAGGAATTCTTTTATGCTTAGACCTCTGTATAGGTCTCTCCAGAAACGTTCATCCTCAGCTGGTGTGAGCTGCATAGTTCCAGTGAATTTAACAGAGCCCATGGGATACCATGTCTCTGTGTGTTGAGAAGCTAAAACCCAGTCTTACTCCTATGTAACTTACATTAAATTTCTGATTTTTGCAGAACTCATAATAAAGCAAGATTTGTAGGGAATTATAATAGCATTTCAGTGCTTCTATTTAAGATCAGAACAACAGTTTGAATGTCTAAAAGCTTATTTTACCACACCAGCTCTGGGATGCAAAATGTAGATATTATCAGATGTAAAGATCTGTGAGACAGTAGGATGTAGGTGATAGGCTCACTACACTCAGAAAAACTTCAATTCAGATTATTAAAGCTAAGAAAATAAAGGAAAATAGAGCTCAGATGGGTTTTGAGAGACTTGTTGGAGTTCTTCAGTGATAGTTAACCAAATGGTTGAGTTATCTTGTATCCAACTGTAGAACTAGAATTTCTTAAACATTGCAAGCCATGATTTTCAGGACCATCTGACACTTATTTCGTGGATTCATAGAAGGTTAGAAAACACTTTTAAGACCATTGAGTCCAACCTTTAACCCAGCACTGCTAGGTTAGCCACTAAACCATGTCCCTCAGAACCACATCTGCATATCTTCTAAACACTTCCAGGGACCAAGACTCCACCACTTTCCTGGGCAACCCTTTTGGTAAAGAAATTTTTCTTAATATCCAATCTAAACCTTCCCTGACACAGTTTGATGCCATTTGAATGTTTATATTCACAGAATTCTAAAATGTTTCTGCTGTATGAGTTCTCAGGTTTCATCAAAGCTATTTTTTCTGATTCACTGTGTGAGATTTTAATTGGGGTTTTCCTTTCAGTACAATGAGGAATGACAAAACCTGTAAAGATGGCAGCAGACGTAAGGTGATTTTCCAGAGCTATACAGACAGCACCTTTTCGACTCTTCAGGATGAAGATGAATATACAGAACATCTTGGCATCCTGGGACCAGTTATTCGGGCTGAAGTGGACGATGTTATCCTAGTAGGTCAATGTTTTGATTTTGTGCCCAGGATAAGATTCTTACAGTGATCTTGAAGTGTAACAGAATGAATCTAAAAATACCACCATTTTTAAAAGTACAATGAAGGGGAAACAGTTTCCAAAGCTAGAAATTGCACTGTGGACATGTAAGCACTGTGATGTGTTTCTTTAGGCACATCTTTTTTTCTCTCCTGTCCACAACAAATTAAATTATGTTTTTCTTTCTTATGTTTCCCAACATTAAATACTGGCTCATTGGTCTACTATAAAATAAGATTTAGGTTTAATGTTAATGAAAAATTAATTTTCTAAACTCATAAATTAGTACATATGTGTTCAAGATTAATATAAACTTTTTGGGAAAATATATCATTTCCTCTAAAAAGCTTTGCTATGTAAATGTGCAGGATTTTATTAAATAAACAAGGATGAAGAGGAACCATGTCCCTGGTGATACTGTGGTATACAGTAATTTCATGACCATAAGGCGCACCGGACTATAAGGCGCACTTTTTTTTTTTGCAATGAGGATCAGTGCCGCGCACAACAAAGTAACGAAGTAGTAACACCTCCCTGCCCGCGCTGCTCCCGGTGCTTGGGGCAGCCCCTCGCCTCCCTGCCAGTGCTGCTCCCACCCCCTGCCTCTCTGCCAGCGCTGCTCCCGCCCCCCGCCCCTCTGCCAGCGCTGCTCCCGCCCCTCTGCCAGCGCTGCTCCCACCCCCTGCCTCTTCGCCAGCGCTGCTCTTGCCCCCTGACTGTCTTGCCAGCGCTGCTCCCACCCCCCGCCTCTCTGCTAGCGCTGCTACCGATCCCCGCCTCCCTGCTAGCGCTGCTCTCGGCACCTGGGGCCGCCCGCGGCCACCCCTCATCACTTCTCGGCGCTCCCGCGGCACTGCCCCCCCTCGCAGCTCTCACTTCCAGGTTGGCAAATTTCGCAACTTTGTACATTATATAAGGCACACCGGACTATAAGATGCACTTCCGACTTCGGGCCAAAATTTTAGTCAAAAGGGTGCACCTTATAGTCATGAAATTACTGTATTTGCATTAGGAAGCACACCGCTGTAAAATTTCCCTTCTCTCATTCTTCTTCATCCAGTCTTGCACACACAGAGATGGACTTAAGGAAAATTGATCTGAGTGCTTTCTGCTTATTTCAGTAGGAGTGATGTGTAGCAGGAACACACCAAGCTATGTTTAAATCATGAGTAAGAGAAGAAATAGATTTTGTAGCTTGGGAGCATTATTCTCTAAGGGAAGGAAAATATGTAGTCCCACTATCTTGGTGATTCTCTGGGACAAGCGGTAAGCACTGATTTCAGCAAGAATGATGCATACAGAGGTCTAGAGTTACTATATTGTAATGACTGCAGCAAAGCATAAGAGGTGGAAACTCCCCATTTCCCTGCAGGCAGTAACCAAGCAGCTCCAGGTATGAGGGGCAGCAGTAAACATCCTGGGGTCCTCAACTTGGTGGAAGACAGGGAGCTAGACATTTTTTTAACTGCCTGCATCAAGTTGGAGACTGTGCATGGACATGTCAGACGCTCTCTCTGCTGGCTTTTCCATGTACAATGTAGCCTGTAATTTTTATCCAAATCTTGACCCTTGTTTGAGCTCCTGGGAATGTAGTATGTGGGGACTTGGTTTAGGCTTGAGTTTGCTGAACAGAATTTATTTTGGTTTTTTTAGGTTCATTTTAAGAATCTGGCATCCAGACCATATTCCCTCCATGCTCATGGAGTCCTCTATGAAAAGTCCTCTGAGGGAAGTGTTTATGATGATGAATCTACTTCTTGGTTTAAGGAAGATGATGAAGTTCAGCCAAATAACAGCTACATATATGTATGGTATGCAAACAGGCGATCGGGCCCAGTACAGTCTGGAGCAGCTTGTCGGTCCTGGATCTACTACTCTGATTTAAACCTGGTAAGGGAATGAAAATAGAAGTGATGGTGTTGCTGGTGTTGATCACAGAATCACAGAAACACTTTGTTGGAAGGCATCACTAGAGATCATCCTGTCCACCACTGCAACTCACGCAGGGTCAACTGGAGTAGTTTTTCAGGACCAATGTTTAGTTGGGGCTTGAATATCTCTGAATGATGTATGGCTGTAGAGGTGCAAGCTGCAGAATTTTGACAGCTGTCCTTTCTTTTGGGCTTGATGTTCTCACCTGACATTTAATCTCTTGCAATCAGTTAAAACAGGACATAAGGTATGGAAGAACTTGAATTTTGCAACTCCGGGAGACTGAGCAGGGGAGAGTAGAGATAGAAGGGAGCAACAATTCTGGGACCTGCTTTAGATTTTTGGGGGCTGATGCATTCCTGCAGAATCCTATGGGGGGGTGGGTTTTACATATTTTGGGAAATCCACTGCTACCTCTAAGTTTATTACCTTCTAGGAGAAAGACATTCAGTCTGGTTTGATTGGCCCAATACTGATCTGTGAAAAAGGAGCCTTCAACAAATCAAGCAGCAGCAGGACATATACCCGAGACTTTTTCTTGCTTTTTATGGTCTTTGATGAAGAGAAAAGCTGGTACTTTGACAAACATTCTGGAAGGCCTTGTAATGAGAAGACACAAGAAATGCAGCACTGCCACAAATTCTATGGTACTTATTTCATTTTGCAGAATAGGCAGTTTACTGGGATAGAGGGAAAGATGTCAGGGGCAGTATCTCAGATCACAGATCCCACATATTAGTTATGTGAATTTTTTTGTTGTTATCCATTGTACCCATAATAGTCATGGGGTTTACATGTAAAAATTAGCAATGATGGGAAATTTGCTATTAACATGAAAAAAGGACATACTAGACTGAAACTTTCAACAGAAAACTTCTCTTTCATTCACTTATATATTTCCTCCCACATTAAAAGAAAAAAAATGAAACAAAAAAGTTTTCTTTGCAGTAAGAAGCTAGTACGCTGACAATTTCTTGCAAGAAATTTAAAAATATTTTAATAATTTGATAAATCAGATAAAAAAGTTCTATTGAGGAATTTAAAGCAGCTGTAGAACAGCCCTTCATTATCTCTGTGGATATAGAGGTATGTCAGTTGTGACTGTGCCTGTGGAAATGGGAGCCACAGAAAGAGTTTGGGATGGCTGTCCTTTCTTTTGGGCCTGATATTACATCTTACATTTAAATCTTTATGTTTTCCTGGCTGCCATGTGTTGCTAGCAAGCTGTGCTCAGATTTTCTGATGAGGTCCCTGGATTTTCTGAATTGATGTACATAGACCACAAAGTGTGTTGCCCTTCAAATTGGAAAAAAAGGTTTTTCCCAAGTGCATTACTTCATTAAGTATTTGGCTAATTTCAGTAATTACTTTATAGCACTCTGAGATCAGTTATGTGAGCAGTTTTCCTGACTAACAATCTTTCTTTTCAGCCATTAATGGGATTACCTACAATTTGCAAGGCTTAAGGATGTATGAAGGTGAAACAGTCCGATGGCACTTGCTGAATATGGGTGGGCCAAAAGACATTCATGTTGTTCATTTTCATGGACAGACTTTCATAGAACAAGGAAAGCCAGAGCATCAGCTTGGAACATACACTCTTCTCCCAGGTAAGCATCAGAGCAGAGTACATTCTAAGGGGTGACCTCTACAGTCTGTCATCATCATACCAATTTAAAGGTCTGCATATGGTGAGAATTTGGGGGTTTTAATGTCCGATTAAGTGATACAGAACAGAAAGAACAACTGTGGGAACCAGAATCACCTGAAGAATTGTCTGCAGTAACTAAGAATATAAGAAAATCAATGAGAGCATGTCCTGGGCTTTCTAAAAAGTGCAGCAAGCAACTGAAACCATATCTGCTTCCTTCTCTATCCTTGGCACTCTTGGGGCATGCAGAAAGTGAGGGGAGGGCCCATACTTCTAATTTTCCCACTTCTACTTTTTGGAATCTTTACATCCATCCTTTTCATTACTGAACAACACATTGGCACAGCAGGAGTAAGAATCATAACCAGCACCACAGAATTAACATACCTGCATTATGTAATAAACATTGTTCACAACACTGTTCAGCACTGTAGTTAACCTGCAGATATCTGTTGTTACATATAGGCAGCCAAGGTTTTGTACTTTGCACCATCAGCAAAGGTTGAGTTTTGGCTACCTGATTCCAATCTCAGTCTCCAGCTAGAACTATCTTGCTAAGAAAAAAGTCACTGAGATGGTGGAAGTTACTATTCTTGCTGCGATGTGTATTTAAATTTTCTGGATTAGGTCATAGGAAGGTCTTTGGTTTAAAATTCAGCCTCACTGATATCAGCCTTGTAATGCCAATGTTTCTGATACATTTCATTTCCTGTTTTCAAGGCTCATTTAGAACAATTGAAATGAAACCACAGAGACCTGGCTGGTGGCTTTTAGACACTGAAGTGGGGGAATACCAGCAAGCAGGAATGCAGACATCCTATTTGGTTATAGAGAAAGGTACGAACTACAGTGGTTTTTGGCAGGGAAAGTCAAGCTATGAAGTCTTCTCTATCCTTTTAAGATCACTGAAAATAAATTTGAGAGATTGTTCTGCAAAAAAAAACCCGACATAGGAAATTATTCGCAAGGACATGGTAGAGTGGTTACTATAAAATTGTTCTATAAGAAAGAATTTTTAGCTTCCAGCAATGCTAGTTTTGAATTATTTAGCACACTACCGTTATTCCTTTAGCATGCTAGCTTTGAATTTGAGGCTTCCCTACAGAGACAAGTGGGTTAATCGGTTGAGAGAAATTGCAGGGAATCATTTAGACTTCTGTGGGAAGAGAATGTCGTTATAGAATTATTAGGAATTGTTCTGAGTGATGTTGTCTTAGATTTCACTAGAATATATATTGCACTAGCCCTAATTTTCTTTAACAACAAACTTACTATGCTCCCTTCAGAGTGCAGGATTCCAATGGGCCTGGCAAGTGGAGTTATACTCGATTCGCAGATCGATGCGTCACATCACATAGGTGAGTTTATCCTTGAAAAGGTTCGTTCATGCTCCTGAACACCCCCAGCAAAATGTTGCAGTTGTGTCTTCTTTTGGCATCTCCTATGTCTTTAAAGATTAGTTCAGCGGTGAATCAGCTGTCAGGCTAAAAGTCTCTCAGTGCTGCAAGCAGAGACTGGGAGCTCTGTTAGGCAGCCATCATCATTGTATTTCAAGTGTCACAGGTCTGCTATCAGTATCACAAGCTTGAGACCAGGGAGTGCTCTATCTGTGGTCTGCTGGATGATCAGGAACAAATACAGCATTCTTTTTGTCCTTGGATTCCCTGCTTGAAAATGAAGACCAAGCATTCAAGAAACTTTTGGGATTTGTATGTGGTATGATGTGAAAGGACAAAATATATCTGTTATGCAAGACTTGGGAACCCTGGCATCCAGAGCAATTATAGAGTCAAGTTAATTTGTCAAATTTATCTGTGGTACAGAAGTGGGATTGTTACATAGAGAATTTTCTTAGAATTTTACACAGACAGTGTCAAATCACGGTGTACAGGTTATACACACATCCAGGAATGCCCATCCTTGAAATAAAAAATAAATTAATTACAGTAACTTCACGACTATAAGGCGCACCCTTTTGACTAAAATTTTCCCCAAACCCAGAAGTACGCCTTATAGTCTGGTGCGCCTTATCTGATGTACAAAGTTCAGAAATTTGCCTACCTGGAAGTGAGAGCTGCGAGCCGTGGGGGGAGCCGGCAGTGCCATGGCTGGCAGGTGGAGGCGGGGCGGAGCAGCGGCAGGCACGCCCTGGCCCCGTGGAGGCGGGACGGCCCCTCTACAGGCATGCCCCGGCCCCGTGGAGGCAGGATGGCCCCTCTACAGGCATGCCCTGGCCCTGTGGAAGGGGCACGGAGGGGCGGCGGCCATAGCCCGGCCCCGGAGAGGCGGCACGGAGCGGCGGCGGGCATGCCCCAGCCCCGCTGGGTACAGGCGGGCCTGGGGGCCCATGGCTGCCGGGTTGAGGCGGGGCCTCGGCCAGAAACCACATGGGGGGAGCTGGGGGCGGAGCCTCACTGCAAAAAAAAAGTGCGCCCTATAGTCCGGTGCGCCTTATCTGATCTACAAAGTTGCGAATTTTGCCGACTCCCCAGGGGTGCGCCTTATAGTCCGGTGCACCTTATGGTCATGAAATTACTGTAATTTGTAAAACTTAATTTTTTGTGGATTTGATTTTCTTTTTTTGTTTTCTCGTAGAGTGTCATAGAGGCTTGAAAGCTGTTTTATAATATATATTCTATACCAGTTTTTAACTTTGAAAACTTGTCATGTTGAGGATGTAGAGCACATTTTGCCTGATCCTGCTGAGGGCCAAAACTTGTTTAGCAAACTCCAGACCCTGGTTCCAAATTAGCATAAAGAATATTACATAAAAGACTTGTTTTTGTCATTTTGCCAACTGTAAGGCTTTGCAGGGTACAGATGACTTTCAGTTGCTGATCATGCTCAAATTATCCTAGATTATGATTTTAGGGTCTCTTGTTTGTATTTTTTTTCCCTTTTTTTGGTATCCTTTGGGTCAGGGTTGGGACATGGAGCACTCAGAGCTAATTACAGCCTCAGTTTACATTTTTTCAATGCCTCTTAAAATTCTTGCTTTATTAATATTTTCATCTAGACTATTGGGAACCTAAGTTAGCCCGATTAAATAATTATGGAACATACAATGCTTGGAGTGTTACAGGGGAGGAAGAATTCCCTTGGATCCAGGTAAGGTACAACATCATTAAGTTATGATTTTCCTACAGCTTATTTTAGAAGGTCAAGCTGCTCTTGTCACTGAGAAGACTGCAGCAGGAAACTGAAAAGATGTGGCAAGATTGGTGATGCCCTGAACTGTTCTTCCCTGGGGTAACCCAGTCTCTGCTGCTGTTGAGGCTCACTGACTGGACAGTTACCCTCACAATTTAGATTTTAACCATTTTGTAGGCAAATGGAGTTATTCTTTCTATTACTTTCTTTTTCCTTTGTCTGCCTAACAATACATATTTCTATGTATGTGTTTGTTGAGTGATCATTTGAAGTGTAATATCTTCAAGCCTTGCTTTAGATAGTTTTTTGCTTGTTTTGTATGCTGCTATCCCACTTGATAAAGCTCAGTTGTCTTCACAGGGAAACTAAGCTTATAATTACAACTTCAAGCACTATAATTCAGTCATCTCACTTCTGTGTTTTTCTTCCATCCCAGTGACTTTTGCACTACACAGCCAGTTTGCACCGAAATTTGGGGCAAATATTTCATTTCTTAAAAATCTCATTAAAATTGGTTGGAAGACAAGAAACACTTGCATTCAGCAGGTGGCTTTTGTGATTGGCTTGCTAGCATTTGACATACTAGCTAGTTAGTGGAAGTGAAGTAGGGGGAGAAGGTTGGGAGATCTCATATGGAATTGGAAATAACATTGGGAAGAGAAATAATTTAACAGGGGGCTGTGGTAGTGAAAAGTTGAGGTTACTGCAGTGAAGCATGCAGAGGTGTGGAGGGCATGTCCCAAAGGAAAGGAGGAGTTTCACTGTTCATAGGCACACCTTCTAGATTTGTTTTTGCTAAGTGCTTGGATATGATATCAGCAGGAATGGTGGCTTTTCAGCACTTCAGAATGTCATATGCCTTTCTGCAGCCTAGGTATCTGGAATTAGAGGTGGCTTCTAAAAGTGTGAGCCTTTAATTTCTCTGTGCTCCTTTGACCTATCTGTAAAATGGAATGGGGGGAGTTGTGCCTGCCACAGACGCACACATACTTTTGAGGTGCCTTTGCGGTGCAGTACTGAACCCTGTAAAATGGCCTCTGAAATTAAATGCGCACGCAAATACATGAACGAAATGAGACAACGTTAATTGGGACTCTCATATCTATTATTCCTTTGGAGAATGTTAGTGTTTTGAATGTTAAAATGCAGGGCTCAAAGCTACTGTATAAATGCCAAGGAATTAGATGGATTTTGCTGTGCATTATTGACTTTATAAACACTCTTTGCTGTTCCTAGGTGGACTTTCGAAGACAAGTTTTGCTCACTGGGATACAAACACAGGGAGCCAAGCAGTTGTTTAAGTCCTTGTACATCCAGAAGTATTTTCTTGTTTACAGCAAAGACAAACGGACGTGGAACACCTTCAAAGGAGACAGCTCGCCAACAGGAAAGGTCTGTCTGTGCCATGGGGGTTGCAACAACCTAGAGTGAGTCTTGTTTAACATTAGGAAAGAGTGAAAAAAAGTTATGGCTTTAGAGCCCTAATAGGTACAGCTTGAAGCCACAAAGGGCGTATACCAAATGAATGAAATGCAGACTAGTAGACAAATTGTACGGTGAGGAGCTACCTGGGCTGGGATCTGGATTGGCCTTGTGGAGTCTGGCTTTCTCACAGGCATCTCTCCCTACTATTTCCTAAGCCCATAGCAGCTTTTTTTGAAGGAAGCAGGAAGCTGAACTAAAAATCAGGTCCTTACCTCATTTGGGATTAGATTCTGCTTCTCATCCTCTCCTTTGATCTGTCCCAGAAGGTGAATGTTGAACTGTCTGATTTGCCTGCAGAAGGCCTGTGTGGTGAGTGTGGTTGTACACTGAAAGAGGTTCATCTTATGCCCAGATGCTCCAGCCTACATATTATAGCTTCCTACAGTTTACACTGAGGTTTCTGTGGTACAACTCCCAAATAGAAAGCCTGTTCTTTTACCTCTCCTCTTGCCTCTTTGCTCATGTATTCTTACAGACTTACATAAAAAATGGTTGCTTATTTAAACTGAGGCCTTCAGACACTTCCAAATATGCTAATATGGGACTATGAGATATTTCAAGTGGCCCTGCAGCACAGGGTGTGTATCACTGTGAATCGGGCTAAGGGCATATAAAAGAGTACATTTGTAACAGAGCAGGCTTTCAGCATCCAAGCTTGCATTTGTATTAAATAAAGTATGTGTGGGTTTTTTCTTTTTTTTTCTTTAAACAGATTTTTGAAGGTAATTCCAATGCCTATGACATAAAAGAGAACATCATTGATCCTCCCATTATTGCTAGGTACATCAGACTCTACCCCACTGAAGTCTACAATAGGCCTACTCTTCGGATGGAGCTTCTGGGCTGTGAAGTAGATGGTAAGAATTGGTCAAGTGCTGGTGCTTCCATTGTGGCAAATTTTTTATCTAATACTTTAAATGAAGCTAAAACTGTGGGTCTTCTCCATTACTGCTTTTGCTGTGGCTACTTGGGTGTACTGGACATAACACAGTGCTCCTCTCAACAGGTTGCTCTTTGCCACTTGGAATGGAAAGTGGAGAGATCAAGAATACCCAGATAAGAGCCTCATCTACTATGACATCCTGGTTTAACACATGGGATGCTTCACTTGCCCGTCTCAATCAGAATGGAAAGATGAATGCTTGGCGAGCCAAGGTAACCAAGACAAAAGCATGGAATGCTGCAGGGACAGCTGGTTAATAAATTCATGCTGCCTGTGTGGTCATGGTGCTTCCTGCATGCTCTGTCAGTGCTGAGGGTGATAGGATCACTTCATAACCATACTTTGGGAAGAGCACTGCTCAGTTCTTCAGCTGAAAACTTGTTGAGCTTCTGGCAGCAGCAGTCAAATACTTTGAGAGATGGATGGTCTCCTCTGGGCCACAGTCTACGGAAGGTCTGTGTGGACATAGCCTGTTTAATTTCAGGAGATGAGTGCAACTTGAATATTTGTCTCAAAGGGGTTAAAGAAACCCATTCTGAGTTGGGTAATAGGCAGTGCAGTCTAGTGGATCTGGGGTCAGGTGGCCTTCAACAAGGCGTGTGAACTTCTGCATCTTTGAAATGAAGCTGCATAAAAAAGCACCTTGAGATTTGCTGGAAGCTGCTCTCTTGTATAAGCATTTGGTATTAGTATTATGTTTTAATACTGGAGGTAAATTTCTGTTATATTTCATTATGGAAATTAAAGTGTAAATTTTACGACTCCAAATACACTACCTGCAGTGATGAAGTTAATTGTATAGGTCACTAAGAATGCTTGTGACTTGCCTCAGCTTTACTCTTCTGGACTTCTTTGATACAGTTTTAACTATCTGTAAACAAGATTTTTTACTTAAGTAAATACAGACATAGACATGTTTGCTAATACACAAACTTTTGTATCAACTGTAGTTGAACAACAATCAACAGTGGCTGCAAATTGATCTCCTCACAGTTAAGAAGATCACTGCTATTGCTACGCAGGGGGTCACGTCCTTGTCAGCTGAAAACTTTGTGAAAACCTATGTTCTTCTGTACAGCAACGAAGGCTCCGAGTGGAAATCCTACACAGAGGGTTCAAGCTCAGTGCCAAAGGTATCACTGCCAACCCAGGCAATTGAATTGTTGTTTGGTTTTAGGTGCTGGACACAGTCAAGGCTCAAAGGCAGAATGCCCAGCCAAACTGATATTCTCACTGGGCTGTAAAGTGCTAGGGAGCTGGGGTTACTGCAGATAATGTCATAGTATCCATCTGATTTTAGTGATCATAATTAATAAAAGGAACAAATGCTATATCTGCCAACACTGTGATAAAAAGAGGTGACACTGTTTTTAAAGGGGGACATTTAGTTTGAATGCACAAGAACATTTAATTTGAATGAACAGTGCATTCCCCAGGGCCTCTTTTAGTCTGTTTTGTTTTTTTTTTTAATTTCTGCCCTGGTTTTTAAAGTGAAATTAATGTTAGTGAGCAGTATTGCTATAGCACAGCTGGGGAGCTTCAGGTACCCACAGACCAGACACAGTACTTTGTATTTTTTCCTGTATTACCTTACACCAACCTAACCCACAAGGGCTATTAGCAATAGTAAAACAAGGGAAGTTTGTAGAAATTAGAATGGCAAATTTTCTGGTGTGGATGGAAACAGAGGCTGTTTATTCCATTCAGACTCGGGTATTGCTGGCCCGAACTACTTTTAACCCAGCACGTTAGAAAAAGACTTGTTGTGGTCTTGCTTAAAACCAGAAATGAGCCAGTCCATCTACTCTGGGTGTGATTAATGCAACAGCTTGGAAGTGTTGTAAAGAGAAAATGCAGGGGTTTTTTTAAGTGCCACCTTTTAACTAATTGTGTTCGTGTATTTGCAGGTTTTCTTGGGTAATGCAAACAGCAATGGGCACGTCAAGAATTTTTTTAACCCACCAATTGTGTCCAGATTCATCCGCATTGTTCCAAAAACATGGTACCGTGGGATTGCCCTTCGGGTTGAACTCTATGGCTGTGATTTTGGTGTGGGTCTGGCTGTGAAAAGGACTGACAAGTCTGGGAGCTCTTAACCTGCCAGCAGTCATCATGCAGAACAACATGTTTGTTAAGAAACTCTTAAAACAGTCATGCTTAGTAGTTTGGATGTGTGCTTCATCAGAGAAACATGTTTTACCAGCAGGGTTGAGAGATTTCTCTGGCAGCTGTTTCATTCCTACATATACACACACTTTAGAAAACAGCTTCGGAGCTCTGGGAAAAAATAGTAGTCCCTTCTGATTAGTATTATCACTTCTTCATTATAACCAGTACTCTATCTTACTTTTTACTTAATTTTAAGTCCTAAATCCCTAGGAATGGAGACTCTGGCCTTGATTCTGAGCCCTGATTATCTCCATTTTGTAATGCTTTTGCTGCACAGATGAGGAATAGAAAGCTATAGTGGGTGGATGTTCTCCATACGTAAGGCTGAGAAGGGAAACCAGTGCTGATCTGGAGCTGTGATGCAGCATTCCAGCAGTGCCTTGGTGAGAAATGATTGTAGGGGTGGCCTCCCCTCCACATGTCTTTCACTTACTAAATGCAGGATGTCTCAGCATTGAGATATGTGCAACCCCTTCTCAGAGAATGTGTGTTGGCATTGTTGGTTTGGTTCTTGCATACCCAGGCATACCCGAATGCTGTGGATTTCACATAATTACAGTAATTTCACGATTATAAGCCTCACCATTTTGACTAAAATTTTGTTCCCAACCTGGATGTGAGGCTTACACTCGGGAGCGGCCAATATATGGATGAGGTTCAGAAATTTGCCAACGCGGAAGTGCGAGCCCGCAGCAGCCCCAAGCCGAGCCAGAGCCCGCACGGCCCCGGTGGTGGGGCGGTGCCACTGATCCGAGCCTGCACGGCCCCGGTGGCAAGCCAGTAAACCCCGCGATTCTGTTACTAATTGGCAACTTTGTGGAAGTTGCGCAAGCATCTTTGATGCGAACAAAAGTGTGGCTTATAATCCAGTGCAGCTTATATATGGACAAAGAACGAAAAGTTGCTGACACCTGGAAGTGCGGCTTATAATCAGGTGCAGCTTATAATTGTAAAATTACTGTAATCTTCAGTGCCCTGGAATAGAAAAAGGGGGTCAGCAGTGTCTTGTCATCCCAGAAATGAGAAGGGAAGTGATTTAACCTGGCAGATCATGGAACAGCAGTGGGAGAACCAAAATGAGAATTCAGAACTCCTGATGCTCAGTCCCATATACACTTTTAGACAGTTGGGACAGGGAGCTCCCTTGATGAGGAAAGCTTTGAGAACTGCAGCTGTTCAGTGACAGAACAGCCTGGGGGTGGCAGAAGAGGATCAGATGAAACTGGGTAACAAAAATATCTGCATCTTCTATTACAATTTAACTGTGTTTTCACTAATGGAAATACTCTTGTGCATAGATTTTACATGGATTTTCCCAGAATGACTACCTCTGAAAATACATACACAGTCCATGAACTCATTATTCCATCAGCATTTTAGCTAAGCTTTCAGTATTGTCCTGGGTTTCTATCCTGTAAGTTGTTTATTTGCAGCACTTCACTTATCACACCATTCAGCAGGCTGGATTTTTAAAGTAGTTTGTATTTGAACCTTGGATGGTGTTAGCCAGTTTTATTTTAGTAGTTTTTAATTTGTTTCTCTTACAGAACATGCATTTTAAAGAGAAGGTATAAACAGGATGAAAAAAATATAAAAACTAAACAAATATTTTATTATTCCTTTTTTTTTTTTTTTTACTATGTCACAAACTCTTGTAATTTTCCACTGGAAAATAAAGCTAATATTGTTGTATGAAAGATATCAACTTTTTATTTTGTATATTTGCCTCTACAGTAGTAGCTTTGGTAATAGTGAAATTTTGCAACAGGAAGGTAAAGTTTTCATTGCTAATTAGAATTAATTTCTAATGTTGAAACACTATGAATAATTACTTCAGCTTTAAAAGTTGGTTTCTTAGTATTTTGTAATGGTGCTTAATTTATTTTTGTTTGATACCGCCATGAAATTGCAACACAAGCCATATTCACTAAAAAAAAGAAATGTAGACTTTGGAATGAGGCTTTACCCTGGAAAACAGTCAATAAATGCTTGCTAACTTCAGCAGAACCAGATTTTTATGTGATAACTGAAATAATTTATTTTTTAGAAGGCAGTGATCTTTAATGATCTAAATAAATAATTAGTTCTTTGTATAAACATATACACACACGTATAAGTCTGTAAAGTTACATAAATGCAAAACTGATTGCAGGAGCATGACTCAGTACATTTGCATCAGTTTTACAACTTGAAGATTCTTCTTCTACTTGCTAATGAGCAGTACTTTGATTAGCTGGGGCCAGCTGCCTTGCTTGCATTTCCTCCCCAGCCCCTTGTCCATGCCCAGCCTACTCACTGGCACGCCAGAGAGGCAGAAAGCAAAGGCCTTGACACTGTGTAAACACTGTTAAGTGCCACCTAAAACAACCCTGTGTTGTTAACGATGCCCTAGTCACAAATCTAAGCCACAACACCCTATGGCCTACTATGGTGGGAATTAACCCCATTCCTGTGGTGTTCCAGCCTGCCCAGTAGAGCAGGGATGTCTGTCCCTATGCCAGCCCAGACATGTGGCCATTGATGGTAACAAAATGTTCCCTTGCACAGCAGAGTAGGATAAGTGCTCCACTAAACAGCCGAAGTCCAAACCAGTTGCTAATGTGCCAGACTCTAATATACAGTAAGGCAAGAAGTATGAACCCCTGCCAGTAACAGTGATAAATTCTACCTAGCACACTCTGATCAGGGGTGTTATCTCAAAATCCTCTTGCCCCGCACTGCACACCAAAAAGGACTGCAGTAGGTTGGCCCCAGCTGGCAGCTAAGTCCTCACTCAGTCACTTGATGGCTTCCCCTGGCAGGCTGGGGGAGGGGCTTGGAAGAGCAAAAGAAAGGAAACTTGTGGGTTGAGATAAAAGCAGTTTAACAAGCAAATCAAAGCTGCACATGCAAGAAAAGCAAAATAAGGAATTCATTTGCCGTTTCTCATCAACAGGCACATGTTCAGCTGCTGCCAGGCAAGCAGGGCCTCGACACACCTGATAGTAGCTTGGGAAGACAAACACCATAACTCTGAACATTCCCCCTTCATCCTTCTCCTTTCCGCCTGCATTTCTTGCTGAGCAGAATGTCACAAAGGCTGGGATATTACATCCCCAGGCTCACCTGTGTCCTCTCCCAGCCTCTTGTGCAGCCCCAGCCTCCTCACTGGTGGGGCCAGGTGGGGAAAAGAAAAGGCCTTGGCGCTGAGCAAACACTGCCAGTACCAGCTGAAACAACATATGTTATCAGTGATAGTTTAGGTCAAAAAACCAAACCACAGCACTATACAGACTGCTGTGTAGAAAATTAACTCTATCCTAGCTGGACCACATATACAAAATATTTTAATTTCATTAAGCAGTCATCTTAGATTGAATTTGCCAAGGCTTTTGAAAATCTGTAGTTAAAGCAGTCAGTCCTGCACAGCCTTTTACATACTTTGGAATTAAATTCTGTGTATGTTGAGGTTATTTGCAAAAAAAAAAAAAAAAAAAAAAAATATAAAAAAAAAAAAAAATAAAAAGCAGAAACACAAGGAGAGCAGGAATTCCTACAGTTTTCTCAGACACTAAAGATGCACGTGACAGCATGAAGGTTAGCAAACATAAGCTCTTTTGGACTGAGGGAGAAATGTGGTGCCAAAGTTCAGAGTAATACAGCAAATAATTTCTTCACAAATCTGGATGGATGCCTTCACACTGGCCTTTTAAGCCAAAGGTCCAAAGTTAACTGCTTTTCACCTCAGAGTCACAATGGAGTTGCTGCCCTCTAATGTTCATTCCAGCTTCCAAGAGGCTGCAGGGTGTCCAAAGTTGACAATCTGCAGTGACAATAGCACATAGATGGCTGTGCTTGAGGCCTTGTGCTTTACTGACAACCACCTTTACTAGGTATAACCAAGAGTTTCCATTTTTTTTCCAGAAGTGGTGGCTTCTTCACACAGCCACTGAAATTGGTTGTGTCTGCCCTTGGATTGAAAAGGAGTTAGAAGTATGTGTAAAGAGAGTTGAACAGCTCTGAAATAGATATTGACAGCAGCACCACAGTAGTTTCTTCAGAGCCTGATGCAGTAATCCAGTATTCAGACAGGTTTGTACAGAGTGCCCTGTCCAGTCTGAAGTTGATGCAGACAGTCTCATGTGGATGGGTACAGACACCTCTGCTCTGTTTTAGAGGAGATGTAACCTCAATTTTTGCCAGTTTTTCTGATGGTAGTTCTGAATCTAACACCTGCACTGCAGGGATACCTGCACTGAAGCTGGGCCAGCTCATCTTCACCAAAGTTCCCAGGAGTCTGCAAATTGGATGGTTCCCTCCACACCGCTGGCATAGCAAAGCATGGTGGAGTCATAAAGTTGCATATTACCCATGGCTTAGAACCAATGCAGATCCTGTTTCTGCATCCACTTGGAAACCTGAACTGTGCATCAGCACAGATGCAAAAGTGAATCTGGGCTTCAGGGGCTCTTCCTATGTTAGAGAAGCCTGTGGGGGTGCATGGCAAGAGTGTGTCTGAGTGAAGTGCCAGGAGAACTCTGCAGAAAAAGGATCAAATGGGAATGCGGTCAGGACTCTAGGCAAATAACCAATCTTTTGAGTATCCTCCAGCACACCCTGAAATGGCCATGAACACTGGTGGGTTATAAGAATTTTAGGATGGTGCTAAGGGACAAAAGGAGGGCTTGCAGCGCTCACACTCATGAGGTGTCTTTCACGACAGGAGACTTTTTTTGGCACATACCTGAGAGATGAAGATAAAGACACTGCCCATGTCCATATATGTGCTAGGGAAGACTGTTTGTCAACATTACTATGAAGCACCACAGAGATGAGATGCAGCACTGTCCTATGTGGACCAACTGCTGTTATGTATGAGTCAGTTACTCCTCTTAATCAGAGTAAAATATTCCTCTTCTTGCTGTGTTTATTCATGCTAGCTCTGCATCATAACCAGTTTATCCACCTACACTTTCCTATCATTACTGTGCCCCGTTGTCCATTTGTTTGTTACACTCAGTGCTTGAATCATGCTTTAATTACAATCTTCTCCAGATAGGGACTCCATCTTCTTGAATGTTTGTACAGCACTCTCCAAAACAGGCCGTGGGATCATTCTCAGAGTTCCCGGGCACATCTGTAACACCATTCCTAGTGGGAGCAATACTATGTTAAGCTCACTGTGACCTACATACACCAAGCACTAAGTAATTCAGACTATTTCATTCTTCATTTAATAGAAGTACAGGGTATGTTTCTTCTAAGTGCTGTTTTTTCTTTGTAACACCCCTATTGTATTCTCTTTTAGCACTTTCCATAAAATTTTTTTCACTGTTTGTAGCAGACTTAAGTGGCTTTTCCCTTTTTCCTCATGTAGCTGACTGCATAATATTTTAAACTGTTATATCCATAATGGAAATGTATGGGCTGTACAACATGTGCCATCTTAGCCCAGGAGTTACTCTGACATCCTGTGGTAAGTAGTTCCTCAAATTCAGCCCTGAATGCCTCATCTCTAACAGCTCTCTGCTTCAGCCTGCATTGGACACAATGCAGAGCCTGCTGTGGTGTGCGGGGCAGAAGGGAAATTTTTTGCCAGAGGCTTTTGATAGCAACTTGTCTCCTAATGACTTCTATATTTTGGAGAGATGGCTGTTCGTCCTTATGATTCTGTAGGTCTTGGAAGCTTGGATTTTAGACTGGCTTCTGTATCAGCTGTGTTCCAGTGAACTACGATGGTGTGTTTTCCCCCCATGCACAGGGGTTTTAAATTGACCCTTTATGGCTGCATAATATTTATGAGTTTCCTGTTGAAAGCTCCCAGATTATCAAAGGATCAGCTGGGGGTTGGAAGTGGAAGACACAGGCCTTCAAGGTTCTATCCAGTCTACTGTTCTAACAGCTATAATCTGTAGGCTTTGATCTAAACTAATCTTGCATTTCAGAAATAATTTGGATTTTTGTTTTGTTCTTGCTAATTCTGTTTTGTTCCAACATAGATACTAGTTAACAGAGTCTACTTCCCCAGATTAGTTACAATGGTCAAAACAATAAAATTAAAGAAAGTGGTTGCTGCTGTTTGTCATATTTCTGTGCTCAGCAAAAGACAGATCTGTTTTATTCTCTCCTTCTGGATAGTTTCTTAAATATTTGTACCATCTTAGTGTTCTCACATACTGAGGAAGCATTCTGAAAAACAGCCTCACAAGAGTGCAGTTTTTAAAGTTTTTAATTTACAGAAGATTTTCTCTAAAAGACTTGGCAAGACTTTAGGAGAACTTTTCACGCACACATATTTTATTAATTCCTCCACAATACACTGCAGGCCAGAAGTTGAGAGAAGGAAGTAGGTAAGATTAAGGAAAGTGTAGGAAACCTCACTTTTCACAACTTATGTCTTCCATCGTAGAAAAAAATATTGGAAGTTTTGAGGTTTTTACTATCAAACATGTTTAACCTTTCCTTACTTTTTCTAGTAGAGTGGGGAGATGGAAAGAGAAAATGTGGAGGAAGGCTGAGAAAGAAAAGATAGAAGTAAAAAATCAGGGAATAATATTTTATCTTGTTCCTAAAGGCTGAAAATATTCCATGAAAATAAAACAAGGTGAGTTCTTTAAGAACAGCCTGGAAGCTATGGGAACTCTAGGTAGGGCACACCAAGAACTCCAGGGCTTTGTTCTTTGCTCCTGCACCTGCTCGGCACGAAGCCATGGCCTGATAGGTCAGAGGGTGCACAACACCCTGCTAACAGCCCACATCCCTTTATCACCTGCTCCTGGGCCACATGCCAGCGGGACAGAGGCGCTGCTAAGTGAGACGGAACCCCTGACAATGCGTTTATCAGTCGTTCTTTTCGGCTCATTTCACTCTAACCATGCTATTTGAAAAGATCAGCCATTCCTTGCCGGTGGCTGAAATGGGTGCCAATATTATCAGGAACTAATTCTTTGTATGCAGAGTTTTACTTCAAGCCAAAGGGTAGATATATGGCAATATCATTTTATTTTTCCTAACAAAACTTCTAGGTCTTCTACAGAAGAGAACGTGGAGTACAATAGAAAGGAAATTTTGCTGGACACAGAAGATAGCCAGAAAGCAGCAAACAACTGATGCCAGATGATCAAGTCCAAAATATTTAGCTGTGTTTTACAGACAGCTGAGTAATCTTACAGCCCATATCCTCTTTGTAGCTATGTATGTAGCTAAGGTATGATTATGGTGATTACAGTAATAAATAGTAATAGATATATAATAGTAATAGATAGTAGTAAAATTCTGCACTACAAGGAATCTGTTCTGGGACTGAGAAGAACTTGTCCTTTCCCACCCAACTCTGTATATCCAGATGCCTAGGAGGAAGGATATGCAATTGCACCGTGGGAGGCCTGACCCCTGGTGTGAAAGTTCTCTGGTATCAGCCAGTTTAGAGAACAAACTGTAGCCATAAAGTAGGAAGCCCAAGTGGAGCAAAGGGAAAGGCAAATCCTGTAGATAGAAAGGAATAGATTGAGAAGAAAAACAGCAAATAGTTCAGAGGATTGGCAAAGCTCTAGAAACAGTAGTACTGGGCAAAACTTTAGATAATCACTTCGATTATAATAGTTTTATTTCCCCCTGCTTGTTTGATATTTCTTCTGGTTGGACAACCAGATGCTGCTTTATTAAACCATAGAAGTGATTCAAGCTCTTATCTCACGAAAGGGAAGAAAGCGGCAGAAGTCAGCGGCCGAAAGCCCGAATACGCCCAGCCCAGCCGGCAGGGATCTCAGTGCTGAGCGTGTTTCCAGGTAAGGCTGGTACCTGCCCCTTTGGAACGTGGGCAGGAGCGGCCCTGGCGCCGAGCGACCCGCGGGGACCGCGGCCCTGCCCCGCCCCTCTGGCGTGCGCGGCCCATGGCCCCGCCCACAGGGGCGGATTCGCCCAATCCGAGCGCGGTACGCGGCTCCGCCCCCCCGGAGCGCCGGCCAATCAACATGGGGCGCAGCGCCGCGGGCCGGGGCCGGAGCTGCCTCGCGGGAGGTGACCGGGACGCGCCCGCACCGGCGCCTCCGGCCCCGGGAGCGCCTCCGGCCCGGCCCGGCCCGGTCCGGCCCGGCCCGGCCCGACATGGAGGACTCGCACGGAGGGCGGCCAGCGCCCCGCTCCGCCCGGGCTGCCGGCGGCGGCCTGTGCTGCTGGGCGCTGCCCACGGCGCTGCTCTGCGCCTACGGCTTCTTCTGCAGCGTTCGGCCGTCGGAGCCCTTCCTCACGCGGTACCTGCTGGAGCCACACAAGAACCTCTCCGAGACCCAGGTACCGCGGCCCCGGGTGCCTTCTTTCCCCCCAGCCCCTCAGCGGGGTGTTCGTCTGTCTGTGTGTCTGTATGTGTGTGTGTTGTTCGCCGTACGTGAGTGCCGGCGGTCACTGCCGTCTTTTCCCCCCTGCAGGTGTTTAACGAGATTTACCCGGTGTGGACTTACTCCTACCTGGCGCTGCTCTTCCCCGTGTTCCTGGCCACGGACTACCTGAGGTACAAGCCTGTGGTCCTGCTGCAGGGCCTGAGCCTCATCGTCACTTGGTTCATGCTGCTGTATGCCGAGGGGCTGCGGGCCGTCCAGTTCCTCGAGTTCTTCTACGGGATGGGGACTGCCACCGACATCGCCTATTATTCCTACATCTACAGTGTCGTCGATATTAACCTGTACCAGAAGGTCACCAGCTACTGCCGAAGTGCCACTCTGATGGGCTACACCGTGGGCTCGGTGTCTGGGCAGGTGCTTGTGTCAGTGGCGGGATGGTCCCTCTTCAGCTTGAACGTTATCTCCTTAACCAGCATATCCATTGCCTTTGGCACGGCGTGGTTCCTGCCCATGCCACAAAAAAGTCTTTTCTTTCACCACCTCTCGAGTCAGCATCTTAGTTGTGAAATGAAGGTCATGGACTGTAAAAATGGAGCGGCTGTCCAAGATCATCCCGATGTGCAGAGAGCACCTGGCTGGGAGGATGAGACAAAAGTTCCCTTAAATGGGGAGGGTCATTCAGCAGAGAAACAGGTGAGTTGTGCTCTGAGTTTACATGAGTAGAAGATGCCGTACTGACATGGTTGTCACACATGCATATATGTATGTAGCAGTAGAGATGTAATATCTAACAGCAAAATAGTATCCCTTTACTTATCCTACTTCCTTATTTAAGGCACAGGGGGAATTACTACATCCTTTTGCTGCTTGAGCATGGTAGGCTGCTCTTTAATTTTTCTGAAATTGCTCTTCATGTCTCACAAGGCTGCAGTTTGAATGCCATGGGCATCAGATTGCCATCCAATGGTACAAAGTAAGGGACATCTTTAGGACACTAAACATTGAGCATGTCCAAACTCTGTGTGTGCTTCTGGATGCACCCAGTGACTTGCAGAAAAGAGACAATTCTTCTTGTACTCAGATTTTGACATTGTTACTCCAACTGTTGTGGGAGTTGTGCTGTAATATACTGTGTAATAATTGGGGTTTATTGTGTGATCCTGGAAAAAAACTGGTGTAAGGAAGGAAACTGCAGTAATTCTTGAGGGCACTTGGAAGCAGAATTGATTAGTTATACAAGGGCAGAATGTGGATAAATTACACGAAGCACATCTGCATGATGTCAGCTTAATGCAGCCCCTGAGAAGCCAAGGTAGTGCCCTGACTCGTGGCTTTTGTGGGCTGCATAACTTGGCAAAGTCATTTGTATGGAAACAAAAGTGCAGGCACCCTTGCTTGGTGGAGGGATATGCTGGGTCCCACCATGGGTGAACAGCCTCCAGTTTAGAGGCCCAGTGTGAGTGTGTAGTTGCCTTCTGGGCAGGTCCCTGCTGGCCTCACTGCTCCAGGGAATGCAAACGTGCAGATTCCTGGCAGGGGGATTCAAGGCCCGGAAGAGAGGTCAGCCTTGCTGCTCAGACAGAAGGAGGCCATGCTAGTTTCGAGGACAAGCGCAGCTGCTGGGTTAGTCAGTGGGTATTTCTTAGCAAGTAAGCCACACTTAGCTGGTTTGGGGGAGGCAGCATCCAGGGTTGTTTTCTGCTTCTCCAGCTACAGCTGGGAATTAAAGGTATTAACATTCCAGGGATTTAATCCTGCCCCATCCAGCATGATCTTGTGTGAGCAAGGATATTTTTACCCGAGTTATGCTTGCGTGATGAAGGGTATTTGTTAAGACAAATTCTGTGCCGTAAGCATATAACTTATCCCTTTTGTTTGCCTTACTCCTCTCCTGTGAGAGTACATGTAGTACCAAAGTAGTGGAGAAAAGTTTAGAAAAGAAGCAAGTACTAAAGGAGCAAGCCTAACTCCCCAGAGGTCACTTACACCAGGTGCTGAAGGCTGAGGAGCACTGGAGCATGATGATTGTCCTTCTTACTGAGGTAACAGCAACCATTTTCACAAACATGGATGGCTGTAGGAATAATTGTACTGAAGGGGCCCTGCCAGGGCAGGGCATGGCAGGTGGGCCTTTCTACCTTACCAGATACATGCTTGGGGCTGAACAGCCAAATCAGTTCCTTTGTTTTCCTGCACCTAAACTTGAGCTTCATGTGAAATTGTCTGTGTGAGATTTATGTGCTAAAGTCACACTGCCACGAGCTCACCTCTTCCCAAGTTGTTCTGTTGTGTTTTGGAGGAATGGTATCTACATGCAGAGCAAGAGTTATGCCATTGACAAAGCACTGGTGGGACTCTGTGGTGTTTAATAAAGATGCTTAGAAATCAGTGACATTTGAAGGGGTGGAAGAAGGGAAGTTCAGGACACGTTTCAGGCTGGTCTTTTGGGTTTTTAGTAAAAAATCTTTTGAAATTAGTTTTATTGCTCATGGAAAATAGTCTTTCCCAGGCACACACTGCATGATTCCCCCAGGGAAAGGGCATGATGCCAAGAGCTCAAAGTTGCTGCTGCTGTCTAGAAACCACTCTGAAACTGGACATGTGACAGCAGAATGTTATGAGCAATAACTCAGTCCTGTGACAATGCTGTGTGTTTCCCTGCAGGGAATCCAGGTTCACAGGGGCCTGAGGTGCTGGGTGGGCCTTGGGCCTCTGCTCAGTCTCGCATGAAATAACTGCTCCGACTCAGACTAGAAGGGTCTTGCCCTACAGACTCTACACTATGTCTGTACATGTGTGCATGCAGCAAATGTAACCAGGAACTTTTGTCTACAAAGTAAAGACATGCTCTTTTCCTCTGCTGCTGTTGACATAAAGTGGTATAGAACAGGACTGTAGCAGTCTTTATGTAAAAAGCAATTTTGATGGCTGTCATCCCATGTTGCTAGAATTGATATATTTTCAATTATTTTTAAGGGTCTTCCCTCTTTCATGCTCTTTCTAGAAATGTTTGGAGTGGAAGGCTTCATTTTTTATCTCATGCCATTTGTCAGGGCACTTGTATGTGCAGGAGCTGCCATTGGCAAGTGTCTGGTGGAAGTGGCTTCTGTATCCTTTTAGATCCCCATGTGACATCTCTCACCTTCTTGAAGCTTTGGTGAGCTTTAACATGGATAGAGTGTGTGGTAATGGGATTGCTTCCTTGAGTATTTATAAACTCCCAATGCCTGTTCTAAAGAAAATCATCTTATTTGGGGACAGATAGAGTTCTCTGTGCTACAAAATTTGGTTGAATTTGAATCAGGACTTAAAAGTGTCAATGATACTTTTAACCTTTATGATGTAAAAGGCTGGCTTCTGATCCAGTCTTATCAAATGGGAGATTGTTTCCTGTTCTCCAGTGTTTCTTTTCTGGTGCTCTTCACTTGCCCACATAACATGTGGCAGTCCCTGGTCTCTGCTGGGGAGAGCCAGAGATGGAAGGGTGCTTGGGAGTGAACCCTTTCTGTGCATGTAAGGGTATGGCCCTGTTTGGCACCAAGACTGTGGGATGGGAAAGCTTTTTAGTCATCACTCTGTGGGGGATTTGTGTCCAAGAGTGGTATTGCCACTCACCACCTGAAAGGGGCAATTTTTTGGAGCAGTATGAATTTGTAAACAAAGACTTAACATTTCTCTCCCCTTCCTTCTCCAATCTATGCAGAAGAAGAAAGTAGACATCATAAAGGTGCTCAGAGATCTCTGGCGGGACTTCCTGCAGTGCTACTCCTCCAGGACCATGCTCTGCTGGTCCGTGTGGTGGGCACTGTCCACCTGTGGCTACTTTCAGGTCATCAACTATGCTCAAGGCCTATGGGAGATGGTGCTGCCTTCTCACGGAGCAGACATCTACAATGGTGCTGTGGAGGCAGCCTCAACACTCCTGGGTAAGCTTCTGGCTTAGCTCCTGCTCTGCTATGAGAAATGTCTTGTTTCCCTCAAGGTCACTAGAGCATGATTTGGACGTGCCGTGCATTTCCCCAGGCATGCAGGAGAGGTAAACCCTGGCATTTGGGGTGAGTCTTCCCTGGCATGCACTGGTAAGGTGCTCAGTGTGAGTTAGTTGCTGAAGCAGCCCTGATTCTTGTAATGCAGTATGTAGGTGTTTAGAAGAAACTCCCAAGCCAGTCTTCATTCTGAAATACTTGGCAGAAGGCTCCAGGCATGTGGCTGACTGTGTGTTCTTGGCTGTCACTATGACAGTGGGGTTATGTTTGTTTTAGCCACTCAGAGTCAGACATGGGGTCCTGTGTGTTTGGTTTTCCTCCAGGAGCCTATGAAGGTTTCCTGTATGCACACAGTATGCAGTGAGCCATGGTTAGTCATTTCAGCACTGTTAGGAGCAGAAGCTATTAAGATGAAAGAAGTTGGTTTACTTGAAAGGGACAGGTAGGTCAGTCAACACAAGCATTTGTTTATGAAGTTGTTTAATACTGTTTCATTACCAGAACTAGGAAAATACCTTTCTAAAATAGCTAACATACCCTTACAGAGGTTTTCTAGATGTTCCTGCAGCATGTCCCTTTTCTTTGATGGAGTCATTGTTCCATCATCTGCTGTGGACATCACCTGCTTGGGGGCAAAAGAAACCAAGGTACACAAACAAATTATTAGTGCTCCCTTGGACGTTCGGTCCTTAGTGTGCTAAACCTACCCTAAAGTAGCTTGCTCTCATAGACTGTTTCTCCACTCTAGCATGAGCCTGTGGCTCTTAGTTCTTGTTTGGATTGGCTTCCTCTCCCATCCTACCTTTGTCCCAGAAGGAGAAGAATTGGTATCAAGGAAAAGAAGACCCTTAATGTGGCCTAATAGCAGCACAATTTAAAAAATAAAAAGAGAGGGGAAGGGTATTCTTCAAACCTTATCATGAACATATTTGATAACAAAGTCATTTTTTAAAAGACCTGCGAACAATGGACCTAAACTCTTGTATGACTGAAGTTTTTAGTTTCCGATTTTGATTTTTTTTTCTCAAGTATCATTTCTATAAATAGTTGAGTCATTCTGGGTGGTGTTTTCAGGCAAATTAGCATGAGCTGCTCAAAAGACAGAATCCTTCTAGATGATAGAGACTAATTGCTTGAAAGAAGTAAAGTTGAATGAATTAATAGTCACAACTTAAAGCTTGAAGTGTGTGACAGGACTGGAAGTCCTAATACCTGCTAAGAATGAGCATGCAGTCACTTGACTTCCTAGGTGCTAGTGCAAATGCTTTAACTTCTGATTTCCAGTTTGAATTTATTAATGAGCTGTTTATTTATCTCTGATGTCATGCCAAGGTTGTATTTTAGGACAAAATCTGCTCTGGGCCAGACAAGACAGGTTTTTCTAGTTGTTCTTTGGTAAAGTTAAGCTCTTTGTTGTCTTCCTTACTAGCCCATCTTTTCACCAAATCTGGTTTGAGTTGCATTCTTTTTAAGATGGATAATCAGAATTGCATTCAACTTTATTCATTGAGGCCTCAGACTTACAGAAGGTGCTGTTTACTCTTCTCTCTGTACTAGAAATACCTCTCCTGCTGTATCCCAGGTGTGATTTGCCATTTTCATTGCTCTTAGTCATTCTGTGCTCAGTTAGGATCAGAGTTTGGCAACCTTTGCACCAGGTGCTGTTGCCATCTCTGCCCTGCAGAAGGGTTTAAGTTGGCATGGTGATTCATGTAGCTGTCGGCTCCCTGTCCAGGGAAAGAAATGGTATTCCTTCTAGGGAGAGCAGCTGACTGTTATGTTGCATCCCTGCACCTTCTTTGCAGTGTGGCAATCCTGTATCAAGTTGGGTTGTAGAACCACTGCATCAGCTGAATATGTCTCACTGAAGGACAGAGACTGAATATCTTAATTAGGTGTCAGGCTGATACATCCTTGGCACACAGGGAGAGAACAATTTCATGAATTGCCATGAGATTCTCATGCCTGTTCCCAAATTTCAGAATTGCTGACACAGAAGGAAGAATGCTCTAGGACTTAGCTTCTTTTTGCATCTCAACAGTTTTGCTACTGGGGGAGCCAGACTTTCAAAGAACAAGATGTTAGTCAGGTCTTGTCACAGCAGGCACCAAGAAGACTGTAGTGGGAGAAAATAAATCCTTTCCCTTGGCATAGTGCCCTTCTTCACCAGTCTGCAAGACTGATGTGAGGTCTGACAGGACTGCAAGCTTGTGCAAACTGGTGGTACATAAGGAGTCTTGGTGTGCTTGAAGGTTTTCTAAGACAGCATGCCAGCTAAGGGCTACAAAGAGCTTAGATACTGCACTGTAAGCGCTTCTGTGCAGTTGTCTACTGTTGAACACAATCCTGTTTTTCAGAGATGTCCTCTAAACTCCCTTTGTCAGTATGCTGTTTTTCTCATTTGCTATGTACAGCCATTATGCTGTTGGTTGCTATTTGCCTTGTTTGCAGAACAAGGCCTACTTGGAATGGGAATTTTCTATTAATGTAATATGTATTTAAGCTTCTCAGTAGTTGCAACTATGACAGTGCATGAAACGCACCTTGTCTGCTCATTGAATTGCACAAAATGCCACATGCTTTACCATCTTATGATTTGTCTTTTATCCCCATCCCTCCTTCATAAAATCCAGTCAGAGTTACAAACCTGTCTGGGTTGTAAAGGATTGTTCTTGCACAATTAATAGTGCATGATTATACCCTGTGATTAGGCTGCATCTCAGGAGATGTGGATTTGGACTCTTCATCTTACTTACTCTTACAGCCCAATGTGGAGATGACAGTAAATGTAGTTTTTTCTGCTTCCGGGGAGAGAGTTCTAACAGCTGTGCATTAAAGTGAGTAGTGTCTTTCTCCCTCCTACCCTCTGCTAAAGCACCACTAAATAATTAGGTGACTGCTTTTGCGAACCAGGGTTTGCATTTCTCAACAGAAATTGCCCAATTATTTACAGCAGTGCCACAGTCAAGCACAGAGAACTGAGTGGCAGTGGTTTGAGGCCTGAGGCTGTTATGCTTCTGGAGCCAGAAAGGAGACTTTAGAGGCAGTCAGCATTGACCTATGCGATTTTTTTTCCTGTTTCTGTAAAAGTAAATGGGAGTTTACAGTAGTTCCAGGCAGGGAGGGATCAGGACGGAGAGCTGCTGAGGTGTTCCCATTCATGTCCTCTACTTCATTCATGTTTGGCTGTTAGGAACTGTAGAGCTCCCAATGCACCATCTCCAAATTTCTCCAACTGTAATTACTAGGATTTATGGTTTTTCTTCCCCTCACAGGAGCTGTTGCAGTTGTTGTTGTGGGTCACATAAAAACATCCTGGGCAATGTGGGGTGAAGTGGCACTTGCCCTGTTCTCCTTTCTTATTGCTGCTGCTGTGTATGTCATGGACACTGTTCGTAACATCTGGGTGTGCTATGGATCCTATGTCATCTTCAGAATTATCTACATGATGCTAATCACAATAGCAACGTGAGTATCTCTGTAACGTAAGCTACTCTCAAGGTTACATCTGGTGTGACAAGAGTGTTGCAAGGGTTTGTGTTGTGATTCAGGTTGGAAACTGAGGCATAGAGATATATTTTGGCTGGTGGTGTGCCCAAGCTTGAAATTGCCCAAGCACACTTGGAAGCCTGAAGTGACTACTTCTAAATGTTAAATAGTGTTGATTGCTAGGGGGATGTTTTTCATAAACATGGCTGGAGTGAAGTGTTAACAGATGAGGAAAGGATTGAAGCATCAACTTCCCCTAACCTGCAGAAAAACTACTTCAATGTTATTTGTCGCTTTGGGGAGGAAAGAATAACTGGTTTTGAACCATAAAATCACTCCAAGACAGCTCAAGCACAAGAAGAGGGGTGATGCTGAAACTGGCAACTGCAAAGGGCATTCTGGTTAGAAGGATGCAAAAGGTTATGGACCATGCAGCAACAGACTGAAGCTTTGAGACTCTCTGGGGTCAGAGTGCATTGCATCTTCTCTACGTGACAAGACCTTTAACATCAGACAGCAGGGCAGCTTCAGTAACACTGAAACCCACAGAGTTCTCTAAGTGGTGGGTTGGGTTGTTTGTTTTTTAAAAAAGGAGTTGCATGTGTCTGTGGGTCTCTTCTAGCTTCTCAGTACATCAGGATCCTATTTAGAAAAGGACACTATCTGTGCAAGGTAATTTAACTGTGGAAAATACTAAACCAGTGTAACTCCTCAGGTTGCATAGTTGTTCTGTCCAGAAACGTTCCTGCCATTCGTGCATTCCCCTGCTTTTTCCCTTATGTTTCTGATTGTCACTCTTGATAGGTTCCAGATTGCCACAAATCTCAGTGTGGAGCGGTATGCCCTGGTGTTTGGGGTCAATACTTTCATTGCCTTAGCCCTTCAGACTCTGCTCACTGTGATTGTTGTGGATGCCAGTGGGCTTGGCTTGGACATCTTCACCCAGGTATGATAAATGCTCTTACCTTTATTGATGGGAGGTGGGGAAGGGAGGAAGATAAACCAAGCTGTAAAGCTTCTCAGCTACATGTTTCTGGGTCAAGGATTTGACAGAGAAATAACCACTTACTCCTGATATTTTAGAAGTGGAAGGGAACTCATTTATTTTATTAGCATTCCTGTAAATCTGGTAGCTGCTTGGTTTAACTACTTCTTTTTATTTTCTTTTCCTGTTCTCTGCAGTTCATGATTTACGCCTCCTACTTTGCGGCCATCTCATTGGTGTTCTTGGTCAGTGGCATCTGCAGTATTGTGAGAGCTTACAGAAGACAAGAGCAGGTGCAAAACAGATCTCCTGAAAGCCAGTAGTGCACCAAACAAAGACTCTTGGGGACTACATATACATACAGGTCTGTTTTTAATCTCTGCCTTTTCTTCCCAAGGCAGTCACCTTAAGGGTGACTGATCCATAAAAATGATCCATATTTATACTATATTAGTAGCACATTTTAGAAAGTAGATGTATTAGCTCTTACATAAGTAAGAACAAATCTCTTCTTTCTAAAATGCCTTTTGTTCTTCTGTTGCATGTATGGGATGTGCAGCAAAGAACAGTAAGTTTTCTCAAAGAATGAGGACCTTGGGAGGTTTCTGCAGGCAGTTTTGTGATTGTCTGGTCAACTGCTGCTCTTTGTTATGAGGTGCTGCTACAGGGCAGAAATAAGGGCACATTAACAGACCTCCCTGTGAAGAGCCCTAGGCCTGGGACAGGAGGTGGCCTGAGGACTGTGCTCTGCAGTGTGACTCTCACTGAAGCTGCCCGGTGATGCTGGCTGCTCTGTTTTGAGGACTGGTGCATTGACATTTCTGCATACGCACATGCTTCCTTGAGGAGCTTGTACTGTTTTCCTGTTTTGGTCTGTCATCCCTGCTGCCAGAGGTTGACCTTAGCTGATCATGGTGCTTCCCCAAAAACTTAACTGTGTCCTGGGGCAATTTGTGGCACTGGTGGATGGGCTATCAGCAGCACTACTTGTGCCATAAAGGTCTGTGCCCAAGAGACTGTAACTGGAGAGGAAATTTAGAGGAAGTTGAAATAGGCAAAATGCTAATTCAAGAGACCCTTGGATAACTTTGCTTTTGTCTCTTAGGGCTGCAGGTTCCTGTGATTACAGGAGTCATTGCCTCACAACCCATGGGCTAGACTGTTTTAGGGGGTGATGTATATTAGTATAGCACTGAAAAGGAAGGTAACTCACAGGACTTTAAGCTATTCTTTGTGCCCTTAGAGAATTGGGACTGGTGATTTAATTGATACCTTCAGTTATGGTAGTTAGCAGAATGACTGCCTGAGGCGTTGGAAAATGATGATTATGGTCTGTCATTTTTCCACCTTTATTTTAAAATGTCTGTATGCTTCTGGTGGGTCTCTGTCCACTAGTTCTACCTCTTCTTTCCATGTGAGCAGAACAATGAATGTTTAGAGTGGGCAATTCTTTTGTCCAGTTTAAGCAATTTGGGACTTGGCTCATATTTGTTTTTTAAAATATTTTTTTTTCCCAAATTGCTTCAACACTGAGGAGGAGTTGCGTAGAATTGCCCTGGGCTTGGGCGTCTGGATGCTCAGGCAGCGTGATCAGCACAGCAAAAAATGCCTATGGAGTGTGCCTGTTGCTGTGTTGGTTGTGGTGAGTTTGAATGTACAGGAAAGCTGGCAAGGGAGAAGGTGCAATGCAACCTTTCCCTCTGTGCCTTCTCTCTGTGTGTTCGTTAGAGTTCCTTTCTTCTTTCAGCTGAAGAAGCAGCTTTGGTTCATCACCTGTTTTTAGTGCCATGGAGACTTCACAGTATTGGGGTTGGGAAGGTGTTTCCCCTCACCACTTTCCGTGAGCCTCAGCCTTTACCATACAAGGCGCATGATTAATGTGTTTGGCATGTGCTGCCTGCGATCCAGGGAGCCCTTCCAGGCCAGTTGCTCAGGGGAGCCCACTCCCCAAAGCTTTTCTTTCTGCAGGCTGTCTCCTGAAACAGGCCCCTAAAGAGGGGCTCAGCTGCACTGGCATTTACACATGTAAACTTAACTGCCTTATCCTGAAATGGAAACTTGAAGCCACACATGTATGTATTCCTTTCTCTACAGCTTTTTGCTTTAAAAAAAAATTAAATCTGAAGCCTTGAAATGCTAGCTGATGAGTTGTCCTGGGACAGGGATAGTCTGTCCTTTGAGTTCCTTGGTCTGATGGCAGTTGGAGCAAGGCAGGGGGAGTGCATGTACAGCACTCCTGTCAAGTGACCGAAAGGAGCAGCTCAATTTTAATCATACTTTTGATACGGAGATCAAATCTTTGATGGGGAACAACCCAGTTATTTTAAAAGCAAGTCACAAATTAACTAATGATTTACAGCAATATCAGTGATTTTTGTACCAAAGTAATGAAACTATGGCAACTACAATAGAATAGTTTGCTATGCTGTGTATGTCTTCAGGCCCACAATGTATGGAAGCCACACCTGGATGTCGTTCAGGTTCTGATCTGTGCTGTTGCTGTGGTGATGAGGTGACTATAGAGCCTGATTGGAGCTGTATGCAGAGTTAACAATGATGCCTATGAAAATCTGTAGCCATGTGGACATTGTTGGTTTCTAATTAAACAGCTATTTTTGTTAAATAAAAATACTGAGATCCTGTGTGGACAGTGGTTTTTTTCTGTTTTGATACCCTCCTAATCCACAGCACTGCTGCTGCTGGTTGTTCTGAGCATCTTTGTACCAAAGAGAAAAACAATTTAGGACAAAACATGCAAAAGAAACAAGGCTTCAAGAACCTGGATTGTGTGGGTTTGCGTAACTCTGTGCAAATGTCTTGTATTGGACATTCTTAAGTGCTGAGCAGTCCAGAAGCACTACTCTTAATTCCAGCGCAGATGGGTCTGGTGAGGGAGATCATCACTCACTGATGCAGGGCGGCCCTGGTCAGGATGCTCTGGTCTAACTGGGTGACAGTAAGGGAAAGCAGGTGTAGCTTTGCCATGCAGGAGGATCTTTATACTTACATTGATCTAATTACAAAATTGAGACCTTAAAGGAGAAATGCTGTAAGCTCCCCATCCTGGCACACCCTGTCTTGGACGACTCTCCTCTGCTGTGTTTCTAGGACATGGCTTGTACCTCATAGTAAAGGTTAGGCTGGAGGGCACAGTGGTTTGTGTGGGTAGTATCCCAACAAGGCCTCTGCACAACCCCAAAAACGAGAAAAGGAATGTTCTGGGGAGGAAAGGGGAAGGGGAGGCTTTTTTCAGAGCTTTTTTGCTGAAGGGATAGGACTGTTGGTATGTCAGATCTGTTCAGAATTTCATTAATCTGCCTTCCCTAGGTGAATGCAGGAGTCAGCTGTGGAGGGATGAGTTTCTTGACAGTGTGGAGAATTAAAATCTCTGCTTGTATATGTCAGGAATATAAGTAGTAGGTCACACAGGTATAGCATTACCTTTAAGGTGGATTCAAGTGTTTCTCATCTGGTGCTGGTGAAAGGCTGTGCTCTCCTGCAAGTGAAGCTAGTCTACGTGAACTGTGGCAATGCTTGCTCCTCCCATCGCATCCTGTCGCACCGTGTACAGCTGAGAGAGCTGAAAGGGGTGCACGGCTGCTGTGAAAGAGCGGAATTTCTGTGCTGGAGATAGAGCACGCAGTGCGGCTTCGCGGGGATGAGATAAACACTACATGCGGCTGTCTGCCTAGGATGCCCTGGCTTTCTTTGTTCCATTTCATGCTGAGGGCTGCTGGAGGTGAGTGTTACAACTGAATCTCTGTCCTGCACTGGGCTTGCTACAATGCTGGTAGGATGAGATAGAGCTCCGGAGATCACTGCTACAGTCAGAGACTGGATGCTGGGCTTCTTCTGTCCAAAAAGCAAGGAATAGCAAGAGCTGCCAGAGGATGCTGTATCAGGAGCAGCACCCACTGCTGTCCCCCCAGGCTAGCAGTGGCTGTGAGAGCCTGCCAGGGCAAGGCAGGGTTACTCAACCCCTGCTGTGGCTGGGTGCATGACAGTGCAGTGCTCACAGGGAAAGGGAAGGGCTCTGTGGAAGTGGTGTTCTTCTCTATTGGTGTGATTGTAGCCAAGTACTGGGGAGGAAAGAGGGACTTTGGCTATGGAAAGGGCAGGAGACTGCATGCTCTGAATTCTGTTCCCAGTGGCTTTTGACAATGTCAACTGTTTCCTTCACTACATAAAAAAAGCTGTTATGGTGCTTGTTTAAGGTGCTCTGAAGGCGTTGCACAGCCTTTCTCTGTGAAACACACTCACTGTACATGAATCTGTTCCCTGAACACAGTGTCTGATGCATTAGTGACACGGAAAACAGCAGCCAACGTGTCAGGATCTGTCCTTGGAGTCCTGCACTGCTTTACTGTTGTTTTCATTGTATTTTTCATAACCATGCTCTGCAGCTTCCTCACACATACAAAAACCTACATTTAATGACATGTGGGTTAAGGAATGCATTGATGAATTTTGATAGACCTTAAATCATTAAGTTATTATTATCAAACATCACAGCTTAACATCCCAGCAACGGGGTATAATCCTTGTCTTAATCATGCTGATTTGTAATTAGTCACATAAAGCATTTCTTGTAAATGAAAAGGAAAGCACTGGCTTTTAAGATGAAGGATAGTCTTACAATAAAAGCAGAGCTGAAAGCCGTGGTACTTTTCCCAGTTCTCTACATTTTAGTCTGCTATGAATGTCAAAATAAAATGTGGAAGTTCAGAAATTTGGTATATTGCATTCAAGGGTGGAATAGCTGCATGCCCTGGGTGAGGTCACTGGTTGAAGTTCACCAGGTACAGCAGGAACCATTGCCAAACAGGTAACTGAGCATTATCTCTGGTAAGTGTAAGGGAGCCCTTCCAGCCCACTAGAGCCAATGTCAACACCTGGTTTTCTTTTTCACTGTATGGTGTAGGATGAGCAGAAACCCTGAGGTCATGGAATCCAGCCTTCTCCTATAGCATGTGGCCTCTAATAGATGTCTTCAGAGAACTCGCAAACTCCACTTTGAAGACGTTCAACTTTTCTGTCCTGTGTGACTTTGAGTAAAAGGGTGACCCTACTTGAGTTACTCTCAGAGTTATCAATCTAGCTTCGTGGCTGTTTTCTGCCTGTATTTTCTTTCATTAGCATTAACCTTTTAGTACAGGGGAGGTGCTACCCTCCGAGGTGTATGGCCTTATAGACAGTCATCATTCGCTTTGCCAGGCCAGCGTATTCTGAACTTGGGGCCTCGGCTTTGTGAGGAACAGTGTGATGGGCACCATGTCAGTGCTGCAGTGGGGAGAGCTCCCTCCCTTGCTCTCTCCCTCTTTCCCCCCAGAGGGGTCCCTGCTAGTGCAGCCCAGGCTGGTAGGAGGGCTGAGGAGGGTCACCCCCAAACAGCAGTGCTGGGAAGCATCTTGTGATGCTGAGTGAACTTTAACACTCTGAACGGCTGCTGCCAGCTGCTTGTCCTTGCAGTGAGCTCTGTGTATGCTCTGTGGGCAGTCTAGTGCTCACACAGCTCTTCGGGAACCTCCGGGCCTCCGGGGCACAGCATCCACTCCCTATGGGGTGTTTGGTCCTCCCTAGAGGAGATGCAAGCTGCCACCTCCCTCCAGCTCCAGAGGAGTCTGATCCTTCTCCCTCTGCCAGCCCCCGCAGCCCTGCAGGTAAATCAGGGTGGGGTTTTTTTGGTCTTTTTATTGTTTCCCAGATGGAAATTAAATCAGGGTGTTTTCCTGGGTTTTGGGGGTTTTTTGTTTGGTTGTTTGTTTGGGTTTTGTTTTTTTTGTTTTGGTTTGGCTTGGTTTTTGGTTTGTTTAGTTTGGGGGTTTTTTTGGTTGGTTTGTTTTTTTTTGGTGGAGGTATTTGTTCCCATTTCCAAGTTCAAGGAGCAGTGTGTGGTTAACACAGAGAGGTGTGTCTCTGGATATTTAGTGCTGTCTTCATTAGTGGTAAGACACTGGAACAGGTTGTCCAGAGAAACTGTTCAAGGCCAGGTTGGATGGGGCTGTGAGCAGCCTGGTCTCGTGGAAGGTGTCCCTGCCCATGGCAAGGGGATTGGAGCTTCAAGATCCCGTTCCAACACAAGCAATTCTGTGATTCTGTGATTAACAAAAGCCCAGATCCTGACACTGCTGGTTCCTGGGCTGATCCGATTGCTCATTGCCAGCCGGAGCATGATGAATAATACAACACGCAAACCGAGGCTTCCTGAGAAGTGCATAATTTACCAGCATCAAAGAAGGGCTTTCGGCTGCACAGGGAGAGCCGCCTGTCGCACTCCTGCCCCTCTCCTAGTGGGGTGTGTGTGCCCCCGCTCCCCTCCGCCCTCTGCTGCCCGACAATTCGCAGGCGTTAGGTGGAATTGTGCCACACGGAAAAGGGGCGCGGGGTCCCGTCTCCATGGCAACGGGGCGGTGCGGCCCGGCCTGCTCGCGGCCGCCCGGGCCCTGCGGGAGGCGGGGCTCGTTTGTCCCTCGAGAGCCGCCGTGGCGCTGGCCGGTGCCGCGGGGCGGTGCGCGGGGCGGCCCCGCCGCTGTCACGGCAACCGCAACGCCCGGCGGCGGCACCTCCTCGTCCCCGGCAGGAGCGGCGGGGCCCGGCGTTTCGCAGGGGAGCAGGGAATGCTGGTGAGGACGTTCCCCACCGCTCCGCGTTGGGTTCGGGTTCCTGGGTGTGCGTACGTTTTAGTGCAGAAGGACAAAGCGACAGAAATCCGTCGGTCTGTCCCGCCTTTTGTTGAGACTGTGCCCGAGTGTAACCGCGTAGAGGTGTTATGAGCTGTGCAGAACAAATGGCCACAGCGCGCACCCCCCCACAGACACACCCTAATAGAAGAGAAGCAGGTGAAAATGAAGGTTTGAGATCTTCTGAAGACTTTCCGTCCCTCTTAATGGTGAATCACTGAATAATATCCAAAATAGAATAGGAGATTTAGGGTTTTCTCGTGCCCCCAATAGCAGACGGACATGGAACTGTTGGAGCAAGTCCAGAGGAAGCCACGAGGCTGGTAAGAGGACGGGAGCACCTCCCCTATGGAGACAGGCTGAGAAGGTTGGGGCTGTTCAGCCTGGAGAAGAGAAGGTTGTGTGGAAACCTCGTTCCAACCTTCCAGTGTCTGAAGGGGCCCAGAGGGAAGCCAGAGAGGGACTCCTTGTCAGGAACTGCAGTGCCAGGATGGAGAAATGGGTACAGACTGAAAGAGGGGAAGTTTAGTTCACAGATTAGGAATAAATTCTTCACAGATTGTCCAGGGAGATGGGATGCCCCATTCCTGGTAAGTGTTCAAGGCCAGGCTGGATGGGGCTTTTAGCAACCTGGTCTAGTAGGAGATGTTCCGGGCCATGGCAGGGGGAGTTGGGACTAGATGATCTTAAGGTCCATACCAACCCCTTAACATTCTATTTGTCTATGAAACAAGTAATTGAATTGGAAATTTTCTTCTCAGCCATGGCTACTTTATCTTAAAACAGGAGAAGTTAATTTTTATGGTGCTCCCCATTAATACACTTAACCTAAATGAATTAAACAGCATGTTCGTATTTGTATTGAGTGACACAGACTGATGTGAACATATTTTTTTAAAGACACAATTCATCTGTGTAGCTTTTGTATCTGCTTATTATAATAATGAAATCACAGAGAAATAGTTCTTTTGTGTTGAATATGCACTAAAGCAAATTAATCTCCATTAAGATCTCAGGTACATCATCACCCAAACAAAGGATATTTGTGAAGGAAGAGGCATTTCCTTGCAAAAATCGTTACATGTCACATGAGATGGTGCAAGAAAAACATGATGGAAGTAGATACGGTGGGGAAAGCCAAGGCAATAATCTGAATGAGCTCTAAAAATTTAAATTCTGAGAAATCTAGTGTGAATGAGTGATTCCGGTGGCAAATGGTAGCTAAAAAGAAGTGAAAAAACTGCCAGATTTTCTTGAACAACATATGGATCAAAGAAAACAAAGAGCTTTTAAAACATTCTGTACAAACAATTTTGCAGCAAAAAATGCCCAGCTTTATTACTACTCTAAAACAAATCTTGACTAAGTTTTGAGGCTTAAAAGAACATCACTCTTTTCTAGCATGAAATCCTGTCTTCTAAGAAGCAGAGCTGGTGTTCTTGAGAATAAATAACTGAGAACTCAGAGCTGCTCATCAGAACTCAAAAGCTTGGAAGAATTTAAGCAACATCTGCTGGATGGGGTTTTTACAAAATGCATAGGTGGCTTTGACAGTCCAAGTGCAACCCTTGCGGATTCTCTGATTCTGTGATTTTTGTCTGGAAGGGCAGGATGGTCACACAGCAAGAGCTGTCTTGCTGTTCTAGGGCCATCCAGAGTCATAGCTCTCTCTTATACCCTATATTGTCTTGCCGTATCATATGGAATGTTAAGGGGCTGGAATGGACCTTAAAGAACATCAAATTGTGACCTCCCTGCCAAGGGCAGGGACACCTTCCACTAGATCAGGTTGCTCAAAGCACCATCCAACCTGGTCTTGAAGACTTTCAGGAATGGGGCAGCCACAGTCTCCCTGGGAAACCTGTTTCAGTGCCTTACCACTGAAACAACAAAGAATTTAATCCTAATAGCTAATCTAAATTTCCGTCTTTCAATTTGCACCCATTACTTCTTGTCCTGTCACAACAATCATGATCTTAAGTATATTGCAAATGACACATTAATCCTACTAGAGACATGCAGAGGTGGCACCTTCCAGGCTACAGCAGATGGTACAAGAAGAACAGGAATTTTTGGATAATTGATGTTTTCTTCTGTGCTGCTTATGTAAAAAATAATAAACAAATTACTGAAGGAATGATGAGGGGCTAAAGCTATAAACAGAACAGAATCAGCTCTCTAGGCTTGTGAGTGTGTCCACATCTTTAAACTTTTGCCTCTTTGATGCTTTATACTGAGTGAGCTGAGCTGAGGGGCAGTAAGCAATCATCCTGGAGCACCAAGCACTAGCATTTAAGCAGTCCTTCAGGAGCTGGTGGCACCTGTGTGCTATGCAGTACAAAGATTTTTTTAAAAGATTCAGTCCTTATAGTGGCTCATCTTCAGTTTTGTCATGAGCATGACTATATCTATCCCGATTAACAGGTTAATGAGCATTTAAAATTACACTGCATTTAAGCAAGATACAAACAAGGTAAGAGAGAAGAAAAGAAGTTTGTAGCACTTCTGGCTAGCCTAACATAAAATAGTGGTCTCTTTGTCCAAGCACGAGGCTAACTGTTAAAAGACCATGAGTTCTAGTTTAAACTCTGTCAGAGACCTTAAATAACCTTGATTTGCTTTATTTCAAACCTTGTCCCAGTAGCCAGAGCTGGAAAGGCCAAAACCATTCATGTTTATGAGCCATCAGTGATCCTTAGTCCTGAGGTGCTGTGGCACTAACATGCTTGTATTAATACTGCTCACAAGTTTGATGTGTGTGTCACAGGAGATATCAATATTTGTGTGTCACTAGAGTTTGAAAACATTTTAATTCCTCTCCTTTTCATAGTATTACTCTAACACATCATCAAAATGAGTGAAAAGGAAGATCAAGCAGATGTGGGTGATTCAACAGAAAATGCAGAATATGAGGATGATTTTGAAAAAGACCCAGAATGCCTAACTGATGAAGAAGAAAAACAAAACCTTTGTGAAAAAGAGGTATTTGTTACATTAAATGCTAATTGTGTTATTTAGGAGACAAGACTGAGTAATATTTGGAATCATAGGCACCAATTCAGTATTGCTTGAAATGTGTAGGTGCATTCACTGAATCTCGACAAGGAAGGTTATTTGGAATTATAGTGAAAAACATCTCAGCAAACTGGTTAGTTTGGTTATAGTATCTGTAAAGCAGAAAATTCAGTGTTCGTTGAAAATGATATGTTTTTTTCTAAGCTACTTCTAGGTTCTGTTAAATGTTTGTGCAACATTTGTTGCGGTTTTATGGTGTCACTAATCACTTTAGTGGTTTGTTAAACTTGGTGTGAATATGAACATGAAGAAAATGAAGAGATTTGTTAGTGCCAAAAAAGCTGTTAGTTATGACATCCACTATCTGACAGCCCGATTTAGAAGGCAGGTAGTTTGTACTGCTCTTCTCTCCCACTGTTTCTTTTCTCTTTCTGTGATTACTGTTACTTTGTTGAGAGAAGAGACTACTTTATTTTAATTTTTTTAGAAACCTGAAGAAAAGGAAGAGGATGTTGAAGCACAAGTTCCTAAAGCTGCAGACAGCTTTCAGGAAGGCAATGAGGAAATGGAAGAAAAACTAGATCAGCTTTCAGAGGCAGATGTAAATGTGAAATACTCTAATGAAAAACATTTGGAATCCAGGGCAGATACTGAACAGGAGCACCATAAATCTGATACTGAGAGAGAAAGATCTATCCAGGAATCCAAGCTGGAAAATGAGCAGGAACTGGATGATGGAGAGGATGAAGAAATGAAGCGTTATGTCTTGGAAAAGATTGGAGAAGCCAACAAAGAGTTGAAAAATCAGGCTTTTGTGGATCAAAACAGAGAACGAAAATTAAAATTTAAGGATGAGGCAGCTCTTCAGGCTCCTCCTCCAGAAGATGCTGGAGTTGGTAAAACTGACCTTGCAAGAGGAGATGATCTTTCATTTGAGCTGTCTCTGCTGCATATTTCTGGTGACACAGAACAGAAAGGCACATCACTTTCAGAACATGCTGGCTCAGCTGTGGAAGTGGCAGATGATAGAATCCTAGTGGAAAAAGGTGGAAAGTTTGAAGTCTTAAGTTTACGTGATATTGAAAGCCAGGGCACTTTGGTCCCAATAAGTGTTTATTTTACAGATACTGAATATGAACATATATCTCCTAAATCTCTACTCTCCAATTCTTTGCTCGCTGCCTCTCAAATGAAAGAATTGCCTCCATCTGATTCTAAGGAGCAGCCAGATTCTGCTTTGAATGGTACAAGAGATCTGGGAAAACAGAAGTCTGAGTCTGCAAACGCATCCATGAAAAGCTCCACTTACACTCTTACTCCCAGACAAAAAGAATTAAGGAAACAGATAGAGCTAAGGAATGAAAGACTGAGGAGAGAGGTAAATATATAGAGAAAAGTAAATCACAGTGACAATCCTATTCCTCTGCTCCACAAAGACCATGTGCTCAGGGTATTTAGTCCATTCTTCCTTGATAAAAGAGGCAGCAATAATAGTTGTAATAGTAATAATAGCAACCACAGTAGTAACAATAATTCTGGGGTTTGTATAGAATCTTTCAAAGCTCCTTTCCCAGAGTGATATAGAATCATTCCTTGCTCAGAGGAGAAGTGAAGTATTTATTTAATATATCCTTCATAAATAGGCCTTCTATTACATTTCTCTTGCTGCTTTTGCTTCTTGACTCTCTCTACATAGGTTCTATTACATATGAAATGTAGCATGTGATGTCACATCTGCACATACTATACTGCAGTGCAGGAAGTTTACATTAACCACAGTAAGGCTGGGGCACATTTGGGTACTCAAGAAGCATAGATTAGGCAATTATCATATGGAATTTACACAGCAGTGTGACTGTAAGAACCTTTTTAATTCTTTTTCAGCTCCTTACGCAGAAAAAAATTATATTTAATAGAGAGTCAGCCTCTGACAGCTGTAATGGGGACTTCAGAAATCTTTACGAGAGAGTTAAAAAATGTTGATTTTTTTCTTCTTTTTGCATTATGATGATACAGTTACAAAAAAGGTGACTTGCTATGTGTGTTGCTCTGTAAAAGGAGCATGAAGCATCTGCCATTTTTCTGTGCGGAGATACACTAATTAAGCTGGCTAAGTAGCTTCCAAGGTTACTATCTATCTGTGGAAAGACCTCTAGCCTGCTTTATTTGAAAGGTTGCTGACGCTCAGCTTAGTAATGAGGGCTGTGAAATCTGATGAGCAGTTGAAGTGTTTTATTTGTGCATGCAAGACTAGAATCTCTTGAAACCATGCTCTGCGTATTTAAAGTAAAAGGTAGAGTAGTGAGGGGAAGGAAGATTATTTTCCTAACAATGTGTGCTAAATTTCTTCCTTTGTTGGCTGACTTATGAAAAGGTAAGGACGTGTTACCTTATTTCTTCATTCTGGAATGGAATTCTTCCCATTCTGTGATGGATTTCACAGCCATGAAACATTTCTTGACATTACTAGACTCATCTGCTTCATTTTGGTGGAGTTTTGTTCATTCCAGTAAATTAGAAATGGTAAGTTTGGAGGATTTCTAAAAGTTGTGCGTAGGTGGGAGGAACATCATCTATTTGCAGGAAGATTAGATTTCTCGAAGTACTGAAATGAGTACAGATTGTAGCTTTTTCATCAAAGAGAGTAAATTCTGGTAAAAAATGTCCTGGTCAACTTTCTGAAGCTTTAATTGAAAATTTCCTCCTCTTTAGCTAATACTTATCATTAGCTAAAATGTAATTAATAAGTAAAATAAACTTTTCTCAGTTTTGGAAATATCAGTTCATTTTGCACACTTGAAAAAAGCCTGAGGGTATTAATACTCCTTAAGTAAATACATTGCAACTTCATGTCCAAAAAAGGTCCTTATTTATAAGGTAGTGCCTGCAATCCATATGTTGTTAAATATCCTTTACAGTTTAGTGGTCCATCAAGCGTGAGAGCTGCATTTATTTTAAAAATGTGTCCATTTAAAGTGATTCTAAGCTAACCCGAGATATAGGGCAGACTTAAAATTAAGAGTTTTTACCTGATGCTATTTAAATGTCTGTGAGTTGAGAGGTGTCATGGAAATGGAGGTAATCACAAAAAGGAGTAAAGTGAAAGTGTCTGAATATATCACAAACCACAGAAATGCTCCAAGCAATTTCTTCCTAAATGTTGTATCAGCTGTCTTGCAGTCTTTGAGTATTTCTGTTTCATCTGTATTTTCATGCACTTCAAATGGCTTATTTATTGCTTGCAACAGTCTTTGTGGATTAAGATCATTCTCTTAACAACTAGGTTTATTCACTTTTCTTTCCACTTAAGGAAGAAGAAAGGAAAAGGGAACTAGAAGAACTGAAGAGAAGAGAGAATGAGTTAGTTTTTAGAGCTTGGTTACTGAAGAAGAACGAACAGATACAACAAGAAAAGCGAATTCGTCGTGCAAAGCAGCTGGAAGAGATGAGAATGAAAGTAAGGTCTCCCTAATGTGGAACTGGGATCTATACTGCTCTTGTTAAATAGGAAAACCAAATTCTAAACCTGCATTCTTAGCTAAACATATGAAAATTTACAGCAATGGGAAATGTTCTTGTTACATTGCTTTCAGTGAAGAGCTAAACTTGCAGGTTTAGGATTGAGTGACTTGCAATGTAGAAGCAGCATACATTAACTTAACTGTCACAGGGGATACAGTGATGCTGCCATGTACCAGGAGAAGGACTTGATTGAGCCCTGCAGTGAACAAGCAGCCACCAGAAGATTCTTTGAAGTGTGTTCCTTACCATCAGAACTTCTTAGCAAGCAGTTAATGCACATGACCTTATCAAAACTTGGAGATTCAGATGTTGGTCTAAAGTTCTTCTGCCTTAAAGTAATGGGCTTGAAAAGCTAAAGTAATTTCACGATTATAAGCCGCACAATTTTGACTAAAATTTTGGTCCGAACCCAAAGTGCGGCTGATAATCAGGTGTGGCTTATATATGGACAAAGAACGAAAAGTTGCTGTTTTAGTTTGGGGGAAAGGTGTCTGCTGAGAAAGGCAGGAGCTTCTCTTTGAAATGGAGAATATAAACCCCCTCCCTCCAAATTATCATAATTTTGAAATCAAGGGGCTTTCAGGCAAAAATATGGGAATTAGGAATAACAGTTCTTTTCTAGGGAAATTAAAGTAGAAATACAGTACTACAAAGAAACAAACTCCAAACCCTGACAAAGTCAGAGTACAACCTGCCACCCCGTCAGGCAGGGTGTTGGTAGCAGTTCAATTAAATGGTGGTTGCAGTCCTCCTGCAGTGACAGATGTGATTCAGTTGAAGCAGTGCTCCTGTAGAAGGTGCAGTTTCCCTCTAAAGGTGCAGCGGTGATGTGGAGAAATCTGGTTTTCCTCTGGAGTCCAGTGGAGAAAGGGGCTCCCTTAGTGTCGCAAAACCTCTGTTTTATCTTGGTAAGAAATGTTGGGCTCTTCCCCCTGGCTGGAGCAACTTCCAATGGGATGAAGTAATTTTATCAGTGACACAGTGGGACTCAATGGGCCATTGGCAGAAAATGACTCGCTGGAGGAAGGCTGGGTTGTGAAAAGATAAAGAACAATGCCCTGCCTGGTTTCAATGGATGGCCCATTAGCAGAATATCTCCCACGGAGATAAGGATCACTGCCCTCACCCTCAACAGATGGTGATAGAATCGATACCTTTTATCACACTCTGTATTGTAATGTGCGGCTTATAATCAGGTGCGTCTTATAATCGTGAAATTACCATGGTGCTTTGAATGCTCGCTCGTGTGTATATTCGATGCCAGATTAGCATATGCTCCAGTGTGTTTATAAAGTATGTTTCATGGAGGGAGGATGCCAGTAGAATACAAAAAACCTCCTGTTATAATCTGATTATTATAAAGGTAATTTACTGATAACCCTTGTGTATACATGTCTTTTTTATTAACTAGGAGGTGATCAGAGATCCAGAAGAAGCCTACAGGTTATGGCTTAAAAAAAAGCACCAACAATATGTGAAAGAAAGACGGATAGAGTTTTTGAGACGCCAAGCTGAGGAAGTGTCCTTTATTCCAAGGAGAGAGGAGTGTGACAGAGCTTTTAGAGAGTGAGTAGGGTCATTCCTAAGGGACCACACTTGGAACTTTTGTAGTCTATAATTTTGAAACTGTAGCTATCTTATGATGCATCTTTGCTGCTGAAATCCTCATTGTTTTGGAGGGGGGTGAGTTTTGCATGAATATGCCCTTTTAAACTTATACCCTAGCAAAAATACATCGGTTTCTTGATGCTGTTTGTTCACTGGTGTGAAGTTACTGTCAGAACCTGAGCTGAGAAGAGTGAATTGCCTTTGCTAAAAACAGGATCTTCTCCTCAAACCCTTGTTGCCTGTTCTGGAGCAAGCTTGGGTTGATTCAGTCCATGAAAGGAGCGTAAAGTTAATCCAGTTTAATAAAAGAGGGAGGTAAAGTGGGTGCAGAAGCAGGGAAATTGGGGTGGGAAAGTTGTGCTTCCTGTGTTTGGGTGTGGCAGGCTTTTAGACTGTCCCAGCCATGACACCCAACTTCACCCTACAAGACAGGGTGGGGAACAAATGTCCTTTGAATGCATGACGCGAAACTTGAAATTACAACTGCCAGTACTTCTGGTCCTCTTTCTCTCTCCACAGCTGGCTGAGAAGGAAGAGAGAAGAGAAAGAAGCAGCAGAACTAGCTGCTAAAGAGAGAGCCAGGCAGCTTAGATTAGAAGCCAGAAGAGCAAGACAGAGGCGGAACATCCACTATACGTAATTCAGAGCCCACATCCTTTGTTTGGACCCTCCATAGATCATTACAGTTAAAAATGTGATGTAACCACAGAGTTCTTGGTGACAATCTTCCTAATTTTTAATGCTTGAGTTTTTGTCCTTTACAACTACTGACTTACTGACTTTTTGTGGTGTTTTTAAAGCTTTCAAGCAAGTTTAACAATTACCTTCAGTGACAATGATTTTACTATTTATTTGTAACTTAGTTGAAAAGCCTGCTTTAATGCATAGCTCAGGGATCTTTTTGGTTTAACCAAATCTAAATGAGTGCAAGATGTATGTATGAGGGTGGCAAATACACATTCCCTTCTTTAAAAGGCACTTTATACTCAGCTCCATCATGGATTCCTGGATGCAGGCTACTGTATAAAATGTTGAATTTTTGGTGGATTAATATTGCTGTTTGATGCTGCTAGTGATTAAGACTGTGCAAGGTGTTATGTTGTTGGAAAATTATGTTTCTTGTACCATTTCCTGTTGATCTGTTGACCAGCTCTAGACCAGAGGACTGTGTTCTTTCAGGTTCCTGGAAAGTGCTCATTGAGGACTAATGTGTAGGTGATTGTGCAACAGGTTTTGAAACTTATTTCTGTGAGTCATATTCAGTAGTTTTCTATTCCATGGAATTAAAAGCTTGTGCAAATTATGACCTTTTCCAAGTAAGGAAGCTAGGTTCCTTATATAAATGTCGATGTTTATTATAATAAATCTACCAAATTGCATCACCTTACCCAGCTAAATTGTGAACTCTTGATAGAGAACATGCCAAAGTCACTCATGAAATCATAAAGTTAGTGAAAGAAGAGGAGTGTTCTGTCCAACTGTACACACCAACAGATTTCATGATCCTGGCATTGCTCCTAAATTTTTCCACATTCAGACTGTTTTCTGGGAGTACTGCAACAGACAGAAGTGTATTAGATGCAAAGCAGATTTTCTGGTAGTATTTTCTTTGTTATTTTTGGAGCTAGTTACAGGCATATTGAGAGCACTGATGTTGGACTGGAGGCTGCTCTGTTGCAGCTTTTGCCAGCATAGGGAGCGAGAATGGAAGCAAAATGAAAACTTCATATGCTAATGGGACATGTAAGTAACAGGTGCCTTCCTCCTTCCAGTACCTTCCCCTGACACTAAAAGCAAGAAGAGCTTCCTGTGTCTAGCAAGCAAATCCAGGGGAAATGTTTGCGACAGTTCACACACACCGTCTCCTTAATTGTAGAAAACTACAAAAGAGATGCTTCTCTGTTCATTCCTCACACCAGCAGAATTAAGGGTTTTACAGTTCAATGTCATGTAGTTCCATTTATGCTACAGAGAAAACAGGGTCAGAAATGTGCCTTCATTAAATCTAAAACTGCAACTTGAAAGCAAGCAAAAAAAGTTTATTGTAGCTTTCTTCATGTAAACCAAAGAGAGCCAGCAACAGCAAGAACTTACAGCTTACATATTCTGATCATGGGTATGATACTCAAAGGAAAATTGGGTAAAAGCAACCTTTTCCCCAAACTAGACAGCTTCATATGGCAAATTTGGGGGTCAAACTAAGAAACTTAAATAGGCTTCTTAGGATTTAGCAGATTGTCTCCTAAAAGTTCTCTTCAAACCTATATCAAGAACTTCAAATCTACATCAAGATTATAAAACCATACAAGTAAAAAAATACTTTTTTTTTAACAGTACCTGTGCAAACTTAGTGCTTATTTTCATCTTCCCATAATACCCAGGAAGACCTTGGGCAAGGATTGAGTCCTAATGCGAGGCCAGGATTCAGTGCTATGTACTAAAGGAAGTATGTCAGTCTGCCTTTGCTGAGGATCAGCTACACAGCAGCTTCATTCTAGAAGCTGACAAAATGGAAAAGCCATTATTTCAGCTCTATGGAAACACAAGAATAATCTCACCCCATAGAGTTTTCTAGAATCCAATTGAAAGCAGTTACTACTTATATATTATTGCTAGAGTTCATTCAGGCATCATCTCCTTCTTGACAGGAGGAGTGACATCGCATATACTTTTGCTTTCAGAACTTACAGCTATGAAGAATCATTGCACATATGCCTTTTTGTAACTAAATTTAAAAGGTAGAATGTAGACTTGGGGCCAGTTCATCACCTTGGCTAAAATTTAAAAAAATAGCATGTAACTGATGATTTACCATTACTTTATTTTTAAATTTAGACATAACTGATCAGCACTTCATTTGCTTTGGTACAGTTACACTTCTGTCTCCCTCTAAAGGGAAATTCATTAAGATTTGCTAATAAGCCTATAAATGTTTAATAGTCAAGAGCATCTCTATGCTCTGTAAACTGGACCAGCATAATGTTTTTGTGTTGTATAAGAAAATAAATAGTTTTCCCTATTGAGAAGTCACAGAAGTATACCAGAGACTATGGCAATCCTGTCAATCCCTAACTTCAAGAGGTAGAGAAGCAAAAACTGTGTCATTCCAATGCCAAACTCACCCATTACAGAAAAAGGACAAAGGGAAGCCTGCTGAATATCAACTAGTGTAATTCTTCAGAAAGAGCAGCTGCCTTGGCTGGGCTTTTAAAGGGCTATTAGCTCTCCTTGACAGTGATTGCAACAATTGAAGGTGACATCTTCATATCTTGTATATGGGTGAAACCTTCCAATGCTTTTCTTTGTGGAAAGGAAAGAAGATGCAGAAGTCTCAGAAAAAGAAACTTCTGTTGATGTTTCTGGATGTGCAGCTGGATCCAGTACATGTAGCATCTAAGGACAGAAAAATTGACACTGAAAATACTTTTATGAAGTTCAATGGGCTTTTTCCTTCTCTAAGAGCTAGGAAGGATTTCTACTCATTTTTCATCTTTTTTCCAAATTGAAAATGAAACATCTGTTTACCCAGAAGCTTAATATAAAGATTAATGTATATCAAGAGTTCTTACCATTTCAGCCATTTTCTCAGCAGGGGTATTGCAAAACTCCACAGTTGAAGTCTTTTTTGGACTTTTAGTGCCAACATTTCCTAGAAGATGTGAGCTTACAGCTTTGGATAGCTTACAGTTCACAGCTGCTAGCTCTGTTGTAGTGTAAGGCTGGGCACTAGGATAGTATGTCTGTTGTCTCCCCCACTGAAGAGAGACCATCAGTTCCTCCAGCAGCCTGTGCAGAAAGGAAAGAAGCACTGTTGGTGGGGTTTGTATTCTACACTGTATAATCAGCACTCAGCACACTTCAGAGAACCATCTTTTCCCAAGACTTACTGCATAAGCTAAATCTTAAACCAAAGAAATGGACAAAAATAGTGTTTAAGAACAAGGAGACAAATAGGATATTCTCCAAGGCAAGGCCTCACCAACACAGGACATTAATACTGGGAACACTTATTTGACATCTGGCAGAATAAGCACTTTAAAGTCTATGTAGGTAGAATAGTTCTTTGAAATTTCGGAAGAAACAGGGAAGACTTGAAGTCAAGACAGGAAGTGATTAAAGAGAGAAAGCCTGAGGATGTGAGGGATGTCACTTCCACAGTTTATTATCCTAAAAACCTCAGACCTCTCGGAAATGAAGAAAGTATTCTATTACTTTTGCTCTTTCAGCTCTAAGACTGAAAACTGACCATACTATACATCAGCATAATTGATTTGTGTTGAATATCACTGGAAGAGTGGAAAGTTATTTGATTCTCTTCTAGCCTAAAATAAACTGACAAAAATGAAGTTTGCACAGAGGTAGTCTGGATTAGAAAAATCATACTTGTGTGTATCAATCATCTCTTGACGGAACTGGTCGCGTTCATTCAGCAAGTCCTGGATTGCACTTTGTGCATCCCTGGTTTGGCGCTGAAGAATTGCTCTGGTATTGGTCAGCTCATCAGCCATCACCCTGCAGAGGAAATCTCCAGTCAGTAGAGCAGGTGAACAGTTTGAAAGTCACTTTTTTCTACTACAGACCATCATTTGTCTGCTCAGCCTGAATATTAAGCTGCTGTTCTCTGTTTCCTCCCCCATGCAGAGCCTATATTAATCTAATTAAGAATAATTTCTATTCAACTACAGCCAACACCAGTGCAAGACTACATATTGACTGAGTTTAAACAACCTTAGGTCACTTAATACAGATCTAGTAACAGACATTTCAAAATACCTTGGGAAAGTATACATGGTTGACAAGGATCCTGTGAAAGCTAAATACATTTTTCTTTTACTAACAATTCTCACAAGTATGCTGTTCACTCATCTCTAAAAATGGAAGCTATGGCTACAGACTGCATTCATTTACCTCTCTGCCCTTCTCAGGGGCAATCACCAAATGTCAGATATAGGTGTTTAAGAGTTACAAAGGAGACAGCTGTTATCACGTTTTGCTATGCCATAAGGATTGGCATTGACCCCTCCAGCAGGCATTTCAAATGCCTGTAATATTCCAAATGCAAAAACCAGAATGACATTTAAACAACCACTAGTTAGAAATAGGAGATAAAAATGAACCAGAATGTCACAATATTGAAGAGTGTTACTTTGAGCATACTGCTGAGACTCACAGCCCTGATCTCAGAATTACTCATAATGTTAAAAAACCCCCAAGTTTGCATAGTAGCTCTTGCTCAACTAGGACTTACAAGTACCACTACATCCCATATGTTACACAAGTTATCATTTACCCTGTACGCTGTAAAAATCTTAAGACCAGCAAATTAAAGGGAGGAGACTGTATTCTATTGCCATTTCCTTCAAACAGTAAGGTCTTTTGTGATATGCCTTAAGCATCATAATTCAGTCAATTATATCCAAGTATAGTAGAAAATTAAAAATCCTAGAACACTATTTACAGATCTGGTAAGACAACTAAACTTAGCAAGTTTAAAGTCATTGTCAAATAAGATATTTACTTTCAGACCTGCTTTTATGGTTAAAGAAGTAACAGTAGGGTTCTGAGCAGTAAAACAACCAGTATTTGATAAAGAAGTCCCCCTACTTTTTCTTCTATAGTAGATCTCTGAGTCACTATAAGCAGACCTCTTAAACACATCAGCTTCTTCTCAAATTGATGACTGTATCATACTAGGAGGTTGGGGACAAAAATACAGTAATTTCACGACTATAAGGCGCACCGGATTATAAGGTGCACCTCCGGGAGTCGGCAAATTTAGCAACTTTGTACATTATATAAGGTGCACCGGACTATAAGGCGCACTTTTTTTTTTTTTTGCAGCGAAGATCCGTGCCACGCGCAACAAAGTAATGAAATAGTAAGAGAATCTCTAGATCGTGGAGTTTACTGGCAGGTGCTCAATTTGCAAACATTTTTCACAGATTGGTGTAGCCTTTAAACGCAGCCCCAAGCGTCCTCCCCGTGCGCAGGCCCCAGCACTCACGCCCGCCCCCAGCTGGCAAGGCGGGGTTCAGGGCGGTCGCAGCTTGCGGCTACCGCGGTTTGGGGCGGCTCGGGGCTGCCGTGGCTCAGGGCCGCCAGGTCCCGCCCACCCTCGCGGCTCCTGCTGGCCGGGGGCTGCCTGGTCCCGCCTTCCCTCGCGGCTTGGCTCACGGCTTGCACTTCCGGGTTGGCAAATTTCGCAACTTTGTACATTATATAAGGCGCACCAGACTATAAGGCGCACTTCCGGGTTCGGACCAAAATTTTAGTTAAAAAGGTGCGCCTTATAGTCATGAAATTACTGTAACTAATTACCTTTAAGAAAAGTCAGCTGCCCTAGAAGACATTTTTATACCCTAAACCGCATGCAGCTTTACCAAAATTAAGAGCTTCTCTTGCTTTCTTGACAAGAACTGTATGAGATTTTAGGAGGTTTAAGACTCACTGTATTACCTCTCAAAACAAGAGTATTCTGATTTACAAGGACCTTGCTTTCTTTATGCCTTTCCTGTATTCTCAGATTTCAAAGAGTAGGTGTCAGTACGGCTATTGTGGATGTCCTCTGCATATGTAAGCACACTGCAACGAGTTTATGTGATGAAAGACTGAAGGAGAATGCTGTTAGGACAGCTCCATGAGAGGGAATACCTGCTTGCTAGGAATTTGCTTCTCCACACATCACATTGTATAGACATGCGCTCCAATTGTTCAGACAACTGAGCCATATTTCGGCCCAGGACTTCATTTTCTAGGATGAGCTGATTCTTCTCTCGAGCCATCCGTTCAAAGTGATACTGCAGATCATCCCCAACAGAAGCAACAAGTAATTTCTTCAACTCCCGATTGACCTGGAATTTGACCACACTCTCTTATAACTATCAATAGAGAATAAAAACTCCTAAGAACATAGTGCAACTTATTGCAAATTGCTAACAGTAAATTGTCTTTTCCTTTCCAGAATGGGATGTTTCTAGGCAAGCATAAACATTTGAGCCTAATGCATGTCCAACACATTCTTGTTTAAATTCTAACAGTCAAAGTGGACAATGAAAGACTGTTGCAGGAAACAAAGTTTCTGTAGTATTCAACTCCTGAATTAGTAAGGTAACAAAGGGTTAGACAAGACATCCACAGGTGTATGAAATAGAAAGTTATCATCAACCCTTCTACAGCATAACATTTTTCACTTAGTGATTAAGGAACAAAGTCTTTCCCCATGAAAGAATCATTTCCCTGCAGCTATCTAGTGTGTTTCTCGACTCTTTCATCTGTTGTCAGAGAAGCAGCACTGGAATACTTTGATGTACTTCTACTCTCTATCTTAGCTGATAAGTTCAAAAGGGAACCTATTTGTTTCAAGACTAGAGTGTCATAGCAGTTCTCTTTGGTCACATTCACAAACTGTTTATACAAACCAAAACAGTTCAGCTGTGGGAGAGAAAACATCGTTAATTTCTTACCTCAGTCTGTATACGCAGCTGATTAGAGAGACCTTCTTTATCCTGTAACAACCGCTTTTCTGAATTCTTTAGCTTTTCAATTGCATTTTTCAGCTCTATCTGTTCTTTCTTGGGATCTGTGGTTCCGTCTGACTGAGAGAATGTGTCTCCTTTATGTCCCACAGATTTAGCTACCTTAGCATTTTTAGTTGGAACAACATGGGTGATGGCTGTTTTGGGGACTAATATTCTAATAGCTTCAATCTCCACTGATTTATCTGCATGTACTTTCCCTAGTTGCAGAACTCCAGGACTCAGGGAAGAGGCTGTCTTTTTGCGGGGGCTGTGGTGGATGTGATGGCTCGTAGTGTTGGCTCCAGTGATTACTTCCACTGATCCAGCTGTTTGCTCTGTTTCCATGCCATCTCCAGGTCCTCGAATGGGTGCTGAGGCATCATCAACTGAAATTTAGAAATTGTGGAGGAAAAGTTTACCACCTTTCACTTGGTTATAGTGTCATTGTAAGTCTTCCCTTAATTTCTGTACTTCAAAGTTAGAGATTTTAATGATACACTGCATGTGTCAAATAATCAATTGCAGCAGTGATTATCAAGCACAAGTCTGAAAATCACAGAATGGTTTGGACTGGAATGGACACCCCTGCTGTGGGTAGCAACACCCTCCACTAGACCAGGTTGCTCAGGGCCTCATTCAACCTGTTCTTGAATACTTCCAAGGATGGGGCATCCGTAACTTCCCTGGGAACCTGTTCCAGTGTCTCACCACCCTCACAGTAAGCCCTTACTCAAGTAAATTCTTACTCAATGTGCATTGCTCATTAACAAACCAGTACGAGACACAAATATTAATCTGAATTGCATTAATTTTAATGTCCTGCTGCCATACAAGATTAAATGCAGACACAAAAAAGCTTTCCTGGGAAAAAAAAAATCTTGACAACATTACTCATAGGCTGAAAACAAAATCAGGTTTTGGGAGCTGGCAGAATCAGAGCAGTTTCATTTTAAAAGCAAGAAGCAAATGAAAAACAGCTATTACCCACAGCTAGTGACACCTTAAGAAGTTTAGCAGACTTTTAAGTACTAACATAATTTAGTTGCCCAAGTAAAGGTTTAAGAAAAGCCAACCCAGTTCTGCTCCATTTCTGAACTACAGACTACAGCATTCCCAGTAATGCTGCATTCTCTCCATACTCCCCAATATATACAACATTTACTGAAATTAATTTTAAGACCACTAAGTTTTCAGCTGAATGAATTATTATTGTAGTACAGTTTCCTTGCAATGGGTAAGAGATACAAAGTTTCTGAGGGCATGGCTACACATACTGCTTTTTTTCTCATACCAAAAGCAGTAATGTGAACTTGTGCCCTCTATCCAAATATTAATGGATTTCAAAAATGCTGTAGTAACACCATAATATTGCCTTATTTTCAAGTTTGCTGAATCAGTACCAACAGGTTCTAAATACCAGAGGAAACTGTCAGAGAAGTGTACAGACAGATCATAGTACCAGTGACAAACTTATTTTTCAATATCGAGCTGGATTAGAAAAGCTACATTCAAAGCTGTTCCATCCCGGCAGCTCTTGTTTTCACTGCAATAACGAAGTCACAGAACTACTTTCTCATAGATACATAAAAGGAGTAAGTTTAAATGAAAGGAGCCTGGCATACAGTGTAACTGTATGGTGTAACTCTGGTGTTTAGAATGCCAATTCTAATCCAGTCTGCTCAGATGTCATATGAGCAACCTACCTTTTTCTAGAGATGTCATTTTCTCTTTAGCAGTCAGCTCTTCCTAACTAGGTAAGTCTGAGGAAGAAATAAGGAGGGGGGCAAAAAAAATCTCGAGCAAGGTAACAGTGACAGTTAATCCTGGATTATCCCATTTTCTACTACAACCTCTAAACTCCAGTTCTGTAGCACAGTGAAAAAACCCACACCAAAATAAAAGCGAAAAACACAAAATGGTAAAAACTATACTAAAACCCACAGAGTTAAAAGGAGAAGACTGCTTCTGGCACTTGTGTCTTTTTTTCACCAAGAGCTGCACCTCATCTTGTTCTAGCTTCTATTCCTTTACATTTTTTTCTGGTCTCCCTCCTTTTTTCAGTGAGGCACCATCTTACCCTTTAAAAGCCTGTAACACTCCCACAGTACAACTGCATGACCATGCCAGGATAACCCAAAATAATCACAGAACCACAAGAAAAGGAAATCCTACACTTTTCTTCAAGCAGATCAAGAGGTGAGGAGGAAACAATAGCAATTGCACAGCTGCACAATTCCTTTAGTCCTGCTTGCTGAAACAAGCTTTTTAGTGGGGCCAATTCTCAGTCAAACAAGTAGTCAGTGCCCTGAATGGGGTGCACATGATTAATTTATCCTAACAAAAGCTGACCCCCAGTTTGGCCCAATCCACCACCCTGGTGATTTTCTCCCTTATCCACCAAAGGTAATGACCATTGCCACGTGCATCCACAGGACCATCCATTCTCAATAATACAAGTCACTCAACCCTCTTTTCTATGGTCTAACTACGTTAGTTTGAGATCAGTATACCCCTATCTTGTTTGGCTGGCTTTTTTTCTGTGAGTTCTCAAGGGAGAGCCCCTGGGCCCTTGCTTCCTTTCACTATACCACTAAGTGAAAAGGTTTAACTACAGCTTTTTGATTTCCATTGCAGCATCTCTCTAAAAAGAAAATGGCAGCAGCGAGCATACTGCTACTTTTGGGTTTCTAGACTAAAGATTTGTTTTGTGTCAGGCAGGTTTATCTTTTGTGATGAACAGAAGAGAAACACCTTTCCTCCTTGAGTTTTCTCTTAACTACGATACAGAGATGTCTCACCATCTGTTGCTTCTACAACTGGAGTTGTGTGTTTGCTTATTTAATAGCATTAGTTGTTAATCATCACTGGTGTTCGTTCCTTTTGATTGAGGATCTCTACTCGATGAGAACGAGGAGGATGAAAGCGTAGTTGCTCAAAGAGGCAAGAATCGTCAACAAAAGACCAATTAGGAGCATTTGGGCTTATCCCATCAGACACGACCTGCCGGTGATCCTGCTCCCTCAGAGTTCACGCTATAACCCCGGCCAGTTACGTGTGGGGGTAGTGTAAGCCTCCCAACATGTTCCCCTCCTCCTCCATCTCCCTCGCTGGTTACATCAATACCCATCGCACCTCTCAGGACGCCAAGCCCTGCAGGATCCAGGGCCTCGCACAGCCACCGCCCGCCCGGCCCCGGCCCCGGCCCCGGCCCCGGCCCCGGCCCCGGCCCCGGCCCCGGCCCCGGCCCCGGCCCCGGCCCCGGCCCCGGCCCCGACAGACCGGCCCGCAGCAGCGACGTCGCGGCACCCCCACAGGTGTCACCTCCGCGGCTTCCGCGTCCGGCGGCGGGCGGGGCGCCCCGCGAGTCGTGTCCGCTCCCGCCCAATCGCGGGCCCGGGCGCGGGGGCGGCGCTTCGGTTACGGGGCAGGGGCGGTGTCGCCATCACCGCCGTCATCAGCATCATCACCCGCATCGCCATGGTGAGCGGGGACACGGGGCCGGGGGGCAGCGGCGGCGGCGGCGGCTCCGCGGGGCCCCTCAGGCAGAGCCCCTCAGGGCCGCGGGAGGGCTGCGCCCGGCTCCGCGCGGCCCTTGGCTGAGGGGCCCCTGGGGCGCAGCTGGGGATGTTTTACGGGTCCGTTCGGGCTCGTTGGAGCTCAGCTGTTGGGAAGCTGCTGCTGCCACCCCGGAGCCGCCCTGAGTTGGGAATCGGCTGGGCCTGGAACTCGGGAGACCTAGCGGGAAGGCAGTGGTGCATTTGGGGGAGAGAATACGTTTTAGGTGTCACAGTCTTTATTCTTGACTGGATGTGCTGTGTAATAATGCAGGACGGACGACAGGATGTCATTGCAGGGGCAATAATAAAGAAAACCCCGTTTGCATTTTAATGTCGGGGAAAGGTTCTTCACCCAGAGTGTGATTGGGCTCTGGAACAGGCTCCCCAGGGAAGTGGTCAGAGCAGCAAGCCTGGCAGAGCTCAAGAAGTGTTTGGACGATGCTCTCAGACACAGTGTGTGACTCTTGGGGCTGCCATGTGCAAGGCCTGGAGTTCCACTCGACAGTCCTTGAGGTTCCCTTCCCTCACAGCATGAGATTGTAGTGAAACACAACTGAGTCCCCCTTGCAAACCTTGTGGTGTGCAAACCTCAGTGTTGTAAGGCTGATTAAAAAATCAACAGCTTTGAGTTGCATTTTGTACTCAAACTCACGTGCAAGACTGGCAAATGCACCTGTGGGTGGGTCCACCCTTAAGTACCTCTCTCCAGCACCTCAAATTTTCCCCAGCCCCTCCAGCAGCTTATTTTGCACCTTGCTTTTGAAACATAAAATCAAGATAAGCATTTGCCACTTAAAGAAATGCCACTGTTTGTTTTCAGATACAGGGGTTGTAAGTGTTCTGTTTAATGCAGTTAGAATTGTAATTTTCACTTCCCATGTTGAATTTATTCCTGTCAGCAGAAGTCCTGCTTTCTGGGTTGTACCTTAGGTAAATAATTTACTTTGTTTTAGCTGATTGTCACTGAGTTTGACATGTTTCTAACCTCCCTTTATTTCTGAGGTGACACCAACTTCATTAGAGCAGTGCGGAATCTTGCAGCAACCTCTAACTAAATGTTTCATGGCATATTTGTTTAATTGCTTTTGAAAAGCCTTCAGTGATAGGAACTACATGATCTGTTGACATAATTTCATTTGCATGATGACTTTTATAGGTCACTGAGTTTTTCCTATTATGTTCTGTGCTGGAAATGATACCAGTGATTATTTTTTCTTTTCTTTGTGGGTTAAAGATATTCCATTTTGTCTTTTACTTGTAGAAATACTTGAAGATTTTAACTTCGCCCTTTCCTCATTTCACATTTTTCTTCCGTAAACAAATTTTGTTCTCTTAATATTTTTCTGCTGGTTTTAAAATTTAGCCATTTTCCACTCTGCCTGCAGTTTTCTCTAAATGTGGTGTTTAACCCTGCAGGTTTCTTCCCAGCTGCATTGTGTTCCACTGCTGCTGAACAGAGCAAAATATTTGTATCTTGTCTCTTAAATCTTCATATTGTCAAATTTACCATATTTTTTCACTTGAATTGTTTTGCAGTCTCACTTTCACTGCAACCTACTGTAACTATCCAATTTCCTGTGGTTTTGTTGTCTAGCCAATTTCTCCCTTTGCATTTGATTTTTTATTGTAATACTTTGCATTTGTTTCTATAGAATTTTAAGATTATCATTCTCAGTTCTACTTCTAAGATGCTTGCAATCATTCCCACACCTTAGCTATCAGCCCAGATTCTGGATGTACGCTTTCTCAGTTTCATTTTCAGTGTAGTAAGAACAATCCGAAATAAAGCAGGTGCATAGCTGATCATTTTGGAACACCATCTGACTCCCAGTTGGCAAGGGAAGTATTCCTAATTACATCTTCATATGATAGATGTAACTGCTCTTTAGCTTAGGCCATGATGCCTTACTCAGTTTGTCAGATTTGCAGGTGACAGATTAAAAGCCTTATCAGTTCCCTGTTTGTCACAACTGTGGCTTCTCCCTTGCTCACTGTGTTGGAAAAAGATTTGTTCTTGACAAATTCACATTATCTGCTTTTTATTATTGTGTTGTTGTCTTAGATGTTCAATAACCATCTACTTAATAACTTGTTCCATTTTCTTCCCAAACACTGCCTCTCTTGCCCTTCTCCTGTGCCCTGGGACCTTTCTTCTGTGATCTTTCAAGTATTGCAGAGTCCTGCTTGTTTCTTTTATACTAAAAATCCCACTAATTTTTCCACTCATGTGCCCTTCATCCTGACAGTTTCCTAAAATGCATTTAGAATAATTTGGCCACTGGAAGATGATGGGAGGATGGATGTTTGGGAATGAGTGCTGGTCAATTATGTATGGACTCAGAATCCTGGGAAACAGCTAAGTTATGTAACGTTGGATACCATGATTTATGCATCTGACCATCATAAACTGTTCAGAACATCTTTTATCAGGAACAAAATCAGAATAGAAAAGATGCCTCTGGTGGATTCTAATATTGATCTGAAAGCTGGACTTTAGCATCAGGATTTTAATTAGATTCTGAAAGTAATGAATTTTGGGTTAGAAAGCTTGACCATCCTTTAGTACTATGTTGCTTCCACTTAATCATATAGCTTGGATAAATTTCAACATATAATTCAGAAAAAATCTTACAAGTTGTATCATGGCTTGTAATAGAAAAAAGGTAATAACTTTTAGTGGTATCAGTTTGGAATGTATTTGTGTCACACCCTGTACTCCACTCATGTGCAAGCTCTGGAAGTAGTTATGTGCATTGTAAAACTGGGCAGGCAGATTGCTGTGGTGGTAGAAGCTGAGGTAAAGGGACAAATGTTCTGAAATTTCCTGCAGTTATTTGTCTAACAGCACTTTGACTTTACAGTCTGCTGATCAGTCCTTGTTCTCAAATGGCAGCATTTCAGATCAGTTCTAGTGCATTCTGGTGTCTGGTTTGTAATTGTGCGAGACCTGGCTGTTGTGGACGGTGAACAGTAAATTGCCAAAGGGAAACCTACTTTTCTCCACCTGAGATGTGCTCTCCCTCTTGGCTGCTGGAATGCTCTATTATTCTGTAATGGTACCTTTCTTGTAATCACATACAGAGATGTGTTTGTCCATGATGTTAACAACATTAGTTTCTTTTGATTCATGAGTTTGGTGCACTGTGACACTTGAAAGTGTTCCAGATATGGAAGTGCAGCATTTTCCAGAGAACAATGGGCTCTGTTCAGCACAGACACAGAGCCTGATTGCAGTGGAAACTCTGCACATACATGCAGCTTTTCTTCCACCCTTTGAAAAAATTATTGTTACCTCTGCAATCTGACAACTGCATTCTACATTACAAAGACTCTTTGAACAACAGGACAGATATTATTTCCTTCTTGTGCATAAAGAAATCAAGACACATAAAAGCCAGATGACTTGTCTAATTGATGCCATCTGGTTTTGATCTTGTGCATGTGGAAGTACACGGTTAGTGGAATTTATGTGTCCAACTACCTTAGTTCTTTTTGTGAAGTTAGGGGAAAATATATGTGAAATTTGTTCTCCTGCCTGCCAAAACTTGCAGTCTTGTAATTTTGACAAAAATCTTTTATATATCAAGGGATGAGCAGTTCGACTCACTTCAACAGAAAATTTGACAACTTGTGTGTTACATGTTTGCTGTAATTATTATTATCATCAGTTCATTAGTAAAACCCACAGCTTGGAGAACATCAACATGATGGAACTCATCAGTTTAGACAAAACAAGGAAGAAAAATGAGAATTTTTTTTCGAGTGCTTTGATTCATCAGTGGAAAATACTTATTTCTTTTTTGGGAAATGGATCTTAGGAAATGAATCAGGAATTTCTAGAATTTGACAATAGTGAGGCCTGGATTTTCATGGTGTGTTCAAATTTTCAGCTGAAGTCTTTGAAAAGGCAGAACAGTTCGTGGGGCTGTATTGGTTTACAGGAGTTTCTCTTGGGACCCAGCAATCTCAACCATACTGCATGAGCTGGTAAAATGGAATAATTTTGATGAAAGTCTGTCATTCAGAACTGATAATATAAACAGACTAAACTCTTTCCTGCTAACAGATTTTCCTGAACGAGTCCACGTTTATGGAATGACTTTTTGTAATCTTCAAATTGCTTACTTGCTGTTGCCAAACAGCTGCCATTTAAAAAAAAAAAAAAGCACATTTTAAACTCTTCCAGGAAAAGGTGCAATATCTCCACAAAAGACACTTTCCTAATGCTTAAGAAACTTTGCTTCTTTGGTCTTAAAACAAGACTCAGTTTCACTAGAGTGACAGCTGGTGATTACATTGAATTTTTCTCAACTGCACAATGGCTTGATCCTGTCAGTTTAAAGTTTGCAAGACAGAACCAACCACAAAGACGAGTCTCTGTACTTAATGGCCAACTCTTATTTGCAGCATTTCATCACAGGGAAAAAAATTATGTATCAGCATGAGGAGAAAATAAGCAAAATGCTGTCAGGTATCCTCTAACTATTTATTGCGTGGTGAGTCTTCCTGTGAGCATCAGGGGTATGCCATGGTTTCATCTTGAACTGGTGATTCCAAACAGCAGAAATTTACTTCTTCAGCAGGTAAGCTGTGTGCATTGCAGAATATGTAGCTGATAAAATAACAGATTTTTTTGGCACTCTGTCAGGCAAGTGAAAACTGTTTGAAAACGCCCATAACTTCCCTTTGTTCCAGGAGCTCATTTTGGGTTTGATGCTGACATCTTTATGACATTATGTGCTTTATGAAATACCACCCTACAAATATAAAATTGACAGGTTTAGAATCCATGGGATAAATTGCCTCCTACTGTAGCCAAGTCTTGGCTTTGGCTTGCAGAAATTATCATCTCTCCAAATGTAATTTTAGATGAATTGATGGCTCTTCTGATGGGGTGGCTCAGACAGATGACATTGATATAATCAAAGTTACCTAATATGGTCTAATATTAAGTTTGATGCTAATCTCCCTTTGTCACTCAGAGTTGTCTGTCCAGTTCCTTTGAGTTGTGGGTACAGATGTTAATAACTGACATGTCTGTCCTAATGGTATGTTGGTTTTTTAAAAATATATATATTGTCAGAAACTCCAGGATTTCAGGAATTATTCAGTGAACCAGTGCCAGGAATAAAGAAAAGTTATAAACTTTCAGTTAGCAGTAAAAAATATTAGAATTTGATGACAGAGACAGTAGTTATTTAGAGAGATGTTCCAGGCGGATTTGATATAGGTAAAATTTACATTTAACCATCAGAGCTCAGAATTTTTTGTAAGTACATCCAGATTGTTGTTAATACAGGAACCCAACTGGTCTGTGTCAGATCTGGTGCAACTTGGAAGTATGAGCATTACCTTTGGGCAAAGAGACATCAAGCTATAATTAGAATCATAGAATCATCATTTGGGTTGGAAGGGTCCTCCAGCCTGCTCAAAACAGGTCTAACCAGACCAGGTTGTTCCAGGCTGTGTCCTGGCAAGTCCTGAACATTTCCCAAGATGGAGATTGCACACTTCCTTTGGGCATCCTGTGCCAGTGCTTGACCACCCTCTTGGTAATTCTTTGTTTTTCTGGTATGTAACTGGAATGTTCTATGTTTCTACATGTGTCCTTTTCATTTTTTGCTCTCACTGTGCATCTTCAGAAAAAGTCTAGGTTCATCTTTTTGGTGTATTTCAGTTAGGCAGCTCTAGACAGCAGTAAGGTGACCCTCAGGCTTCTCTAATCTGAGTAAGCTCTGTTCTCCCAGCCTCCTCTCATGTGTCCTGTCCTCCAGACCCTGACTGCTTTGGTGGCCAGTGGCTAAGCACTAAAAATGGAACCTTTTAGGTTTTTCTGTTTGATAGTCTGTTTCCTTTAAGCCAAGGGAGTAGTGACCCTTCAAAAAGTGAGCTTGGCTGTTCAGTTTCCCATTTTAGTGTCAGTTTCTAGAATCTTATGGTGGTCTAGTATATCCAGGTGGGATACTCTGTTAATCATGAACTGGCTGGTGAGAAGCAATTGTTGTAGGGAGCACCTATTGCTCTAAGTCTGAAGAGAGCTTATCCATGAACACTGACTTTTAACTATAACTGTAGCTGCCAGGAATAATCACCAAAAGTACTATTTCTTGAAAGTAAGCACTGTGCTTGGCCTAATGTATCCAAACAATTTTGTGTTCCCCTGTGTCCTTATACAGATGTAAACCAGAGGTCCTGGTGCCAAAGCAACACACTGAGGTCACTCAATAGTGTTGTGTGGGTGGAACCCCATAGTTCTCTCCCAATTAGAAAAACAGAAAGAAAAAAACAGCATAACATTTGATAAAGGGAGTAAATTGTGTGGCAGGGTTAATACTGAGAATGACAGTTTAGCAAGTATTTTCTTCTATAATGAGCACAGACCAGATGAGCACATACAAGAGGTAGAAGCTACTATTACATTTTTTTTTCTTACACTGTGCCTATTAGAGTTATGAGATAAACTCTATGAGGTGCCTTTATGAGTTGTCCTGGAGTGGACAGCTCTGATACTCGTTTAAAAACTGTGGCATTGGGATTTTTGGAGGGCTGTGGGATTGACATTGGGAGGCTGGGCATTGAGGAAGGCCACCTGGCTATGTGTCTCAGTTTTCCTGTGTGAAAGGACTTCATCACCTTGGCTATTGTGATACATGCTTTATCATTTAGTCATTTCTACCTCCTCTTACAAGATTGCTAATTTTGAAACTCTAGGTGTACTAGGAAGAGATAGCAATGGCTTCTAACTGATCATTTCAGAAGTGAATTCTTGAGGTTTGAATAAGGCGCTCAACCTGTCCGTGGGCACCAGAGGGTGCTCGTGTGTTTGCAGAGAAGTGGCTCCCTCCTGAGATGTGTTCCCGAGAGACTCTTGCATGATCTTTATTTGCATGGGATCCTTCAGTGATTGTAACTACCTTGATTATATATTTTTTTTAAATCATACTTTTTCTGCAGAATACTCCAACACACTTGGAAGGAGAGCCACATGTAAGAGAGGGCTACACACAGAAAGTGGAGAGAGGTGGGTAGGCATTCTTAAACCTGTGTACCTGTTCTTCCACATACTGCATATTTAAGTGTGATCCCTCACTAAATTTAGTACTCCTATTTTTAGTCTTTCCTTGTTTTCTTTCTCTTGCTGTAGAGACTGTATCATGCTCTATGTTTTCTAGTTACATAGGAGCAATGCTGTCCTTGCCCCGTCCCAAGGTCTCTTCTACAATATACTCTTTGATGACTGAACTGTGGTCTTTTAAGTCTGAAGACTCCCAAATCGCTGGGATGGAGTAGAGAAACTGGGATTTGCATCCAGTCATCGCAGCTACTAACATTCTGGAGTAGCAGAGCTTCCTGGGGGCAGCTGCAGGGGCAGTGGACTGAGCAGCATTTTCCTTTTCTGGCTTCTTCCACAGGTGCCTGGTTCCTATGCTGAAGTGAAAGGTCTGTGGAAGCAGGAAATCAGGATAAACTGACTAACCTGCCTCTGCTCTGTTTTTGTCAAAATGAAGGGGGATTTACGATGCCTGAATGGTACAAATATTTTAACTATCAAATCTTGGTATCCTTCTGTGAAAAGAGTAATGGTGGATAATTCCCATTTTACAAAAGTGAGAAGATAGCCTCCTTTTTGAAAAGGTACTGAATATCAAATGCACTAATGCAGGGGACAGCTGTGTAGGTGGAACTAAGTAATCTTATCCAAACTATGTATGGGATTGAAACCTCTCAGTCACTGTCTTCATCGAGCAGAGACATTTGCATCTCAGGGGAATAAAATAGATCAGTTGTGCAAATCTGATTACGAAAGTCCTATGCTTTGGGGGAGAAGTAATCTGTGAATTGTAGAACAAATCTTCATAAAATGTAAAAGTCTGTTAGGAGTGGCAGAGTTTGGGAATATGATTATACTCACCCACTTTGCTTTCTGTACCCCACAGAAGTTTTTGATTTCTTACTTTACTAATGGGAAATTGATTAACAGCTTTAATCATGAGAACTTCTGTTTACATGTAACTTGTCATTAATCTGACTTCAGAATAAATTACGACCATGACATCTGTACTAGCTGAAATCTAGATTTAGTCCAACTACCTTAGAATTTGACACAATATGAGAAAAAATAAAGCCAGCATTTGGTTAAGCAGTAGTGCAGACAAAATAATACTTGTTTTAAGTGCCCACAGTAGTGAATGAGAAGCGTGTCAACAGAGTTGGCAGCTTCATAGGACCATAAATTGTTACTAGAACATGACAAGCTCTGACAGTTCCAGGTGGATGCAGCATGTGTGGTCTTCAGAGCATTCACACAAACTCCTGGGCGCTAATTGCTCGTGGTATTGGCTGGCTGAAGGACCTGTTCTCCCTTAGCTGTGATTCCAAGGCAACCAACTAGTTCTTGTTAAAAAAGCTTTTCAGAAGATTATTATGAGCTAAGATAATCTGAAGATGCTGTAGGCATTATACTGCTTTGAAGTGCTGTTGACAGCTTTAGTTTAGGATTTGTAGGTGTTTCCTTTCAAAGCTCTACTTCCAGCTGCTTGTAACTTTCTCCACTTTTAACCATTCTGCATGAAAATTTCCAGATTGATCTCCAAGAGGTTGAAAATTTAATGGAATGCCTGAATAGGAATATGTGGGGAGAAAATTTGAAAATGCTTCAGAATCCTAATAAAAATACAAAAAAAAAATCAGTGTTCCTCTGAAAAGCTTTAGTTCTCAAAATACTGGAAATTGAAAGCTGGCAGTTTGGCAGAGGAAAACAACATTTTAGTATTGACATCAGCTTTAATGTTAGGCCAAATTTTGAACCTTTCAGAAATGTTTTTCTTGTAAGTACAATATTGGTTGGATCATGTAGTGGGGTGTGCACAGGTAGCTCAGTGTTTCTCTTCCTGGCATCACATGGAGGCATTAATCTCGTAGTTGGAAGGCGGAGACAGTGTTCAGCAGCTGACCATGGCAGCATTAGTTCTGCCACTACTGGTTGATTAAGTGCAAAGCACCTAAACTTTGTGCTCAGATGTGATTATGTGGGATGACCTGCATTGCAAATCGTGCTCTGAGTCAGGGAACAGCTCTGCTTTTGCTTAAATCACTGTCAGGCTCTGCTGGAGTTAGTGGAGGCAGACAGGCACGTGCTGAGCACTACTGACTGCTCTGAGAGGAATTACCTGTGATCATGTAATTACAAATGCAATAATATATGACCCTATCATCTGCAGCTTTATAAATGTGCATTAAATGACCACATGTTCTCCCAAAGACAAGATGTAGCTGGTCTTCTAATGCTGAACTGAACAGAGCAGTGAGGAGCAGTATGGCATCCTTTATGTGTTTTTGAGAAATTGTTTTCCCTTAGAAAAATAATATGAATCCTGTAACTAAGTACTTAAGTATGACATGTAATTGCAGAGGATTGAAGTTATTGGTTGAGAATTTCAATTCTTGATTATTTTATATGAGAGACCAGGGGCAAAAGAAAAAGGTTAGGTTATACTAATCATTCCCACATGCTTCATAGGAAACTTACATAATTTATGCAATCTAGTAGTAAAAGCAGATTTCTTGCTTAATAAACTGACAGAACAGCCAGGTAATTTTGCTGATGTGGCATAAAATTGCAGATTCCTAAATCTGAAAAGAAAATTTGAGGCCTTCAACCTTCTAGAGCTGTGCTTATCACAACCCTTGAGCATAAGGGGATGATTTACTGAACTGAGATCCCAGTTGAAGAGGAAGATTGCCTTGGTTAATGCTACAAGGACAGAAGATGCCCATGCTACTTGGCAACAGATGGTCCAAGCAGCAATAGCCATATGAACATACCCAGTCTGAAAGGCACCTGAGAAGCCTAGGGACCAGTAATATTGGAAATCTGTGGATCCAAAGAATGTAGCACGAGTTGGAGAAGGATAAACAACAATAGAGTATTTGACTCAATAGATTTCAAATGTGATTAAGAATGTTAATAAGTTATCCAATATTTGCTTAATTTGAAATAATCTAGAATTTGTGTGAAATTTTCACTAGGTAGGCTTTGTTTTCTACAAGGAGAGGATAAAAAGAGATATGTTTACAAAATTCGTCAGTGAGCTTTTGAATACAAGGCTTAGGTTGAGGACTGTCTGTAGTCAAGACATTGTCATGGAAATTGCAGTTTCCAGATGTTTTTCCTTTTGAAAAGTGATCTTTTGATATTCCTTTTGCATTAAAGAGAAGCCTGTTGAGAAAGTAGTGGGAGGTGCCACAGCAGTGAGGGGGCTGCAAAATTGTAGTTCTAAAAATTATTCCAGCGCATGTGTCAGAATAGAAGGGGAGGAGGAAATTGAGTTTTAAGAGACAGAGCTAATTGTGTGCTCTTTCTACACAGTGTTGTGGATTTAAGTTATGCCTGGAAAATATCCCGTATTACATAAACTGTGAAGGCAGAAGATGGCTTGAATAACACAGCTTAATAAGCATGCATTGATAAGAATTAATTTTGGAATTTAAGGTGCAGTACAATGCTGAAAATTAGAGCACTTTCTGTCATGCAGAATGTTAGACTTCAGTGTGAGCTCAACCATAGTTAGACATCAAAGAATTCAGGTGGGTATGGGCTTTTATTAAACATCTGAGCTGAAGAGAGGTTCTGGTCACAACAGTCAGGGATGAGAAACAGAAATATAGAGAACTCATGCTTACAGAAGTACTTGATTTTTTTAAAGAGATTTTTTAGAGATTTTGATTGTTTAAAATTTTGTTTAAAATTTCTTTTTTAGTTTTATGTCTGCAGAGGATTGTCATATTTAAGATGTCCTATGAAGGAGTAGCACTCTTAATCCACTGATTAAGAATGTATTTTAAGCTAATGGAAGTTACATTTTTTTTGGTCTGGTGGTCTGAATTTGTGACCACTTGGTGCTATGTGGTAAGTTTTACATCGTGCAGGGCCTGCACCTAAAAGCATTCAGCTGAAAATAAAGCAGGCTTGCCAGATGTTAAAATGGGAGAACAGGAAAGCTAACAAGTCAACCATCTAAAGCAATCAGAGTATTTCTGGGGCTCTTGAGAAAGCAGGTGCTGCTGTGATGGTGCTTCTGTCACTAGCCTGTGGGGGGAGTATAACCCTGTGAGTAGCTGCTTCTGGCTGAAATTATGGGCTCTTATCCATCAGACCAGGAGTTTGCCAGTTACTGCTTTTCTCTTGTGCTGAAGTCCTCTTAGGACTAGGAAGCAGCATTAAATCTGAAGTGGGGATTGATCTGGAAGAGCAGTGATTTATGAGCTTTGAGGAACTGTTTCAAATAATTCATAACAGGATTTAGATACCTGCTGTTAGAGGTTGATTGTACATTTATAGCAGTAGTCCAGAGGTTGATTATATGTTTATAACAACAGTTTCTAGGCCTATTCTGAAAATAATGTTCTTGGTGAAGGCAGCTGGTCAGGTCCCTCATTTCACTCTGTCTGAAGACAACAAGGCCAACATCTGTCTAAAGCATGCACAAGCACATATGGCAATGGTTGGTGGGTTTTTTGTAGAAACTAAAAAGAGGAAAGATAAAGATACCTAAAGATAGCTCTTCACTGGCCATTTCAGCTTTTTAATATTGTTCTTATGCTTTGAAGCCATCTAATTTTTTAGAAAAATACTCTAGCTCTTCCAAAGTATTTTTGAGAGTGCCACCAATCTGGTTTGAGGGGGGAACAGGTTGTGACACAATCTTCCCTTAAAATTGTTTATTTTAAGAATTTTAGGAAGCTTCAGAGCAACCTTTCCAGAAAGCATTTTTGGTGTATTAGGAGAAATACCCATTTGGTGTGAGAATAGTTCCTGTCCATCCTGTCCCAGTGATTTTCATAGAAACGGCTTGGTCTGTGCGTTACTGGAGGTTTTCCGTTTTCCCCATGACAACAGAGTTTTACAAAATGTGGAGCACAGATATCAGGATGGATCAGATTCAGCTTTTACCAAGATTTGTGCAATCTTTTTGTTGCTTCATTAGGAGATGATTCAAATCCTTCGATTCTTTTTCTCTTTGGTCTGATTTCAGAGTCATTGAGTCACTGAAAAAAAAATCGATGGAGCAGCAGACAACAAAGTTGCACACTTAAAATGTAGCAATACTCTGCATGACCCCTAAAGCTGTAATACACGAGCAATGGGCCCTGAGGCTGTGTCAGATATGTCATGCATGCTGAAGTTCCTGATGGCCTGTATAACCTCATAGAGACCAGATTGCTAATAGCATGTAAAGATGCACTTTCTTCTTACAGAAGGAAGAGAGAAAAAACCCTATTATTTTCATCTTCACAATAGGTGAACTCTTGACATTGCTGATCTCAGTTGTAGATTTTGCCATGGAAAGGAGATGTAAATCCTGGGCTCAACACAGCTATTATGGAAGTATCAGCATGCAAAAGTAAAGTGCATAATTGCCACTGGGCTTTTTAGTGGTAGTAATTTTCCACTAATGTGGACATTTGTGAAAAATATTTCTCCCCAATTAGGTATTGCTTGTTTAATTGCATAGTCATGAGAGCAGAGGCTATGCGTGATTTTAATGAGGGGATGGTAGAGAAATGAATGGAAATTAATTCTTTAAAGCAAGAATTTTCTGAGTTATAATGTACTTATAGATTCACTTAATTTGCTATTACTTGAGCTGTGCAGAGGAATGTGATTTCAGGGGTGACTAACATGCCCCTTTTCTTGAGGGAATGAGGTGGTCTCTGGTCAAGAGCTGTGAAATACTCTCCTTTCAGCACTCACTCTGGGTCTGGAGCAGTCTGGTGCATTGAACATATTACCACCTGACCGGTCATCACTGTTCTCTAATCACTCTTCTTTGGAGAGTTATTTTCCGAATTTACAGTAATTTCACGATTGCAAGCCACACGGACTATAAACCGCATCCCTGGGTGTTGGCAAACATTTCGTTCTTTGTCCATGCACAAGCCACACCCAATTATAAGCCACTCTGTCATTCGCAGGGAGAACCCACGTGCAACAAAGTTGCCAAATAGTAACAGAATCACGACATGACGGTGTTTACTGGCTCACCTCGGGCCGTGTGGGCACGGGGCTGCCGACGGGGCGAGGTGGCTCAACTCGGCGCTGCTGCTTGGCGGGGCCACTCAGGGCCAGCCGCCGCTGCCGCTGGGCACACTCGCCCCGACCTGGCGCTGCCCCGTGGTGGCAGGGGGGCACGGAGCCCACCGGCACCCGCAGTGGTGGTGGGAGGTGGGGATGGAGCCTCCCCGCTCCCACGGCGGTGGCAACAGGAGGGGACGGGAGCCTCCTGCCTCCCCCTGAGCCGCGGGGCCAGCAGGAGAGAGCCCCTGCCTCCCCCCCGGGCCGGGGGTCCAGCAGGAGGAGAACTTTAGATATGACTGTTAAGGAAGAGGGAAGTGTTTCCTTGTAGGATGTGTAGAAAATTTGTTAAGAGTCTGTAATTTAGTTGTAGGTGAACACATGTTTTTTTAACAAAAGAAAATAAATTAAATACTTTGACTAAGTTGTAGAAGTCTTAACAACAACTTCAACAGTAGTCCATGCTTCGTGACTGATGAAATCAGGGTAAGTTATGAGACTGTGTGGAAAACTGCCATGATCCAAGTTCCATCCTATTTAAAAGATGATAGCTAACAAGTGAAAAGATGTCACCAGTTGTTGGCAGGAGATAATATGCAGTGTTCAAATTCATTTACAAGTGATTTTTTTCCTCTTTTTTTCTTTTCTGATAACAAATGAAGGAAGCTTTTTGTTTGTTTATTTTTACATACAGAATATGTATGCTTTCTGTAATAGCCAGTTTTGCCCTTTTTCTTTTTCCAGAGTCAAGATGAGAGATATGCTTTCATTGCTGAATGGTATGACCCAAATGCTTCACTCTTTCGGCGTTATGAGCTCCTATATTATCCGAAAGATTCATCGATTGAAATGGTAGGGATGTAAGAAAAAAAAAATCTGTTGTTATAAATGTAATATCCAGTTAAACAGTTCATAGAATGGCAAGACACTGCTTATGTCTATTAATGATCCAGAAAGATAATTTAAAGAAAATTTAATTTAAAGTGTATCTTGTTCTAAGAGGAAAAGAAAAGCAAAAATATGAGTTCACAGTGAAGCATATGGAATAGCTTCCACATTTATTTTTTTTTTCTTTCTTAAAGCTTGCTTTGGTGTGGAGAGATTAATTTTCACAAATCTGTTTTCATTCAATCTCCACTTGGGCTTCTGAATTGAAACTCAGCAACACTGGCCTACTGCTTGAGAAGAGCAAGCTGAAGCTAATTCCAAACAGGAGAATAAGCTTCAGAAGGAATTCCAGAAGTCTCTGAAGAGTAAAATGTAAAAGAGTCTTATCAAAGTAGAGGAAATGGTAAATTTGGTTTAATGAGAGATAGGACATTTTGGACAGTGGGATCCAAATCTTTACATCAATGGTGCTTGCACAGACCTTTCTGACTTGTGGTTCATACAACTAATCCAATTGCTTATTGATAGCAGTGAAAACCAGCATTTTGTAGTGGCAGGCATGTAAATAAAAATTTAGTATGTACTGTAAAGATAATCCTCATGCCAACCAATGCTTTGTGTGTCCTTTTAGGATGGAGTAAATGGCATGGGCTAGTCTGTTCTGATTCTTAGTCAAGAGTCTAAGAATAGCCTAGATTTGGATATTCACTATGGATATTTGAATATTCATTATCAAATTTTAACTTTCCTGCTATAAAAACCAACTGCAGAAATAAGAAATCTAGTGGAATGTGCCTTTTCTTACCCAAGCTGCTCCTCATTGAAGCAATAAAACCCAGCTGTGTGAGAAGATGCACTTTGCACTGATTACTAAGTTAGTTCTTTGTACAATGTCTGTATGTGCACAATTTTCAAAATGTAAGGTTTCTAATTTTTATTTCCCAGAGATGGTTTAGCTGATCAGTCAGGAACTGTAATAATCTTCCTACATAACCATGTGTAGGCTGGCAAAATTGCTGTTCATTTCACCTACATGTCTCAAAACGAAGAGCTTCCAAGGTGTTCTTGAGCTTCTTCATGCAGTATCTATTTCTTGGCAGACTTTTTGCACTTTGTTGGTGTACTCTTAGGTTAAAGTAGCATGGTGTGTACACAGCCATAGACTACATGTGAGCAGAAGTTAAATGAACAAAAATGTACGTGAACACCCTTAAGAAAAAGAATATCTCAAAATCACTTTTGGGAGTGAGTTTGTGGACAGATACTACATTTAGAATTATTTTCTGGATTTTAAAAATTATTTCTGCTAAATCTGGTGGGTTTTTTTCCTTTATTGCTGCCTAATTCTTCTGCATCTTTTAGTACTTTCCTGAGGAGATGACAATCTGCTCTTACCTCTAATATATCTGAGAGAAGCGAGGTGATGGGTATGAGCCAGCTTTTCCCCACAAATGAGGAGGATGTTTCATCCCCTTTCCCCCATCCCTGACAACCATTCTCCCTTATCACACACCTCACCTGAGGGTAGAGCAGAGCTCTTAAAGGCTTGTGTTAAATGAAGTCCTGAGCTTCTTTTTTTTCTGCCTTTCATGTCTTGGTTGGTGAAGTAGAATGACAGTGGGAATAATGAGAGAAGTTTGCAGCTTGCTTTGCAACTGTAAGAAGGTAGCATAGATTTTTGTCCAAGGACAGCAAGCAGTTCTTTCAGTCAAACTGGATCTCTTGCCAGAGAGGCCCTGTTCTCCGAGTTTTCCAAAGTTAATAACTCTTGGGGAATTCTTAAACCCTTAATAATTTTTCTTTCTACGAAAGATATTCTAAATAGAGAGAAGAAGTCTTTAAATTGATAGATTTTTAGCAGAGAAGTATTTTGTTTTGGATAATTTACTTCTACATGTACATGGGCAGGAGTGGAACAGTCCAAATAGTTTTATATTTCTTCTTCTGTGGCTTATCATTCACTTTATAAAAATGTGTTTTAAAGAGATTCAAAAGTCCACTCTAAAGAAGGACCCTTTAACACAGGTAGATCCTCTCTTCTTGAGAAGAGAGAAACACCTTGGTGTGCCTTTCTAGCAGCCATTAGTGAAATAACCAAGGAAATACTCAGATTTTTGGTCAAGATATTGAAGAATTTGCTTATGGTTGAGACAGTTAATAGGCTTCCTGGCAAAATCCAGGAGAAAACAAATAGCTAAATTCGAGTTGATTTCTTTGATTTTTTTTTTACCATGTTGTTATTTCACTCCCTACTGCACTTGAATACTGAACACTTAGTAGGAGCATGTGTGAGGGGCTAAGGATGTTTCAGCAGGGAAGGATTTTTCCTTATAATCATGCCTCAGCAGAAGGAAGTATCAAAATAATTTGCAATTCTTTAATCTGCAAAGTTTTGGCTATCCTGAAAACAATTACAATCCTTCTAACCTTCTAACAAAACTGTATTCATATGTTTCAGAACATGGAATTTTCCTCTTAAATTTTTTTTCCCCTCCGAAATTTGTGGGAATTATGTTCTTTCTTTTAATGGTATTCTAGTGAATGCACCATTGCAGTGGAGGACAGCACCTGTAGATCAAGACAGACAGAGGAGTTTGCCTGAGGAGGACAAAGCTCTTCCTTTCATAGGCTTCCCCTTCCCCAGGAAATGGAAGGCATCTGTAATATCTACTTGCAGTGAAGAAACTGTTCAGCAGGTTGACTTCCGTGCTTTGCCAGCCCACCCAGAAAACTGCACATTAATGTCTGGCTTCTTGCTTGGAATGATGATACATAAAACTGAATTGTCCTGACAGGCTTTTGAGCTTGCAGCTCTAGGCAGTGAGAACATCTCATCCAAGTGTTGCAATCGTTTCCCTGTCCCTAATGCTGTCTTATGCAGTCAAATAGAGCATAATATCACTGGAACGATGCCCTGAAGAGGAGACCTGCCAGTGTGTGTATCCTGATCGTTCTGGTGCGAGCCACTGAGCCGTGAAACAGCATGCATGTGCTGGGGGAGCTCTCAGTGAGACTGGGCAGAGGCATCCACCAGGCACCTGAACCTTTTATCACAGCTTGAATTAGAACAAGCAAATTACAAACAAAAAAAAAAATCAAAGATAGCTGTTGGCCTGAGACGATTTAAATGGAATAAAATTGTAATTGTGGTTTAGTCTTCTAGGCTTTCTTGGTACACCTGTAAGTTCAAAGGGCTTGGAATTAAATTGATTAAGAACAGATTCAATCCCACATACTGTGGAAGTTTCAGACAGTAGAGTAAAGATTAAGTTGAGTTTGCCCACAACTAAATCTCTTGCTGAGGTAGATTTTGATCTCGTTTTTGCTGCAGTATGATGTGAAGAACCGTCGCACGTTTCTGAGACGCACCAAGTATGAGAGCTTGCACCTTGAGGATCTCTATGTGGGCAGCAAAGTCACAGTTTTCTCCCGGCACCTCACCATAGTGGACTACGGGAATCTATACACCTCTCGCAAGCTTGGCAGCCGCAAAGAGAGGTAAGAAGGGAAGTGGGTGGAATCTTGTGGTTGGGGTTTCAAAGTAGATGTTTGCTAGAAGTGAGGTTTCTGTATTAGTGTGGGCAGAAGAGGAGATGGCCGCATGTTTGCGTGCAGTTTGAAGGGATCTGATTTTCTGATGGCTGCAAAGAAGCAAAGTGGTACCTGCTTGTGGTACCACTACAAAGCCAGCTTCTCTGTGGTCTCAGCTGCTGGCTCCCCTAGGTATCTTGGGAGAGAAGAGGGGGGGAGGAAAATTGGTCCTTTTCAGCTTTTTACTCAACCAGGGAAGGCACCCATAGGGCTCTTGTGATTTGTGGATTCTCCTGGGGCACAATTGATATGGTAACTGATGTGTACTGGGCTTGAAAGGCCTACACCTTATGAAGTTGCAGCTGTCTTTCTGGGATCTGTGCAGAAGCCTAGTGACGCACCAGTCTGATCTACTCTCTGTTAGTAATAAATGAAAGTACTGGGGGGACCACTCCCATTCTCTGTTGTTTTCTCTCACTATGGAGATTATTTCTGAGAATTTTTTTCAACTTTTCTTAAGCTCCATGTGCATGAGGACAGAAAATAATGTGAGAATGTCAGTAAAAATTGCAGGCTTGTTTTTAGTTTGTTTATCATGGATGAAGTTAAGACTCATAATATTTTTCTGATTTAAAGACTTGCTTCGAAGAAGACTTTAAGAAACCATCTGAGAAAAAATATCAGGACTAAGAATATGAGGACACTAAGGTTAATTTACAAGAAATTTAGATCTGGTTTAATGGCAGTGCAGATAATCTCTGAATTTGCAAATTAATACATTTTTATAATTTCCTCCAACCCTTTTGAAAAGAGCACAGAACATTTTCTTAGTGAGCCTTAATCACTTGCTCTCTTGCTCCCTCCCAGTAAATGGATTTGTTTTGAACTCTTTTTGGAGAGTTGTACATAACCAGACACAGAGGAAGAGCTGCATGTTTTAACACACATCTTTGTCTTAACTGCACAAAAAAATTGTTCTGAAAGTGCCTGCCATAGTATCTTTCAAGAGTTCTAGTACTTCTCCAAGCTGGGGTTGGAATGGTGAAAAAGCAGCAAAGGAGCACACAAGGGGATGGATTCTGCATATGTGGCTACTTTTTTTGTTCCTCAATGCAGCTTTGGGTAAATTACATCTTTATATCAATGTAAAGTTGTGTATTTCCTGCTCTGCCTAAATTAACATAATTCCTCATGCTTTTGCAGTGCTCATGCAGTTATACCAGGAAAAGGCAGCTTATGATAAAATGACATTTTCTTGTAGGAGACTCTGTAGTCTACACGACAACACTGTAATTGTGTCAATTAAGTGGTTGGTCTTGGGATGAGGCAAATTTTTTTACTGCTCTACAAAAGGAAAAAAGGCATTTATGACATGTCAGTTGTTTGGAAAACATTTTAGGAATGTTGGCTGAAAGATAACATATTCAAGTGATGTTACATATGCAGAATAGCCCAAAGGAACGTAGTGAAAGGTGCCTTACTCAGGCAAGGGATTCTCAAAATCTAGTTTCTTCACAGAAGCTTTCACTGAGTAAACAGGGTCATATTAAAAGAGTTTCCTTGGGCAAAACAGTTGCCTGAGGAAATGTGAGTTATTTGTCTTTTTGGCCTGTTCCTAGCAGGTTTTACAACACTTATTAGATGCAATAAGATTTTTGCAATGCATGATAATTCCCAAAATAATCTGCAGTTGGAATTATATTAATAATTTTAAGGTTACTGTATGAAGCAGAATATTTCTTGTGTCTTTTTTTGCCGTTGTACTGTACAGGACTATTGGCAGATCAGTTCAACTTTGAAAATCCATTCTTTGGTCACTCAATGTGTGCTCATGCAGGCTCAGCAGAGGCCTTTGAGGAAGTCTGTGGAGTGAATATAAAAAAAATATTGGATGTTTTTAGTTAAGGACCTTTATTTTTGTCAGAAAAATAAGTGACTGTGACCCTAGGTACATGACATACAAAACAGTGTAGAAAAAGGCTAGATTCACACAGGCTTTTTCTAGAATTAGGCTAGAATTATTAGGACAGTTCTATTTCAGTTTCTATACCTACTTCTCTAAAGTCTTGGGTCAGTTTTTAAATATTATTGTATTTAAGTGTTCTGTATTTCTCTTCCCCTCCCAGTGTATCATAAGAAAAGTGACTAAAATGGTAAAGTGAGCATGTGCTTCCTTACAGTGTGCCACATAAGGAATCACTGGCATAGGACAGGGCTTTCTGTTTCTGCAACCTTTCACTTGTGATCCTGGGTGTTTTTAACCTGAGGTAAACATTTGTCTGACTAGTGTGTCCTGTGGTAAAGTAGTAAAGTAGAGTCAGTATCACTGTTATTGAAAATGATGTTGGAAGACTTGTGTGTCACCCAGAAATACTTGTGTTCTGTTATGATTGGGATATATTATTCGTATGCTTCTAGTCATTGATGTAGCCAGCATTTCTTCCTCTACAAGACATAAGCTACTATACGTGCAGAAGTCCTATTATTAGAAGAAAGCAGGTCTCAAAAGCATAGTCACAGCATGCTTTGTGCATTGTTCCTTTGATCAGTTTTCATGTTATGTTTTTTCAGTATTCATTGCAGTGCTGTCACACAGTCCCTCTGAAAATATAAGCAAGCTTCTTTCTCCTTGGTTCCTAGACGTGAAACTGTTTTCAAGTCTACACTGCAGACTGCATCATGCTGAACCCCATGAAATGTATTCCTAATTAAAACTAAAAATAGGGCACATTAATCAAAATCCAATCTCAGAAACAGTCTTCAGTATCCTGAAGTATGCTTTTTGTATCCTGGTTACTTCTGAAAAGTTCACACTGAAATATTAAAGTTTAAATATCAGTGTTAGACAAAAGATATTACAAGGATTGATCATTGCACTTCGTATTAATTTCTTCTAGGTAAGTTGCTTTGTAATGCAATATTTCTTTGTAAATTTGTAGGAATTACACTATTACTAAAACCCTTGAAATTAAAAAGGGGACAATTTATTTCTAGCGTTACCAGTCTATCTCAAACAACCTGTGTAATAACATGAATTCAAAGAAGTGTTCCTTGAGGAAATGCAAATGGTGCTGGAGATCCCATTCCAGAGGTTTGATCCTTATTGTTTGTGGGAAATGACAGTGTTGAGAACCTCCTGTGCCAGGATGCAAGCTGTGCATTGTGTGATTCTTATTGGTCAAACATGCAGCTGCTCCTCCTCTTGGGCCTCAATTCACACTGTACATCCTGTGGTAAGATAAATAATATCACGTAATGAGGTGGAGCTGTGAAATCCTTGGGGAAGAGTGGGACAGGCTGTAAGGCTGAATGGAGTATGCTGGCAAACTGTGTTCAGTGCTGGTGAGAGGTCGACCTTTCCTGATCTGCAGATGGGGCTAAATGAACTTTAGCCTGCACTGCAGTGGACTGAAGCACTGAAAACTGAAGTTTTGGTTGATGCTTTAATGCAGTTTCTGTCTGCAGCCTTAGTCCATGAGTCCTTCTGTATCATACTTCCCTGTGGGTCTGTGCCTGAGGTGCTCTGTGAATAGAAGCTTCATGGTGCTTGAGGAAATCTGTTTCTGGGCTCTGAAGGTCATCTACGCCTCTCCCTTAGTTGATGATAAAATGTTACATATGTTCAAATCTTCCTGGTTACGTTTCCTGGTCCTAACACCTCCCTTGCTTTACATTTGCTGTGAAATAGTCTATCTCCTGCCAAAGCATCTGTCAGTCTGGGGTCACTTAAGGTTCAGAGTAAACGTAGTGGAAGTTCATCCATCTCCTGTAATCTCAGCGTGTTTGCACTGGCTGGAATATATTGCTGCTAACCTAAGGGTTGCTTTCCATGCTGTGCTGGTATATAAAATAGGAAATTTGCAGTTATTTGTCTTTCATTCAAAGAAGTACTGCAATAAAAAAATCCATCTTGGGGAGTCTTCTTTATTGGAAATAGAGTAAAAGATGGAAACTGCTCTTTCGGATTGTCAGAGACGTGATTATTCTGAGATGCAGGGTTGAATAAATCTGTTGGTTTGTAAGCCAGGCACATTTGAAGCTGACTCACCACAAGATGAATGCAAATAGAAAATGCAATTTTACAGACCTTCTTTTTGTGCTTGTTATTTCTGATTAATAATATGTTTAGTGCTGATGGTGTTCTTGGTGCTATGCAAAGCTCGCTAATAAAACAGTCCTGGCCCTGGGGATGTACAGTGTGAAAAGATAATTACCTAGAAGACAGGATGTACTTGGAAACAAAGATGTGCGGGAGAGTGTAGAGATTTTTGGATTGATGTCCCATAGAATATAGAATATAGCTGTCAGTCAGTATAAGAGGTGGAATACCTCCTCTGCCATCCTTTTATTGTTTCTATTAACAGTGTCAGCTATTTGGCATGCACATTCTATACCATGAAGTTTTTATACTGTACCGTGCACAAGAGGATCTTCTCACTGAGGACTTCAAATATTTAAATATTTATATTAATAAAACAACTGTTTAAATTTTATGGAAGAGGTACATATTTAGGTAATATTTTTAAATAGGCAATTTTAACAACTTCAGTTTTATGTATTTGTTTAACATTAGGAAAAAAGGGAGCTGAGCAAGCATAGGGAGAGATTAACAATTAAATTGTGTTCGAACCCAGAGTGAGGAGCTGTCGAGATACCAATTAGCTCAGGAAGTAGTCACATTGTATGTTCTGAGAGCAAAGGGAGAAGTTGGTGAATAATAACTGCTGGTGGAACACTGTGAGCTGACTTGGGTTAGAAAGCCAAGAAAATTACAATGTGCAAAGCTTGTTCTTATCAGAATAATGTGTTGCCTAGGCATTAAGGAACAACATGGAAATTGATGAGACACTGGGATAGTGAATATGTGACTGTGACAAAATTTCTCTCTTTGATGTGCTGAGTTTTGTCTGAATGTGAACCCAACATGCACACCACATGCTCTGAGGAAAATTGTGTTGGCTGTATCTCTCTACAATATTTTTTTCCTCTCCAGAACGCTGGCTTTGATTAAACCTGATGGAATGCGTAAGATTGGAGAATTATTTGATATTATTATTAATGCAGGATTGACAATAACAAAGGCCAAAATGATGCTGCTTTCAAGGTAAGGGATTTTTAAGGTTAGCTGTATTGTATCTAAATATTTATGAAATTAAGAATATTCTCTAAAGCTATTATTTTGTGTTGTCCGTGTGTCAGATCCATTCCAGTGAGTAAGAGAGGTAACTCATGAAACTCATCAGTTTCATAATTCTGTAGGTTTCTGAATGTAATTAGAGGTTTAAGCTAAGTATTAAAAAGTGCTGTGCAAATGAGTATGGTGATGAAATATGTCACATCTGTATGAACTCAGGGTGGCTACCATAGCTTTAGCAATCCAGCAGTGTTTACTACTGACATGCTGCATGTCCTCACCTCAAGGCTTCCTCACACAGATATGACATATTGCTTGTTGTAATAATGTTGTCTTTAAAGTATTTGGTTTGCTTGCTCTCAGTAAATCTGTTGTCTTAATTTGTGCTCTCAGATTTGTGCTTTTTAGTCACTGTAAATCCTAAGCAAAGCAAATGATCTGATGGTGCAGGGTTGGACATTTTGCTCATGCATCTTCCTAATCCCCCAACCTTCAGTGTTCTCCACTTCTTATCGAGCCCAAAGATTTAAAAGAAGGCGAGCTTCAGTGGAAAGAGAACATAATTAATTTACTTTAGAAGACTTTCCTAAAATTACTGCATTATTTCTTCATTGCCGCTTTGCCAAACCTATTAGTATGCAACATGTTTTTGGAAAGAAAAGTGATCTGTCTTACCTAATACCATTTTAATGTGTTCTTATTGCTTATGTGTGAGGTCAGAAACAATTTGCTTCACTTCAGAACCTTTTTGGCTTTCTGAAATTCTGATTAAGTAACTGTAAGACTTCCTTCTCTTGTCTCTGCATGCACCTGCTGCAATGTCTCATGGTACTGGTCCCAAATCCTCCATCCAAGAACTCCAAATCATGAGTTCAAACAGGTTTCGAATGTTTCTTTAAAATTCATAATGTCTTTCAAACTAGCTTTTTTGTGCTTCCACTCTCTTGCAATCTGAGAGATTTGATCCTGAAGTGTTGTTTTGGGTGGTGCTTTATTTGAGTGTCTGTCTGAGAAATCAAACTATTGAGCCCAGTCACGTGCTTAGAGTTTACTCACATGGAAGACAAAAAGGAGACTTGAACTTTTATTTTTATATTGCCTACTGCAATATAAAAATTTCTGGTTGTCTTGTATAATTGAAAGTAATTATTAATAAGCACAAGACTGGGTTGTGATACTGAATGTATTTAAATAGTGTCTTGAGTATTTTGTGGTTTCTTTGCATAGTATCTACTCTGTTTCTTGGGACTGTGCCATTTTAGAATGATAGAACTATAGCTTTGCCAAAGTCTTCTACCCTTAGATTTCTGAAGGCTTACTTGTTCAAATCATCATAATCTACTGCTTTCTTTAAAGGAATTATTAACAACATTTATCTGTCAATCACTTTTAAGTAGATTCATGCCTTCAGTAAAAGTTGTAGCCAAGATATGAAAGTGTGGGCAGGCACTTACTTTAGTCTCTTCCTTTATCCTGTGTCAGTTCAGTCTTATACATAGGTGAACACTGTTTTCCATTATTTGAAAACAGAGAATGATAATGAAATTTAAAAAGGAACTAAATTATACAATACAACTGCACTTTGGTATTTATTTCAGTGGGAATTGTTAACTGAGTAGTACAGCTCAATTTGTTCCAGGAGCAGATCTCTCAAATACTTCTTTGCAATTAGAAATGGTAATACTTTATCTCTTCACATACCTTTTTTTTGCTTTCCAAAATTATTTGGTGAATTGCTTTCAGAAGAGGATTTTTTTTGTGAAATAATGAGTTGCAGGCAAACCTTTTGCAGAGTGCAGGCTTGAAGCATGAAATTGCAAGAGTTCCTGTGTCTAGCATAATTTTTACATCATGCTTCTGTCTTAGTTTGAAATAGAAGGGAAGCATATTTACTATATGGTTAATAAAAATATTTTGGATTTTGTATGGCTCATACTTATACTGAACTAAAAGCAACAAACCAGGAATTATTCATTTTGATAAAAAAAACTGGAGAAAAAAGTGACTGTTCAAACATTGATAAATGTTAAGAAAATTAAATTCTTCTTAGGTTCTTCTTGATGTTATTTGTTTCCTCTGGCAATATTTGGTTTAAGTCTGGACTGCAAATGGGTGAGAGACATCAAAAGTTCCATTTCAGATGACGGAACTATGCCTTTGTTCATACCTGGAATTTGTTATTTGAAAAATATGCAGGCAATTTCTGTCAGTAAAGAGAGCTGCTCAAAATGAGCAAAACTCATGAAGACCAGAAAAAATCAGAAGACAGTGCTGCAGGTAAAAACAACTTGCCAATTTGGAATCTCTTAGTCACCCTACAGCACTGCTTTGATTATGGACTTTTTACCCAGAGCAGAGATCAGCAATATTGCTTTCTTTCACCTGTCAGTCCTCTTGAAGAGCTTGTCCTTCTCTATGAATTCCAGCTTCAGAAAGTGGCACATACCAGGATTTGTAGCAAGCCAGTACTGAGCCTATGTTCTCAACAGGAATTCTGAAGCTGCAAAACAGCAGGGTTAGAGCTGAAAAACTCTGTGGATTTTTCTAGCTGTTGCCATGCAGATAAAGCAGTTCAGTAAGCAAAACATGAGAAGCAGCTGGGGAAAAAGACAGGGGCTGGTGGAGTGAAAAGCCACAAAATGGTGCATCCATCAGTGGATGAATGGTAGCTCTGCACTGTTGCGGTCCCTATAACCTGTGTAGTTGGGTAGCTGAGCCCAGTGCTGGTAGGAGCATGGCTGTGGCATTGCAGAGCTTGGGAAGTGCCACCACTCTGTCTGAAAAGGACATTTTTTGCTTCCAGCACCTCAGGAAAGGCTGAGTAAGGCAGCTGTGCTACAGACACGCTGGGTTTGCCTGGTAGCCTGTATTTGCCTGGCAGTGTAAGGAGACCCCTCACTGCAGAAACCCCACTGCTTTGGAAGAAAGCATTGTGTAGTCACTGCTGTGTTCCCCGAGGAGACATGCAAGACAAAATTGAGTTTTGAAGTGTGAAATTGTGAGAGAAATCCAGTTTTAATATGGAGAGCATTGTGCTGCCTATGCAAATTGTGAGATTTGAGGACACTGAATGGAAACTGAGTTATGCAGTATTTTGTTAAGCACTAGTTTAATCAAACACTAGCCTTGATAAGTGTTCCAATGGAGCATATAAATTGTTTGTTTATACTTTAAAACCAGACTTCACTCAAAACTTCACTCAAACTGATGAATGGTGAAAGTAACATAACAGCAAATGGCCTAGCAAAAAGGTGATTCTGCTGCATTTATTTCTCAGTCTGGGAATGTGGAGTGTGGAGACCATCAATGACCCTGAAATGGGCTTCAGTAATTCCTTCTCAGAGCAGGAGCATAAAGAATTGTTAGCTATACTGGTAGCCACACTAAATGTGACAGAAATTTAATGTAGTTTCTGTTATTGGACATGAACACCCAACAAATTGTCGAACTTAGGAAGACATTGCCTGTAGAAACATGTTTATGAATGATATTTGAATGAATGAGAATTGTGGTTTTCTTGGGCAGGGGGAGTTATATATATTTATATCTGTGTATATATATATGTATAGTTATATCTGTCTTTTTACTTTTCCAGAAAAGAAGCAGCTGATTTCTATGCTGATTATCGAGCAAAACCTTTTTATCAGTAGGTATATCAATTTCAGCTTGACATGTATTAAGCTTACTTACTGAATGCATGAAATTCATTTACTATTTTTTATATCACAGGACCATGGGAAAATCAGAGCTTGTCTTAGTTGAGTGGAGCCCTTTGCAAAGCATGCACCTTTTCTTCTTCCTCCAGGGAGAGATCCTTATTTCAGCTATTCAGGGTTTTAACTCACACTTTTTACAACTCAGTGGTATCAGGGAAATGTCTTTTGTCTCTCAGAAGTGAAAATGCTCCTAGCAGGGCAAAACTTCAAAGCTAAGAGAAGGGGTATCTTCAGGATCAGGGTGGAGCTTGCAAATAACGAGAATTAAGGGGAACACTTAGTTGTAAGAATTGATTTGGTAATGAGTACCCCAAATCATAAATAACTGAAAGGATAGTGCATGGAGTGGTTTTTACTGTACTGCTACCCTTGGACAAATGTCAAACTTCCATGATGTTAGACTGCTCCACCTCACGTGAGAAACCTTAGTCTTTCCATAACTGACCAGATGGATGCTTATGACCCAGAGACTGAGTCGTTCTTACTTTCCCTGAAAGAGCCAGCAACTTTCTTTTCCTCCCTCTCCATTGAACATTTTGCTTCTTTTAGAAAGAAGGTGCCTTGTGTTTTTCAGCCATGTTGGTGCCTAGGTTTGTGCTGATGTGGTTGAAAGACCTGGTTAAGTGCTGAAATGCTTGAGAATTAGCATTGCCAGCTGCTTGCCAGCAACAGCAGCTGATTTGTTGTGGGTCCAAACTCAGAGCCCTTCAAAGAGACGTGGCCCCAGGCTATGTCTGACCGTGTTGCCAGTCAGAGGATGAATGATTTGGAATTGCCTTTTCTTTGCTGAGTAAGCCTGCTTGAATACGTTGATAAATAATCAAGAATTTTGCCTGCAGTGTTATTTCAGATATCTATCTATATTAATGCTAATTGTCTGAGGAACTGTAGCCTTTGTCCACTGTAATGTGCCTGTCTCCCATCCTACAGTCCTACTGGCTACATTTTCTGTATAGGATTTTTCTCTAAATTAGAAATAAATTGCTCTAGAGTATTCCAAATCAAATAGATACAAGAAACTTCAAAGCAGTAAAGTGTGAAATCTACGACTCATTTATATTTGATGTTGTGTCGTATCTTTAAATTCAGATTTAGTTTGCAAGTTCACTAGTCAATGTAAGTCTAGTGAATAGTAAGGAAAAATAACAATTCTATTGTTTGGAAAATAATGGTTTTCATATTAAAGAATAAAAAAAAGAATATTCAAGGATTAGTCAGCACAGCAAATAGTGTTGTAGAAATTGCTTTTTTCTTAGAAGTATGTGCACTATTTAGCTGTTCTAAACAAGCAAACTGACCAACAGAAAATTAATTCCCATAGCTTTTTATTGTGTTGTTTGTTTATATAACTTTTCATGATTTTAATATTGTTTCTTTTTCAAAAACCTACTAGGATTTCTCTTCTCTTCTTGGCCAGTGATCATTAGGAAGAAGGTTGTTGAAGAAGCATGCACATCCACAATTATAATTGTGTAAAGCTCTTCTTTTAAACAAAGCAGTACAAAAACCAGAGACAATGTTCGCCTTTGTTGGTTCTGTCCAGACTAAACAGTTAAAAGACAGGCTTATAGGTCTGCATGTTTTGTGAAGATACTGAATTATAGTTATGGTGTTTTGTTTAAATTGTTTTAAATTGAATGTTTGGGTTACCAATTTTGGGTGGTTGCTTTCTATTGTGAGGTGGTCAGGACAGGAGGCAGGCTGCTCCTGACAACCTCTTCTCCTTGCTTGGATTCATCCCATTAAAATCACTTGAGTTATGCCAAGATATAATAGTGAGTAAGTACTTTATCCCATGCAAACTTTTCCACTCTTTCCCTTCTCTCCCACTTTGGGCTTTGGCTGGGCAAAATTCATGGGAGAGATCTGTGGGGCAGTGGAAAAATTCAGCTTGAAAGCAGTGCTGGTGTTCTGTCAGTGGGGTACACATCCAGATCATTTATGAGTCTTGAAATGCTGCTGTGCAGAAGAGGAAAGCTTGGGAATCATTCCTGTCAGACAGGTGGTTACTGAGGGTCTCTCTTTCATTGTTAACAGGACGTCAATACTGATCCTTTAAAAATTATTTTGAAATCTGAGACTCTACAGAGTAACTTGAGTGAGCTTGAGTTATCTACATGTTGGGTTTTTTCCTACAACCATAATAAGGGAATGTCTGCACATGACTTAATCTAACCTCTTCCTCAGACCAGAGTCAACTTCAAAGTTAGATGAGGTTGCTCAAGATCTTGCCAAGTTGAGTTCTGAGCATCTCCACAGGATCATGTTTTTCTTGGTTTTAATTTGTAGCATGGATCACCATGTGCTGTTTCCATTTTGCAGTGAGCTTCTCCAGTTAATAATGAGTGGTCCCATTCTTGCTATGGAGCTCTTAGGAGATGACGCAGTGAGTAAATGGAGAGCAATAGTGGGGCCAGCAAACCCTACAGAAACTGAGAGCGATACACTGGACAGCATCTCAGAGAGCTTTGGACATTGTGGCCTCAGAGATGCAGCTCATGGTCCGGATTCAGTTGCTTCAGCTGCTAAAGTAAGTTTTTGACTCTTTTCTTGACTGAGGTTTACTTTATCTGCTAACAACCAGATTAGGGATTTCTCATTTTGTTTCCACACTTGAGTTCAGAACTAGTTTACATATTCTTCATGGCTCCTTTTTAGCATGGAAAAATAAACTATCTGAAAACAAAAATCTTGTTTATCACAAAGGTGAATCAGGGTGCTTTGATCAGGAGAGCGTACCTGGTCATTTTTAGTGTCTCCTGTACATCACAATAGTAAGTTAATTGCATAGTCTGTGTAATCTACCTATAGTCTACCAATGTTGGTCATAAAAAGAAAGGGATTAAACAATTAAATCCTTTTGTGCCTTCTTGTGTTTCACATATTTGCTCTCCTTCACCGCTCTCACTAGTGCTCTGCTTGCAGCCTACATTGCTCTTATTGTTCAGAATGAAAAATTAAAAACCCAGCCACTTTGTAGTGCTTTGAGAGGTAACACTGTGGACATGGCTTTGAGGAGTTTGGTTCTGTTTTGCTTTGTTTGCAGTATTTCTTTTCTCAGTGCTAAGAAAAAGCCCTGTGACTGGGTAATAGATATTAACATTTCTGTAGAAGTAAGGTGACTTTTGTGTGCATTGTTGTTAGATAGATATGCTGATAAATGATGGCAGGAATAAAGTTTCTTTCATGGTTGATTGATGTGTTGCTGTGGTGTCTCAGCTGTGGACTACTTTAGCTGGGGAAAGATACCAGTTGCTGCTTCCTTAATGTTAGTTTTCCCTCTGTTTAAATTGGAACAGCTGCAGTAGCACAGCTGGAGAGAGAACTGCCTCCGAATACCTAATGAGCTGCTGAGTAGTGCATGCTAGAAAATGTGCACAGACATCATACCCTGGTGGTGAGGGCAGCCTCTCCTTCTGGTGCTGTTAGGCTGACTGCAAAGTATGGGCAGTTTTCTGCTGGCCAAGCATGCACCTTGCTGCTCTGCACTTGTGCCTGAGCTGCTGGATCCTCTCCCTGTGCCTTCAGGTTTTGTCAAGAAATCAGATGTTGGACATGAAGTACTTTTTCTGCTGTCTGAATTGATGAACATGTTGCAGACTCAGAAAGAGTTTGGATAAAAGTGATATTTTCTGGTGAAGGAGAGTTATAGTCAGCAACCACTTTGGAGTTCTGGCTAAATAGTTAGATGTCTTCAAATATAAGGGTGAAAGTTTCTCATTTTTGCTGTGTACTGCCATGACAACTGCGCCAGCTTCTAAACTGAGAGTGTAGGAAAGAGTATCTCTTAGCATAAATTCTTGGTACAAGCATAAGTGTGTGCTTAGGTTTTAGTTTGTTGTTTTTGTTGCATTTCATTATTTTTGAAATGCTGTCTGAAGGCCCTATTTATCTGCAGCTTTTTTATGACACTGAGATTATTTTGCTGAGCCATCTGTAGGTATGTGCATCTTTGTGGTGTTACTGATACCTATCTTTAATAAATCAAGCAAAATTGTGAATTTAGTGCCCCTGTGCCTTTATTAATTTAGTAGGCCTAGTATTATAAGGCTGTATAGCAGTTGCTATGGAAACTAGTTGGCTGTGCCTGCAGAAAATTTGCTGAAAATAAAGAAATAAAAGATAAAGGGACCTAAATGAACTCTCCTGACAAAAATCTGAAGTCTCAACCACGTTTAATGAATGTATTTTCAGCTGAACACTTAGAGTGGAAAGCTACATTGTTCTTTTGATGGCTAAATGACATTTGAAAGTATGTCTCGGATACACTCTAAGCTGCTGTCTCTCTACAGGCCAAATTTTGTAATTTCTTTAGATTTAGGCAATAAAGGGTAAGGAAAATAGTATTTATTTTTTTTAATGCTCCTCAAGATTATAACTTGACCTTTCATTATGCCAGTCCTTCAGCATTATTGAGTTAATTTTCTTTTATTAATTTTAATGGATAAAAATCAGTGTAAAATATTATACATATTTTACTGCCTTTTTCTGGCTGCTTCTTTTAGAGTAAATAGCAATTAACAGAGTGGGGCAAGTTCTTTGAATCATGCAGCATTTTATCAGTAGAAGGAGGTAAGGAATGAACCCAATTGTCTCAGGTGTGCCCACTTAAAATATGGTTTATTTGCCAGCAGAAAAACAAAGGCCCTTTTTCCTTCTGTTGAAAGATCCATTGTCCAAGATCCAAACCTCAACAAGTTTGAATTATGTAATTCTTCAAGAAGGGATTACAGAAATTGTTGAAGTGCCATGAGCTAAATATGAGTCTATTCCATTTAAGTTGAGCTAGTAAATTAAGGGAGACAATTCCAGAAAATAGCCTTTAGCACTGCTACTGTTATACAGGAAAAAGTCAAATACATTTGGTAGTAGTATTTCTTCGATGTAATTTTTTGTCTTAAATAGAAATATATCAATTCTCTTGCTGAATTTTACCAATAGGTATGAAATGGTACCTGTGTTTAGCACATTTGTTAATTGGCAGATTGTGTAACGTGTGAATAATGGTATGGAAAAGTGTGAAGCTGGCAGTGAACAGCGAAAAAATATCACTGAGGAAAGAAATCTGACTACCAAGTTCACCCTAGTATGGTCTAAGACCCAAGGTATCTGATAGCTAAATAATGATGGTGGGAAGAAAGAGATGGAAGGCAAAAAGGTTCCTTTGATTTATCTGAGAAATCAAAGCAGTTAAGTTCATGAAGTTCAATTCAGTAAGACTTTTTAAAAAATTATTGGGCCAATAAGGTATGAGAAGTGACTCAGCAATTTTAGAGAAAGTTTAATTGTTTAAGAAGAAAGGAAAAAATATAAAGAATTTGGAAGGAGGTCAGTTTTGTATATGGAAAAAAAGCATACTGAGAAATGGATAGTAGTTGTATTTTTTCTTATATAATGGAAAAGATTATTTGCAAAAAAGGAAAAATAAAATATGTGTAAAAGGGACCGGATTTGGAAAGTTATTGAGGAAAAGGAGAGAGCATTGGTGAAACTGGGAGCACTTCTACCAAATGATGGTTGCATCAGCATTTTGAATGCTCCGAGTGTGAACAGGTTGCATTGCAGAGCTGAAAAGGAAGACATTGCAAGAAATACTCCAATCTGGTTTTTATGATTGTAGCAATCATCTTTTGATTGTAGTAAATCATCTTTTCCCCAGAGGGGAAAGATACATTTGACATAATATTTTAGGGAAGAAGTATTTGTAGAAAAAAAAAAAATCTGCGCTAAAGGTTTATCTTCTGTGATTATGCATACTTCAGATGTTGTTATTTATGATAATAGCTGATGTGTGCAGCTAGATCAATCTAAAATGTGTTTAATTGCAATTGTTTTCAGGAGCTGGAATTGTTCTTTCCGTCCAGTGGAGGTCGTGGACCAGTCAGCAGTGCAAAATTCACAAACTGTACTTGTTGCATTATTAAGCCTCATGCTGTTAATGAAGGTGAGCAATGCAGATTGCAGAGGAGAAAGTAGTGTGTGTCCATTGTATCCATGATCATTCCTCTTCTTTTGGGGAGAATGAGACTGCCTGAGCACAGGGTGTATTTCACAGTACCTGCAAAGCTTGCAGACACATCGTCTTTTTTGCATGTTTAGTATTTCTGCAGTTCATTTCCGTGAAGAGTGAGTGGGTCGTGCTTTCTATGCAGATACTTTTCACTTCAGAATAAGAAGGGAGAGGCAAAAAAGAGAAGGATTAAAACCTACATGAGGTTTGATGTATCTTACTGTGACAGCTTCCCATGTCCTTGCTCCTGTCTGTGCAACATAGTCACCTGCTGGAAAGAGGTTAGCATCCTTCCAACAGAGTGAAGACAGGATACCTGGCCATCCAGGGCCCTCCACTCAGGCAGTAGCCCATCAGATTAAAATTATTCACATGGGAGATGTGTACTGTTACGAATCTTGTGCTGCTGAATTCAGTGGAGATAGAAAGTAGGCAAGGCTGGTTTATGAAAGTGAGCCAAAGACCTAAAGCATTTGGTGGATTCTGTGATGCTTTCTGTGCTGGAGAATGCCCTGGGAGTTTTCCATATGAATATTGGAAATGTTTAATGCTCTACTGTTACTGTGCAAAAAACCTTGCTTGTGTGTCCTGTACTTAGATCCAGGAGCATGTGTAGGAGCAGTGAGTGCAGTAAAATATTTTGACTCAGGCTATGAAACAGTATTTTTGAATGCAGAATAAATATCACTATGTGAGAGCATAGAGTTTTTTCTTAGTAAGATGCGGAGCACAGTGCAACATTTTAATCACTTCTTTGTGGATAGCTTAAATGGAAACAGCAGAAGTGGCTGGAGCAGTTTCCAGGCCTTTCACACCTCAAGTGGGATGTCTGGAGAGCTTGCTGAAACAAAAAAAAAGACTTTCACAAGAAGGACTTTCGTGGTTGCTACTGATAATATGCCTGTTATCTCTTCCAGACCCTGCATGGTATCTGCTACTGATAAGTCTGCCATGCAACAAAGACATCGCGTTGTTCCTTTTACAGAAATATGGGCAGCAGCTGGGACTATGATTTTTACCTAGCTACATGTTTGCAGAGGACAAATTTTTCTGTGGCAGAATTGTTAGGGTCCTTCATTTGAGTGCAAAAATAGCAAAGTGGATAGCTTGGACTGTTTTTTTTTTAAGACTGAAGATAAAATTTCTATTACATATAGAGACTCAGACTCTTATCTTAGTGAGCTCAGGTTTTCTCTCCCTATTTTTAATCTTACTCATCTCTGTAGATTTCCTAGTGTCCTGTCTGCTCCTTCTTTTTTCTTTAACTTCTCTGAATTTTTCTGAGTTACCAACAGACAAATTGTGACTCTATTTGCACATTCCTCTGGGAGTGAGTGCCTGTAAGAGGGTGAGAGTGTTGAGGAGAGGAGGTGTGGATGTAGGTAAACAAAAAATGTATGTGCACATCCTGCTTTGCAGTGTGAGTGCTAGTTTTAATGTCCCCTGTGTAGTCTTGAGGTCTTACAGAGCCTGAGGTCTTTGTGTCCCCTATATAGTCCTTTTTCTCATGACACAGAGAGCTGGAAAGTCAGAGGACAGTTGCCAAAAAGCAACTAAAATTTGAAAGACAAAAAGTGTACCTTGTGTGAGCATTCTCACTCCATGCAGCTGTCATTACTGCACTCAACAGAATGAAGAAATCAGAATTTACTTTTCTAAGTCAGCAAAGTGTTTTAATGCTTTGTTGTGGTTTAACTGTGGCTGGCAACCAAACCCCACAAAACCACTTGCTCACTTCTGTGGGACTGGGGAGAGAATCAGAGGAGTAAAAGTGAGGAAGCTCATGGGTTAAGATAAGAACAGTTTAATAAGTAAAGCAAAAGCTGCACACACAATCAATCAGGTAAGTGGAAACACTGGAGAGGAAAGGAAATCCTGTGTGGCCTTCAGTGGGGAAAGGTGGTTTGGCAAAGCCAGAGGCATGGAGAGAAAATCATGTGGGTCAAAGCAACAGAGCCTCTTTTGCGTTGGAGTTTTGATTTGTGCTCTACAAATTTTCAGTATTGAGTATCTAAAAATAAACCTTTTTGCAATTTCCTGTGCACTGCTGAGGCTTTGAACTTGGCTATCTAATTACCATGAATATAAGCTGCTCATTACCTATTTACAATTACATGAAGTTTCACTTACGTACTTGAGTTTATACAGAGATGTAGTCTTTATTTCTGTAGAGACATTTGACTGAATTAATGATTTGAATTTTGCATTCTGGCCCTTTTCCGCAGTGTTTGTTTTTCCTCCAGAGTCTGTTGCATAACTGATTCCTAGAAGGAAAAATTTTCCTGGTTTTCTGTCCTGGAAGATGATTTGCTTTAATGGCATCTGTAAACTAGGGTGCTTTTTAGTGAATTTAATTTGCTGACAAAGGCTGGATATAATCTCTATGCTAGTTAATTCTTGGGCAGAATACTCTCTTAGGGAGTGACTTTGCCACAGCAATCTGGTTCTTATCTAGTGTTAAAGTAGAGGAAAATCACAGTTGGTTTTATCTCTGGACTTGCTGCCTCTCTCCTGAGGCAGGTACAGAAGTGTCTGGTCCTAGGCAGCTGCAGCAGTGCAGCCCAGCCAAGCACAGCAGGACCTGCTGCAGTGCCCAGGCACCTGAGAATTCCTGTAAGCGGGAGTGTCAGCATGTCTGCCAGGCTGCAGGGAGCCCTGAGGCCTGATAAGGGGTGTTGGGGGACTAAGGTGGAGTTTAACCTCAGCTGTCAAGAGTGCAGGTAATGCTGGAGTGATGGCATCGCTTACCCTCTAGAAATGTGTGCCATGCACATCTCTTGAAGAAGTAAGGCCATAGCTATTTTGTTAGTCTGGTGTCAGCATAATGCCTTCTGTGGAGGGTCAGAAATGGGTAGGCCATGGAAGGTGATGTAACCCAGAGCTCTGGAATAGACAGCTTTAACTCGCTGGTGGCCACTCCCAGTGGAGATGGAGAGCTTCCCTGGCTGGCAGTGGTGAGGTGGTTGTAGTTTAATTTTGAAGAGGCTTTGCAAGATCAGTCCAATTCCTTTTCACTGAGAGCTAGAAGAATGCAAAAGCAGCCTGATGCTACTCCAGACAAACTTGTTCTGACCAGGGTTGCATCTGGGAGACATGATGTAGTTTACCCCTCTAGAATACGTTACACATCTCAGTGTCTTTCGGTTTTCTTCTCTTTTCCTGAGACCAGTTTTCAGTCAAGGCATGTGGTAATTAGTAAGCACAGCTCTAAGATTGTATGCTTAAGTTGTTTAATAATTTGAAATTTTTAGTGTGGGTCTGTGTACTGTAATCTTCCTGCTTCTTGTGCTTCTGATACTTGAGATACAAAAATCATAGTTACAATCACTTAGGCAGTCTCTTTTTGTAATTCCCCTCGTGTTAGTAGATCTGGAGGTAATAGCACTGGTGCTCAGAAGCCAAACTTGTAAATTCACCGGAATGGATAAACATCAGTTTAATGCCCTTAGGACAGTTATGATTCGACTGTTTTGTGAGCAGAAATAGCACCCTATAGATCACTGGGTGGGATTAACTTTTAATATTTTTCTGTGTAATAGTTTAGTCATGTTTACTGTAGGAAGTAGACTTTAGTAATTCATGACTCGTTTCAAGTTTCTTTGATGTGGCTTTTAGCTTCTTCCTTGGAAAAATTAGCAGGGGAAAAATTTTAAAACAATGATGATCAGGCTGTAAAGGCTAAGGTCAAAAGTCTGTAATATGCAAACTGAAAGGTCTGCCTAGAGGCAAGGAAACCTCTATGGTTTTGAGAGGTCCTAGGTATGAGACTAACTACCCAGAGAGGTTTGCTCTCCTTGTATGTGTTAAGCTTGAGATTTTGTTCTAACATTTCTCGTAAGTTAAATCCTTTTTCCTCTTAATTAAAACAAAATACAGTGATGTCTTCCACAGTATTCTTCAACTAAAGAAAATTTAAATCTCATAGAAAATAAAAGGAGTAGGAATACAGTAATTTCACAACCATAAGGTGCACCGGACTATAAGGTGTACCCCCCGGGAGTTGGCAAAATTCGCAACTTTGTAGATCACCGGACTATAGGGTGCACTTTTTTTTTGCAGCGAGGCTCTACCCCCAGCTCCCTCCACGCGGTTGCTGACCGAGGCTCCACCTCAAGCCGGCAGCCATTGGACCCCAGGCCTGCCTGTACCCGGCCGGGGCGGTGCTGTGGGCCCCCAGGCCCGCCTGTATCCTGCGGGGCTGGGGCATGCCCGCCGCCCGTCTGTGCTGCCTCACCGGGGCCAGGCTGTGGCCGCTGCCACTCCGTGCCGCCTCCACGGGGCCAGGGCGTGCCTCTGGAGGGGCAGCTCCGCCTCCACGGGGCCAGGGTGTGCCTCTGGAGGGGCAGCTCCACCTGCACGGGGCCAGGGGGTGCCTGTGTAGGAGCCCTCCTGCCTCCACGGGGCCAGGGCGTGCCTCTGGAGGGGCGGCTCCACCTCCATGGGGCTGGGATATGCCTACCGCCACTCTGCCCCGCCTCCACCTGGCAGCCATGGCCCTACCGGCTCCCCCCGTGGCTCACAACTCTCACTTCCGGGTAGGCAAATTTTTTGAACTTTGTCCGTCAGATAAGGCGCACCGGACTATAAGGCGCACTTCCGGGTTCCGGGGAAAATTTTAGTCAAAAGGGTGCGCCTTATAGTCGTGAAATTATTGTACCTTCTTGTCAAGTGGAAAAGATACTGTGTGGAAACATGGTTTTAGACGTGTTCTGAGTGGATGATAAAACTTAGAGAGTTCTTCTATATTAACTTAGTAGCTAGTGAACAACTTTAGAAAGTTATAGAAATTTACATTGATTAACAAAACATTGCATGACAGGAATTCATAAGAATAATATTTCCTTCTTTATGCAAAGGCAGAAAAATTCCAATTGAGAGAGTGGTTTGTAACTCCAAAGACAAACCTGGATGTGACAAAGAGAATATCAAGGATGGTAGCGCAGTCTCAGGCAGGTATAGAAACAAGGTTTACTCTTGTAGAATGTTAAGTGAATTTATTGTGTGAGAGACAGTGAGGAGAGGACTGTAGTGGATTGTAGTGGATTATCTGACTGCAGGCAACTGAAGAACTATCCTGGCACAAAATACACTGTTGCCCTTTGAAAGAGAGAAGGTGTCACTTGAAAATGTCCAGTTCACCCTGTATAATGCTAAGTATACTTACATATGTATAGTTAGGAAATGAAATAAGTTGGGGGAAAAAAGAGGATGGTATAGTAGAGATACAAATCTATTATCACTCTTAACACTACTTATCCATTTCATAGCTTTTTCTCAAGATAATTTGTATTCATTAGATATGAAAACTCTGGAAATTGTTCTCTTTTATTTTACCCTTTTAGGCATATGTTTGAGTAAGTAAGTATTTTTATTTTCAGGAGACCTAGAATTAGAACAGGATTTTCAGAAAACTGGTTTGAGAAAAAATGAGGAGCGCAATTTTCTCATAAGTAGTCTGAAAGTACATCTTCTGTCTGTGATAAGTGTGCAGATAATAGAAGGGTAAATGCAGATGCTGTGGAGTTTACCTCATTGTAGGCAGAACCTTTCTCTGTATTTTGTCTACAAGACTGAGTGCCAGCCTTGATAGACTTAACAGTTTGAAGTTTAGAAGGAATTATTTGCAGATAGAATATGGAAGTGAAGAAAAAACCATGGAATGAACACAAATCTTTGCAGATACTTCAGCTGCAGGCATTCTTTTGTAGACAGATTTGCCCAGGGAGAAGATGTATTTATGTCAAATGAAATGTGGTTTGTTTCTTAATGTTTTTCTTGAATATAAATAATATATAGGGTGTTGAAGCATTTGGTGGTGTCTAGTGGTGCTGGCGTTTTTTTGGTTGGTTGGATTTTTTTCTCTTTAGAGATACTTGGAAAAAAGTGATTAAAATGAAAACAACCTACTTTGCCACTTCATCACCATTTTTAGAATAAAAAAAATTTAGCTTTCATGAGATCAGTCATCCATACACTTCCATCTGTGTTTTTAGTTCTTTGCTGTAGTATTAATGATGGATATTCCTTGCCTGGGATGTTTGGTTTTGAAACCAAACCCATAGTGTTTCTCATTTATTTCTGCCTAAAGTTTTAGCACCTTGGCATTGGCTTCCCAGCTTAGACTGATTCTGGTTTTCAGTGACTAGTGGGGAAGTGACATCTATTTTTTTTGAAGTATGAAAAATAAATTTTACATTCTAATAGATTTCAGTAGGGGAGGAGGTGAACTGAATTTGAAAATCCTGACAGTTTGAGACAGAAAGGAAGAAGAGGAGATACACTTCAGAGAAACAGATCAAATGGCACAACCAATCCTTGTTGAAGCTCATAAGTATCCTCCAACTGAAAAAAATGTATTTGCTGGTGTATTCAGTAGACTTATATTGGTGGTGTTGAGGTTACTGGAAATCATCTCTGTGCAGGGATGATGGTATTAACGTTTAAAAAAAGAGACATTAGAAATGAGTGTTTACTACTGCATTTCGGGATTTTCACTTGTAAAGGGTAGGAGAAAAGTCAGTTTGTAAGAGTGGACCAGGGAATTTCAGGATAGTGAAACTTCTTTTATACCAAGGAAACTGATGAATTAGGAGTATATCATTTCATTGAAATCACTCAGTGGTTGATGGACATATGATGGACATTCACCAGCATGTCTTTTGTGAAGGAAAATATGCTATGTTGATATCTGAATTCTCCAAGTATGCTTTCTCGATAAGGAAGGTAAAACAATGTAAGATAGCCTAATTCACTTGGTTATCAGTGCCTTTGAACAACTTTTTTGCTGTTAGGAAACCAGAATTTTCCTTTAGTGGAGTAAGTTGTATGTTTAGATCTTTACAACGTAGGCATCTGCATAGCTTTAAATGTTTCCCTGAAAGTTGGACTGGACACGAGCACGTCAGATTAAAAGGGCTTTACAAATGAAGTCTTGTCAGGCATCCAGGGGCTAGTTCTAGTCAATATTATCATTAATGGCTTGGATGGGGGAGGACAGAGCATGCTTGCAATATTCACACATGGTACCAAATGCCTACTGAAATTTTGAAGGATATGATTAGAATTCAGAACATTCCTGATGAATTGCAGAAATTATATGATGTGAAGATGATGAAACTGAATATAAACTGCATAGCACTACCTGGAAAATGGAAAATAAATGCACAGATATAAAATAGAGAAGAACTGGCAGGGTATCAGTGAAATGTTTGTAGATAAGTGGTTGGTATAGTGATGAAACAGGCAGAATCAGTGTTTACTATGTACCCACTAGTCTGCTCAATGCTTATGAGAATCCAACTTGTGTATCATGTTCAGTTTCTGGGCACTCTGTTTCAAGGATAACAGAAAAAAAAGAACAAAAGAATAAGAGATTTAGCCAATGAAAACTTGATGGATTTAATGTTAAAACTTGATTTATTTAACCTGAGATGAGTAGGACAGGGATATACAGCTTTCTATAAGTACATTTACAAAATATGACCATATTTACTAAATTAGATGAAAGAAGAGTTAATGTAGTCATTAAGGAAAACTTTGTAGTGTATCACTGGCCTGATATTTGGTGATGTAACAGAATCTGAAGTTACCAGAAATTTTTGAAAACATTTTAGAAAAATGAAAAAAATATGGCCATGTCTAATCTAACTCACTGTACCTTGGAGTAAAAGGTAAATATATTGAAGTTTCTTCTTTTACTTCCCTTTTCAAATCAGAGCGTAAGGAGAAAGGCAAGATACTGGATCTGAAAACAACCAAGGCACAGAATGTAGGAATATGTGATAGTCTTTTGTCAAGTTGAAAATTAATTATAGAGCTTACAGACCTAGAGGTGAGTAAGGACAGTGAGTTGGTGAACCTTCCAGATAGTAGGGGATCCCATGAAGATTTTAACCTCCAGAATTAATGTAATTGACAGTGAAATAGTAGGTTAAAGCTATTGTTTATAATTATGGGCTAATGCACATTCCAAGGAATAATTTTAACCACTTCCTCTCTGTAGCTGCAACCATTTCATGAGAAATCCCATGCACAGTGTTCAGCAGGGATAACCAGAAAAAAGGAAAGAAGTATTACTAAGCTTGTGAATGGTTTGAATTACAATACTGAGTGCCTTCATATAAACAAGTGGTACAGCCTCAGCTAAAATATTATGTTTAGTTTTGTTCACACTTAAGAAATAAGCAAAAATAAATGAAACTCATTTTAGCCATAGAAACATTCTACTAGCCAGAATGATTGACCATAATCTTCTTAAGTGGAAAGAAAAATAAAATTGGAATGGATGTGCTAAAGGAGTACAAACTAATGAGCATCTTGAAAGAAAGAGCAAAGCAAACTGCATATTTCTTTTTAAACTTTCTCTTAACACAAGAACAAAGAAAGAAAACTAAGCTTTTCTGGGTTTGGGGGTTTTTTTGTAGATATGCAGCCATCAGTTTGAGTTCAGCATAACTGTTGGACAGATACTGATCTTTATTCATAATATTGCTTTCTTCAAATTCTCTTCTCTAATGACTCATACTGCCCAGCCAAATTGCTGGATACCTTGTGTAGTCTGGCTATGATCTTTGCCTTGAATTTCTCTATGGGCCTTTGTATCTGAATGCTAAGTGTGACTCTTCCCATGTGTTCCCATGCCAGAATTCCCAGAATGCCTTTTTTTCCCTATGGATTTTCATCATTCTGCATTTATAATGCGCTGTCTGACATTCACATGTGTGGCCTTGCCTTGTTCTTAGCAGTTCAGAAAGCTGCAACTGGAATTAAGTCTTTGAACCTTTCACCCCCTCTGAATCTGTCAGTTCCCATTCTCAGCTGTGTCACGTGCTCAGTCGTTTTGGTTTCAAGGCCCCCTGAGATTACATTTACCTGCATGCATAATTTTTCTTGTGCTAGCACTATCCTGACTTCTGTTTCCAGTAAGGCCGTGGTATCTTTTGTCTTCACTTCTTTAACTTTTGCTGTTTTCAAATGAATATTTTCTGTAAAGGTTTTCACCAGTGCTGCAGTGTTGACAAAGTTCTCCATAAATGCCTGTAAGGCTGCCCTTCAAACTTCTCGAGGTTCTCCTTTAATACAGTACTTAGAAATGAGGAATAATGGAAAATCCTGGACTCTATCACTATATTCTCTCATCATTTCCTCACATGCTCCTCTCTCTCCTGTCAGTATTCACTGGTCTTTTCTTTCCCTCATCGCTAACCTGGGTGGCTTTTGAGGTCCCCCTCTCCTTTGCTGGCCCAGAATGGGTCACTCAGGAGACCCTCTGTCATTCCTTTGCTGTGCCAGAGCACAGGTGCAAAAATGACTGCATAGCCTTTTTCATACAGTACATAGTGGGGCTGGGAGACCAGTATTTATAGATTATCACCATGACCAAACTTTTGGGGAGTCTAGAAATTGTGTATTTATGCTGCATAGTAAAAATATCTAGAGTTGTGTGATTCCTAAGTAGAAAAAGAAGGAGAGAAAAACCTTGTTCTTCAGGGTATAGGTTGACCAACTGATAGGAAGAAGTGTACTTTTTGAGAAGGACATCTGTCATTTATGTACTGCCCAGTGTTTTTCAATGTTGTCTGAAACAGATATTAACAAGAACTTCAACTGAAAAACGTTGTAGGAGGACCCAACTCTAAATCCCACTTTTCCATCTTCTAGAGTTTAAAAAGGACTTTGCTTGGAGTCAGGTCGGATGGTGATTATCTGGAGTTTCAAAATAGGACCTTACCACTTGGCAGTAAAGAATCAGATTATTTAATTATACTATGAAGTAAAATTGCATTTCAAAATGTCAGAAAAAGACATGAAATTGAGTTGCTACTTATATTTAATGATATGTTAAGCGCCCGATACAGGTTACTGGATGAGATGGATCATCAGTCTGATCAGTCATGGCAGTTTTTGTATTCTTGTCAAAAAAACCCCGTGTTGTTTAGAAGGAATTAATTTTAATTATTGGAAGGATTTTAAAATGGCGTATGGAGGCTGAGATGAGGAATCTAGTTCTTGCCTTGCTTTGAAAGCAGTCTGCTATCTTGCCTAATGAGCTTTTAACAGAGGAATGGTTAAATTAGGAAACAGACCAAGAAGAAAGGGAAGAGAATGTAACATTCCTATTCTTAGGGCTGGTGGTTTGTAGTGCACTGGGACTGAAAGGTCCCAGTAGCATAGCTGCCATGGCTCATTGATTAAAGTCTTATTAGGTTAAAATGACTTTCATTAAGCTGTTTCATTTTATCCTAATGCCTGATTCTACAAACAGTTGTAACATTTTCCAATCTGATGTCTTCCCTACTACTTTCTGTTTCTTACTGAAGGATAATTTTCAAATACTGTATGTTATAAAGCAATGAGTCATATAATGTTAATGAACTGAGGAAGTCATGGTACTTTATCATTTTACCAGGTTAAAGTATATTGGAAAATTCTCTCTGTCTATACTGGAAAAGTATTATGTCCTGTACTAAGTATGTAGTAACATAAGGCTGCCCAGCAGACATTAAATGTGTGCCTGTGCTCCCTTTCTTTCACTCTTTTTGCTTCAATTAGTGTTACATTCCCTCAGTTGTATTTAGTAATGCTTGGGATTCTGTTGTGCTTTGTGACTGAAAATTCATCATAACTGGTGCCTAATCTGCGACTTTGATTTAGGTTCTTACTGTACATTTTAAACATTCACTGACCCTTTTTGAAGGGTCCTTAGAAAGTTGTTTTTTCACTACAGATTTGGATTTTAAAGTTGAAAAGAATTGTTGAAAGCTGCTAAAATGGCACTCTAATTAGTTCGTCTTTTCCTGAGCCTTATTGCCCCCAAAGAAGAGTATATGTCCCAGTTCAGTCATGCAACTGCCTGAAAGCCTCAAACAGATCCCAAACTGAGCCTTGAGCTTCCCCTCTTCTGTTGCTTGGGGATTGCCTTTGTGCTTTTTTGTTTCTATTTTGGTTCAGGTAGAATTTGAAAGGAAAGTGTCCCTAGGAGAAATGATACATGTATTACCTAAACTGGGACAAGGAAGGGCAAGTCACTGGATCTGTGGATCTTTGCTGCCACTGGCAACTTGCTTATGCTCCTCTGCCTCAATTCCCACATCTGGGAAGCAGAGCTAACATCCTGCTTTGCGAACACAAATCTCATGGCTCTTCTTCCTCAAGGCACTTTGAACTTTGTGGGTGAGGTGTCTGTCTGAATGGTGCCAGTAAATCCTTTGGTTAAGCCTTTTGGATGTTGCAGACATGGGCAATCTGTCTGGAGCAATAAAGTACTCTGCTGCTCTGATGAGTGAGAGTGAACTCAGAAATATAATGTAGAGGAAAATCTTGATAAATTTATCACAATTATTAAAGGAACCTTGCATTAAAGACCTTTATGCAGAATACCTTCCTACCTGAATTTCTGTCATTAAAGAAGATTATCTCCTCTCTACAGAAAAGATAGGTCTTAGTGACTTCAGTAGAGAAACAGCCCAGAAAGCTCAATAGAGTCCCCCTTTGCTTCTCTAAAACATGGATTTTGCTTGTAGGTTGTAAAACTACTGACTGAGAGTGCCTATGCAAGTAGCCCATTCTTGACTGATAAAGTGTAAAATGGACATCTGTCAGGCGAAGCAGCTGTCCCTGAGAGTGACCATTTATCTGCCAGTGCCCTTTCTTCATCTTTGCTGGTTTCTGGTGATGCAGTTGACTAGAATGTTGTCTTTGAAGATTGAGAATGAGGAAATGTTTATGCTGTGTCACATGTTTAATTACTTAATTAATTAAATTAATTTCTTCCATTTACTTATTAATTCCTGAATGATTCCCAGGCAGTCACTTGATCTCTTTACAAACTCTGAAGACAAGACTAAAGGCTCACTGCCTTAGTGGAACCTGTGTGGAAGCGTATGAGCTGCTCAGCCTTTCCAGCAGGATGGACAAAGAGAAACCAGAGCTCTGGTTTCTCTCTCTAATGCATTTCCTGGGCAAACTTGTCCAAATCCCTTTATTTTGCTGTTGCATTTATTTTTTTTTATCTTAAAAAAATAGGGTTTTTTTTCCCCCTGGATTCACAGGAGTGTTAAATGGAAACTTTCACCAAAACATGGTGGAACAGCATAGTGGGACAGTGACTGTATTTGCCTCTGCTTGTTTCTATGTCCTATAAACACGAAGATCTGCATGGACTAAGTCTCAGGTTTTCACATTCGTAGTTGGAAGTTTTTTGGAAGAAATATGCAGTGTTTTATAGAGGGAAGGGTTTTCTACATAAACCTTAGTGTGAAAATATGGTAACAAATACTTCAGGGACATGGTTTTTTCATTTTCATTTGTAAATACAATTTTTGAAAGCCTTTCAACTGTCAGTCTCATTTACCCAGAGCTTCCATTGACCTTCTAATGTGGTAGGAAGCTCCCCAGTCCTGTGCCACAGATATTAATAGGCTGTGTCTCAAGCATGCTATAACTTCCATACTAGCTTTGTTTTAGTCTCATCTCCTAAATTTATGTAATGCTAAATATCCTGCAATTTAAAGGCTACTTAATAAAAGGGTCAGGAGTCACATCCTGACATCCTTGTCATTCATTACAGGATATTCTTCTATGATTAATTATTTTCTAGATGAATGTCCAGAAATTTGTAGTTTCTCATAAATTGTACTAGAGGAAAGGCATCTGTGTTCTATAAAAAACAATGATTCTGTGAAATTCACTCACATAGAGTGTTGTGCTTGGCTGACATAATCTTCAGAATGGCCTTATAATCATGGGCAAATCTGAAATATACATTCAGTGAAAAATCAGTGGTTCTTTTTTTTCTGAAGTTCAGTTTTGTTTTACAATATCATTCAGTTTCTGAGGATGCATTCTGGGGAGAATAAGCAAGCAGTATCATCAGTAATAGCATATTTGTGAGCTGTAAACTTCAAAGGAGTATGTGATTTTACACTGTTATTTTTTTCCCTGTAGAAAACATGAACTCCTGTGCTATTTTATTGGCAACATTTGTTATCATCCTGCATTGTTTCTGGCTTAAAGTAGGACCTGCAAAAAGAAAAAGACAGCTGGTGCTCTGAATTGATGACTGATTAAGCATCAGCGTTGTCAATGGGTCTTTATTAAAAATATAAATCTTGGACTTGCAGCAACTGGATGTTTTGCAGTTGATCTGAGAAAAGCAAAGGCTTCACTAATTACCTTTTTTGGTAGAAATAATTTTCAACAGCTGCATGGAATTTAGTTATTTGAAACAATCAACATGTAACCTCATATAGAACACATAGAGTGTGTGAACTCGGCTGTGCTCTTTGCTTCCTCTAACATTGCACAAACATTGTTTTTTCACTCTGAGTATAAGCAGTATATTGGCATGATACCTTTCAGCTATAAATACTGCTTTTTAAAATTGAATACTGTATTTTCCATGTTTCTTCAGGGCTTACTGGAAAGATTATAAAAGCCATCCTCAAAGAAGGATTTGAGATCTCAGCCTTGCAGATGGTAGGTTTCCTTTTGTGTATTTTTATGATAAACAGTAGTTGGAGTAGTGCTGTATGCTCATAGTAGCAGTGCACAAATGTCTTCCTGCAGTATAAAAGCCTTGTGCAGACTGTAGAAATGTTTTGGGATCAGCACTGTCCTTGTGACATTTGTGTTTTAGTATCTCATTGATCAGCTAATCTGTTTCTGTGTGCTTGGTGACCTTGAGCCAAGACACTATATTTCCCTGTAACTGAGTTTCCCTGTAGTAAGGAGAGGAGATAATGGTGTCTGTCTCTTCTGGAGAAATTTGAGATATCTTTACAAAAGGTACTAGCTAAGATTAATGAAACTATTGTTAATATCCTTTCTTAATTTGTAAAATATGTATATTTAGTATTAATTATAGGGGATGCTTTTAAAGGTACTGTAAGGGATTTTGACACTCTGAACACCCTCAGCAGTTAAAGGGATTTGGCACAGAGATTGTTCCCAAGAGTCCTGTCCTTTAATTCTGGTGGAAGTCTCAAGATCTGACGTTCTCCTATCACTCAAATCCCCATCACAAATGAAGAATACCCCCTTTCTTAGTGGGATCAGCCAGCACTACATTGTCTACTTGTATTTGATGTGGAAAAAGATACTGTGTGCCATGTTGCCTGTGGCATCACTGACTAAACTGCTGACAAGCTTCATATTGCAGTAGTAAAGCCATTCCTTTTACCTAGTAAAACTAGTGGATTCTGAATGTTTGCTGGTTAATAAGGGATGTCTGTGTATTCCTGTTGTTTAGTTCAGAATGGCTAACATTTTGGTTTCCTTAGTTCAACATGGAGCGTACAAATGTGGAAGAATTTTATGAGATTTACAAAGGCGTCGTCCCTGAATACCTGGTAAGCATGAGTTTAACAAGAATCTGTTTGAAAATGAAATATGGTCAAGTGTGAAAATTACCAGGTTTCGTATTGCTGGGATTGTGATGTGGTTTCTTTATGAACCTGGTATTGAATAGTTCTACTTTGTTCTCAAATAAATTAATTAATTGTGAGAATTGCATTATGTGTGTCACAATAGAGGAGAGCCTTTCATGAAAATTGTTCAGCCAAGGAAATTTGTAAAATACAACAGAGTCATGTCCCCAGCTTCCTCCAGAGAAGTTATTTTATTGATGTTGGTCTGTGAGAATGTATCACACCTGTATCTTTCTTTGATTGGATATTACAGGCTTGGGCCAAAATACATATTTATCTTTTTTTTTTACAATGAGGCTGCTCTATTGGAGGCTCTCCTAATGACATCTTGTACTATTCTTCAGTTTATTCATCTGACTTCTGTAAATATTCAGAAAATTTAAGAAGTTTAAAATATACTGTAATCCCAGTGGACACCAACAGTATTATACTTTGTTGTACTGTCACATAAAACTTCCTGACTGCAGATAGAACAATGGGAATACATGAAGATGAGCTTGTATTTCTGGATCACCTTTGCTCAGAGGATTTTGGTTCATTTTACTCATACTAATTTTTACTTTACTATGTAATTTACTCATAGTAATGAGTGTAGCTTTACTGTCATGCTATTATGTTGCAAATTTTCCTTAATTTTTAAATGGTTGGTTACATTATTGTAAGTTTTCTACACATTTACTGATGTTACTCTGAAAATGAATTTTTTATTCTCTTCTGCCTCCTTTATGATTGTTCAGTCTAACTTACTTCAACAGGGTTTGTAGATTTGTCTTTAAATGGATTAGGAGTACTGTTAGTTCACTCTCAGAGTGGGGAATACTCACAAGGCCTCTGAACATCATTTTTGACAAGTACCAAAGGGAGATAGGACAGGCATGCTTGTAGGTATGCGGGAGAATTTAAAAATGAAAGTATCTGACCAGTATTTCAGGGCCTGAGGAGTCCTGTAGTGCTGCAAAAGTCTCTGCTTTGAACAAAATGGGAAATTCTGTACCATTTTCTGCAGCTCTTGGGCTGCACAATCTCTAAATTTCTAACAAGTCTCAAATTATAGTTATATAATTTAATTGGAGAGTTACTCAGAAGGGAAGTTAACATTTAAACAAGGCAAGTCAATAAAAGTACATTTTAGGTGATGTCAAAAAAAGTGAGAATCTAGGGCTCAGTCCTGCAAGTTATATGTGCTGGATTGACTCAGTTGAAATTAAATCAAATTAATATTTTCATGCACTCAGGATATCTGAGAAACAGGAAACGTGGAAAAGCTAATCATGATGGTAAAGGGTTCTGGAGAAGTTACACATGGGAACAGCAACAGATATTGTCAGTGCAGTCCAAACAGGAAAGTATATTACGAAATAGGATATTGGAGAAAGAATATGACCTCTTCTATATGTGACTCAGAACCATCTGTTTTGATTTAAATTTTGTTTATCATTCCAAAATAACTCAACACAGAAGATACTGGCATCCAGAAATCCTTTTTAAAAAAAATTATATGTCCATTTCTTCTGGTTATTCCTTGTCTGTCAGATAAAGACTTTAAAATTGTATATGAAGTACTTTGTGAAAAGAGAGTGCTGTACAATTGCCCAAAATTTTAGTTTTGTTAGTATCCCCTACATGGGATTTCACATACACATTACTTAATTTTCATGCTGTTTTGCTTTGTACTTCCTACTCTAGCCAGAATAGAAAATGGGGGAAAAGAAGTGAGATTATTTTAGATCAACTCAGAATCCATTAATCAAAAATCCTTGAGCTTGATCCACCTCCACAATGGTTCTGGTAGACCACAAACCATGCTGTTTGATGAATGAACTATTTGCTAGAGAAAATTTGATGTAGCTGTACCTGGGAGCCTCACCAGACAAACATTGCCTGCTACTTAGACTCATCTTTGGACTTGATGAGGCTGTGTACGTAGATCAGGCTTGTCTGACACAGAACCACCTGCCTCTGTACTGGCAGCTGGTCTTCATGTCTCAGCTCTGTGCAGTAATGAAGAAGTCAGGAGTAACTTTGTAATATTGTTCCCTGTTGCTGGTGGGATGTCCGTGCTGAAACAATAAAACAGGGAGGAACAAGAATAACCACAGTTTGCAGGAATTGCGGAGTTGATTCATGTTAAAAGCCCGTTTTTTTCTATGTTTTCCTGTTAACAGTTGTTTAGATGACAGAATTTAATGGAATTCTTCAGAGTGGTGACTTTGTGACAATTTACTGTTTCTTAGCAGAATTAAATATTTGGCTCTTTGACCTGCTTTGAACACAGGATCTGTTGGTGATAACACAGTTTTTGGAATTAAAATGCTTATTTATGTTGTAGAGCATGAAGCTAATCTGCGCTTTTTTCATGTCCTTAAGGAATACTACTACCTAAATTTTCTAGGATCTGGTTCATGATAGAGGCACTGGATAAAATTCAGGGAGGGGAACTTAGGCACATGTTCTCTGTATTGAATCCAGTATGAGGATAGCAGCTTTTTGGAACAGTGCTGATTGACTCAGAGTCATTGTGGGTTTATTTTCTGTCACAATTCATAGAAGGAAGAGAAGGACTTAGTTCTTCTTTTCCTTCTGCTCTTTCATCCACTCTGTATGCTTTGCCATGGTTCATCTTTGATCTGCCTGTGGCTGGTGGGCATGATTGCAGAACCTTGCTAGTCCATACCTGTCCTCCCTTACTTTCTGTGCATGTTTTATCCTTTTGTTTTTCCTTATTGGTTTTGATTCCTTTAATTATCTTGATTTGTTTAAAACTTGTCTACCTAGATTTCTAGACAAGTATGCAATTATAAGGGCATGATTTAAAAAAGGAAGTCAGACTAGAACATCAAAATGGATTCTTTCTGCTTGTGAAACCTATACCTCTAATTAACAAACTCCTGTTTGGCACTAATGCCCAGAGTTAATTTAAGCTTATGAAAGCTAAGATCCATCTTCATCACCCACATGGAACTCACGATGTCTCTTTACCCTACTGAAGACTCCAGGGAAACAGATGATTTCACTGTAACTGAGATCCTGGTATTAGTACATCCCAAGAATGTTGCCAGACCCTTTCCCTAACAGGTTGTACCACAGGCACAGGTTCTGTTGGCTTGTGTGTTTCAGCTTCTGTAGTAATCTGTGAGGAAAACACAGTGAGAACCAAAAGCCCAGGAGACATTTTAATGACTTAAGGCCATTGAGTGAGTATATATTTGGAAATAGATATAGGCTGTGTACTGTGCTTCTGGTAGGGAACACTGCAAAGAACATTGCTACCTGTGGAACTGACTGAACATAGTGTGATTTTTCAGGCTTAAAGCCCAGCAAAGTGCATTCCAGAGATTCAGTCTAGTTTGACAAGGTACAGGATACTACCATGAAATCTAGGTCCAGATCAATAAGGATGTACCTACAAAAGAATTTAAAGTATTGTGGATGTTGTTATATGCTATTCAGTATTCTGTTGAATCTGAATATCCAATTTTTCTCAATTTCCACCTTCTAAACCAAGTAGCATTTCTTTAATGGTAAGTACTAATGGTGTCTGTTTAGTGTCCTTGCTTTCCTAAATGCAACAATATTTCTTAATTGTTCTTGTCCTGTAAGTGTGGGCCTAGTTTCAAGGAGAAATACAGCCCTTGCTAAAGCCCAAAGAGTTCAACTTTTTTTCTGTCTTCTTTCTCTTCCAGGAGATGGTTTCAGAGTTGTGTTCAGGCCCTTGCATAGCAATGGAGATTAGACAATTTGATCCTTCAAAAGTGTTCAGAGACTTCTGTGGTCCTTCTGACCCTGTAAGTACTTTCTTGAGTGATAAATAAAGCTTAAAAAATTGATGAGCTAAGTGAATTAAGATGTCAAAGTGTGTTTTGGTTGCCACATGCTTGCTGCATTCATTAGAAATGTGTCAGTCTTATTATATAAGAGGTCAAATGCTAGCCTTGGTGGACCGATTTGCAAATCCTTTAGCAACCCTTCCAAGCTTACCTAAACCAGATGATAAAATACTGTGATGACATTTATGTGAAAGGAAAGTTATCTAGGCAAAAATCTCTGTTAAAGATTCACAAATACAATAATACAAGGCTTCAGAGCTGTTGAGCTGTTAACTGTTCATGAGCTGTTGACTGTTCATTAACTGTTATTGCTTGTGGATGCCGGTGTAATCAAATGTTAATTCATTGCAGTCTGTGACATTCTCTTAGGATGAAACTGAAAGGAGAATAGGTTCCTTTGATTTTCAGAAGGATAAAAAAAAAAAAGGGTGTCGAAGTTCTCATACCTGTTTGCTTCTCACTTTTTTCATTTTTTGAGCTGGATAATTAAATATGTGTGACACTGTGTGCAATTTGAAGACGAGCATAAGTGCTGTCTCAGAATGTTGCAGATTTTTGTTAACAGTGAAGGCTGCTCTACAGATAAGAGCAATGAGGTGAAATATCAAGATGCAGGTGTTGAAGTCAGGATTTGTATGTTTTGCTTGTTATAATTTAATGTTTTAGTTGCAGACTTAAGGCAAGTTCACCAGTCTTCATGAAAAAGAATCACACAGATGAATGTTTGAAGATGAGAACATGTTATTCAAGATATATTTTTCTTCAGAATCAGAGTTTCCATTATAGAAAGCGCAGGTTAAAGGCATTATTCAAACCTTTATTGCCTCTTCTGTCTGGAAACATTCAAATTTTTCTCTACTGGACTAGCATCTTGTAAACAGAGCATAAACCATTTATCTTAGTTTTAACTGCAGGATGGTGTATCAGCATGTAAGGTTTCTGGTCTTTAAAACATTCAAAGATGCAGTAATTTTATTTGGGCCTATGACATCCTTTTCACGTGTCTGCTTGTTTAATACCTGATACATTAAAATCAACCTATGCTTGCAAACATCACAGTGACTTTTGCTTATGAAAGACAACTGTTCCTATATAAGAATTTCATTGGTTTGCCTTACATGAAAAACTGACATAACTATTACAATGCATATAAGCAGCTGTTGGTGAGCTGAGGGATGTATAAACTGATGGCTTTTCTGGGTAACAGAAGAAAACCACAAAGGAGGGAACTAATTTCCTGTCTGCCAGATCTCTTGCTCCTCAGTGACCTAGTGATGCTGTTGGTATTTCACTGGTAATGCTTAACTGTCTGAGTTGTGAAGTGAAAATTAGTACCTGCCTGCTTCTAGTGGAAGTAGAGGCTGTAAGTTGTGGACACTGACTTCAGAGCAGTTCTACTAATGACATGTTTGGAAGACAGGCAACTGTGTTGTATTTCTGTGCACTGTTTTCTGTAAAACTTGCAAATTAATTGATTCTCCAAGCACGTAAAGCCTGTGTACAGTAACTGCAGCTGCTCTCAAGACTAACCATTGCCTGAAATTACAGTCATTTCACGATTACAAGCCGCACTGACTATAAACCGCATCGCTGGGTGTTGGCAAACATTTCGTTCTTTGTCCATACACAAGCCGCACCCAATTATAAGCCATCCTGTCGTTCGCAGCGAGGACCCGCGTGCAACAAAGTTGCCAAATAGTAACAGAATCACAGCATGGCAGGGGTTAGTGGCTTGGCTCGGGCCATGAGGGCTCAGGACTGCTGATGGGGCCAGGTGGCCCAGCTCGGCGCTGCCACTCGGCAGGGCCACTCGGGGCTGACCATGACCTCCAGGCTCGCTCGCCCTGGCCTACCGTTGCGCCGTGGTGGCAGGGGGGCACGGAGCCCGCCGGCACCTGTGGCGGTGGTGGGAGGCGGGGATGGAGCCTGCCAGCACCCGCGGCGGTGGTGGGAGGCAGGGATGGAGCCCGCTGGCACCCACAGCGGCGGCGGCAGGAGGGGACGGGAGCCCCCTGCCTCCCCCCGAGCCACGGGGCCAGCAGGAGGGGGCTCCCCGTCTCTCCACCCGGCTGCTCTGCCTGAAGGAGGGAGTCCCCCGCCTTCCCCACCCCACGCACTGCCTGCACAGAGCCAGCTCCACCCGCGGCGCAACAGAGTAACCAATGTGTAACAATCGGGTAAAGCCGGGTTTTATTGGCAGGTTGCTCGACTCGGCCCCTCGGTTTTCACTTCCAGGGTTGAAAATGTCAGAAAATTATTCACATATTAGCCACTCCTGAGTGTAAGCGTCATTTCCGGTGTGGGAGCAAAATTTTAGTCAAAACGGTGCAGCTTGTAATCGTGAAATTACTGTAATCTGTCTTTTTGTACTGCTTGTAGCTTGTCCTTGAGGGTAAAGGGGCTAAGGTATCTTGGCTTTTGTAATTACCAACTGGAATTGTCAGAGAAGCTTACACCTTCACTTTGTGGTTACAATATTTGTCTGAAATAGGAAAAGCAGAAACCATAACAACAGTTTCATTACCGTAAGAGTTTATATGCAGACCATGAAGATAATTTGTGCTTGATATTCTAGTGGTTAAGCAATATCTAAGTGTCATGCAAATAGTACATTATCATTGAGAGATCTGGATCTGTTTATAAATTGTCCGTTTACTTATGCTAGATCCTGATGTTTGTGCAGTCTGTTCATAAGCACAGGAGAAGACCAGGTTCACTACAAAAATGGACCCATTTGGGTCTCATTGGCGCCCTATCTGCCATTGAAATCATTGTCATTGCTTCCAAGGCAAAGTGCTATTTGAAGTGAGCAAAGGTGTTGGAATTTGACTTATATAATAAATCTTTCCCAATCACTGTGTGCTGTTAATTATACCTTAAATACATAACAAATGTAATAATTACTTTGTGGTATGTCAGAAACCTAAACTGGGTGTGAATATTAACAGCCCTTTCAGTCTGTTCTTGTTTTTGCAGGATGTTTAGGGTTGAAGAAAGAATTAGAGTACTTCTATTTTGAGGGTTAGGCTTTAATAAGATAACAATTTATAACAAGTGTGTAATGCTAAAAATGAAATGGAACTTTGGGCTATTGTCTGTAAGTGGGTAATTTTTTGTTAGCACTGCAGGTCAGTAAAGCTCTCCGCCAAAAATACCCTTCATTATAAACCAGCTTATAAATACATTATTAAAACCTCCTCTGTGACAGCAGGCAGTAGGATAAAGATACTTTCCTGGAAGGAGCTGTGCTGGCTGTGCTCACTCCCAAAATTACTGTGGTCTGATTGAAGGGCTCAGTGTGGCAGATTTCTGGCTTCTTAAACACTTGTCCCCAGTAGATAGTGCATGCAGTAGGATATATACAGTAATTTCACGAATACAAGCCGCAGCAATTTGACAAAAATTTTGGTGGAAACCCGGAAGTGCGGCTAATACTCGGGGGCGGCTAATATGTGAATAATTTTCTGATATTTACAACCCTAGACGTGCCAGCCAGGGCGCCGAGCCAAGCACCTGCCAGTAAAAGCCGGCATTCCGCGATTGTTACAAAGTGTTACTGTGTTGCCCTGGCTCCCTGCAGGCAGCAGGGGAGCGGGGAGAGAGGTGGGAGAACAATCTTCCCTCCTCTGCCACAGCCCAGGGGAGAGACGGGGGGGCCCGCGCCGCCATTGCTGCGGCCCGGGGAGGGGGGAGGGGTGAGTCTGCGCCGCCATTGCCACGGCTCGGGGAGCAGGTGGGGAGCCCACGCCACCATTGCCGCGGCCCGGGGAGGCGGGGGGGAGCCCGCGCCGCCATTGCCGCGGCCCGGGGAGGAGGGGGGCAGCCCGCGCCGCCATTGCCGCGGCTCGGGGAGGAGGAGGGGGGCTCTGCCCCCGCCCTCCGCCGCCATGGCGGGAGCAGGGGGTGCTCCGTGCCCGGCTGGCGCTGCGCCGCGAGCGGGGCGCTCTCTCCGTGCCCGGCCGGCGCCACGACGGGAGCGGGGCCAGGGCGAGCGAATCCAGAGGCGGCAGCCAGCCCCGAGTGGCAGCGCCGGGCTGGGCTACCTGGCCCCATCGGCAGCTCCTAGCGGGCCGAGCCTGCACAACCTTAGTTGAGCCAGTAAACCCCCCGCCATGCCATGGTTCTGTTAGTATTTGGCAACTTTGTTGCACACAAGTCCTCGCTGCGAACCACAGAGTGGCTTATATTCAGGTGCGGCTTATTTATGGACAAAGAACGAAATATTTGCCAATACCCAGAGATGCGGCTTATACTCAGTGCAGCTTGTATTCGTGAATTTACTGTACCTTTCTGCAGGTAAGATATATACCTTTTGCTGCTCCCGGTATCCTTCTTGTACATTGGCACTTTTCTACTGAGTGTCTGGCTGGCTCACTGTACTCTTGGTGAGCTGTCAGCCTCTTTAATCACACTTGGCTTTAGCTCCTGGAGTGCAGCTCATTCTTTTGTGGCTTTAGTGGTATCACCTCAGGCCTTTCTGTAGTCCAGTCATAATGCTTGTTCTTGTCTTCCAGTTGCAGTCTCTAGCCAGGTCCCAGACTAATTGTATGCCTTGCTCTTGGTGTCCGTCTGTGTCTCTTCCTCTCTGTCCTAGTGTGCCTCTGCAGTTAATACGTGGGCCTTGGAAGTGGAAGGTTCTCTCCACATCTACTGTAATAAACAGATTATTTACTCTTTACTTACTTTCACGGCACCTCTATAAAAGGCTAGCAGTCATACTGATGTCCATCTTGAAAATGTTTCTTTGCAATGTTGAAAAGGTATCTGAATGTCACACAAGACTGCAGCATTTCAGGGAGGGGAGGCATCCTCAGCATCTGCTGTGCACACAAAACAATAAGGTTTGAAATGGTGACATCCTATGAGCATCTGAGAACTTTTGTTCAGATATTAAAATTACAAATGAGAATGGGGTTTCTGAAATGACCTCAGGTCCCACCGGTTTTCCTGGTGTGTCTGAATCATTTAAGACCTTTTTTAAAATACACTATCAAATCTTGTTATGCAGGTTGTTAAATTACACGTTTTTTGCTGGATGCTATTTCACTCTGTTTCTACTGGTACAGTTGACAAGAAAGAAAAAGTTGAAAGAAAAGAAAGAAAAAAATTGAAAGAAAAAACCTTGCACCTATGGCAAAGAGAAAGATAGGAAGAGGACTTGAAAGTTAATTAAATCTGGTTCTTACAGAACGTGAGTCCTTTGAACTTTCAGTACACGCTGTTACTTGGAAGCAAAAGTTACTAACTGCAACCAAAGTCTGACAGAAATGAAGTTGTGTTTCTCCTTCATTGTAAAGAAATGAAAAGGCTTGGAGGGCACAGTGTGCATTATCAAGAAAGCTGTCTTGTTTAAGTTTAGTAAGGAAGAAAAAGAAAGCAACCTATTCTGCATTGATTTGACTTTCTTTATCAGGGACCAGGATGTAAAATCTGTAATGGAAAATCTTGGAACAAAGAGATGGTGGCCAGGGAATCCTGTCACTGCTTGAGTTTACTGGCGTTGATATTTCATTTCACTAATGTATGTATATTTTTGTCTCTGGTGCAGTTGGAGGCTTTTTGTTATTACTTAGGTCTGAAGCTATGGCTTTAGTTTTCACATCTTTGTGGAGCTTCTATGTTGAAATTACTGCTTGGTAACGTTTTGTCACAGAGTTGGCAAGATGATTACAGTAATTTCACGATTATAAGCTGCACCATTTTGACTAGAATTTTGGTCCGAACCCGAAGTGCAGCTTATAATCAGGTGTGGCTTATATATGGACAAAGAACGAAAAGTTACTGTTTTAGTTTGGAGGACAGGTGTTTGCTGAGAAAGGCAGGAACTGCTCTTTGAAATGGACCCTTCCCTCCAAATTATTATAATTTTGAAATCAAGGGGCTTTCAGGCAAAAATATGGCAGTTAGGAATAACAGTTCTTTTCTAGGGAAATTAAAATAGAAATACAGTATACTACAAAGAAATAAACTCCAAATCCTGACAAAGTCAGAGTACAACCTGACACCCTGTCATGCAGGGTGTTGGTAGCAGTTCGATTAAATGGTGATTGCAGTCTTCTTGCAGTGACAGATGTGATTCAGTTGAAGCAGTGGTCCTGTAGAAGGTGCAGTTTCCCTCCAGAGGTCCAGTGGTGATGGAGAGAAATACGGTTTTCCTCTGGAATCTAGTGGAGAAAGGGGCTCTCTTAGTGTCCCAAAACCTCTGTTTTTATCTTGGTAAGAAATGTTGGGCTCTTCCCCCTGGCTGGAGCAACTTCCAATGGGATGAAGCAATTTTATCAGTCCCACAGTGGGACTCAATGGGCCATTAGCAGAAAATGACTCTCTGGAGGAAGGATGGGTTGTGAAAAGATAAAGAACAATGCCCTGCCTGGTTTCAATGGATGGCTCATTAGCGGAATATCTCCCATGTAGATAAGGACCACTGCCCCCACCCTCAACAGATGGTGATAGAATAGATACCTTTTATCACATCCTGTATTGTAACGTGTGGCTTATAATCAGGTGCGGCTTATATATGGACAAAGAACAAAAAGTTGCTGGCAGCCGGAAGTGTGGCTTATACTCAGTGCGGCTTATAATCATGAAATTACTGTACTTAGTATTCATAAAACACTTGAAGAATGCTGTAGAAATTAGGGTGATCTTTTTGTTGTTGTTGTTGGGTTTGTTTTTGTTTGTTTGTTTGCTTGGGTTGGGTTGGGTTTTTTTTAACTTTATTCCTATACAAATTTAAAAGTTGGTTATAATACATGATTCCTGGAGTCTACTACATCAGGAGCATATTCCTCGCTGACTGCATAACTTTTAGAAATCCTAAGAGCTTTTATTTGGAATTGACTGTACACTAAACGTGACTCAAGTCCCTTCTGTTGTGAGATATTATTAAAGTGATGGGAGGTACTGCAATGTTTCTGCATCCTGTGGACTGAAAGGGGATTTTCATAGGCTTGCTTTAAATCCTAACCTACATTCTTTTTACACTGGGGATTTTAAGTGTAACAGTGTATCAAGTCTTTTGTGTGAAAGAGCTGAAAGGGAGATTAGATGGTTTAAAATAAAGCAGTGAACTGAAAGAGCTGGAGTCTGCTTTAGCTCCATTCCTGACCTCACTGCATGACCTTGTGCAAAAAGTTCAATATCTTTCTGCCTCAGTTAATCACATCAGTTAAATGGGGATAACAGTATGAGCTAAAGAGCACTGTTGCTGTAAGATTTTTCTTTTTGTAGACCTCCTGTGAATCTCTAGCACTGAAAAATAGGTATATATGAGGCTTAAAATGTTCATGTTCATTCCTAGAGCTATGTTATCAGCACAATATTTTCATATTGCGTCACATAAAGAATAGTTCACTGAAAGATGTAACAGAATATAAAGGCTATTTTTGAGCTTCTAAGTACTTGTTTTCTGATAATACCTTTGTAGTTATTTTAGTGTGGATTCTCCCTATAGCCTAGTGAGTCCTGATAAGACTGTTGACAATGAAGTACATAATGTCTTTCAAGAGAAATAAGATTTTTTTTAAATCTAATTCTTTAATGAAGAAGATTTTAATATAATTGATTATCTACTCAGATAGTCTGAGTCATGTAATAAAAATAAAAACTTTCAGAGGCAGACTGTTATCAGCTCGAGTAGGAAGCAGACCAATCAATACCAGTTGCAATATCCTGCTATCTGAGCCAGCAATGGGAAAGACACGATTGTATTGCTTGGATGTTATTTAGGGTCAATCATCTGACTCTGTCCTTCCAGTTTTTAATTTCTATGTTAGCCTTTGCAGGTCTAATGAAAAAGTGTTCCAGACAGAGCCAAGGCTTCTTAGTTGAGAGACAGGTTAGTTTTTGGCTGTGGAGGTGGATTCTTCCCTCTAGTGCAGCCCCCTTTTTCTGAGCTGGCACTGTTGATTCATAAAGCCCAAGATGTCTGTCGGTTCAGGACTTCTCCTGCCTTATTCCATGTCACCTGTCTGTGCACAGTATGGGATCTAGAAGAAAGGAAATGCTAAGATAACTATGCTCTAATGACCCATAGCTGCAATGTGACTGCAACTAGGAATTGTCACCACTGCTTTAGACTGTCAGTATGTTGGTGTACGATTTGAAATTTACCTCCAACAGTATTACAGTTTCTTGTCAGAGACAAGCCTATGTCTCTGTGGATGCCAAACATCATACCTGTGGCAGTGTGTTGCTTTCCCTGGTTTAAAATGCATGGAGTCTGCACTGGCTGCACCAGGGACAAAATTTGTTCTTCCTCTCAAAGCACTGTGTAGCCCTGGGAGGAGGTGAGAGTCAAGAATCCAAGAAGTAATTTTTACAGTCATTCAGTGTTCATAGTGAGTTCTCCTGATGTCTCTTTTGCTTCTGAATAAGGTTTGCAGAGGTCTGGCAGGCCTTGACACCCACCTTAACGCTGCTACCCTGTTTGCTTTGATCACATGTGTGTGTGCTTTGTAGTGGCATGGATGCATGATCTGCTTACAGTTTTGAGTGACCAACTTAGAGCTGTGTTTCTTGCAACTGTCTCCTCCAAGCAAGTCTTTGCAGGTGATGGGCAGTCCTTTGATGGCAAGAGGGATTTCAGCCTCAGAGCAATATGTCTTTGTGCAGAGATTAGAACAAAAATCAAAGAGTAGTAGTGGAAGAGCCTTTTGCTTGCAAGTGGCTTGCTTTAGATGTGGCTTGTTGTTGCCACAAGGTTACTGTCAAATTATAGCTGTTCAGTGTCATGTGGAGCTGGAGCTTGTAGGCTCACTTTGATTCTTGATGGCTTGATTAAAATTTGCTGTTATTAGTGGTGACTGACAGTCTCCATCAGGAGATTAAATATTGGCAGAGCCCTCAAGACCTAACTCTGTTTTAAAGGCAGTGTGATTGAGGCATGTTGGCAAAGTTACAGTTGGAAAAAACATGCTTTTATCTGCCACTCCTTGTCTGCAGCTCCAGAGCTACTGAACTTAAATGTGTTATCAATGCAACTGTTGCTGCCTAAACATATCCTGGATATGAGGTCTCTGGACTTGAGTTCAGTGGTCCCAAATTCAAGTAGTTTGATAAAATAGTTAATAACTGCATTGTCTATTACCAGGCCCACTGCCACCACAGAGGCATTATAGTGGAGAGTCTGCTGCTTTCATCCTCTGCAGAGAAGGTGCTTGTGCCCTCTAGGAGAGGACCGAGAGTGTATTTGCATCTTGTTTCCAGTTGCTGCAATGCCTTTTCTTTATAATTAGTTGACTACCAAAGCCCCTCTAGCCTATGTAGTAAGAGTTTTTTTGGAGTTTCCTCTGCCACCTGACACTATGGTATTTTGGTATCCCCTGATGACAAGACCTGTTTTCAGCTGTGATTTCTGGAAATTTGAAGGAAGTTAACAGTATTTTGTCAAAGATTCTGTATGTCCTGGAAAGTAGCATCAGCTTCAGAAGCTTCAGGGTTCCCGACTGCATTCCTGTCTTTCCCTTATGTCAATCTGTCTCTGATTTTGAAATGTTTCTTTTAGGGCACCTCTCACCTGGTTCCAGACTGGAATAACTTGCTCTATTTTACCAATAGGAGTGAAGCTTAACATGAGCCCAGAGACTGAAGGAAAGCAGGGCTGTGCCGCAAAACATTTGCAGCACTGGTTAGTGATCTTCCATGACTTGCTGAGCTACCATGGACACCTCCTAGTTACTCTTCAGAATGGCTAATATACCAGGATATACTGGAGCTGGATGTTTGGGCCTTTCCCTGAAAAGTGTCACAGGACTAGCTGTTTTGGTAAGGGTTTAAGCTGCACCTAGAATATTTACCTTTTAAGAAAACTCAACTTTTTTTCAAGGCCTTGGTACTGTTCAGCTCCGCAGGCACATGAAGATATCTAATCTGATCTGAAATCAGAAAGACTAATTGTATCTGTAGGTAGGTGGGAATGAAGACTGAAAGACTGGCTTAGAAATCATAAAGGCTCCATTCGCACTCAGACTGAGCGCATTCCAAAGTAGTAGGTGTGTGTTATTAAAGAAGAGATTATTTTAAGCAACTGTGATGAACACAAGATTCTTATAAATGCTGTGAGTTACATAAATTTGTCTAGTCAACCTTGAGAAGGTGGGGTTTTACTGACTTCACGGAGTTTTGGTAGTAACTGTCCATCTGCAGGTCTTGTTCTGCAAAATAAATGCTTCCGCATCTTCCTGGTAATGTTCTCTCCAAGCTTTGAATAAATACCATGCTTCAGGGTGGTGTTACAGATTTCGTATCTCATACTAATGGCTTGTCTTTTATTTTAAAAGTGACCACACTAAATTTTAGACGTGCTTACCTAGTTTCTTTTGGCATATTCTTGGTTTGTGTCTAAATAATACAAAATCAATACATTTCAAAATATCATATCGTTATTGTATTTCTGCTTGGGTGGCTTAGATGGAGTAATGGGAAAAGTTTTAATTCCCAATACTGTAGAAAAAAGAGGTTGGTCTTGGTTTGAAAGACAAGTGTCTGCTAAGGAATGCAGGAGCTTCTCTTGAAGTGGAAAATGTAAACCCCCTCCCTCCAAATTATTATAATTTTGAAATTAAGGATCTCTCAGGCTAAGACATGGGAATAGGAACAACAGTTATTTACTAGGAAAATTATAATAAAAATACAGTAATACAAAAAACCAAAACACTGACCGAGTCAGAATACAGGGTGTTGGTAGCAGTCCAATTAAATGGTGGCTACAGTCCTCCTGGAGTGGCAGATGTGGTTCTGTTGAAGCACACCCTGTAGAAGGATGTAGTTTTTCCTCTGAAGGTCCAGTGATAACGAAGATGGGCCTCTGGGAACCCAGTGGAAAAGGCTACTCTGATGTTTCAAATCTCAGATTTTTATCTAGGTGGGAAATACTTGGTTCCTCCCCCTGGGTGGGGCATCTCACAATGACATGATGTAATTTTATCAGTCATGCAGTGGGAATCAATGGCCCATTAACAGAAGATACCTCCCTAGACAGAGGATGGGTCATGGAAAAGATAAGAAAATTGCCCCACCTGGTTTTAACAGCTGGCCAGAGGACATCCCCCCACAGTTAAGAGAGATGGGTCATGGAAGAGATAAGGATCCCTGCTCCATCTGGTTTCAACAGATGGTGATAGAATACATACAGTAATTTCACTAATACAAACCGCAGCAATTTGACAAAAATTTTGGTGGAAACCCGGAAGTGTGGCTAATACTCGGGGGTGGCTAATGTGTGAATAATTTTCTGACGTTTACAACCCCAGACGTGCCAGCCAGGGCGCCGAGCCAAGCACCTGCCAGTAAAAGCCGGCATTCCGCGATTGTTACAAAGTGTTACTGTGTTGCCCTGGCTCCCTGCAGGCAGCACGGGGGGCGGGGAGAGAGGCAGGAGAGCTCTGTTCTTCCCTCCTCTGCCGCAGCCTGGGGGAGAGACAGGGGGGCCCCGCGTCGCCATTGCCGTGGCCCGGGGAGGAGGGGGGGGCCCGCGCCGCCATTGCCGTGGCCTGGGGAGGAGGGGAGGAGCCCGCGCCGCCATTGCCGCGGCTCGGGGAGGTGGGGGGGGGGCTCTGCCCCCGCCCTCTGCCGCCGTGGCGGGAGCAGGGGGTGCTCCGTGCCTGGCCGGCACCACGGCGCAAGCGGGGCCGGGGCGAGCGAACCCAGAGGCGGCGGCCAGCCCCGAGTGGCAGCGCCAGGCTGGGCCACCTGACCCCGTCAGCAGCCCCTAGTGGGCCGAGCCTGCACAGCCTTAGTTGAACCAGTAACCCCCCGCCATGCTGCAGTTCTGTTAGTATTTGGCAACTTTGTTGCACGCGGGTCCTCACTGCGAACGACAGAGCGGCTTATATTCAGGTGCGGCTTATTTATGGACAAAGGACGAAATATTTGCCAATACCCAGAGATGCGGCTTATACTCAGTGCGGCTTGTATTCGTGAATTTACTGCATTGCAACCTAAGACATCTTGCATTGCAACCTAAGACAGGGAGGCTTCTAACGTAGCAGCTGATCCTGTGATACCAGCCTAGTACAGACAAATATGCAATGTAATTTTGCACTGTTAGGTTGATCAAAGGTAGTCTGCAGGATTCTCTCCAGGGCTTCTTTCTTGCAACTGCACTGGAATTGCAGTGTGATTTACCTGGCCTGTGGGTGGGTTTTGATACCATTTAAAAATAAGAGTATACCCCCCTCATGAAAACAGTCTTTGTCAGCTATATGAACAACTGAACTGAACTGAACAGAAATTTCAGGTTGTAGTGTCCTCATGGAGTCAGAGGATGTCTGTCTTTGTTGGTGATTCATTTTGTTCCAGTTTTTTTAGTATTTTTATCTCCCTTCTTTTTCCTTTGGACTGTTCTATTTAAGGTGCTGCTGTAGCTGCTGAAGTTTCTGAGAATAGATTAATTAATAAGGCAAGGTAAGCGCCTTTCTGAGAATATGATGGTTCTAGGTTAATTTCAGTCTACATGGTTGTTTTCTCTGCTTCCCTTGTGTTTTGTTTGGTTACACCAGACAGCAAATCACTCTTTTATCTTGAATAGCAATGTTTTTGAATATATAAAATACCAGAAAAGAAATATTCACAAAAAAAAAAAAAAAAAAACAGCCAAAAAATGACTTATATTTTCAGTTCTTCCTTGGAAAAGGGAGCAGTGTTTCCAAAAGATATTGCAAGTTCTGAGCTCACTCTGTCTGGGAAAGAAAATTATACTATTACTGCCCTAAACAACTATTTTCTCCTTTAGTTACTTAGCATTCTGGTCATGGTGACCTTGTGTGTTTGTAGAATCTTTGATTTGAATAGATTAAGAGTGTTTGCTTACATGCTTGATTTGGGTTTTTGTTGACTGCAGATAGCCTTGTCCTTCACCAGCCTGTGGTTGGAACATATTGATTATGCTGTGCTGTTGCAAATACTTCAAGCTGTGAGGTAATATAAGTGATACTTCATTTTTAAAAAATTAAGAAAATAATAAAGGTAGGATTTTTAAGAAAATCAAGGTAGAATGTGGTAGAACAGTCTGCAAGAACTTTTTCCAGAGCTCCATAAATGGCAGTTAGCAGAGTCAACACACAAAGCTGCTTAATAAAATTGTACAATACAGAAAGTTATAACCATGTAGAAAAACTACAGTAGAACGGTTAACTTCTCCACACTACCATGGTGTCGTTGTAATCGTGAGTATACTGAAGTTGGCTGCAACTGTCCCAGAAGGTTTCATGTTTTTCAGTCAGCAGATTATGGATGGTTAGTCGATTCCTAGAAATGCATGACTTATTTTTTCTTTCTTCATTGTTGCGGACTTCTTATTTGGGCTCTGCTTGGTCAACACGTTTGTAGTAGAGCTAGTAACAGCCAAAGGAAAGGAGCTGAAGATCACAGTGTATCTTAGGTACTCTTGATGATAAATTGTTACATGAGAGAAATTGGAGTTACGGAGAAGATTATTCTGGGAGGTATTGAAAAACACCTGAAAGATAATGCAGTCATTGGTCACAGCCAGCACAATTTTGTGAGAAGAAAGTCCAACTTTTCAAACCTGATTTCCTTTTATGACCCACTCTGTTGATGAAGGGAATCCAGTTGATGTAATCTTTTTGGATTTTGGTAAAGTTTTTGACGCTGTCTCTCTCAGGATCCTTCTGGACAAGGTGACCAGCATGTATCTGGATAAACATGTCGTGGGGTGGGTGAGCAGCTGGCTCACAGGTCAGGCACAAAGGGTTAGAGAAGTGCTGGATTCTGCACCTGGTATGGGGCAGCCCTGGCTGTACAGACAGACTGGGGAATGAGATGTTGGAAAGCAGATCCATGGAAAGGGACCTGGGGTCCTGGTCGTTGGAAAGTTAAACCTGAGTCAGCAGTGCCCTGGAGCCAGGAGGGGCAGCCCTGTCCTGGGGGCATCAGGCACAGCATCACAGCCAGGCAAGGGAGGGATTGTCCTGCTCTGCTCTGAGCTGGGGCGGCCTCACCTCGAGTGCTGGGGGCAGTTCTGGGTGCCACAACACAAGATGGAGAAGGGCCTTGAGGGGGAGCCGTGTGAGGAGGGGCTGAGAGGGCACTTGGTCTGTTCAGCCTGGAGGAGACTGAGGGGAGACCTCAGTGCAGGTACAGCTTCTTGTGAGGGTGAGAGCAGGGGCAGGCACTGATCTCTTCTCTGCAGTGGTCAGGGACAGGAATTGAGAGAGTGGCCTGAAGTTGTGTCAGTAGACATTTAGGTTAAGTATTACAAAAAGTTTCTTCACACAGGGAGTGACTGGGCACTGGAACATGCTCCCCAGGAAAGCAGTCACAGCACCAAGGCTGACAGAGTTCAGGAGGCGTTTGGGCAATGGTCTTGGACGCATGGTGTGACTCTTGGAGTGTCCTGTCCCAGGTCAGGACTTGGATTGACAATTCTTGTGGTACCCTTCCCAGACAGCTTATTCTGTATCTGCAGATACTTTCTGCTTGAACTTTATTAATGAAGGCTTCAAAGTGGGTGAAAACAAATACTGTGTCCTAAGCTTTCCCTTCTGTAACAAAAAGAAGTATAGTAATTTCACGAATACAAGCCGCACCAATTTGACTAAGATTTTGCTCCTAAATCAGAAATGCGGCTAATACTCAGGAGCGGCTAATATGTGAATAATTTTCTGACATTTACAACCTCAGAAGTGCCAGCCAGAGTGCCGAGCCGAGCTGCTGCAACGTCGGCATTTTGCGATTGTTACACATTGTTACTCTGTTGCACCGCAGGTGGCGCCTGGCTGCCTGCAGGCAGCGCGGGGGGCGGGGAGAGAGGAGGGAGAGCTATCTCCTTCCCTCCTCTGCCACAGCCCAGGGGAGAGACGGGGGGGCCCCGCGCCGCCATTGCTGCGGCTCGGGAAGGAGAGGGGGGACCCGGGCCACCATTGCCGCAGCTCTGGGAGGTGGCGGGAGACCCGGGCCGCCCCTGCCATGGCTCGAGGAGGAGAGGGGGGACCCGGGCCACCATTGCCGCGGCTCAGGGAGGCGGCGGGGGGCTCCGTCCCTGCCTGCCACCACAGGGCAGCGCCGGGCCATGGTGACCGAGCCCAGTGGCAGCAGCGGCTGGCCCCCAGTGGCCCCGCCGAGCAGCAGCGCCGGGCTGGGCTACCTGGCCCCGTCAGCAGCCCCTAGCGGGCCGAGCCTGCACAGCCTTAGCTGAGCCAGTAAACCCCGCCCTGCCGCCGTTCTGTTACTATTTGGCAACTTTGTTGCACGCGGGTCCTCGCTGCGAACGACAGAGCGGCTTATATTCAGGTGCGGCTTATTTATGGACAAAGAACGAAATATTTGCCAACACCCAGAGATGCGGCTTATACTCAGTGCGGCTTGTATTCGTGAATTTACTGTAGTCTGGTTTCACATTTATAATGATGATGGGTATTGTTGTTGTTGTTATTATTGTTAGGTCTTCTTCCTTCTCTCATCAACTGCTGACTGTCATAGCATAGTTGTGAGAAAAACTCCAACAATAGTTTTCAGTATGTATCACTGGTCTCATTGCCTAGGGACACTGTTAACTAAACAAAAGCATTTTAGAAGCTGGATATAAAATGATTCATTCAATTTCTGAGAACTTGCTGAATAATTTGGGGTGCTGCTTGCTGGTTTGTTTAATTCAGGCTGACATTCTCTGTTCTGCTGCAGGGCCACCTGAGCAGAATTTTTATCAGCTTCTTTGTGTGTGGGACTTCACTAGAATATTCCTAAAAAGAAGTTTTTCCTTTTTCTGCTTCCATTGACTTCCCACATCAAGGGACTAGAACATGGTCAAGGTGGAAGATGAGTGAGCAGCAGTTCTTCATATTTGCGTGGCAGCTCTCAAGTTCCCATAGGTGACCTGGTGTGGTCTGAGTTCTGCAGATGTAGCTTATTGTCAGAGTGCTACCAAGGAATTACAAAGCATTACATCAAGGAGAGAGAATAGTTGAGGAACTGACCTGAGATTTTAAAGATCTGAGCTGAAAGTTAGACATTGAACTTGTGATTCTTGTGAAATATGTATTTCTTTTGTGCCCCTTGAAAATTACTGTCTCACTGTCTTGGTTTCCCACTCCTGAAAATGGGGTCCATTCTGCTATTTTCTGTCCTTTATGTCTCTTCCCTTAAGTTTTCCTGTAAGCTTTCCAGGCCAAGATCTGTTAGTAGGTATAGGCACATTGGCTAATACAGGTGGTCCTGAGCAGAGCAGGGCCTTTAAAAACACAGTTGTAACACAAATATGAGTGATTTCTTCCATCAGAACAGGGCTGCTCACAGCTGTGTGGGAAATTGCAGCACTGCTGCCTCCAAGGTTGCTCTGCAGAGGCTTTAGGGAAGGGGTAGGTGTCTCATGCTAAGAATCAAATGAGAAGAATCTCTGGGGCTTTGCAGCAGTGAATTTTATCTTTCAATCCATCTCCATCTTCTGTTGAAGTGGGTGGTCCAAAATTGGTTCAGCTTGGAAAGCCCCAGTAGAATTTCAAAGCATTTTTTTCTGCTTTGCAAAGTGTAAAGCTCCATTACCTGGACTGCTTCACAAATGTAGAATTTAATCTAAAAAAAATTCAGAGGAAAAGATAATTTGTAATTATTCTGGTTCCTACTAGGGAAAAATCAGCCAAAATATCTGCAGGTGAAAAGTAATGTCTTGCAACTTCATAGTGACTTTTACTGGAGACTCTTCACATATTTTGCTAATCTGAATTAATAAAATTCCAAAATATCTTTTGCAGCCTAGTGTGTTTTTGTCCTTGTTTTGCAGGTGAATTAGTAAATGGGTGATATTCTGGGTGCCTTGGAAGGCACTGGAAAATCATCAGTAGGACAATCTCACCTTTAAAACTTAAAGCATCTAATAATGAAATTTACAGTTATACTGCACATTCTGATGTGTTACAGGATATTTGGTTTTCAGATGTAAAATGCCTCCTTTTTCAGGCTTGTCAAGTAAATATCCCTTATTGCACCAAGATAATGAGACAAGCTGTATATTTTATCTTTATTCCTATTTGTGAACCAGCTTGTATTTGGTATCTCAATTATCTTCAAGGTTTCACCATCCAATCTAATTTACACTTAACTTAGGCGTGTGGCTAAGTTCAGCATATTGGCAATGGCACACGAAATTTCTGAGCAGGGCACATGTTAGAATCACTTAAACATCAACCAGAAGCACCAAGAACAGTGAAAATACTATCTCAGGCTGGCAAATGTGCCACACATGCTGCCCACAGCAGAGAACCTGCAGAGGGCTGGTGCAGAACCTTTGGGCTGCCTTGGAGGAGGAGTGGTAAGGGAATATGTGGGAGTGAAACAGAGAGAATCAAAGTGCTTGAGGGGATGGAGGGTGAGAAGGAGACAGTGTAACAACTTGTAGACTTGTGAGCCTCCGGAAAACTGCCAGCACTGGAGTATGGAATATAATTTTAGGTCCATTAACAAAACTTCTGAAGATACAGGGCTTCAGACTGGTAGTTCAGAGGTTGGCTGACTTTAAAATAAACAGAGAAGTAGATGGATTGTTGGGTTTGTTTTTTTTTTACTCAGACAAGAGTAAGCTTACGTAATAAAATAAACTATGATTTGAGGAGTTGCTGCTACTATTGCAAAACTGTTTGATTTTCGAAGGAGTTGTGCCTCAGATGCAATTTTTGTAGGCCTTGCAAATTGAAAATTTGACTGCTGTTGCCTGGATCAGATCAATTCATTTGCTGAACAAACCTTTGCAGCCATGCTCTTTCACATACACGTGCACATAGACTTAGATCAGTTAAAAGTATGAAAACCTTGTCAGAATGGACAATAAGTGATCTATGCTGCCATCAGCCAGAAGACCACCTGGAAGTCTAGGTGAAGTGCACAGTGTTAAGGGGAGAGACGGTTAGGCTAAATATTATAAATACAGTAATTTCACGACTATAAGGCACACTTTTTTTTTGGCAGCAAGGATCCATGTGCAACAAAGTAACGAATTAGTAACAGAATAGCACGATCGCAGGGTTTACTGGCAGGTGCTCAATTTGCAAACATTTTTCTTGGATCAGCGTAGCCTTTAAATGCAGCCCCAGGTGCCCTCCCCCTGCCCCCAGCACCAACTGGCACAACTCTCGTGGCTCGCGCTTCTGGGTTGGCAAATTTCTGAACTTTGTCCATATATAAGGTACACCGGATTATAAGGTGCACTTCCAGGTTTGGACCAAAATTTTAGTCAAAAGGGTGCGCTTTATAGTCATGAAATTACTGTAGTTTAAATGCAGCTTTTCCAGGTTCTTGAGTTTGTCTTGTGATAAAGATTAAAAGGTGAGGGGAGTTTAGTGTCTGTGTTTAAGGGTGGTTGTTTTGGCTTGCTTTTGTTTTTGTTATTTTTTTGTTGGGTTTTTGGTGGGTTTTTTTGCTACGTGGAAAGTACAAAAGTACTTTCAGGTAACACTGACTCCCTTGAGTCTGTGTAAGGCCTTCAATACCGACTCTGTATTTGTACATGTCATTGCTGCAGCTTATGTGGAACGCAGAGAGAAAATATGTCACTGTCATCAAGTGACTTCTGTTCTGGATTGGCTTGTGAAGCATAAGCTGAGGGATCCTCTTGCATGGTCTTTAATATGGGCCTGGTTTTGTATTTAGAAGCTTTATGAAGTACATTCTACAGGCAGACCCCAGGTTTCAAGGCAAAACTCTTCCTCAGTTAAAGTTTTTACAGTGGCAACGGCACCAACATCTTCTGTAATTTTTCTCTGTAATAGAGACAGAAGGGTTAGTACTGCATTTAGGGGTGATGAACTGGACCTTGAATTGCTGGAGGGGTAGGAAATTGTTCTGCAGCAGCTGATGTTGATTTCCAAGCATCCTATTGCATGAAACTGAGCAACATAAGCCAGGGCAGAGCTGAGATAACAAATTGGGAAGCACACACATCACAAATGGTTGGCTAGAGTTTGAAGGGAGTATGAGCTGCAAAGAAAACATGTGAGGCAAGCTAAGGCAAGCTAGCCCTTTTGGTATTGTGCACAAGGTCACCTGTGACCACAGATTTCACTTTGGTTGGCACTTAAGCATTTGTCTTTGGATGAGAACTTTTGTGGAGAATCTCTTGGACTGATCTGAGGCTATTCTCACAGTAACAGTAGTATTAAAGTGTTTGTAGCTTTGATCAGCATTGCAGGAGGTGCTTGTCTAGTATCCTCTTTTGTATGACAGAGGCTGTACTGCTTTGATTTTGTTACCTCTTGCTGATAGCTTGTAGGAACGAGTGTCTTGTCCAGCTCCCTACTGCAACCATCAGTTTTTAATGACTGATGCTAAAATTCCCTGAAAATAGAAGTCACCTGAAGAGCTGTGATGATGCCTAGAAAGAGAGGCACTTATCCTTCCTTAGTTTTCATAATTGCTGTCCTGCAAGTGTTGTTTTAGATAATTCTTATGCACTGCAGAGGAAGTTCAGGTGCCTTGCTTGGATGAGCTAGTAGGTTTTTCAATGCCTATAGGTCAGCCAGACAAATTCCAAGGTGAGTGGTGGAATTTACGTTATTTTATTTGTTCAAAGTTAATGCGTGTTCTGTTCTCTTGACAAGGGCATAGCTGGTCCTTAGAAGGAGAAAGGCACTTGCATGTTTGCCTGAGGCTGGCTCTGCCTTTTGGATTAGGTGGCACCCTCAAGGGGAGAGAGGGGCCACCTCATTATGACAGCAGCAGAGCATGGAGAGCTGCAGAAGGAAAAAGCTTCATGAATTCAGGGTGAGGAAGGCAGAGGTGGTGGGACCAAGTCAACACAAAGCCTTCAGAAAGTGATGAATGAGGAATGCCAAGAAGACCAAGGAGCAGGCACACAGCCGGGGCTCAGCTAGAAGAGGAAAACTGTTTTGCTGAGAGTGTAAAGGGATCTGTGCAGTATGTTGCAGCCCAGGAGTTCCTCTGAATGCTGCTGATCTGAAAGCAAAACTAAAAGACGGAGCCTGCCCAGTGAGCACACTGACTAGAGAGGGCTTGATCAAACTCTTGTTTTTATTCTGCTTCATTCAAGAGGGCAAGTAAATTTTCAAGGTTCCTTCTTTCTAGTTCATATTTAAGAACAACAAAATTTCAGGCTGTAAAGGTTGCTTTGTGTAGTTTTGATCCATTCAGTGACCTTTCTAAGTACCAAATTAAATATTTAGAACAGTGCTTAAGAAAAGCTGGCCAAATTTTCTTGAAATTTGCAGTTTTGGCTAAATTTTCTTGTAATCTGCAGTTTTGGCTGAAATATGTGTGTGTTACTATTCTGTATAACTTCCATCCAGCCCATGAAAAACCCCATCCTTTTGGAGGAAAGGCAGTTAATGAGCTTTGCTTATGAATATGTTTATCATTTTTTCAGTTTGATTTTGACTTATTACTGGCATTGGTGACATTTTTATTTTCTTTTACTTGTGTAGAAATAGAAAAAATTAGAAATGTGCTAAGTACTTCATGCAGGCAGTGTTGCTTTGGACACATGATAAAGAGAAACATGAAATACATGCATCTGTATCTTGCACAGGATAAGGTTCTTCAAAAGGCTATCTGTAGATCAAAGTCCAGCTGTAAGGGGTGATCAAATAACTTGCTGAATAACACCAAAGAGGATGAAGCCTTTTGGTATAGCAGTCCTGGTTTGTTTTGCCATGGATGGTGTCTTGTGTGGGATGCCAGTTTTGTGTCATCCCTGTTTACACAGGCACACAAAGCTCCAGCACACGCACATCAGTCTTCTCTCATGCATATGGTAGAGCTGTAGCTGCTCTTAACTCCTCCATCGTCCCACTCTCAACTCCTTTCCATTGCAAAACCATTGCACAAAACACATACTCCATTAACTAGACTCACCCAGAGGCTTAGGAAAAAGGTTTAAAAGGGGATGGGTGGGGCATGGGGAAGCCAACCCAAGGTCCGCTGGTTGTATCTTCCTGTTGTGAGAGATGAGGCTCTATAAATAAAATGATTGATGAGCTTCCTATCATGAACAAGAAAAATAAGTTCCATGATGAACTCTCTTTGTCCCTGAAACATTCCCAAGATTTCTAGCTATATGTACACAAGGACACAGTATGAGCTGTACATCTCTTTCTATCTCCATAATTGACAGAGGCCTTATTTCTTCATAATTCTTCAGTGGTGTAATAAGAAAGCAGTGGAATAGTAAAACTTTGGAATTGACAATTATTGTACTTTCTTTGGCTATGTAAATGTAAGCAGAGACTGTTTCATCCTGTTTGTTAACTAATGGCAAGAAAGGCTTATTTAGATTCTTATTAATCAGGTGCTAGCAGTGTAAAGTCCTGAAGGATCTACCTTTGAGCATTTCTGATCCAGTGTAATCCCGGGCAGAACAGAATGCATCCCTGTTATAGATAATAAACGAATTAAGCTGAATTAAAAAGATTCAAGAAGCAATTTTTATTTTTGCGGCTGAAATATGGTCCTCGATAGCCACAATCAAAAAGGACAGCATCGAGCCTGGGATTGGCACTGGGTGAACACACGTTGATCCAACCTCTATCGCGTGGGATCCCCCTGTGTTCACAAACGCTGTCCTGGGGTCAGTCCCGTTTTTATACAGTTTTTCTGGCCTGGCACAAAAGTCCTCTTTTCCTGTCTTGGATTTCCATATTCATGTAGTCTCCTTTCTCCGCAGTGAACTGGACAAAACCATTTGATGTGTGCTGATTTTGGTTTACTGGAACTGGGTATTGAAATGTAGGTTTTCCTGAGGATCCTTGTTATCTTACTTGGTGGTGATTATCAAGTACTCATGGCTGGGAAGTTTCCTGGCCTGTCCCATAACGAGTTACCTCCATTGGGGCTGGTTCTATTAACTTGCTAATTGCAGCTTTGTTAGCATCTGCAGTGTTGGAATTCTATGAAGCAGTCCTTCCTCCTTGCTGTGGCTCAGTGTTCCTAAAGTTACTTTATTAATTCCTTTATTTTTACAAATACGATTCGTCTTTCATAAAACACGAATTACTTTATGACATATATCACAATCCCTCTTTGAGTTTCAGAAGGGCACTAGAATGTGCAGCAAACTGCACTGAAAAATGGAAGGAAGAACAGGAGATTGCACAGGGCAACAGCAGGAGCTTTTGCCCATGTTAGTGAGAGAGAGCGAGTCCACAGGACAAAACATGACATCTTTTGTCATGAAGTTTTGAAGTAGAAATGATGGCTTAGGACAAATGGTAGGTCAGAAGACAATAGCTGCTCTTAAAAAGCAGAGAGAAGAGAAGGGAAAAAAAAAAGTGAATTTGATGCAGAAAATGAGTCAAGGAAAATCCTGTGGAATTTTCATAAGAAGCATCATTTCTGGACCCGTTGGAGGACAGAACACTTTGAGCAAGAGTTTTTGATGGATAGGTAGTAAACAGAATATAAAATACTGGGCTTTAGCTTTTTAGACTTGAGCTGTTTCTAAATTGTTTCCAAAGGTTTCATAGCCATGATAATTTTTTCTGGTATTCCCAAACTTTCACTGACATGATTGAAAGCTCTAGTGCTATTACCAGCTTCCTGACAGCTAGTTGTTACTACATTCAACAGTTGCTTGAAGGAAGGCTTGATTACAGTGTCACATAGTTAACTGGCATGTGACTTTTGTTTCTCTAGTGAACTTCCTTATCTCAAGCCTTTAATGAGGACCATGTAGAAAAGGGGTTTTTTCTCCTTGAGGAATTTTTTTTTTAAGTGAAGCTCTTGAACTTTCCTCTGAAGCAAAAGTCGTTTGATGTTTAGTGTGTCTTATTCAAATGTCCTTGACATTGCTATCAAAAGATCTTGTGTAACTTGTGATGTACACATAGTAACAATGAGGAACTGAAACTGCTCCTCATATCATGTTGGGTTATACACACTCCAAACATTAAAGCAATTTAATTGTCTTCCAGGTGGGTAACAGATCATAATAATTGTTAATTGTTATGACAGGAAAATATCTAGGACCTGCTGAACTATAAGAAGTTCTTGCCCTTAAAGTCCAATTGTGTTAGTTTGGTAATGAGATGTAAACAATGGGTGAAGCTGAAAGGTGGACAAAGGGTGTTGTACTCAGATAATGCTCTTGTGAGGTGTTTTGGGACCAGCTTAAAACATTCACTGCCATCCCAGAAGAGATTGTGCATCATGGACTGGTTCTCATTTGTAGCTGTACAAGGTTTACCAGGTCAGCTAAGAGCTCCTGATAAGTCAATTCAAACCCATTTGACACTGAAATTTAAGAAATCCTTAGACAATCCAGTTTGGGACTCAGTTGTGGGAACAGTAACCTCCAGCTGTGACACTGAAACAAACATCTGGGAGTGGCTCAGTGAAACTGCACTGACCACTTCCAGAGCGATTACACCCTAATGTACCCAGTGCCTATTCAGAGAGGGGCTGATGAAGGCTTTGTTGACAAGGAAGGAGTTATTTTCTTTGTTCAGTAGCTGTAGTGTGAGCTTGTCATCCACCTGTCCCCTTCCTGGGAGAACGTCCAAAGGGTTTTAAGGAGGGAAAACTGTGTTAATTTCCCTATTCGTGAGATAGATCTTGGAGAAGAGCCTCCAGGGTGTTGGGAAGAGAGACCAAGTGCATGGGTGGCAGAGGAAAGGGGTTAAAAGACAACAGTGCAAGGTGATAGTGCAGATGAGTACAGCAGCGCTTCACTGTGGCTTGAAAGAAAGAGTATGATGGTCCTCTGGGGTATAAGAAAAATACCACAGTAAAGATGTAGGGGAGGAATGTTATCTCAGGAACTGAGTATCTGCTGTAGTAAAAAGGCCTCTGAGAGTCCTAAGAGGTGTTTGGCATTGTAGATGAAGAAGAGTATTGAAATGTTAATTTCAAAGAACAAAGGAAGATGTGGAGTCTGGACTGATCCTTAGAGGGCATCAGGTGTTGGCACTAGTCACAGTGACAGAGGAGAAGACTGAGAGGTTGTTCCGCAGTTGGACTTCACAAATGTCAGGTTCTGAAGCGAGTAGCTCCGTGTTAAGGGAAGCAATCTGCAAAGCAGCACATTTGTGTCTGCTCACAGGCAGAGCATCCTGTGCTTGAGAGCTGCAAAGGTCTTAACATGAGCTTACTGAGTTAGGTAAGGTGTATCTACAATATGAAGGGTCCTGTATGCCACCCAACATGGCTTGACTGACCCAATTTCCAGCAGGTATTCATAGTCTTGGTCATGTTTTTTCAGCAGTTGTCCATGTGGGTAGTACAGGTTGGAATTTCTCTCTTTTTAGAATCACAGAATGATTTGGATTGGAAGGGATCTTCAGGATCAAGTAGTTCCAAATCCTCCTGCCATAGGCCAGGGACGTCTTCCACTAGACCAGGTTGCTCAGAGCCCCATCTAACCTGTCCTTGAACACCTCTGAGGATGGGGCAGCCATAGCTTTCCTGGGCAACCTATCTCAGTGTCTCGCCACTCTCAAAGTGAAGAATTTCTTCTTAATATTTTTCTAAAACTACACATATTTTAATATACTACACCTATTTTAATAGCATAATAATAATTTACTTTAGAAGGTTCTCTTGCATCCATGATACAAACAAGCAGTGTGGTTCACAAAGGTCTTCTGATTTGCTTGTGTTCAATAGGCATTAGCCCGTCATCTCCGACCTAAAACTCTGCGTGCTGTCTTTGGGAAGGACAAGATTCAAAATGCTGTTCACTGCACAGACCTGCCTGAAGATGGACTTTTAGAGGTAAGGCTTGCTAGACAAACATGTTCCCATGTATCACAGGAAGCTATACCATGAAATACTTCTCTTGACACTCTTTTAAGCCAGTAAGTGTTTTCTGTGTGGAGTAACTGCGTTGTAGATCAGACTAGACACAAAAGGAGAGTTTATTAAAGGCATTTGACTCAGTTAATTTTGATACTGTAAAAAAACTCATCCACTGGAGTTTTCTTGAATGAATATAGTACAATTAAGTATTCAATGTAATGAAACTCAAGAGTTTTCTCTTAGTCTGAATGTGTCCTTGGGTCTGAATAGCAGTACCTAACAGTGCTTCTGCAGGGACACTTTCTTAGCCCTTTCTTGGATGACCACCCTGACTCCTGATCTAGATTGTCTCTAGTGAGCTTGTGTAGAGCTTGGAATATTGCAGGCACTAGGGATTCAAATCCTCCAGATAGGGCTCTGGTTTATTTGTAACACTCATACTTATGCACATCAGTTGATATTTCCTGTGTGTTTTATATTAACTTACTAATTATTATCTGATTTTGGCTTTATACGCCTTCATTAAAGTCCAATAAAATGAGAAAATGTTAACATAAGGGCATATGTATAGGCAGAATATTCATTATGAAAACTCATTCACTTAATTCTGTGCCTCAAAACTAAGGTCCATAACAGGAGGTTGAAGTGGTGAGTAATCTTGGATGAATCTATGTGTCAATGGAGGTGCTTTTCCAGTGTATGCACAGGGTTTTTTTTGCTCTGTATGTATTTGTGAGTGCTTTGCTGTCAGGTATAGCAGAATCATGGAGCAGCAGGTGTTGTCCTACTTAGATAATTTTACATTGCCAAAATGATGGTTTCATGGGGGAGTGAGGAAGAGCTAACTTCATCACCAGCTCCTTCCATGAAATAACCTGTGGGTTGAAGTGCTTTTGCTAGGAAATCCCATCTAGTGGGTTTCACAGACTAGTGAAATTCAGCACTGGGAGTGGCAACCAGTATAAACAAAATTTCGGCTTTCTGAGTGTTTTCAAGATGTCACTGAAAATTGACAGCTTTTAGTTTATTCCCTTAGGGTTTATACAAGCAAACAGGTATTTTTCACCACATGCCTGAAGTTCCTCAGCCATTGCTTTCCAATGGCAGCAGAACAAAAGGCATAACCTGTAAGGGAAAAATTAAACAGGCCAAACCTTAAAGAGCATTTTAGTGCTCCATCAGAATTTCCACAGTATGTTGGTCCAAACCAGATTTTTCTATTTGTTTAAATTGAGTGTAGAGCTACTATAAGTGAGGCAAGAATTGCTTCTCCAAAACAGAAACTGAGGCTGGCATTCTTTCTTAAGGGTCTCCATTGCATATGTTTATCCTTTGAATCCCGCAGCTTAGTCATAATCGAAATTGTTGATCTAGTATTACTCTAAGTACACACCTTGCAATTCCTAGTACAATCTGATCATTGTAACAGTTGCTTATCGATTGTATTTTTTGGGAAAGTGATCTAAGATTTTTTTTTACCATAGACATAATCGTGTGCAGAACATGGGTATTGATCAATCTGTAGTTTCTTCTGTAACAGCCCAGGTTAAGCCAGCAGTTGTAAAGGACATCGCTTAATGTTGTTTAGTGAGTAAATAAAGCAGTGAATGTTTTGAATTGAGCACAGTGGGTTTGTAAAAAGGAAGTCTTGGCTTTACTTGTTGGTTGGTGTGTGGAGTATTTATACTGCTAATGCTAAAGCAGCTTATTAGGTGTCCCTGCCACAGTCCTGACTCCTGCTGTGGCTGCATGTCCTGTGTGCACACAGGGTGTGTGCAGGACCTGCAGTGCCCAAGGGATCCTCGAGGAAACATGGAGGAACTGCTGCTGTTGGCATTGTGTATAGAAAGCTGAATAGGTTGTTTTGTGTGTTAACTGGTTTTGTGACTTTTGAACTTCCGGAACCAAATGGAGATGGAAAGGTGGATCCCTGGTTGACCAAGTATTCCATGATGGGCCTTAAGTGCATAGTGTTTATGGAAGCACAACAGAAGCATGTTCCCTTGTAGAAGGGAACATATTGGTGCCTTCCTGAGAACTCTGGTATCTTTAGGGCCAGACATTGGCACTATCTTAAGATTTCTCTATCCTTCTCTGCAGTTTTTATCACCCAGTTTAAGATCCAGCTGAAATTTGAGGAGTTTGCAATGGCAGCTGCTGTCTCATTGTCCACAAATGGAGGCTTCTTAGAAGAGATGAGATAGGTAATTGAAGATTAGATAAAACGCTTCCTGAAATTAATAGCCAAGCTCTAGGTGGCTTTAGTGTTTTGCATTTAATTGATTGTGACTATTAAGAGCAAGGTTGTGACCTTTCTCCCAGAAATCATGGCTAAGGAGTACTCAGTGAAAGGAGACAGAACAACACTGTCTTGGGAACAACAAAGACTAATTAACTAAATAAGGGTCTGCTTGTTCACCTAGTTTAGAATAATATACTTAAATAATGTACTACAACAGTTTTTCAATGTTTTTCTCTTAGACCTCTTTTCCATGAATCTGAAAAAAGGAAAGTTCACTTTTAGTCTTAAAACCCCCTCAAACAAACCAACCCCAAAAGCAAATACGAGCACTTGCTCCCACCAGTATGACCCTTAACTCCCGTCTTTGTTCTACAAACTACTTCACATTTTAGGCAGTGACTAAAGAATATCAGAATTAATGAATAACTCACTTTGGCTCAAGAAGGGAGGGGAGATGCAATTGAGCCTTAAAATGCGACTGGTCACAGTAGAAAAATCAGTTTGTTTTTATTGTAGAGCTGTAAGTGCTCTTTTTATTCCTAGTTTAGTGATACAGGAGTGTGAATATTGCCCTGAAATCTCTTAGATGAGTTGTTTGACTTACTGGGTCAAGCATTTATTTATTTACTTCATAGACCTGTGTGTCCTCTTATCAGTACAAAATGTATTTTTACAAGTGACAATGGGTAGACGCAAATAGCTCAGAACAGTCTGTTTCCTCAGCCTTGTCATCAGTTTCCCATTTTAATGAGAAGAGGAAAGGAAGGTGGAAGAGTAGAGAGGGGAGACTGATAGCAATGGAGTATTTGTGAGATGATGCAGTTTCATGATTGAAGGTTCAACCAGCTGCTGATGTTGTGTAGGACATTCATTTAGAGCAAGTGATTGCATTTGTTTCCCACACCCAAAGCAGATACAGCTCTCTACCTCTTGTCAAGTTTTTTTTTTCAGTTTTGTATAAAGCAGGTACTATATGGAGAAAGCAATTACAGTACTCATCTGCTTTCATGTTCCTTCTGAGCCAAGTAGAGCCAAGACTGGAACATGCATATTTTATATGCCAAGGAACTGCTGTTTAGCAGACTAGAGATGTGTCATGTACAGGTGGTGAAAGATGATTCTGTTTCTCAACTCACCATCTTTGACCTGAGTAACTTTTCTGATAAATATCTTGTTGAAATAGAAGCTTGCAGACTGTTGGATCTGATGAATCATCATTCTCTAGACAAAAGAAGTTTCTTTAAAATCGATCATTCCTGGAATAGTTCTTAATCAAAGTAGTGATACAAGGTATTGTGGCTACCAGACTTCACAGTTTGTGTCCCTCTTTAAAGAAGTGAAGTCAAATTAAAAATCAGTCATGAAGGCCTTGTTCGCATCATTGAAACTACAGTGAGTAAATCTTCCCACAGGAGGTGGTGCTGTACACACACCTCAGTTCCCTGGGTCTCAAGTGGCTCAGTACCTTTCAGATTGTGCAGGAAACCACAAAATTAAAAAAAAAAAAAACAAAAACTGGTAACTTAGAACTGCAGTTATTACAAAACCAGAATTTCTGGGCTTTGTCACGCTCTGCCTGTAATTTGTTGCTCATACTGTTCAGTCCAAGGTTTTGATTCCGTTTTTTGTGTGAGCAGTTCCATGAGGGTATTTGCAATGCAGAAAATCACTCTGTAGATGGTAGAATGCACACATCCGGGGGAACCTGAAAGGTCTTTCCATTGTGCAGCCTGCTGAGCCACCCACTCTGGCTTTGTGTTCCTGTGCCATGGTGTTGGGGCAATCAGTCAGTCTCATGGGGTTTCTTTGCATAATTACCAAGTCCTTAATAGTCATACATGTGTTTGTGTGTGTGTACTTAGGTACAGAGCGAGAGGATGCTGCCCTTAGAGAGATATGCATGAAAAACAATTTGCTGTGGGATGGATAAAACTTGAGTTCTGGGTGAAACAGCTTCTCTCCGTGTTGCTGAGAGCGACGCTGTTAATATGGTGACTAATCCTTGGACAATATCGTGACAAGTGCTGCGGGTGTGTGCTCACCCGTGCCTTTGTGTGCCTGCCAGGCTACGAGTGGAACTGCAGAGGGGGGATGATCTCTCAAGATTTCGTGGGAGTGGGGGATGTGCCAACTGCCTTCCCAATGTGGTGTCCCCAGGGTTGCTCTCAGCACTGGCACCGCGTGTGCCACCACATATATGGTTGCTGGGTGCGTCAGGCTCCCCCTTGGGCATCCCACCGTGAAGAGCCGTGTCAGTTTTCAGTGTCATGGGCAGCTTTCCAGACAGGCAGGAGTGAGGACCTCCTCAAATATCATTTGCTGGCCTTCTTCCTTGTCTCAGAGCTATTTGTGGCACTCACAGACATGAAAATAACCTATCAAAGGGGGATGACTTTGCTGTTATCAAAGAAGAGCGGGTTTCATCTTTCTTCTGAGAGAGCTGTCATGATGACAGGCTTTTTCCCTATCACTTATTTGAATTTCAGCTGTGCAGTGTTCAAATGTAGGCTGGGGACTTGCAGACTGTGCAACGAACTGCTGGAGGCTCTTTGTTCCTTTGCTCAGCTTTGCACCAGTGAGACTGGCTTACTGCTCCTAGGGCGTTAAAGCAAACAAGTAATATCACCTAGGGTCAGATCAGCTATGGTAATCTGCTGGACAGAGGCTCCCACAGCTCTGGCACTGGAAGTTCAGCTGCCTGAATCTGGCCTTGGGGAGATGGGAGGTGATACTTACAGTAAGCAGTGACTGGATGGTCCAGTTCAGCAGAAGTGCTTTGTCCAGGCTGGTGCTGTGGACAATGGAAACGGTGATTGTTTTACTCAGACTTGGTATAAACTGAATGCTCTGCTGAGTGTTAAGAGCTCAGCTGCTCTTAAGCTTTTGGTCCAGCGTGTATTCCCACCTGCTGGAGGCCAGCTGTCCTGTGTCTGGCATTCCAAATCCTGCTGGGAGGAGCATGTCTTATGTCTCCTTTCCCTTTCCGTTTATTCAGGGAGGCTGAGGGCAGGGTGGTATTTCAGCAAACTGTTCAGAGTAGACGGGAGAGCACTCACTTTGAAGGGGGGAACACAACACATGCTTCCATAACCACTTCCTCTTACAGAAGCACTCTGCTGGCTGCCAACTTGCCCTTTCCTGTGTGCTGCCTCCTTGGCTGCCCACTGCCATTGTCTGCACATGTGGGTGTGCTGCAAGGTGCTCACTGTCATCCACCCTGGAAAATCTTCTGTAACAGAAATGAGCTGATCTGTGGGCTGAGGTTAAAGTACAACAGTTCAGAATGGAAGACATCAGAAGGATGTAGTTCTCTTAAACTACTCTTTTTTGGTGTATGGAGGTGTAGTCCAAGCAATTTAATAAAGCATGTCAATGAGTAACTCTCAGAATCGTCAATGTGCTTAGTGTGGAATTTGTGTGTGTCACACTTGGAACAAAGGTCTCCTGCATTGCTTGTTACCAATTAACTTGTCTGGTATTAGGCAAGCTGCCTCTGCCAGCCGAGAACTAACTCTCCCCATTCACAGAGCAGCCCAGTTTGTAAAACATTACACAGCAGAAGTGCATAGCATGGCAATGAACCTTTCACTGAGGGCATTTCAGCCGTCTGCATTTCCCTCAGGAGTCTTTAAAATATTTTAATAAAGAAGCCATTGTTTCACTCAGTCATACTGCAATTTTGCAATGACGTCTTTTATTAGAGGCCCATACTGAGCTGCATAATCCGGGATAAAATGCTTTTCACCGCTTCCAGTGAAAAGTAATAAAAATTGAATGTTTTGAGTGAGGTTTGTTTAGCTCTTTTTTGTCCCAAGTTTTCATCCAAGCAGTAACTATTTTTGTCTGTCAGTTGGAAATTTCAGTCTCTCCTGGTAAGATGATTTCTAGGGAGGTCTATCAGATAATGGTTATTATGATTCAAGTGCTTCTCCATTTAAACTTTCTCAGACTTTTTATCCAACAGTTGTGGAACAAGTTGGAAAGAATCTAGAGTGTAGGAAAACTTAATCTTACTTGGTGATGTTTTTGCATATCAGAACGTGTTAGCCTGTACACTGTCTCACGATGTTTCCTGATACCATATATATACTTGTACAGAGAATTAAGTAATCCTTTTACATAGGCCTATCTGAAGGAAATTTAAGAGTTAAAAATAGCAAAAGTAGATGGATGGATATTGGAGACATTGGTGATTACTCTTTTAAAGATTATTGTATTATTAGGTCACGTGCAGCCTCGTTTCAAGCATAGGTTGTATAATTATTATGTTTGTGGGCTAGACAGGCAAACTAAACCAGGAACTTGTTTAAACAGTTGTGAAATAGTTCACCTCTTGTGCTTCCACTTCTGGGTAAAATCCGATGTCCAGTAACCCCTTGTTCTGCCAAGTCTGAGGTTTATAAGTGCCAGAGAGAAGAAGTTAATGAGTGTGAACCAAGCAGCTGCCAAAGCTCTTTAAGTTTCACCTGATCCTGAAGGTAACCTATGTGATAAACAGGGCTTGGCTTTTGGCACATGTTTGTGTTGCACTGAGCAAAGTAATTTTGTGGAGGGGAGGTCAAGGTGGAGGGAAGGCGTGACACTTCTTGATAACTCATCTGAGGCCCAGTTTGAGTCTTAGAGGCTACTGCCTTCTTTCTTTCCCTCAGCATATTCTCATTTTTAACTAAAAAGCCCAGGTCCTTTTTCCATTTCTCCTTTTCCTCCAGCTGAAGCAGAGCAGCAGTTGGGCTGCAACTGCACCATGGGCAAACTATAGCAAAGAAGACAAAAAAGCCCAGGGGGACAGCTTATACAGCAATATCAGCAAGGGCATGCTGTAGTTTTACGGCCACGTAGAAGCTCAGAATATCCTTCGTTTCTGAAGCAAGGGGTCCTGCACCTTATTTGAGGGGTAAGAGAAATACTGTTATTCTGTAACACACATGCTGTGAGATGCGCATAAATTTTTATGTGGTTTCCTGTTACTGTCCTCAACCAGTTGCACCTCCTGACTCTCTCTCAGAGGTCAAACAAATTATTAGCTCTGCTGGTGCTTCCTGTGTAGGGTTTACCCTCCCCTTCTCAGTGCACCTTCCTTCACTGACTACCATCAACCAGCAGTAATTAAGAGAATTTAAGAAACCTATTTTCATACATGTGTTGAAATATATGTGGAACATAGGAGGAAAAACCCAAAGCCAAACATGTTAATATGAGTAGAAAACTGTGAATAAGGTTTCCTGTCTATCATAGATGCTAATACCATGGGATATATTGAGTTCAGAGTTTGTCAAGCTCTAGAAACTACTTCTTCTTTCATAATTACTGATAGCTAATGGTTCAAAGCATAGTTTCATGCCACTACTGGTTTTGTGCTTTGTTAGTGCTGTGGGTTTAGACACTGTGTTGATCCTGTGCTAGCAGCTGTGCAAACACAAAACAGGATGGCAGTGGTCACCTGAAAGGACGTTGGCTGTAGTTAGGGCTCCTTGAAATCCCCCAGCATCTTCTGGTTTCAGTCTGGTTTCAGTGAGAGATGCATTCTTCCTCTTCGCCTTTAGCCCCTAAGTGCACTGGCACATAGGAAGAAATGATGCATTCACAGCTACTTCTGAGATACACTGACATATGTCAGCAGGTCTCTGAGCAGGAAGCAATTTTCTCTTAAGTACTCTGAGTTGCTAAGCGGACAAGTTTCCTTGTATTGGTGCCAGTTACTGCTGTTCTGCTGGGGAGAGATAGTGTGCCTAGACTATCCACCCACAAACTGGGAACTGTGGGCTTCCTCAGGTAGTTGCCTTAGTCCAGCCAATGAATAGTAACTTGATTACTGAGGTATCGAGTCCAGTCCTGCCATGGCAGTACATGGTTTGGCACTCCAGCAGCATTGTTGAAATCACTGAAAGCTGATGAGACTCAAAACAAACTCTTGGCCTTTTAATACTGACCCATTCCACAGGGAAATGGAGCTTTCTAGATGCAGTGACATCTTTCATAAGGTTCTTTGAGCGCTACGCTTGGGGAATTTATGCCATTACTTTGGTGGAATGTTTCCTGTCAGCCCAATGAACCCCTGCTGGTGCCTTTTATGGTAGTTTCTTTCAGGATATTTTGTTGCTCTCTCATCTTTGTAATTTTAACACTTGCCATATGTAACCTATTGGACCTCCTGCGCAAATAATCTGCTGAACATCAGGGTTGCTCAGGAAAAGCTTTAAATGTTGGGTGCCTTCTACTTTATTTATTTGTTTGCTGCTTCCACCCTCGCTTGAATCTGTAATACGATTGGGAAACATGTTCTTGTCTCTGTGATCACTTTCTCCTCTCTTGGCCATAACCTGGTAGCTCGTGAGGACCATGACTGTCAGTGCTCCATGAGCAGGCTGGAGAGACTTTGCTCAGCATTGGCAAGGCCTGTGGCTTGTGTGAACACATCCAAACTTGGCTTTACTTAGATACTGCAGGTATGAGCAGCAGGGGCCCTTTCCAGTGTTTTTATCCTGTGCTTGCAATGTGTTTGCAGCTTGCACTGACACCTGTGGTGCACTTGCAGCGTCTTGTCTCACCTCAGCTTGCTGCTTCAAGGGAATCCTACAAGACCTCCACAGCAACTCCTGTCTGTGAGGCAGGCAAGCAAGTGTCCCTCAAGATAAGTGTGAAGTGCAGAGACAGTGCTCCTCATCACTCAGTGAGCTGCTTGGGATCCTCAGGAAAGCAGTACTTGCTGTCATGTTGGAGTTTGAGACATCTGATGGGAGATGGGATCTTACACTTTATTTCATTCCAGTAGCTCTACCAAGCCATTGATGTGTTCTGATGGTGACCAAAGATGCTACTAAATAAGAAGTAGAACTCCAGGTGGGAGAGTTCTGAACTAATACGTTCATCTCCAGCTACAGAGCAGTTGGCTTATCATGGGGACTGAGAAGATTCAATGAATCTGTACCTTCTTGTTAAATCTGCAAGTATCTATGCTTCAGAAATCGGTGTTCTGAGTCAGCACTGTAGTTACACATGATATAAAAACATCTTGTTATTTTAAACTTGTTTCATAGTTCACTTATTTTTCTTTGAGTAAATAGCATAAAACTCATTCTTGGTATTTGTGATTGTGGTATAATGAACTACTGTCTTGTCCTCTCATTTCCATCCTTTTTGGAATTTGCATTTTTCTAATATTTTGGTTGTTTGTTACAATTTCCAAATAGCTTCCCTTGCCCTTCTCTTCCACTGTATTTTTGGAGTTGAGCATAACCATATACAATTTTTGAGATGACCATGTTAACAGCATGCAACATAAAAGCACAGTGCACTCTGTGTTATCCTGCAGTGTTTATGTAATAAAATCTTCTATTGCAAGGTTGATTTTTTGGTGCATAAGGGTTTTTATCCCAGTTCTACTTAAGAAATTAATGTGGACAGTTAAAGTGCATGTGTGCAAATTGTTTTGTCTTGGACAGCCTGGCTGGCTTTTACTTCTTACATTGTGTGACACTTGGGAGAGAGGCAGGAGTGACAAACCTGTCCTTTTTTTTTTAATAAACTAAACCCTCTTCAGATTTGTGTGGGAAAATAACACTTTATTTTCAGAACACATACAATGGTAAGTAAGTAGACCATCTTCTTTGACAACCAGTTTTCTTTCTGTAGTGCTTGTGGCTGAAAGGATGGTATGAATCCATGGGGGTTTTGGTGTGTTAATGTAGTGATTTAGTCATGTGAATCAGCTGAGTGAACTATAGCTGAAGTGTGTTTTAGGTGTTAGGTGTTAGCAAGTGTGCTTGCTAACAGCATAGATGAGTTTGTGCAGATGTACAAACCAATGTTAATGGGTGACAAAAGCTTTTTGTTTCCTACTTTTTTCCTACAGACCTCAAAGTGAGACAACATGTAAAAATTTATCCAACCTACACGTTTAGGGAGAGTGTATTGATGCTGAAACTTTGGGTCAGCAGAGACTCTGGATCATGTGCCTGGATGCCTACACTAACCAAACAGATAGCGTTGTGGTGGTTTTGGGGAGAGGGTGCTGGTGAGTGTCTGTCTAACTGCTTGGAAGGCACCAAGATTCTTGAGAGGCTGTAGATGGATACAGGGATGGAAAAGGCTTCCATCTCTCAGCTACCAGTTTTGATTCTGCAGGGATGAAGGACTGAAAATTACTGTCACCTTTCTGGTGATGGATGAGAAGTGAATCTGTGAATTCAGCCCCTATCTTTCTAATATGTCACCCTGTCAGCCCCCTGACTTCTGCCATGAAAGAGACTAACATAGTCTCTTACCAAAAACTGCCAGCCCAGGGAGCAAGGGGAATGAGAGAGTTGAGGTGCCCTTTCAGTGCTGGGGTTTCTTTGAGGCTGCAGTTCTACCTGTGTGGAGTGCTGCTACAGCCCAAGGTGAGCCTGGGTCTGGTGTATAGACAAAAGCTTTGACTCCAAAGCTGCTCAGCAGGCACCTCTCATCAGCAATGCTGTTTGCATTGTTTTCTGGAGAGAAGAAGAGTTAAATTGTAAGTGCCTTACACTTGGAATCTTCAGCACACTTTGTGCCTGTGCAGGGGCCTGTGTTAATACCAAGATCTTTCGCTCTCCCTTGGAAAACTGGCTGTCTCACTTCATCTGCTTCCCTCTTTACAATTTTGCCTGGCCTTTCCATGCTCTTAGGGCACACACCTTTCAGATGGTACTTGCCTGTGCTCAGCCAGGGCATTAGCCTGGATTTTGTTATTGCCTGCTGTATTAGCTCCTGAAACTTTGTGGTAATGTGTGGAAGTGCTCAGAGAGAGCAGCCAACTTCATTAACATGAGTTTTGCTGGGAGTGAGTGTGACTGAAGCAGAAGTTCATGAAGCAGCTCCTCCTCAGTGAAGCAGTTTATGGGGTCAGAGCCAGAAGATCACAGTTATTCACGTTATTCACCCGTTGTTACTTCCTGAGCATTATTGCTATTTGTCCCTGAACAGGAGCTAAAGAGGGCATAGCTGAATGCTGCAAAGCAGGTAGATGATTCCTGGGATCTACAAGGGGAGTACTGATGTTAAATTAGATCCTGTCTCATCCCTGGGAGACAATGAGCGCACCTGAATGTTAGCATCATTAGAAAAGCATTTGGGTGGCATCTGTGAAATTTGTTTAATTGTTTTCAGATCAGCTCCTGGTGTAGATTTATGCTCTGTCTTGGATCCTGTAAAGATCAGAGGTGTGCTTGGTTCAGAGAGGCTGTCCTTGCCCTTGGTCAAATGTGAGGCTTATTCAGATGTTTTGTACTGATACACTCCCCTTTCTGTGTTTTGGACTATACTCAGACCTTGGGAAAGAGAGGAACTGTATTTACTAAAATACAGAGTATTTTGGAGTATTTTACCCCCATCTGGATACTTGATGCAAGTTATCACCAAGTCCTGCATTGCCTTGGGAAAGGACCTGATGCTTTTAGAGTGGAGGTTCTTCATGGTGTCTCCTCATAAGATGGGGGCTCTCCAAATCTCTTGGTAGAGCTGAGATCGTGATTCTTCTGAAGTCTTGATTCTTCTCATAATGCCATACCTGTGGTCATGGGATGGGTAACTAAGTTCTGGTGGTTCTTGTCCAGCACTGCCACGCTCCCGAGGGTGAGGTTCTTAGAGAGAAGGATCCTTTCTGCATACCACAGATATGCCAGCTCTTAACTGATTTTACTGGGAGCTGGGTGTAACTGACCCACTTGAAGATAATTATACATAAAGAGAATGTACAGGCGCCTGGTTTTGCACAGTATATGAAATGCAGTGTTGCTTGTTCTGGTGTCTGAGCCGTCTGAGCCTTGCCAGTACAGTCTGTGAGGATCTTGAACAATCCAATAAAAGCTAATTGAGGAGGAAGAGGCTTTGCACAGGTTGTGAGTAAACACAGGTTGTTCAGCCCAGCCTGGGAAAATTGGTTGCACACAATCAAGGGGCCTTTGGACACTAAAATAGCAGAAATCCTTTTGTTGCTAGTGGCAAGTGAGCAGGCATTGGGCAGGGCCAATATTCACCTGTGTCGTTGGGTGCTGTAGGGGTACTTAAATCCCAGAGGTGGCCCAGGCAGGCATGGGAGTTGACTCAGCTCAATTAAACTTGCTCCATGGCAGGGAAGTGGGGCCTGTGGTCGCAGCAGTTGTATCAGCACCCCAGGCTGAGGCTGGACACAGAGTTATTACCTAGGAAGAAGCAGATTCCATTGCACCTGGCTGTTTTGGAACAGCTCCCCACCCACACCAAGGGCTGTGCCTAGCCTGTGCTGGACTGCGGTACTTGGCCAAGCTGGGAACAGAAGTCCAGAATGCCAGTGCTCTGAAATGGATAACTGCTGTGTGTTAGTGCAAGTGTTTGTGCAGACACAGCCTTAAAGGCTTGTGTTGTTAAATATATGTGTGTATCTCTCTCTGCTTTTTATTTTACTAGTGCTTTTGTGTGTCTCTATTATGAAATGCAGGTGTCCCATATAACAAGAAGGAAGATAAAATTCGCTTTAGTGGCTACAATTATACTTAACTATGCTGAGTCAATCTGGCAGAAAGAACAGCATGTTCAGACTGGCAGTTTATAATGTAATGTCCTATTAGTCAGTAAGGAAAGCAATGGCTTCCTGAGGAGAGTGGATAGAGCAGATTAAAATAAAGAATCTTGAAGGCAATGCATGTTTTTATTTGAGAAAATGAAATGTCACATCTTGAGGCCCTTACCTTGCCTGCAGTCCTTCTGCCCCCAGGACTGTTGATCAGCCCCAGCCCAGTGAGGCTGTGTCAGTGACACTTGTGAAAAGTCATTTTGATATCAAGGCTGTTGTGTATCCAAAGTACTGGTACCACTGTGTGAACAGGATGCCCAGCTGAGAGTCTACACCTACTTGGGGTGGGGTGAGGTTTTCTTGGACTTTGGTTGTTTGGGAATATTCTTAACCATCCTGCAGTCTTCTAGTGCTGTACCACTAGCAGGTCTGACAAATTACAGCAGCATTTCTAATGGGGGAAGGTGACATGTTTGAGGAGGGTGTTTCTTTTGGGGGTGTGAGGGTGTGGTCCTTTGGTAGCAGAGTTGTCCTGAAGCCTGGAACCAGGTGGGTCTTTTCAGTGGGCAGCTGCAGGGCATGTGGCTAGTGTAGCTACTGCCCTTCCTGCCTGGTTAATTAGTGATCTGAGCAGCCATTCTGCTTTCACTGATGTGGGACGATAAAGTGATTGGGGCAGGGATGTTGGATAAAGGTTTGGTTTTGCCTAATTTCATATGCAATTCCTAAGAGTACGTTACACAAGCCCTTTTTGACATTTGCTCACTGAAGTGAACACAAGCACCTTAAGTTTTCCACAATGGTCGTCCCAACCTCTAGACTAAGCCAGAATCTTTATTAATGCTTGGACTCTGCACCCATATAGAGAATTAAAATGCAGAAAAGTATCTAAGCAGTAGTGGGGTCTTATACAAATAAAAATTAGCCATTTTTTTCTGTTTGTTTGTTGGTTGGTTTGGGGTTCTTGTTGTGTTGATTGTGTTGTTGTTGTTGTTTAAATTGTCACAGACTGTTCACCTAGGAACTGAATTGTAGGGCCAGTTGATCCTATCAAACTTTGAGCCACACAACAACATCCCCACTCCCCACCAAAATGGTAGCAGCAGGAACCCATCAATTGCTGAGAGCCAAAATGGCTCCACTTTCCTGCAGTTCTTTTTGCAGGTGGAACTTCCATTAGGGAGTAGTTTAGGGCTGTCATCACAGCTTTTGAAATCTTTGCTATAAACATACAGCAGCAAAAGAAAGAGCTGAAGGTGGGATTTCTGCTGCCACCTGCTCCTTGGGAACAACATGAAACAGCTAAACGCGTGCACTAACCACCACAGCATACCATAACCACGCTTTTCCTTCTAGCAGATGGCAAAGAGTTTAGCATCTTGCTTTTCCAGGATTGTGTTTTCCAATTAGGAAGCCTTTATCAAGCACTTGCTCTAGGATAGTCCTTTTTTGTCACTTTCCATGGAGAAATTCTCCCTGGTAATCTGCTTCATGCAGCACAAAGCAAGCTTGACTCCTGCACCAAGCCAGCTGCCACTTTTTGTCGCATCGGAGCAGCCCCAGCAGGCACAGCCCATCCTTTGCCCTGGCCACCAGCCCAGCAGCAATGCAGAGCAACTGGCTGCCCTGAAACTCTTGTGGCTTCACTGTGCAGCCTCCTTTCTGGCTGCTGGAAGCTTTAACCTGTGCTGATCGGCATGTGTGTCGGTTGTGCTGTGCCTGGAACACAGAGCCTGTGCAGTAAGGGGGAGGAGACATTTTGGGATCCTGACACCTACAGGCACACGTGCCACAGCAGCCTCTCATCCGGGGTAGGGAGAGGGGAAAACAAGTAACTAACAGCAGCACTCGTGTAACAGCTCAATGTTTCAAATGTTTAAAGAGCTTCAAATCCTTGTGCTGAGACTGCCTGGGACTGATAAAGATGCATTTTCTGTTTGAAATAGGTGCAGTACTTCTTCAAGATTCTGGACAACTAACAGGTTCCATCCTCACCCACTGCAACAAACACGCACACAGAACTGTGTGTTCATTCATTTATTTGTCCAATGTTTCAACCTGACTGAAATACAAGATCAACAAGAGCACTGTACTCCTGGCTATTATTACATGTTAGAACATAGAGTTTTGCACTTTAGACAACATTTAACACCATTCTATGGGGTACTGCATTGCTTTTATAAAGTTTAAAATAAAGATTTATTTTCAAACATGTGACTTTGGTTTATTTCATACATTACACTTTCTTGCAGAAAAAATAAAATTGTACAACTGCATAAATATAAAATTCTTCCACCATGAAAATGGCTAAAACATTCAATAAAGACATTAGCACCACAGTGTGCGATGCCTTCAGCAGGAAAAAAAAAGAAAAAAAGAAAAAGAAAATATACAAAGCAAAGAGTTATGCCTATCACTGTGGAGAGTGATAGTCTGACCCAATCTCTCACACAACATACTGGAGGGATAAGGGAAGAGGTGGAGAGCGAGACAGCATTCGCTACAAAGCACATTACACAATCACCTATTCTCTTTAACTTCACTTAAGTTAGTTTCCCTGCCACCCCTCCAAATAAAATACCCTAACATCACAGAAAAGCCAGAAGCTTTATGGAGTGCTGTTAAATATCATCTCACAGGTGGGCCTTTCTTTGAAAAGGAACAAAATAATGAGAAGTTTCATGCCAGTTCTAGTCCCATTGAGTATTTACACCTTGGACAGCAAAAGTCTTTGCTCACAAGAAGTAGAAAACAGATACAATACATGGCTTGAAAAATGACCAGAGTATGCACCTATAGTACTGTACACTAAATAAAATACACAAGGCAGCAATACTTAGGGGCCAGAAACACTGCTTACTACAAGTCAGTTATGGAATCATAATTTACAGTAAAAATGGGCATGTCCCAAGGCTCAATTTTGTTTTCTTTTGTCATTTACAGTAGAATAAATATTTGTCGCTATTGCTACACTTTGTTTACATTCTAACCTAGTAAATGCAGAAAGCTAGTGTAAAGCATATAGATTACGTGTAGGTCCCATACGTATGACAGTTTGTTCAAGACTAGTAGATTTTCTTTTTTGTTCTTTTTTTTTTTTTTTTTAACCTTTTTAAATGGCTAGGAGGAGGAGGGGGGAGGAAGAGAGTTGTGCTTACGATCAGCTGCTTTTTATGTCAAATTTAATATCAAAGCGTCCCTGGAAGCGGTCCTTGTCACTGTAGACGATGTTCTGCCCGTAGGCCTTGCACTCCACGCGCACCTCCATGTCATAGGTCAGGTTGGTGAACTGCACAGCCACCAGCGGCTGCAGGTACCGCGGCTGCAGCAGCTTCCCGTAGTAGGGGTAGTACTGCAGCCCGAAGCCAGGGTAGCCGCCCATCCCATAGTATTCCACCGTGCCGATCTTGTCTGCGTCTTCCTCTCGCTGCAGGGGGGAAGAGGAGGCACAACCAATGACAACCACCCAAACTCCGCAGTGGCAGCCCTTGGCTGTAGCACCAGTTGATGGTCAGCGCTCAACACCAACTCCCAGCACACATCAGCCACAAAAAGGGCTTTGCTTAATTTAAAGCCTCAGCCACTTTAGATGGTTAGAAACCACCAGAGCCTCCTGTGGTACAATTGCACAAGCTTTGGCTACAAAAACCTTGCTGTTTCTCAGCTGCCTTACACCTGCCAAGTATGAAATATCTTCCCTGGAGGCCTTTTTTTTTTTTGGCTCCAGCACAGCACTTGGAAGCCAAATGGTTACTTCTGAAGATGCCTTTAACTATCTTTCCCTGCTTTTACTCCACACTGTAAGAGCAGCACTAACTCATCCATCAGCAGGGCTTTGAGAAACTTCTGTTCCTCAGTGGGAGGTATCCCAAGTAAGAACCACCCCATTGTCTACGGAAAGGCAGGCAGGGAGGTAACTACACTTAGACAAAGGCTTAGTCATCCCCTGCAGCTTCCCAACTCTGCTCTATCACATTTCAACCTACCTTGGCAAAGCAGTGGACAGGGATGAGATTTGGGTTGTATTTTGCCATAACCTCAGGAGGGAGGCTTTCATTGACTGGAGCCTAGAAGAGATGCAGAATAAGAGGATATTACACACTGGACACTCCTCTGCAGACTGGAGCACCTTTGCAGCAACAAAAATCAACAGTACTGAACACACCATTAACTGGAATCCCTTCTAAGCACAGTTCAGAGGCAACAGCTCTCAGTGGTTCTCGGGATGGACAAGTAGTGTGACACAATGGAAGCAGGGGAACTTGACCCAAGCAGAACTGCTGGCTATTCTTACAGCTTCACCTGCTGTGGATACAAGCAGGTCAGGCTGGGTTTGGTTCAATGGTGTCCCTGGGGAAAGCATTTCATGGCAGAGTGTCTAGAGCTAGTGGGGCTTATTTATGCAAGCTCAGGCAGTGGCAGGATTGCATTGGTACAGGATTTGCTACCTGCCTACCAGGTGTGTGCAATCAGGACTGAAAATGCACAGGAAGTGTGGCAGTCTCACCCTGACACTGCTGAACTTCAACACCACCACCAAGGAGCTCTGGGTATATCAGAGAAAAGTGTGAGTGCCAACTCCCATAGTCCAACCATTAACCCAGTTGGTCTTTGGTCTTTTAAAGGGCGGCAGTGTTGTATGACAACATTGCAGTTTCAGATCTGCTTTACAAACACTTTTCCCAGTGCAAGAACTATGCGGTCTCTGCTGGAATGTGGAACCACAAAAATAAATACTGCCTTGGATGCATTGTTTCTAAATGAAACATGCAAACTCATTCTCTGGCTAGACCCCACTGTCTAACACAGTCTGGGGGTCTCCAGAACACCACAGCAAAAAAAGAGAGGAACACACCAAATCCTTCTCTTTATCAGTCATCAAACATGCACATCTCATGTCACCCCACAGCCACCATGGTACATTCTCCTAAAATGTTTCTACCACGCATCAGATAAAACAAAACTTTGCTCATTTCTTTTAGCATGGGACAAGCTCCCTTTGAAGGAAAACATTCCTCAGGACTTGTTAGACAGCACCATTTCTCATCCTCAAGTGCCCTGACAGGTGGGAGTGAAGGTGGCATAGAACGCCATTTGCACTGTTCTCCATCCAAAAGATGGGAGTGGCAGGTTTTGCACACCACCTTATTCAACAGCACATGTTTTGCCACTGAATTCTTAATAGAAATTTTTAGCATTTTCATGTGTTGGGGATAAAAACAGAAGGAAAAGCCATGAATATCCAGATTAACACCCTTCACCATTACTGCAAACTTGCCACTGGGTAAAGGACAGACCAACCATTTGGCAGAGATATCCTACAGCCTCTGGAAAATTACATTAAATTAACTAAAGACCTCCTCACATTTTTTGCATCTGTGCCTGACTTTCAAATGTAGTTTACTCTTCAGAGCCTGTGTTTCACTCTGGTATTTAATATTAGCTTTCATCATTTAATTAAGCAGTTTTAGCAAGACAGCTAAGACTGTCTGAGGAAAAGAATGGAGTGGATCAGGGCATGACAAAATGTACTGATGTTACTACAGACAGGGTTGGTTTGGGATGGTCCCATGGAAGCATATAGGAATTTTAAATGGAATTTATCCTTTGAAAAAAATGTCCCTTTATAGCGATTCCAATAGCAGCTCAGTAGTTACCAGATAAATAACCAGGACGTTGCACTGTGAGGTTCACTGCTACTTGTTACCAATTTGCAGTGCACAACTTTCACTGCTTTTCAATTAAATACATTTTTTAAGCAAATTACTCAATGTTTCACAATTTATCCTCTGCAGAAAGGATTTAATATTCTGCTCTTTCCAGAGACCAAAAAAACAGGCACAGCAATCTGCAGCCAACCCCTCCTCCTGATCAGTAGCTTCTGCTAGAAAGGAAAGAGAGATACTTGCCTGAGGTTTGAAACCAATAATTCTGTTGAGCTTGACAAGGATGCATGGTTTGCCATCCTTGTACCCAAAGTAGGGATCATTTAATCCAGAACAGTTTTCCAGCCATTCACGTTTGAATTTGCAGACCTTCTTCTGGCCCTGGATATCATTATATGGTCCTCTCTCTTTGTATTCACTCGGAGTGTCTGTCATGGTGGGGAAGGAAAAGACAACCATATGCAGTGGGATCTTTTACATGTCACTTTCACTTCTCTGGGCAGTTGGAATTTCCCTGTCACCAGGGCAGTTAAAGGCACTCCACAGACCCATGCCCAGCCACCCACAACATGGGGCTGCTCCCAGACCAGCAAGTTTTATGGAGATTTCTTCCAGAGTCACCTGGTTCAGAGTAATCTTTTTCTGGATAGCTTTTACAAATGGGTTCCCCTCAGGTTTGATACAGATGTATTATGAGGTGAGAGTCTCATTCACATGATTACAAATAACCTATTAAAGGTTAACACCTCCCAGATGTTTGACTGCATGGCATGAAGAGGACCAACACTGGCTTTAGCAAAGTCATCAGTAAAACACCTGTGGCTTTCAGAGAGAATAAAGTCAGTGCCATAAGCTTCAGACTCAGCTGCAATGTTCTCCAACTGAAATGTGGAGGTTCCCAACCCTACAAGAAGCTGCTAAGTATGGTCCAGTGTGGTGTGCCCAAACAAAATTAGTGAGCAGCCAGTTAACCAACATGCTGCTGGAACAGCCGAAGACCAAGATCACCTCTGCTCAACCTCAGCTTCTGGTGGACCTGACAGAGGCATCATTCAGAGCCCTCAGCAGTAGAAAACAACTGAGACTTACCTCCACAGTCCTGAAATACGATGTTTTCAGTTTGTTGCTCAGCACTGTAGTCCCTTAAGAATTTCTCAAGGTTCTTCACATAGGGTTCATAACTTTTGGGATCAGAGGCAGTGAAGGCAATTTCTGTCTTTTGAACCTGGGGGACTTGAGTCAGTCCTAAGAAAAGCAAAATCAGAAGAAAACATTAAGTATACCTCAGAATTGCACAGCCTCCAAGCAATATTAAGAACATAACTCCTAATAATAATAATAATCTCTATTTTTCAGACTTAAGAACTTTGACAAAAGCTCACCAGAGGAGAGGTTCTCCTCTTTCCAACAAGAATCTTAAATATTTATCTCAGTGTTTGTGTCAGGTAAAAAGACCAAAAAAAAAAATCATAAAATGGAGAAGTGAAGCTACAAGTCAAGGCTTCCTTCAAGAAAAACAGCCAGCCACAGGTCCACTGTGCACTTCTGCCTCCTCCTCGAGAACACAAGGGAAGCTGTGTGTGAGACCAACCACACAGAACATAAGCATCCCTAACAGGCTGCCTTCAGTGTCTGCAAACACTGTGTTTAGGATACAGCCCAGCTGTCCACTCGTGAACTCCTGCAATAAAAGAGAGGTTTCCCAAATCCAGTCACGCTCTGCCAGCTGGAATCCACGTGGCCCTTGTGCATCTCTCTTGTGGGATGTGGGGCAGGAGACATTTTCTCCCTTAGTAAATTCAGCTGCCTGAGCACTCACTGCCTCCTCTCTTTTTGCTGCCTGATTGGGTATTTCTGAATGTAAAACTCATCTTCTGAGCTCTTATCAGCAGTTAATAACCAAGGAAGTGAGTAGGAAATGCCACCACACGGAAGAGTTGTTTAAAAGACTTTCCAGATTCTGGGCTGTGCTAATCAGCTCATATTTAGACCATAAGGACAATAATAAAAATGCATGGAGAAGAGATTATAAACAACAAATGCCTACAGATAATGAAAAGCACTGACTCTTCTGCCCTTTGTTGTGGAACTTCGAAATAGTTGCTCCTATGAAATGTTTAGGTCACATTTTAATTGAAAGTATTGATGCATAGCTAACAATGAGAACCGAGTTCATGCTGCTTTTATGGCAGCCACTGTAATTATTGAGGTCTTGACTTCAGTTCAGTTTGTCATTTTAGCAAGATCAAGAAAAGGAGCAGGGGAGCAGCATTTGCTTTGACAGCTTTCAGAATAGGCCTCTTGCCAAGAAGTTCCTCTGGTGCAAAACTCAGGCAGCTTAGCTGGCTGGCCCCAACCCACAAGAGCTTGTGACTCCAGCAATTTTCCAAAGTCACTTGAGTGGTTCCGCTCAGTCCCTCCTCAAACCAACTCACCACTCCCCCCATCCCCCTGCCACTATCCACTAACTTGGAATTTGTAACCTAGGACAAAGATTAGCTTTGTTCCCCTAAACACAGACCCTGGTCACCAAAGATTGTGAGGAGTCCAGCAATGAGCTTGGGTGTTTCAAGTTTTATTACTGAAGCAGCTTTAACTGCTCAAAAATCCCTCTGGTAAAAATGAACAGCATTGAATTTACAAGTTTAGAAGCAATTTACTATTCTTCTAGCAGAAGGACAGCCTACCCTCCAAAGTCAGTGGCTTTCAACCCCTTTTTGAGCAATTACTCATTTTCTTGCTTCACAAACAGATATATATAGAATAAGTACGCCAGTTTCCATTTTAGTAAGGGACTCCAATCCCATCCTGCCAAGCCCTTCTCATGTTACCACTTAGCTGGGAAGCACAGACTCTTCAGTCACCTGAAGTGGCTGTCTGGAATTGCAGCAGAGGCAGACCAGACCTTGGGTCCTTTCCTGGGTCTGCCTCTCCCAGAGTTCAAATTACAGGTGTGCCATTCAAATGTATAAATACAAAAGCAAAAAAAAAACAATCAAGAAAACATGGCCAGGCTTGTTAAATTCCAGTCAGGGAAGTGAAGCCAGTTTTGCTCAGGACCTCCCCATCTCTGTTTCTTGTGTTGAGCAAGGTAACACACAGGGCACCCACTCAGGCCTGGCAAAGGTGACATGAAGGTCGGCAATAAACCCAGTGGTTTGTAAAAGCCACCCAGTAGAAGACCCCTGTTCTCTCTTTAAGAGAGCCTGGCCACTGATAGGTACAGTCCAAAGCCAACCCTCTGCCCATCAGACAAGTGACTTGACTGAAGAATAGACTCCCATCCCAAAGCATCCCTGTCTCGCGCATCTCCACAGAATGCCATGAAGTCCAGGCGGTACCATCGAGTAGCTGTTCCAGCGCCCAGCACAAAGGAACCACTGTTCCTGCCAGGTAGCCTGTGGCCAAAGCTGGGCTGTTTTTTGCCTAACTGGGAGCATTTCCAGGTGGTTGGATGAACCATACTAGACCTAGCCTTGTTATTAGGAGCAGTTGTATAATGCCATAGTAACCACTCTTACTCCATCACACCATGCTCATTTCCAAGTACCACGTAAACTTTGTTCATTTCCTTCTGTACATCCCATAGCCAAACTAAAAGCTGCAGTGGTGTTAGCAGAGCGGCACTATCACTGAAACCTTAAGCAATCTCGTGTAGAAAACCAAGCATGTTGTATGATGGCAGAGGGTAACCTCCGCAGAACCTTTCCAGAACATTCCCTACTTGGGAACTAAAGCAAGTAGGGATAAAAAAATACTTAAAAGCTGAGCCCTTGAAGTACTACCTGGCATGTGTTACTAGACACCCAAGGAAGTGTGTGGCTGGCATGAGTGAAGGTTTTAGGGGCTGCATGCACATGAAGTCCTTCATGAGCAAGTCCTGGGGGGAAAAAGAAACAAACCCACAGGGGCTTTCATAGCCAGGAGTCTACCAACTGTCTCTCCATCCTAGACTATAGTCTGTATGACACAGTTCTGCATCTCAAGCTATTATGACAGAGATGCACCATGGTGTCACGTGGTAATGCTGCTCTCGTCACAGGATAGACTCAAGTAACTCATTGCTAAAATACTGACAAATTAGAAAATTGCTGGAACAGGCACTTCAGAATGCCTTGTTAGGAAATAAGACTGTCATCTTCGCTTGGCTGACATTGTCTGTATAAATGATGAGCAATGCCTCAAGTTGGTAATGGACACCACCTTCTGTTGGCTGTGACTATACAAGGACATCAAACACCAACAAGACTCATGTAAAGTAATTTGTTTTTTTTTTTTTTCAGTTACAGTTCCACTTCCAAAATGCCACTGCAGATTAAAATCCCTTTTTATTCAAGTTCATTTACAAAACAATTTTCCACATAGATTTTATCATTCTAAGCTGCAATAGCAAGATTTCAGGAGAAGTGTCCTGAGGGTAAAGAGGAAGAAACTAAAAGTGGGAGTCAGGCTTGTTATTAGGAACGGTTGTAGAAAACCATAGTAACCACTCTCACTCCATCACACTATGCTCATTTCCAAGTACCATGTAATCTTTGTTCCAAATGAGTATGAACACTCCTGACATGACACAAATGACAAATTGACTGATCACTACACCCTCCCCCAGTTCACTACAAGGATAGATTTTAGAAGCCACCATATCAAACAATGTCCTTCCAAGTTTCCAGTCAACCTCATCCCCAAAGTGCAAAAAGCAGGTGCAAGTCTTCTGCAAACACAGCAAAACCTGCTTGGCTGTAACATCCTGAAGGCTGATAGTGAGATTTTTCCCAATCACAGGTGCTGCTGAGATGAGAGAAGCAAAGAAGTGCAACTTCACAGCACACCCTCATTTGAAGCCTCCCTGCCACCTTGCTGCTGCTGTCCAAGCTCAATGAGCCAAGTGGAGAACACACACCAAAGTAGCCTTTTCCATGACGTACTCACTGCCCAGCAGTGCCTGAAATCCCCTGGCTGCAGCAGGGATTCTTCCTTCCAGCAACCACTTACAAAGCTTTGCCTTAGGCTGCAGTGAGCTCTGCCCCTCAGCCAGGCCCTGACAGAATGCTGTTCCATGGGATGCACACCACAAGATGGCAGGATACACAGCCCAATTTGTATTAGGAGGGGGAGAATTAAGCATTATTGTTTAGGGATGCCTCTTAAGAGGCAATATCCTCATCTTTCACTACTAGGAGGGTAAGTCCTCTGTGTTCAAAGCAGTCTGAGCCTTCAGCACACATAGAACTGGGAGCTGGGGCTGTCGCAATGGCAGGGCTGGACAGGCAGGTAAACTGCACTGTCCCTTCCCCCACCACAGGACAAAGAAAAAAATAAGTATAATGGAAAGGTACAATACTTAGCTTGCCCTGTGTAACGTTCCTTGTTGTGTTCAATGCAGAAACCATTTACCATATTAATGACACTTGGCTACAAAAATAGCACTTTATGGCTTTCAGTGTTATATCCATGTCAATAACTCAATACAACACCCTGCAGGTTCTGTTGCTGTTATGAAATCTGTTGTATTTCAGAGCAAGAATATTATAGCAGCCCCTACAGCATTTTCTCTTGCAAATCCTGAAGGCAAGTCTAGTTTTCCTTTTCTCAAAACATTCTGGGCTGACAAAACCATGATTTGCCCAAGAAGGACAGAGCACTGGAACAAGAATAAAACTAGCTTTTCTGGCTCCCTAGAAAATCCAAGGCTTTCTCAAGCTTCCACTATACTTACTTGGCTCACAAATTTTCCCACAAGAACCAGGAATTAGAATTGCACAACATCCAATTTTATATGGTTCATTATCTGCAGATGTCTGAGACCACAGAAACTTCAAATCGGATGCTCACCATACATATGTTCATTGACTGAACAGCAATTGTACTTGCAGCACTGGGGAGAATCCTGCACAGCCAGGGAATACAGGGATTGCTGACCACCCAAACAGAAGTGCAGCCACTCACTACCTGTCAGTGTCTCTGAAAGCCTGCATTAAAGGGCTATTTTGGATGGGCTAGTTTCACAACTGCTGTGTTAGAGGACAAGGAATGTACTAAGTGCCAGCCTCCACCATGCCTTACACCAGCTTGTCCACATCTGTAGGAAGAGCTGTCAAGTGATGCTCTGCAAAGAACCCAGTCTTATATACTAATTATTTCTTTGAAATTTTATGCACATGCCATTGCAGCTTGGTTCAAAACCCTTTACTGGCTCCCCACTTCACACATTCAAGGAGCTGGATTTTGTTCCTCTTGATTTCAATGCACATCCTGAAAGCTCAACACAAAAGATCCTGACAACCTTTTCATTGTTCCTCCATTTTGATTTCTGCAGTACACACTACAAGAGTGTCTTGAAATTCGATTCCTGGTGCAGTATGCAATTAAGATACTAATGAAAGTCCTCTGCAGGCTAAAATCTCCCACAGAAATTTTACCAGAGTTGCTTTGAAATTGGAATCATAAACTGCTGTTTCACAGAAAGCAAACGTTTACCTAGAACAGGTAACTATGTGACATCTGGCTGAACATCAGGGTGAAACCTCAGATCCATGAGCACTTTCACTAATTATTTCATGAAGGGGAAAAACACATTATTGAGTAATAACTACCCCAGCATTAGCCATGTTGGCTTTTCAGATGCAGCCAACAGCTTTGGGCAGTATCAGTGACAGTCTTTCCTGCAAATGTCAGGGTCCACTGCAGAGATTAAAAGACCTGCTTTCAGTGCTTAAGACAGGATTTACCCCAGCCATGGTGATGGTACATGAAGAAGCGGAACACACTAACAGCAGTTCCAGCCTCTGTTCTGTGTTTAAAGCATGCTGGTAGAAAAGGAGTTACCTGGAAAAGATTATTTAGCTGAGCTATAACACCTTTTGGTGACAGTGACATTCCCTGTGTTTAGGGCAGGGATTCACAGCACAGCATTACAGAGAGTGGGGCTGCAAGACACAGTGCAGCACCAGGGACAGCTTGTGTAGCTGCAAGCCATCAGCCTCACAATTGTCACTTAAATTCCACTGTTATTAAAAGCTTCTGAACTGTTTTACAGAGCAACTGGAGACGGATCGTTAGGATGCCCGGTGCCAGGCAGCCTCAAGGTCATTTGCAATGTGGGAAAGCAGCAGTTGCGCAGCTCCCCCAGTGCTCCAGCCGCTGGCTGCGGTGGGAGTCGGATAGCGCAGCACAGCCTGGGCAGGCGGAGCGTGAACCTGCAGCAAGGGCCACACGCTCCTTCTGCCCTACCTAAGGTCAGCTGGCCACAGGCAGTGCTCAGGCATCATTCTGAGCAGAGATTTCTTCTGCCTGTGAGGACAGGTCACACACCAGCCACTACCAGACCCACTCGCCCTTCACCTCCCACTCCAGTCAGTTGCAATTCCCACTAGCGAGGGCCACAGCAGCTCTAGAGTACAGGGTACTTCGGTGTTGGATAAAACAATTCCATGAGCACTCCCAGAAATGGCACTGTTCCCCTTTTTTCTTGTGCACACCACTTCCACAGATAGAGCCAACATTTTATCTCTTTGCTTACCCATGTGAACAGAGTGGTTCTGAAGAAAGAAAAATTGAACCCAGTTTCCTCATACAGCCCATTCCCAAAAGTGAAGACTTTTGGCCTCACCCCATTACTTTGGCTTAGGGGAAGAGAAAACCAAACTAGGTTCAAGTTCCTCTCAGAGAAGAGACATTTTTCATGTGATGCAACCTTTAATTCTAGCAGGACTGTCTTCAAGCCCCTGTACTGTTAATGCAGAAGGCTGAGAACATACCCACCCCCTACAAATATGTGTTGCAGCAATGAAATGCTTATTTCATCCTCCTTCTTGAGGTGAGTAACCAACCCTGCCTTCCCAGAACAGCTTTCACAAAGTCAAACACGGGCCTCCTGTTTAGTTACCTGGAGGTGCCACTCGATCCTGGTATTTGGGCTCAAATTCACTGACAGTGAGCAACATCACTTGGATGGTCCCAATGAATATACCTGCCAGGCAACCGTAGAAGATGACATAGAAGAGGAGGATCTTAACTGCAAGAGAAAACAAACAAAAAGGAATCAAATCAAGCCCTCATGTTTCAAGACAATACTTCCAACCTTTGCCATTTGCAAGGAAGAGCACAGCACACAAAATTCAGATGCTGCAACGACATCTATCTAACAGTGAGATTATGCCCTGATGCAGACAGGAATTGTAAGGCCCTCCAGTTGTTTGGTGGTGGGGAAACAAGAGCCCCTGAAAACTTAGAAATCCTTGAATCAGGGTTTGGGCTTATAAAATATAAAGACTAAACCATGTTCCCTGACACCATCAAGGATGCCTTGGCTGACCCAGCACTACCACCACAGGTCCTTGCACTTGACACTGTCAGTGATCTAAGTGCCCCACAGCAAGCCTAAGTGTGCTTGAAGGACACTCATTCCACACAGCTCTGGGGCTCAAAGCTGTTTCCAGAAGCAGTAACAGGAAATGTTTCGTTCACATTTACAAGCCATTTTAAAGCCTGATCTCTTCTAGCAATTCAGGCCATCATCTCCAAAAAAAGAAAACAGGAAAAGAGTTCAGGCCAAATTAACTTCAGTATTCCATCTCAAACTAGGAAAGTACTCTTAAGGTGTCAAAATACTGCACATTTACCAGCTTCATGTACCTACAAAGTCACCCTGGCACTGCTCATACCAATTAAAGAGTGAATTACATAACAATGAAAAATTGAATGTAGTTTCAGTCTAAAGGGAATGTCTAGAATAATCTTGTAGGGGGAGCAGGAAGAATGGAGAAGAATCTGGAGATGCAGCCCAGCTCAGGGTGTTACCAGTTTACAAGGATTATCTGAACTGATTAACTGCAGGGTAACATGCTGTACTATGCACCACCAGGCCACCCACAAGGGTAGGCCAGCCCATGCCAAGCAACTGTATTGGTTGTTGGGCTGCAGGGACACACAGAGGCCAAAGACAACTTGAGAGTGAGCCTGCTTGATCTCAGAATGTCCTCACCTAATCACAAACAAAACAGATGTAGCTTATTTGAAGGACTTACAGTGATGAGCTACCAGGGAAGGGGAGTAAGTACTGGGTGGAAATATTCCTCCTCACTCCCTAGCTCCATCCCAAAAAACAAAACAAACAAACGAAAAAAAAAAGCCCTACATCACTAGAGAAGCCTCACAGTGAAGGCAGTTCTGGTTGTTCTAAGTCTATGAAAGACAGGCAAACACAAGGGCCACACAGAGAAACAGAGGCTGAGGGACACTGTCAGAAAGGCACTCCATCCTTTTTTCTTCTTGTGCACCGGAGGTAACCGGGGCTGGAGGGCAGAGCTGGGTGCAGTAACGTGGTGCTCCAGGAGTTAAAACACTCTTTGGTATCCAGGCAGCGTAAAGCAAATGGCTGTGACGTCAGGGACGTGTGGAAATTTTTTCCAGAGCACGGTCATGGGAGGTGCTGTTGTAACAAACCAAACACTAATGCTGTTGTCTGCAGCGTAATGCCTTTGAGTTTTTTTAGCATCAAAAGGCAAGCGCTGGGAGGTAGCTTATTTAATCAGGTTCCCAGCCAGGATGCTCTAAACGCCAAAGACACCTTAAAGGTCAAAACCACTCCAAGGTCTCAGAAAATACACAGTGGGTCTAGAATTCGAGAACCACAGGGTTGAAGGAAAAAGCTTCTTGCAACAGGTAGGCTTATAAAGAAGAATCTGATCATCAGCCTGCAGATCGACTCAGCAAATGGAAATCAGTCCTAGGTAGATAGGTACGGGCACTCTGGGAGAAGGACCTGGTTCAGCCTCTGTGTTTGAAGCACTGCGCAGTTGCCTGGTGCCTCAGGAGCAGAAAATACCTCTCCATGCGCACGCAGAACCCCATTCTGCTCACGTAAAGATACGGCAGAAGCCTGCTCTAGTCCGCCTTCCAGAGCTGCCGGCTCTGGATGTGGCACCTCCGGCCGATCCATTACAATGGGAGCTGAATTCAACATCGCAAGGGTGACAAACCAGCTGTGGTTGGCAGCAACTAGAAGGCTGTCTATTTGTGTAAAGAAATTAAAAGCCTCTTTAAGCTAAATCCTATGAATACAGCACCCAATGAATATATCATAGGCATTTATGAGGAATGCACATAGAGCCATTTCCTTCTTGAGGAGATATTAAAAGTCAATTGCTCTCTCTCAGCGGAGTAAAACTCGCTTAGTTTCATTTAGCCAGAGAAAACAGAAAAATAGAAAAAGCCTCTGGAAGGTTTAAGGCAGATGAGAGGCAGGAGGTCAAGGTCCCCCGACGGCGATGCTCCCAGGCCGGTCCAGCCACCGGGAAAGGAAGGAGACCCAAGGACGAGGCGCCCTCGACAAGGTCGGCCCGACCCCGCCTCACCCCTGGACCCACCTGAAGCCGCACTCGAGAGGAGCGCTCAATTGCCCCCACGGGCACCGAGGGGAAAGAGCAGGGGGACCCTCTCCCTGCCTCCCTCGTCCCGCGGGGACGCCCCGTCCCCAGCCCCCCCGCCCCGGCCGCAGCCCCGCCGCAGCCGGCGGAGGCGGAGCGCCGGGGCCGTGCTGCAGCGCCCGCCGCATCGCCGCCCCCCGGCCCCGCACTCACACCAGCTGCCCCCGGTGCGCCCCAGCAGCTCCTTCTTCTCCGAGTTCCAGATGAATTTCTTCCAGTTGCCGTCACCGTCCTTGGCCTTCCCGCGGGCCATGGCGAGCAGCGGGGTGGGCGAGCGGCGTGCGGAGATCTACAGCCCTCGGCGGGCGGAGCGGGCAGGACCCGGCCGGACAGAGTGGCCCCGGAAGGTGCGGGTGGGTGCGCCCACCCCGGCGGCGCCGGCCCGGTGGGGCAGAGCGGGGGAGGCGGCCGGGGGGACGAGGGAGCAGCGGGGAGAGCGCGACGGAGCGCACGGGGCACGGAGCAGCCGCGCTCCCCGCGCGGCGCCCCTTCATATACACCGCGGGCTCCGCCCTGCCCGCGCCGCCACCAATGCGGGCCCGCGGAGCTTTCCGCGGGCGGGGCCCGCGGCGGGCGGGGCGCGGTGGGGGTGCGCCGGCGGCGGGAGCGTCAAGGAGGGAGGGGGCGGGGGGCTGCGGCACCGGCGGGCAGGGTGGGTGTGGGCTGCCCGCTGCTCACCGGAGCTCCGACCCGCTGGGCAGGTGCGTGCGTGTGCCCGTCCGCGGGAGCGCGCGTCCCTTGCCCGGCCGTAGATGCGGGCTCGCGTGTGCGCGCGTCCGCACACCTGTGCGCGCGCCGGACCGCACACGTGCCCGCCCGTTCCCGGTATTCCCGCCTCGCCCGCGCCCTGCGGGTCCTTGCTCCCTGCAGCAGAGCCGATCGGCCGGGCGCTGCTGAGCACCGTCCCTTTCCCTCCCCTGCTCCTGGCGCTCTGCGCAGTCGTCCGCTACGGCGGGCTCGCGTGTAACGCGACTGCGGAATAACGAGCGCGAACAGCGCTCCCGTCCCGGCCTCGCCGCCCGCGCCCTGGGAGCGCCAGCCGGGAGGGGAGGGCAGGGGCTCCCCGGCGGCAGCGGGATCTGCCCGTGCCCCGTGGCGGGGGGGACACGACTCACATACGCGACAGCCGCCGCCGCCCTTGCGGGGTGACCTTCAGGGCGCTGCACAAAAGCCACTGCCGCCTCGGGGTCGGGGGATACCCAGCCGCCGGCAGCGCACCCCTGGCCCGGCCGGCTGAGGTTGGGGGGTTCTCTGCGGGGACACCTCTGTGATCTCAGGTAACCAATGTGCCTTGGTACCATTACAGGACAGTTAAATTAAATCTGTGCACCCAAGCATACTTGGGTTTACCTCTGAACGTCCTGACAGCTTGCAATATTGTATTCGACAGATTTTCTTACAGCCAAGCTACTGATGCATTCTCTGAACTTTAGCTCCATCTTCTTCTTTTTTTTTTTTTTTTCCTAAGGTCTGGAATCACGAGGAACACACATAATGTGAGCCTTTCCATGGTACTACCTAGCAGGTGCACATTCTGGCAGTTCCTGCAAGAATGACTGAGCCTGGAATCAAGGAATGCCCAAACTCAATATGCTCTTCTCAGGTCTCAGGAAGAAGTGATCTGGCCACTATCATCAAATACCCTTCCTAAACCATTAAAGCTAGCATTTAGGGGACAAGTTGTAATGGGGCATTCTTCTCCAAGTGATCCATGGCTACAACCCTGAACCAGTCCCTGAAGCAACTGAGGGTTCTGCTTTTTTAGGCCCTCAGCCTTATTTTGCTGGAGCCACTCTAGGTCCGGGCAGGCCAGATACCCTTAAGCTCACAACACCATTCAAGGCAGTGGCTGATGATGGCTTCCTTAGCTTTAGACATGCAACCAGACTTCTCAAAGCCATGGAGGCTTGTAGGTTAGAGATACACAGAAGCTGTGTGCCTAGAAGGCCATGTGTGTTTAATTGGGAGTGTCTGGTTTGATGAACACACCATGATACATTATACATGATCAAGGGGAGCCAGGTGTGCCACACAGATTTTCTGGGTTAGGAGAATTAGCTCTCAGTGGTGTTTATGTGATGGGAAAGAGCTGGAGAGCCACAGGGAAGAGGATAATTGGAATCTCTTCTTGGTGTCTGGTCAGAGCTGGTCTTTTAAAGAGTCCTGGTGATGGTAGTTGATAACAAAAGCAAACATAGACTGCAGTACCTGATACCCAAGCGAACATCATCTACACTGCAGGGAGGCAAGTATCAGTTACAGCTTAAGGCAGCTGTGATTACAATCAAGCCAATAAATACACAAGCACTGCTGAAGGAAAAACCACCCATTTTTGACTCCCCAGACCCCAGTGCAGTTGCTGCTCTTGCCAGCCAGTCTGTTCCTCTCAGCACCTGGGCTGCAAGTCTGCAGTGGCAACTGGAGAACTGAACCAACTTTCCTTCTAATGCCCAGGGTGCAATTTATAGCCCAGGTACGCTACCCTAGAAAGGACAGCAGTTTGGGAATTATGTATGGGTGCGTGATTGTGTCACCCAAGCATGGAATCTGCTCACCAGACAGCCTGCCCTGCAATGCTATGTCTCATGTTATCCATGGGCCAGTACCCAGTTAATCTGGTCTGTGGAAGAAACAGCACATGAGTTAGCTCAGGGAATGTGCAGCAGCAGCAGCCAGTGCAGCCCTCTCCTTCTTGCCTTCATCCAAAACAAAACAGGCATGGGACATCCAGGAAGGTTCAAGGTGATACTGAAATCAAGGAAGATTTGAATGGGGGTATGCTCTACAACAGCATTCTTTCATACGACCACAGAGAATGAGTTTGGAGAAAGCAACTAGAGAATATCTAAAGAACTGTATCACAATGACACGATAAATGGCCACACAGAAACATGATGTTCCTCTGAGCACATGCACACCATTGCTATGAGCTCCAGTGCTGCTGGTGGAAGCCGAGCTGCAGGAGCTCCTTCCTGGCTTCATCAGTGTTTGTTCAGGGATCATCGGGGAAACTCTCTCATTTTCCTGCAAGCATCTGTATTTCTGTATAAATAAACAGACAAGTTCTGCTGGGTTGGTGTGGCCAGAAGTGTCAAATCCCTGTGACTGCACAGGCTGGGGCAAGCAGGATGTGGAATGGGCAAAATGCCCTTCGTGAGGGTGGCAAACCATTCCTGCCCAGCTTTTACAAACCTGAAGACTCTGTCCTGTGCATGCTCAGGACATGCACTTTATTTGATGCCTGTGAATTATCCTCTCAGGATCAGCAGAACTAATCGGCAATGAGGTGCCAAGTTTTATTCAAATTTACTGTTTGTTTGGCTGCTCAGATATCAATCAGGCAGTCTCTAAGGCCACCACTGTATTATCTGATTTTTTAAGGCGATAAGAGGCAAAGTTGGAAACTGCCAAGAACAAAATGTGCAAAGCAATGTGTGTCCAGGAGATTAGCTGCAGGACGAAGGATTAGAGAAAACTGGCACTGACACCTAGAAAGGAACAATCTAGAGGATGAAAGTTGCTAAGCATTTATCTCACTGTCTTGAGCATAACCATCAGAGATTTCTTGCTTCCATTTGATGTCCTGCCTTGTGGGACTGGGAGAAAGCTAGACGAGGAAAGGCATCTCAGTATGGGGCAGGAGGGTGGACAATTATTTCTAATGTAGCAGCGAAAGAGAAACGGCCAGTGCAGAGCAAAGCAAAGTAAGGATTTATCTGGCTTGATTTCTGCCCCTTAGTGCCATTTTTTTGGGGAAAGGAGACTGTGCTGCTGATGGTCACACACATAAATGCAGGCAATGTGTGATCTAGAAACATCTCTGAAGGTGGCTGTGAGTGATGCTGTAATGAGAAGCAGGAGAGAGGCATGCCAGGGCAGGGAGCAGCTCAGGCTGTGGGACCAAGTGGTGCAAGTATGCAAAATGGCCTGAAGTCATTAGTATTCCATGGGCTGCCACTGCAAACAAATGGGGATGGGCCTGCTCCGACTGGCATGCCCAGGAGATGGAAAAGGGCAGCTGCTCCACTGCTTGGCATCAAGCCTGCATCACACACAACAGGTAGGAGAGGACGAGGAACTGAACAGCAGCCCTCAGACTGCCATCAAGATGCCAGGTGGCAAACAGCCATTTTATAGTACTCTGGGGGCCTTGAGGGGGAGAACGGTGACCCTCAAGAACTGCCCTCAGGGTCCCAGCAAAGCACGTGCCAGTGTTTTGTCCCTCTGCCAGCTATTTGGTCCTGCAGGATGCTGCCTTGGGATTGTCCTCCAATTTTCTGCCTGGGAGGTTCAGGAGAAAAAGTACCACTCAGGGGGTGCTACATATAATGCTGGCTCAAGCAGGGTATGTTGTCTCCCAGGACAAAATTGTCTTTCAAGTCTTCCTCCTTCCTCTCCTTGTTCCTCTTACAGGTGTGGGGTCACTACCGATTAGATTTACAGACATATGCAGATGGTTCTCTGAGCACAATGACTGCACAATTTAAACACATTATGTGCATATAGCTGTGCAAGGTGAGGTAACTAAGGTCAAGGATTCATGAATTGGTAGGCCCTGAGAAAGTACAGTAATTTCACGACTATAAGGCGCACCCTTTTGACTAAAATTTTCCCTCGAACCCGGAAGTGCGCCTTATAGTCCGGTGCGCCTTATCTGATGTACAAAGCGGCGAAATTTGCCAAACCGGAAGTGTGAGCTGAGAGCCGTGGGGGGAGCCGGAAGTGCCACTGCAGCCGGCTGGGGGCGGGCCCGGAGGCCCGCGGCACTGCCCCTGCCGGGTGGAGGCGGGCCAGGGGGACCAAGGCACCGCCCCTCTCCGGTCCAGGCAGTCCTGGGGCCTCATGGCTGCCGGGTGAATGTGGGCTAGGGAGGCCGCGGCACCCGCCTTCCCGGGTCCAGGCAGTCCCGGGAGCCCACGGCTGCCGGGTGAATGTGGGCAAGGGGGGCCGCGGCACCCCCATTCCCGGGTGGAAGCAGTCCCAGGAGCCCATGGCTGCCGGGTGAATGTGGGCGAGGGGGGCCGCGGCACCCCCATTCCCGGGTGGAAGCAGTCCCAGGAGCCCACGGCTGCCGGGTGAATATGGGCAAGGGGGGCCGCGGCACCCCCCTTCCCAGGTGGAAGTAGTCCCGGGAGCCCACGGCTGCCAGATGAAGGTGGGCTAGGGGCCCCGCGGCACCCCTGCTCCTGGGTCCAGGCAGTCCCGGGGAGCCATGGCTGCCGGATGAAGGCAGGCTAGGGGGCCGGCAGCAGCCCCGTTCCTGGGTCCAGGCAGTCCCGGGGAGCCATGGCTGCCGCGTGAATGTGGGCTAGGAGGGCCACGGCAACCCCGCTCCTGGCTCCAGGCAGCCGCGGGAGCCCATGGCTGCCGGATGAAGGCAGGCTAGGGGGCCGGCAGCAGCCCCGTTCCTGGGTCCAGGCAGTCCTGGGGAGCCATGGCTGCCGCGTGAATGTGGGCTAGGAGGGCCACGGCAACCCCGCTCCTGGCTCCAGGCAGCCGCGGGAGCCCATGGCTGCCAGATGAAGGCAGGCTAGGGGGCCGGCAGCAGCCCCGTTCCTGGGTCCAGGCAGTCCTGGGGAGCCATGGCTGCCGCGTGAATGTGGGCTAGGAGGGCCACGGCAACCCCGCTCCTGGCTCCAGGCAGCCGCGGGAGCCCATGGCTGCCGGATGAAGGCAGGCTAGGGGGCCGGCAGCAGCCCCGTTCCTGGGTCCAGGCAGTCCCGGGGAGCCATGGCTGCCGCGTGAATGCGGGCTAGGGGGGCCGCGGCACCCCCCTTCTCAGGTGGAAGCAGTCCCGGGGGCCCATGGCTGCCGGGTCCAGGGTGGCTCGGTGGCTCGCGGCACTGCCCCTACCGGGTGGAGGCGGGCCCGGGGGCCAATGGCTGCCGGGTGGAGGCAGGGCCTCGGCCAGCAACCCCACGGGGTGAGCTGGGGGCGGGGCCTCACTGCAAAAAAAAAGTGCGCCTTATAGACCGGTGCGCCTTATCTGATCTACAAAGTTGCAAATTTTGCCGAATCCGGGGGGGTGCGCCTTATAGTCCGGTGCGCCTTATAGTTGTGAAATTACTGTAAGTATATGTAGAAATAAACTCCCCCCAAATTCAGACATAGGGACATTATTCTTTTCCTTAATATCTGTTTTAGTTATGCTGGGGTGCTTCCACAGCTTACCCTTGGCAAAATTAGGTGTAAGACAACAGCCAAAAAACCAGTAAATGTATGGATGGAAAATTCAAAAGTATCTGAGGCATTTGCCCCAAACTTGTTTTGCTGAAGAGGAAAACAAATACCAGACCTCAGCTGATCATGGTAAAGAGGATAGCATCTATCAACTGGATTAAATGGAATCCATGACAAAGACAATTTTGAGATAAAGAATGAGTTGCTTGAAAAGGCCATATAAAAGAAAAATAAAAACCAGTAACAGAGCAGGGGGAGGCCTCAGACTGTCAGAATCCAGTCTGGCACATCACAGCCTCTGTTGAGGTGAGATGCAGCAGTTCCCCAGCGCATGGGGACACCACCAGCAGCAGGCACCCAGCACATGGGCTGACCCCGTGGGGTGCAGGACTCACACTCAGGTGTGTCCTGCTGGTGTCCCTTCCTACCAGCAGGTTCATTAGCTGATTGTACGGAGCAAGTGTGGGCACCTCCAGAGCAGGAGTGGCGACAACTCCAGTGGGAGCAGGACATAATTGCGGGGACCTGTGCTTCCAGAAGTGACCCCCATGACAGTGAGAGAGGGCTTGGCGCCCACGTGTCTGGGGGTTAGTTACAAAAGCATGTTTAGGAACCAGCAGGAATTTGTAAGTGTTTTTTAAGTGTCTAACCTAGTAGTTGAACTGCTGTATTGCTGACATAGACCCTGAATATATGGTTCATGGATTGTCAATTAATTACATGTCCTTAATAAATCATGAAGCATTTCAGTCCTGATTTGGTTTAACTTACGTGAGCTGAGCCACTTTTCCTTGTCACAATGACTAGCTGATGAAGGCTTTTGACCAGTCCTGGTGGGAGAAGGCCTAAATGCTCAGTGATAGAAAAAAAAGATTCACTTAATGTTGAGCTGGTGACTATGTGCGGGTCAAAGGAAGGTTTTTGGGGTGGACTGGATGGTGGGTGAAGACAGAAAAGGAGGATGCAATAGAGACAACACGATGTGTGCCTGTGTTTGATAACTGGGATAAATACTTCTAGTGGACAGTATAGAGTTCTGGTGATGGCTACAGTGAAACCTGCCAGCTACCAGCACTGTTCTGATGGTCACAAAGGCAACTTGGGAAGGCAGTAAAAGTCACATCATATTGCCAGAATTTTGCTTTTTGGCTGATATGGAAAAAGTTACTCTGATCTCACGGAAAATAATATAAAAATACTGTCTTGCATGAAATCTACCCTGTTTTCCTTAGGACATCTGGAAGTGATTACTACACAGGGAAGCAGCATTAGCCAGGAACTAGCTATGAAGCTATCAAGAGCACATGTTTTGTGATAATGGGCACCTGCAGCTTCCAGTAGCCAGCTTCCTGGTATGCAGCCACCAAGCCCAGGCAGCAGCTACATGTGCTCTTGATGCAGCCAGTAGCTGCAAGTCCCAGGCACTGATACAACTTCATCCCTGCTGCTCCAAAAAATTGTCTCTATTTGGCTCCTACTGGATATAGAAGCACTGTGCACCATCAAAACAGGCTGCCAGCACTTTTTCAGTTCAGGCAGTAAGATTGCAGGACTTCGTTCCCCACTTGGCCCTGACCATCAGCGCTGTATGGGGTTTCTGATGAAGGTTGTATTTGGGCACCAGCCTGCTTGTCTGCTCCAGTTAGAGCTCTGTTGTCTCCAGTGCCAGCCAGCCCAGGACATCCATCAGGAAACCAAGTCAAAGAATGAGGACTAAATAAACTCCAAAACTATTCTGAGGACTTCTCTAAAAGAAAAAGAAAAACAAAATTTCTAAAATGAAAAACAAAATCAGAGTGGAAAAACATTTCTATTTTTAGCCATCAAGAGCAAGACTTATCTAAGCAGCACCACACAGGAGCTGGCAATGGAAATGGTTAAATTAAGGTTCTACTTGTTCCTAAACATCAGTGGGATGGTACATGATTTTCAATGCCTGCCAGAGGCCTTTCTCCTTCTCCTCACAGGAGGTCTTTTCCCTGAAACTATTCATAGATATATGTGATAATTTTGAAGATAAGCCCAGCATTGTCCACACTATAATTTCTTACCATCTGAAGGAGGTTGTCTCTGCAAACCAGAGAGCCTGCTGCCCACCGTGGGCTTCTTGGTGGACTTTGATTTGGTTTGGATTGTCTGGTTCCACTGTGACATCCTGCAGTGACCAACACTGCACCTTCACTTGAAGTGACACATGACATGTAAAAAACAAGCACATTTTCACTGGAGAATCCCTCTACAGTCCTGAACATCCAGTTATTCTGACCAAAGATAGCATGCAGCTGTGGTGGAAGCTGTCTGCCTTCATTTCCCTCATGTGAATTTGGTGCTGTGGTAACCACTCAGGAGTCTGAAATTCCCTTTTCTCTTTTAGCCAGTCCTGTGGACTGCAACACGCTACACAGCCTGAGAGGCATGATCACAAAGACCAAAGGGGGCAGATACAGCCAATAGGTGTTTAAAAAGCACTTATCATAATTCTCATATAATTTTTTTTATAATTAGTAGGAGTTAAGAACCTGACCTGTGTGAAAGATTTAAAAAGCTGGATAAGCCTCAGTGTATGTTTTTAGATGCTGATATACCTTGGGAAATCTGTTTTACCTTTGTGCTCTGATAGCCAGGGCATGTTTGACACCCAGAACTGTGTCAAAGTGAATTCATCCTGCAACATTGTGACAGGACCTGGGCACTTGTGTCTCTGGTGCCCACAGACTGATCCAGGCGTTTCTCAGAAATTCTCTATGCTGGCTAAATAAGATACCACAAGTGATGGCCACAAGCAAGTGAACACCATGAGCAAACAGCTCTGCTGTGTCTGCCCTAACAGCAGGACAGGTCGTGTGCTGTGATGCTGCTGCTATTGACATAAGGCGATACCTTTATTTTTCCCTTATTCAAACCCTATTTATCAGCTGAATAACACAAATCCTTGGAGGATGTAATTGTGACAAGACCTCTAAGTCAGCTAATTTTGAGTTGCACTTTTTCTCTCACGGGAAACATCCCCAAAATACCAACATGCAAATCTGTTCTTCTGCATGTTAAAAGAATTCCCCAGGCAACCAGGACCAGGAACTGAATAGAAATTTCTTTTTCTCCCCACCCATATTTCCTTTTGCAAAAGCAGTCACTATTGGGGTTCAAATATTATCTACCTTTGCCTGATATTCAAAACACTTCACAAATGAACACTCCTTACGAAAATGGTCTTAGCTAACCAGTTTTGTTACAAGCTAGTTTTGGTGACTGTGAGCACATAAGACTGGCAACACCTAGAACACAACAAAGGTCTATTTAATCCAGTGTGTCTTCTCCACCTGTGGTCAGTACCAAATATTTAGAAAAAAAAAAAGCCTAAGAATAGGGCAAGTACACAGTGACCAGAGTGACCTCCCAGGTGCCAGGAGTCAGCCACCTAGGGATTTCCCAAAGCAGGGAGTACACTGGCAGCTAAGTAAACTGGGTGTAGTCCCCAGCCTAATCTGTGGCTGGTTTTGGAGAAGCAGTTTGTATCCAGCACACTGCACCTCACCCTCCAGTCCAATGGTGTGACTGCAGCCCCTGCGAGTTCACCTGGAATAGCTTTAGAGGCCAGCAGGGGTGCACGGGTGACGGAGGTGTCACCACAGCCAAATACTGCACAGAAAGAGCCAGCACTGTGCTGTCACTGGTGCGTTTCACCATGGCCCAGCAAGAGGGTTCAAAGCTGTCCCTGGTCTGGCTGAGTAAGTCACTATTAGCCTCAGAGTGCCCATAGATCAGCCTTCCCACGGGTTGTGCAGTTACAGGTGAGCCAAAAACCTCGGTGGACACACGATTCACCTGAGGAGGGACGTACTTGTCTTACGTCACGCTGCTATTTGAGCAGCCACATGTCACCACCACCAGCAAACAAACATCAGCCTACAGCACAAAGACAATCTTTTTCCTTCTTCAGATGCAGAACGTGGGAATTGCCTTGCATTTTTCTGGTGAAATGACTGGCTGAGGTGACCTTTGTGTCACCTGTGGTGACTCACTAATTCACAGTCTGTCCTTGCCACACGAGGCTTGCCACATGGAAGGACACATTCTCCTAGGCACATACTTAATTTATCAGTGCTAATTAATTGCATAATGGATTAGATAGCAAAGTCCCTGATCCATATTGTGTTCAAAATGCCATCTGGAAATAGGATGGTGTGGTTAGTAAGATGGCTGCTGTCTTAAACCTGATACCTTTGTAAGAGAATCTGTCCCAGCATTATTGATGAGGCAGAACTGTACAATAAAGATCTGTATTTTATTCTCCAGGAGAATGTTTTTGAGATGGCAAACATTTGGTCATTAAGAAGGCTGATCAGTGTGCTTCATTCCCATGGCAAGCAGTGGGATAACTATCCTGTTATAAATGTAAAGCAAATAGTTTACTCAAAGAGCTTTAAATGTCATCGGTTTCTTAGAAAATGCATGTCAGTAGTGCTCATGTGACTCTGAAAGCAGTGTGGCTGTTTAATGTAACTTTTGCCTCCACTTAGGCCCATTGGGTGCCTATGAGTGAGAGCAGCTGTCTTTACACTGACAGCCCTGTACAGGCCAGGGAGGCTCTGACCCACCTCTGAACTGACAGTCTGAAGCACTGGACAGACACTGCTGTTTCAGTTCTTCCACGTCTATCTCAGGGATCAGGTTTCCAGGAATCTGCTGCTGTTGAGTTCCTCTAGTGAAATGGCACAGGGAAGTCACCCACATCAGGCACTGAACAGGCCTGCAAATCCCTTTCTTCCCCCTCGACTTCCAAGCATACTACAGAGTAAATGCACATCCATTGTTCAGGCCCCATTTCTGGTAGGTGCAGGTGGGACATGGGGAGCTGGTGGCAGAAGAAAGAGCAGAGCCAGTGTTTTGCCGCCTCAGATACGGCTCCATGCAGGTAACTGCACTGTCCTTGCCAGCTGGCAGGTATCTGGAGAGGCTGCAGCTGGGAGCCTTGCACAGAGCCACAAGCAGTTGCCCAGACTCCATGTCTGCTGCGCTTAGGAGGGAGGGCTGTGCACGTCTGGCCCCGTGCCTCCAGCAGAGCAAAGTGCTTTCTAGGTATTGGGGAACTGGGTCTGGCTGCAGCACCCTTCTTAGGCAGGGAAGTCCCCATTTCATCAGTGGGAGAAACCATGGGTTTACCTACATGGAAATGCTCCAGAAACCTGATTTGAATGAACTTTGCAAGTGATGAAACTTTAAAAACTTATTTAAATCACATTAAAGCCACATGTGGGTATTTTAGCTTAAGAAGAACCTTTAATTTAGCCCACCCTTATTAAAAGTGTCCACTTTAATGCAGTTGACTCACCTATTTAAAATTCATGCCTCTAGTTCCCTTAGATGACTTTTCGCCTCCATTCTCTTTTGTAAAGAAGCTATTCAAGTGAGAGAAGGGTCTTGTATGGGATTACATTAAAAAAGTGTCAGGAGCATAAATGGGGGAGGCCAGACATACACAAGTACTCAGGGAAGAAGCTTTTGTCTCCACTTTCATTCTACCACTGCAGGAATTGTTTTCTGCAGATCTAGCACTCTTTTTCTACCCTTTCCACATCAGGCTTTGCAACAGACCTGGACAGGAGAGGCAAGATGGGAAAAGCAAGATAGTGGTTGTCTTGTCTGGCTCCAATCAACACTGTGCAGAAAATTCATGAAAATGCCACAGTCCTCTGAGACTGCGGTCTAGGGATCATTTATTATGCCCTTCCAGCACAACACAGACAGTATAATTTCATTCCATTACTTCTTCAGTCTGCCTGATTGTTTATCTTTGGCTGAAACATAAAGTCAGGTATTTGCTGCTGTCAAATTTTCCAGGCATTTTGCTGGATACGTTTTCCATTGAAATCAATTTTTCTTTTAGAAAACTACTCTTTTGTAATCTTTTTCCCTCTGACTGACATGCCTTTCTGTGCAAAGTCACAGTCCTTGCCTTCTTGGGGATGCAGCTTTGGTCTATAGGCAGTTTGAAAAACCTAAATGGTGAACACTGGTATTTTTCCAGGGGGGCTGAAATTATTACACCAGAATGAATGCAAATTTCTCCCAACCTCAAGTGCCTCTCTTTTTGTCACTGCTATGCCTAGGTTCTGGAGGACATAGGGTGAGTCATTTTTTTAAAATCTGAATGTGTCAGCAAAGCCTGCAAGCTTTGGAGGGTGGTCCCAACCTCAGGCACACTGCAGGAGCCAAAAGGAGGATTTGGTGGGCAGCTTCAAGATTTCCTCATATATAAGCTGCAAATTAAGCCTTTTCTATTCCCCCACCCAAAGGCAGCATGAGGCTGGGCAGTACAGAGAAATGCAGACAAACATTGGAATAAAGCATGAAAAAAGAGCAAGACATAAAAATGGAGAATAGCCTCTCTAGGGTAGGTAATTCACTCTTAAATATTTCAGTCTTAATTCAAGATTTATTTAAGTCTCAAATATAAGACCACCCTCACTGTGCTGCACTGTCTCAGCATTCTGGGATCATTAGTAATGCTCAGAACACATGAGCAATTTTCCAGTGCTAGATCTTAACACAATACTAAGGACAAGAGTCCTAAGGCAGAAAGCAAGAGATGGGAAAAGCAACTTGGCCTTGCTCACAATGGACAGATATTTACCAGGGTACTAGAGGCAGCACTCACAAATCAACACTCACTCAAATTATAGTGACAGTGTGTTTCGACCATGACTCATGAACCCATCTAGCCAAAGCCAAGGGTCCACAGCAGAGATGGGCACAGTTTTCAGGTAAAGGTCTACAGACATGATCTTCTCTTGCAACATTCATAGACACCCACCCATGATGCCCTTCTACTACCCAGACCCCTTGGGCCTAGACCTCTCCTGGAGACTGCCAGTCCTCCATCTAGAAAGCTACAGTGCTCTGAAAAGCCCTGTAGAAACAAATTTCAAGTTATTAACCTGTCAGAGACCTATGCCCAGGCCCTTCTTACAGTACCCTTACATGAGGCTGAATAAAACAGTGTATTCAACTGAATCTATGACTAATGCATTTGTTTACCTAATTTTCTCATTTGCCACAGGAAAAAATTGGAATTATTCTTTCTGAGCAAATGAGTTTTAGCTTTTCTCATTAGCTTTTCATAATCTGTAGGGCACAGAATGGGAGGAAATGGCTGTCAGCAATTTTGGCTGAAAGTAAAATGGCTAAAGGTGAAAACACAGAGCAGGAGAGAAGGCTTCACTGGTCCAGAGAAGTTTCCAGCCTCCTTCTATCACCCTTGACTTCATGAGAAGTTTAAAAATGGTGAAAAATGACAGTACCATACAAATCCTTACCCGGGTAGTAGAATGGGCTGTTCGGGTCAGATGCTGTGACTCACACAGGCTGATCTACTGTAAATAACCAACTTAAAAATTAAGGGCTTATCTGTACTGAAGTGTCAGTTTTAGCTTAGTTACATCAACTTAGATCACTGTGGTGAACTTTATGTGACACTAGAGCTGTGAAATCCCCACGGCCTGAGGCAGACACAGAATGTATGACATACCCTGGGGCATCCTGCATACATGCCTGCATCTGCCCTAGGACCTAAAGATCCATCCACTCTCCTCCAAGCCCCTCACCTTCCACAGCACCATGCTCGTACGCTGGAACTGAAATAAGCTGAGGTGAATGCACCCTTGAGCATGTGGATGCAATATCCTGGATCACAGGCTGGTCAGAAGCCTCTCATGTGTCCTCCTCAATCCTAAACTTTGCACTAGATGCATGTCTCTCCTAGAAGCCGCACCAAGGACACCAGACTACTGCCTGGACAGAGCAGGCGCCAGCAGCACACAGCTGGAGCCACAACCAGGCTGGACTGTGCACCCTTATCTTCCCTGCACTGCATGATATCTGCATCAGGTGGGGCTTGCACTGTAGCAGTGAAAGACACAGAGAAGAGCACCTCAGAAAGAAACTAGTTCTTGAGACAAGTATTTGTATTTTTTTTTTGGCTGAGATAAGTGTGTCAGCACTAGGGCATTCACAAGCTCTTTTTTTCACACTCCTATCCAGCTCAGCTTCATGAGCAAAATGGTGAAATATAGGCCAATGCTCTACAAAACCAGCTAATCCTTTTTATTTCTGTGAGAGCAATCAAATATATACATCAGATCACAGGTAGTGAATGTTGCAGCCCATGGCCAGCAGAAGCAGAACATGCTTCACGGGGTGCTGCTTTCAGAGAGGTGGTACACATTTGCTTGTGCACTAGCCTGAATGTGGGCAGGGCTTTGGGGACTCGAAGTGAAGGTCACCCTCACACACCTCCTGCATGGCCTGCCTTGCCCCACTCTGTGGCTTTGGGACACCAGCCCAGAGGCTGCTGGTCATGACTGAGGCATTGAGAGGCACAAAGGAGCAGGGAGGAAGGAGCCCTTCTGCACAGAGGCACACATAGTGCACAGTTTCCCAGACTGCTACTGGTCAAATCATGTATGACTGAGAAAACAAGACTTAAGGGACATGATGCCACTTGTAGAGTATATCTTATGGCAGATGAGCTGTAATTCTTTGTCTGTACAATGTTAGAAAGCGGGGGCGGTGTTTTTAAAGATATTTTCTTTCCTGGAGCTAAGAATGGCAGGTTTCACAATGAAGCTGTTGTTCAATTAGATGTGAATCAGTGTGTTTGCAGACCTGGCTAAGACAGGGAAGTAATAAAACAAAGACACTAAAACTTATCAGTAATTCTTACCACTTCTTAATGATGTTTCTAATCTATGCCTTTGACCCTTCAGTAATTCTGTTTGGTTCTCTGCTGCTGTAACATTTAGAAAGTAACTGACAATGTTATGCTTGTTACCTTATCATATTTGCTTTACTACAGCCCAAGACAAAGGCCAATATATCATAAGATGAAAGTCCAACTCCATATTTGGATTCCAACATGAATGACTTGAATTTCAAATGAGCGGAACTCGCAATCTCTCTCACTTCTTTTAATAGAAACTCAAGGGTTCCTGAGAAATCAAGTCTTCTATCAGACTTTCAGATATGGTCTTGGGGACGTGGCCTTTTAAGCAAATCATAGGCACAGCTCTTCATGAATTTTGTGCCATTTGTACAGGCTTTGAGTGGAGAGGCTCTTTAGACCTCATTAAGATATTTTTACTTTTTCTTTCACATGACTTGAGGGACAGCTTTGCACCCTGTCAGGCTGATTTAGCCCCAAAGGCTGGATTACCAAAGACTTCTATTGCCTACACACGGCAATGGTGGCAAAGAGGGATGAGCTGCCTTGTTGCACCACTCTTACAGCAAAGCCCTGTTTTCTGCCTTTGAGTTTTACAGGCTGGTACGAAGCACAGCCTTGACACACACCATCTCCACAGAGACACACCTTCCTGGTAAAACTCACTGGTGCTGTAAAAGTGTTTGCACAAAGCTGGGGCTGAAAGAGAAGCTTCTTTGACTACACCTGCTTTCTACAACCTCTTTGTGAAGGGGAGAGGAGGGACAGACACTGATTTCTTTTCTGTTGTGACCAGTGACAGAACCCTGGGGAATGGCCTGAACTTGTGTCATGGAGGTTTAGGTTGGATATTACAAAAAGGTTCTTCCCCCAGAGCATGGTTGGGCACTGAAACAGGCTCCCTAGGGAAATGGTCACAACACCAAGTCTGTCAGAGCTCAGGAAACACTTGGACAATGCTTTCAGGAACATGGTGACACTTGGGGTGTTCTGTGCAGGGTCAGGAGTTGGACTCAATGATCCCGATGAGTTTTTCTAACTCAGCACATTCTGTGATTCTGTGATGTATCAGCGCTTTACACTGGCAAAGCTTTCACTTCTAAGAAGAGAGAAGAGTTTAATCATCGGCAGACCTACTCAGGTTACTGTAATGGAATTTAAAATTGAGAGTTATATTTGTATGGGATTGGTTAAGTGAAAAACAACCTCCCCTTCACACATATGCCACATAACATAATCACAACACAACCAACATCACAGGCATGCAGCTGTAGACAAGACACCAGCCTGAGAAGCAGGGGTGACTTGCATGCATTTTGGTCACATGGCAGGATTATACAGAAGAAACAGCATAAAATAAAGGTGGCCGAGTCAAGGCTAACAAAAGGAAAAGCTTCAATGGGTAATTAAATTCTGGAGCTTGCTGCCAGCAGTGCTATGGATGCCTAAAACAGATTTCAAAAAATGATTTTATGAAGTTGCAAACAGATCTATTTAATGCTATTAAACAGCTAGATTTTAGGAAGCTTTCAAGAACCCACAGGCTGACAAGCACACCAGAGAATTGCCAATACATGCCTGTCTTTGTCATAGAGTTTTCTCTAAACATCTGCTCTCAACCACCGACAAAGAGAGGATACTAGACTAGACAGACACATAGAGGGATCCAATTCCCATTTTTTATTTAAAGTTTCCTATGTTAGTGCTAATTTACCTTAATGATGAGGGTTGTAAACTGCAGGAGTTCACCAGCTGCTTTCCTCAGGAGCTGGGCCATCCCTGCAGCTCAGAAAACCTCTTTGAGTGACAAGCTCTAAATTGATCAGGAGACAGTCATGCCATGTTTTCCTAGGTAAATTTATCTGACTACTACCTACAGGAAGGCATAACTTCCCAGGAATTTACTTAACCTGCTGCAGACAAACCCATAGTGGCTCACCCAACTCAAATGCAAAATTATTGCAGCAGGCAAAGATATTGACTCCAGGTCTCCCACATGCTTTGCCAGCACCCAAACACCTGAGCTTCTGTGCTTCTCAACTCAGGAAACAAGTTCAAGACAGGGAGCAGGAGGTAAAATAGGCAAAAAATAATAACTGCACAGACCTTTATAGGTTGGGATATCATCACACCCTCCTGCCCCTGAGGTCTACAGTGCACACCTCTCTTTGGTGGGCTTCTTCACTGGTATGAGCAGATCTCTCTGCACAGAAAACTGAGCGTGCCTGGGAGTCCTGCTGCAACAGTGGTCATTGCTGCTGCTAAACAGAAGGTCAAACTGTTTCAGCAAGGAATTTGTCCTCTGAGCTGTAACATGGATTGGACTTGTGCACACAGGTGAGACAAAAACATGCAGTAACATGGTTAGCAGAGAACTGGGCTGTAACGTGACCCCTTGGCATAGCAATCTGCCTGCATAAATGGCACTCCAGCATGACAGATGGAGGGAAAGCAGTTTCTGCTGCATTATGCTACTGTTTCCAAAGGTAACAGATCTCAGACTGCTGTGATTTCTCAGTTATGCCTGAACCACTGCACCTCTTCTGCATGATACTAGACTCCATGGTGTGGAAGCCCCTGAAGTAACTCCCTGAAAAATACCATTGGGAAACCTGGGTTTAATTTCCAGTTCTGCTCTAAAATTTCTCATGATTGCTTAGGAGACTGAAAAGGTTACCAGTGACATCTCTGTACCTCCACTTGTCTCCTGCAAAGCAGAGCTTGCAGCAGTTTTTAGCCCCTTAGGAATGTGAGGAGAAGGCAAAAAATTGAGGGAAGGGTTGTGGTACTTAGATTTGGTGGTACCAGAGGTGACCAGAGCATATGAGACAGGCAAACCCTGTGGATGATACACAGAACTGGGATGAACTTTTGCCCTGACATCCTGGGCAGGTGGTTGCAACTGAAGCTCACCCTGCCTGTGGGAGACTTTCTGCACGAGTTGAGGTCAAGCCAGACTTTTTCTCTTCCAGTGTGCTTGAGTTTTGCCTTGGGCTGACAGCAGAAGAGATAGCTGGTCTGTGTAGGATTGGGTTAATTACTCAGGATGTCAGCTGGGAAGGGTCTTTCTGCACCAGCATTACAAGCATCCTATGCTGGCACAACTGCAGAGCCCAAAACCTAAATATCTCAGCTCCAGGTCAATGCTGAGAAGAACCACAGTTTCTTAAAGCTTCCCCAAATAACCACAAAAGTGCATGTTCCAGAACAACTTGTTCTACCTCAAGCTATGTGGTTATTTCATCTAGTAATGGGTTTTAGGGGCGCTACTTTCTCACCAGCTGCAGCAGGGCTGAACTGTTTCCTGCTGTTGATTAAGGAAATAAAAGTCACCAAGCACAGATTTTCCTGAAATCCTTGAGTGACGCTCTTCCCCTGAGCATGCTGATTGTATTGCTTTGCCAAACCTTGTTAAGGCTTCTCTATTGTTCTTCACACGCTGTCAATCAATCACAGTTGCCTGTACACACTGGCAGGCTTTGCAAAGACAAATATGCAATTAAGATACTTAATTAACACCATGTAACATTCAGATGTATTCACTGGGGAAGGGACATCTGAAAGAAATCAAGGAAGAAACTGAGCAGAATGGGGGAAGGAAGGTGGACCCCTTCCAATGATTTTATTTGCAGAAAGATATAATTAATCTAGAATAATATGTAAGCATTTTTAAAAAGAAAATGAACATCAAGACAATATGAAGCTAACAATCAGCTGTCTCCTCTTTGAGAGTTGAATGCACTAGCACCAGATGCAGAAAGAGAAAAATAGGTTTAGGATTTATGTGTATCTTAAAACAAGTGTAATCTACACCCACTGGTATGACACTGCAAATACTCCACTTAATTTGCATCACAGGTGTAGGTCTTGTCATTAAAGGAAAATGTCCCTCTATTTGCCAGTTTAAAACATGTTGTTGACAGACCTCATCCTGCCCTTCCACTTTCTCTGCCAGCTTTACTGCCTGGGGTATGTGTGAAAGGCAGCACTGAAGGCAGGGTGAGCAACAGGTAGGCTGGATTTGGGATTGAGGGAAGACAATACCACATTGTTCATCAAGACCTCGCAGGGGTGGGAGGGAACTTGGTGAAATGTGTTAAGCTGTTATTCCAAAAGGGAAACTTTAGATAGTGATTTTGAGTGTGTCTGAGAGAGTTAGATGCATTGGTGACCTTCTCAGCCAGCTAGACACCCTAGTTCCTCTAGGGTATGTCTACAATGAAAGTTTTCCAGCATATGTATATAGGGCTAGAGCCATGACAAAAATACTTCAGTAATGGAGATGCCATTCATACCACAGAGAAGTTATTTTCTCAGCTATTTAAATAGACTATGCTGTAATTTTTTTTTCCCAAGTATAATTTAAATTATGCTAGAGCCAGAACTGTGATGAGTTGGATCTGTATTCTCCTGTATACTCCCAAATTATATACCTTAACAAGACTTAAAAAAATTTTAATACAGAATAATCTATATACATGTTATTGATACCACCATTACCCCTTAGAAAGGGGAAAACAAACCTGGGGACAAGTATTCACTCCAGTGTGAGAAGCCACACAGCTTTGCTGAAGAGCCAACAACAGTAATTCTGATTTGCCCACCTTTTGTTTAACTTTTCCCTTCAGTGATTTGTCCTCAGCCCTCAGGACACTGAGGATGTCAACAGCTCCTTTATGGTTTTGAGGTTTCTACCCCATCTAGGCATTACCAGAAAATAAGTTTATACCCACTAACTAAACCCATCAAGAAATTACAGTCCAATCTGCAAACTCTGCAGGACAATGAAGAAGTTGAAAAGCCTTCAGAGCACAAACAACATAAAATGCAGCTGTGACTTGTTAGAGCTTCCCCTCACTGCTGTAGTTGTCTATTAAACAGACTTGTAAAATATTACACTGTTATAGATGGATTTGCTCAAATTTTTGTTTTCCCTTCTTCTTTAGCTGAGGGTGGAAAGAAAAGTATACATTCTATAGTCCTGGAATCAAGATTGGTTTTACCTAAATATAGAGCAAACCAAAGGATCTATTTTCTCAGCTCACTGAGTGTTTTTCGAAAGGGAGTGACCAAGTAAGCACATATTGCTATGATAAGACTGAGAAGACCAAAACAGGTGAAAGGCTGTAATTCCTTGCCCACTTGAACCCTCTCAGGTTTGGCTGAGATTTAACCACTCCTTTGACAATGGTCCAGCCCATTAGCATGAACAGTGCACTGAGCACCAAAGCAGCCAGAAAGAATTCCTACATGCCTGTGTTGAGACACCTCCTCTAACTGAAGACAGGATCTGTCAATCACAATTTCCTTTAGTGGAGGGCAGTGAGAGTGGGCTGGTCAATATGTATGTCAGAATACAGGCAGAAATGAAATAAAAAAGGTAAAGATGTGGAGATCTTAATTATTTTGGAAACAGGAGGGGGCAGTTACTAATGTCAAGCAGTTTTGAATATAAGGATGAGTGCTCCAATTGCTGGAAGATTTTAAAATAGAAAATGAATAAAGAACAAGCAGGATAATGATGTATTATTGCATACTTTATATGCAGATTTATAAGGTCTGTGTTATTCTTTAAATAAGGACAAATAGCATATAAAGAAAACAAGTATCTAAATAGCAAGATCTGGGTACATAACTTATGCAGCAATAAAACTGCATAAACCTCCCCTCCCCTAGTTTTATTTGGGGGAAATTATTTAGAATTTCTTGAGTTTTTAATTGTGGTTTCTCAGGCATGTCTAATGGGTCATATTTCAGCTGCAGCATAGTGTCTCTAACTTTCTATTTAAGTAATACTTTGCTTTGGCGAAGAGAACAAACATGGCCTGGGAACAGCCTGGAATCTCCTCCAGTCAAATTCACAAACATAATTCTAGGTTTTTATCTGCCGCTGCAGTCAGCTGCTGGGAAAATTACATTATTATTTATATGATTATTAAGGTAATCATAAAATACAACATACTGACTTTGCTACAAAAAGCACACCCCCACCACCACCACCTGCCCCCCAGCCTGCAAAAAACCATCTTTGCATCACATCAAGGCTGGCTCTCTGACTGGCACAGCACGTTTTTGTCATCAGTGGCACACAAGGATACTTTATCCTGGGTTTTATCCATATACTCAGGAATGTTTGACATGACTATAAATAATTCAGTGCTGACACATAGATTTTCAAAAATATTTAGTCTCACTTATAATGCAAGATAAAGCCAAGTGCCTGGTAGGAAGGAGGCAGCATGAGAACCATGCTCGAACTATTTTCTTTACCTGAGTGACTAAGCAGTGAAGATGGCACTTCTGAGGCTACATATTTGTGGGAAAATGCACCCAGCTGAAAAGCGGGAATAGATGGAGCTGGTGGAAAATCCCTGGCACAAAATCCCCAGCACAGCTCACAGCCCCCGATGGGAGAATCAGCAATGAATAGTTAACACATTCCTAGCCTGAATAGATTTTCTTTCCACAAGACCTTTGTGGAGGGCAGGATGATCTGAGACAAAACACTTACAGGACACACTTGTCACTGGAATGCACTGCAGAAAACAGGGGTTAAAAAATATACAATCTGTGGTAACAGGATGGGAAGTTTGCATGCTCCCAGGATACAAGGAGTGAAAATTCCCAATGAAGCACAAGGTAAGTTTCTTAATATTGTCCACATCATCAGGGCCTCAAGAAAAAAGAAATTCAAAAAAGGAAAGGAAATAATCCAGCCTGGCTTCATCCTTTCTAGCCTGATAACAGTGAGGTCTGAGTCTCAGCTCAAGGTCTAAGATTTGATATTTTGCTTGTTCCAAGGAGGCTTCCTTGGGTGTATGACTTCCAGAGTAGGAATCTCCAGCTAAGACTCTGACTGGCACAAGACAGGGGCTAGCTGTCCTTGCCTGATGCCCTTTTCATCATTTCATGTCCATCCTTAGAACAGCAGGAGCAGAAAGAGCTGTTAAGGCTAGGATGACATATTTCTGGCCTCCTGCATGACAGGCAAAATCCCTGTCAGCCACACAGAAATGCCTCAGTGGCAAAGCGTGTTGCTGCATTTACAGCAACATCAACTTGCCTTCTGGAGTTGAAGGAGAAAATGCTGTAGAACAGGACTCTCACCTTGGCTTTTTCCATTACCATCAAGGGCAACTTGGGACAGCACAAGAGAGGGACCTTGAGAGTAATTCTTCTGCAAGGACACAGTTTCCCTGCAGAGCAGCCATGGCAGTGCAGGTGCCCCGGGCAGTGCAGTGCCCTGACCCTGTGCACACATGGCTGGAGCCGATGTGAAGCACCTCCAGCCTTGACTGGGCCTGGCAGAGCTCGGACCTGGGCTGTGCCGTGCTCCTCGCTCACCCAGCCAGACCCAACCCGCAGCTGGGCCTGGCACCGGCACCTGCTCCTTCCCGCTTGCCTGGATGCCATGCTGGCTTCCCACGGCCTGTGTGCCAGCGTGGGGCCCTTCCTCAGTGGAACCTGCTCCCTCTCCCACGTGGCCCAGCCCAGCCCTGCAGAGGTGCCGAGGAGCACGGGGCGCTGCTCCCTGCTCCCTGCTGCTGCCGTGGCCCGTGGAGGAGCAGCCCTTCGACCGGGACAGCGCTGTCTGGCACCGGCTCTGGTCTGGTATGCTGCCCAAACCAGTTACACCAGCACGCTGTCCTCCCAGCCCCCACACCGAGCTGGCCAGGACACTGGGAGGCCTCCAGGCAGTCAGGGGTGGGGATGGGACCTGGGGAGCTGCTACAGCTCCTTCTTGGGTGCTGGCCAAGCAGGAAAGCCATATGGTACCTTGACTCACATGGTTTGGGACCAGCCACTGCAGACACTTGCTAACATTGCAGAGTTAAGCTGTGGCATCAGCAGGGCTGTGCTGTAAGTACTGCTACAGAGGATAACTAAACAAGGGCCATCTAAAGAAAAATGTTAACCTCTCCATAGGGCTGCAGCTATCCCTATGCCTCACATTTTCCAGGATGAATACTGTTTTGCTTCCCTGTTCTTAGCAGCCTTTTGACGTCTTTCAGCCTTGGAGACCTTTTTAGCAAAATTTGTCATGTCTCTCACCTAGTTCCCTCAGGGTAAGAACTCTTTTCTAAAAGTCCTGTTCCTTCCTTTTCTTCACATACCCATCCAGTAGCCTGAGATCACACATTGATCTCATTTTTCCTGTCCATTTCTTTTGATACCTCCCTGCACCACCTTCTGCTCTCATTTCTCTATTCTAGTTCTCTAGATATTCTCAGATCCAGGGAAGCTAAAGCAGAAGTTTCTGCTGTGGACTCTATTGGTCTGGGACAAATGTATTTCTCACTGGGAAATGAGGTCGAGAGAGAGAGAATAAACAAAAAGCCTGATTTACCAGGCTGATGACCAGGCATTTTTTTCCAAGGCAAGCTTTTCTGAGTACCAACACAGTAGGTAGATGGAAAGTAAATGGCTTACAGAGAGAAACAACCCGTGTTTCATCAAGGGTCACAAGGAGCATATATGACTAGGTGCACAACTCCAAGCCCTCTGGTCCACCCCAGCACTCCCATTCCACTTGTGAGCTTCTTGGGCTGGAAGATATCTGGTTCATATTAAAGAGAGGACTTTTCCCAACAGTTGGTGTGTTTGTCACTGCTTTCCCTCTTTATTCTGGTGAAAGAAAATATATTGTCCTCCACTTGTGCTCACATGTAATTAGAGTTTGTTCATGAGAGATGGGTCAGAGCTTTTGGGTAGATGTAGAGCAAATGTCAGATATGAAGGGAAAATTTCCAAAACAGTAATTTCACACTGTCAGGTCATAGCCCTTCACTTGAAGCAAAGGCCCCTACCCTTTTCTTGGTCTTAATCTACTGATGAGTTTTCTACAAAAGCATAAAAGCAAGATAAGAAAGAACTGAAAAGAAACTGAAAGAATTGACTTTATGCCAGGTACACATTCCCACTCATAACTGGTGTCTTAAAGTCACAGCCATGCTTATCCCCTTCTCCCCTCCATTCTGACTGCAGTTGAAAAGAGAAAATGGTCCTCTAGGTATGAATGACACAAAATGCCAATATCCTTCACTCATCCTTGCAACACATGTGGCAACACTGCTTTGACGACACATCTATCTCAGCCTGCACTCACCTGGTATCGGCTGTTGTGCAAGTGCTTCCTGAAAACCCCACAGTGTTTTTCCTGTGAAGCCAGTAGGGGCTGGAATTGGGTCAGGTTCTGAATGCAGATCACTGCTTTGGTGGGCAGGGTGTGAGCAGCTGTCGGAGCCAGCACTGCTGCGATGCTCACCCTTTCTTTCCCAAACACACCACTGATCTGTATTGCTGCATCACCATAAGCTCTCTTGGGTAAAGGCTGCAGGCAGCCAAGCAAGGAGTAGGTAGGGAGGTTTTGGTTTCAGGGAGCTTATGCTTGACACCATTTGGGTTACAATGGGATGGGAGCTAAAGCCCCGCTCGCTACCTGGAAGTTTCATCCAGCCATTCCCACCTGCATTGCTGGCGTGCCTGGGACAGCCCTGGCTGCTCGTGAGACAGACCGTGCAAACATTGCAGACAAAATGTGCTCCAAGCCCTAACTTGTTGCAACACTTCTGGGGTTATAACCTGAATCTGAAGATGTGCATTGTGAAAACTGGGCAGCAGAAGGGGTGAGAAATCAAACCTGCTGTGAGTGCTCAGGTGGCTCCTGCGTGCTTTAATTGCCTCTTCACCATACTGTGCTACTCCTGGTGACCTTGACTTCAGCAAGAAGGCTGCCAGCTTAGATGAAGCACAGACTAACACTGCTTAGCTGTCAAATTCCAGCTGGTGACTGTTGGCAGGATGAGAAAAATTACTTTTAACCCTTGATGGTTCATATCTCACTTGCAATAGGCCCAAATTAGCTGTTTGGTTATGGGGGTGAGATCTAAATGGGCAATTGAAACTGCTCTAACCCAAGAGAAAGGGCAAAAATTTAGGAGGCTCTGGTATAACTGCTTGTCTTGCAACAAACCAGTCATGTAACCATGCCCAGGTCAGCTGGTTTAGGCCCCTTGCCTTGCTTCCCTGAAAGCAATGTAAGCACTGTTAGCAGATTGGGGGCTGGTACTCTGAAAGTCTGTAAGAAATTTTGCCACTATATAGGCCCAGCAAAGTCCACAAAAAAGAACTAGCTATCACCAACACTTGCCCCCTTCCTGCAGCACTTCACATGCACAGATGCAAGGTCCCAGTTCACGTAGAAACTGCTCCAGCCCTGCCTCTTTCCCATGCCCTGTGGATAAGACAGAGCTTCAGGCTCTAGGTTTGGCAACAAATTACTCTCCTCAATGCTAAACTCATTTTAAAGGCAGCAGCATCATTTTTTTTTCTCACCTCCTCCCTCCCCACAAGAGCATGAAGTGCCTTTCAGGTAACAGGCCATACCCAAGGATTCCTCAAGATGTTAGCCCAGGAAATCTTGGCTTAGAGAAAGCTGCTGTTGTTAGGACAACGTGTATCACAAATGCTGCTATTGCTGCACTCCCTGCCTGGTCCCAACACTCTCCTTATGCTTCACGGCCTCTCTCCCACTTGACAGGCTGAAAATGAGGTCAGATGCTATGGAAATGGTTTGTGCCACTCTTTTCTGTGTATTACAAAAGGCCCAAATGAAAGCATTTCTGAAGTAGCACTATATGAGCAAAGATGCCTAAACTGAAGTGTTGTATTAAAGATGGTGTTGATCAAACTGCTGCAGTTGACTGACCTTGCATGAACAAACCAGGCCAGTGAAGTCAGTGAGCCATTCATGTCTGCAAGGACTGAGATGCCCTTCTCTCACACACCTGAACAGCAGATCTGTTTCATGGTAATACATGACTTACTTTTGTAAGGTACTACCATTCCATAGCAGCTTTTTAGCAGCAAATAGCCAGGCTGCACTTCTGGACCCGTCTGCTGTCTGGCCAAGGAGGAGGCTGAATTTAACCTCTCAGATCTGCAACTAGAGGGCATGGCAGAATGGAAACTAAGTCATAACATCTGGCACATGGCAAAGGTGTGCTGTTAACAGACTGCAAAGAAAAAAATAAATGCATGTGTTTAGAATCAGTACACAAAGCATCCAGATCTTTGAGTTACACATCTCACTGAAGACATGGCTGCTAGCAAATTTTTCTAGCAGTGGTGGGCCTTTCCTGCTTCAGATATAAGATTGCCACCTGCTGACCAGGTGTCCGTGTTTGGACAATACTCTAGATCCTGAGCCTCCATTTTCCTCCCATTATCAGCAAGACTCCACTGCATTTAGTTTGTGCTATGAGATCAGATTGCAACCAGAGGTCATATAACTATACAGACCATTAAGTACCAGTTCACTTGAGCAGAAGTAAATGGCTCCACTCTACTGAAGTATTATTATTCACACAGTTCACCTTAAGTACTGGGATATCATCTCAGCAAGGCAATGAAGGCAATAAAAATGCAATCTGCCCGAGACATGGTTCTTGCTGGGGAGATCTGGATGTGGAAACTATTTCCAGATCCTTCCAGATCTGTGCTGCTTAACATGTAATGAAACATGTTGTAAGCAGCTAGATCTAAGTGTTTGGGACTGGAATATTTAGACACGTTTTTGGTTTGTTGTACCCTGCCCCTACCTGCCAAATGCAGAGAGTAGGCTTTTAAATGACTTTTCATCCAAATGCATGTGGAAAAATATCACTGCTGGAAACCTCTCACTGTAGCACAGTTCTGTTTGTGCTGGAAAACCCAGCTATCACCACCCAATAAACCAGAGGAGTGAACTTGGAGGGATTCTTCTCAGCAAATGTCCAAAAATAGCAGGTATTGCAAGAGGGTAGAAGGTCATGTAACACCCATGCTACAACACTCATCTGAGTCCTGTTCCTTACCTACAACAAGCCAGCCACTCCTTTTCTTGCTGATTGCTAGGCAGCTTCTAATTCACATAGTCTTTCTTTAGCTGCTGTTTTGCTGAGTATCTCACACATTTTTGAGGCCCAGTTTTCCAAAGATCTGGGGTAGCCACACTGAGCTGAAATCTGTGCATTTCCAAGTTTTCCCTCTCATTTCAGTCACAGCCTCTGCCTCTGACTCAGACTGGTGTTTCTGATAGGATCTCAGAGAGGGAGGAAACAAGAATAAATAGCATCACGCCCTCCTCACGTGGGTTGTGGCGCAGAGCTGAAACAAAATGAGGAAGAGCCTGGGCTGGAGAGGGAGGGGGTTCAGCTGAAACTAACCCACATTTTGAGGATTCCTTCACTCTAATGGGGCACTGAAGCAGGGGTATTACCAGCCCCTCCTTCTCTTATCCCAGGACCCAGAGTGGCTATTACTGGCTCCTAACTAGTGGAAGTATGAGCTGTCTGTCCCAACCTCCCAGAGCTGGCGACAAAGCTGCTCTAAGAGGCAATTAATGCTGCCGGGCAAGATGAGGGCAGGTTAGCATGGCAAAGGTCACACACCCAGGACGCCCAGCCCTGGCCCAGGGTGACCTTGTGTTTCCTCCTCTCCAGGGAGCAGCATGAAGGAGAAGTCAAGCACAGGCCATTTTGAAAAAGTAACACTTTGAAACGGTGGAGGGAAGCTAAACAGCTTTCCTGGCAAGTAGGGATAGAGAGCTTAAGGATTCTGACCATAAACAACTGATCCTCTGACCCGATTCAAAACCTGGTCTGGTGAGATTCAATGGTGACTCAGCCTCAGATTAGTACTCTACATGCCAGGATATGCTGGCCTCAATTTGGTTCTTTGGAGATACCTGCATGATGAAGGGCTTCTCATATCTGGCACATATTGAGAGTTTCAGGAGTCCAGTAGGCTGAAACTGAGTCAGACACCATTACAGTCACTACCTTTCAGCCAGAAAGGCCTGATGATATCTCAGCCATGCATTCCTTGGTATCTCAACAGAGACGAGATGGAATGAGAAGAGACATGCAGAGTTTTGTGACTATCTCCTTGGAAAGGCCCCATGTGCATCTGGATGGCCTCAAAACATTACCAAATGCTTTTATTAGGTACTTACAGCTTAGTTCCATCACTCCTCAGGGTACTGCAGCATTTAATAAAATCCTGCCTCACTGGTTGTACAGTTTCCAATCTCATTTTTTGCCTCCACTAAACAAGATACAGCTACAGGGGCAATGGTGTAACTAGCAAACCTTAGTACTGCTTTTGGAGTTTATTTTCTCAGCTAGTAATAATAAGCCACACCAGCAAAAAGCCTCCTGCTGCTGCCTTTTCCTCTTATCACTGCATTTACAGTAAAGCTTGTGCTGATTGCAGTTGGCTGGTGGGAGGAGTGAGAGGGAAAAGGTATTTTCCACACTCCTGATAGCTCTGTATTTTCCTAGTACAAGATAAGGGCAGGTCGTGTCATTGATCCCTGTAACACAGGACATCCCAGGGTAGACAGAGGCAGGCTACCCATTCTGGATGAGGGACAGAGCCTTGGAGAAAGGAAAGCAAAAGTTCATACAGGACTGAATCCACACCGGGAGATCATTTTTCTCTTTTCAGCAGAGCTATTATGGTGGAGGTGAACTCTAGTATGAGGCAGGAACAGCTGTTTATAACAGTGTGTGTTCATTAACATCTCTCCAATTGAAAGGACAAAATAAGGGAAGGGAAAAAACCCCAGCTACTTTCTCTAAGAATTCAAAGACTTCATAGTCAACATCTGAAGGTCACCATAAAAGAGCTCCAGGAAACAGACTCAGTATATGTGACAGTTCTAAAAATAGACAGTAATTTTCAAATACCTAAACATTTTCAAACCTTCCTATACGGCCTAGTGCAACAAAACAAGAGGAAATTTCTTCTTTTCCAGATAACAATTATTTGTCTCAAAAGCAGAGTGAAACAAGGAAGAGAAAATTAAATACAGTACACTAGGAAACACTGAATGTTAACATTTACCTATTTTGTTACATCTTCTTTCTTTTGATACTTGTTGTCACATAGGTCTCTTTCTGGTGTCTGCCTGAGTTCATGCACAGGAGAATTTGACTCTTGATTTGGAATGCACAGCTGTAGTGTATTCTAATTTTCCCAAGGCCCAACTGGGGAAAAAGAAAAGGAACAGTGTGTCAATTTACACCTTTACCTCATTATCCTTGCCTTGGGCTTTTGTTATCTCAGCCTGTTGTACGTCACAGTTTGAATAACACTGCTTGGCAGCCCATTGCAACCATGGGCCAGGCACATGTTCCCAAAGGGATTTTCCCTCTGCTCTTACGTGAGCATCTGGGTGCCTCTTGGTTTACGTAACTCTGAGAAACATCTGGGGTTTAAAATTCCTTATACCTCAATTTGTTAAGGAAATTAAACACACTTGTAGGATAAGGATGCTGTTTGGAGTTTACACCACTTGCTGAGTCAGAGGGAGGAGGAAGAGAGGAGAGGCTGGGTTCGTGTGTGCAATTCTATGTCCCAATTCTTTTGATAATAGTTCTGGGCAGCTGATTGTGCCCTTCCTGAAGTACACAGAAAATGCCAGAAGACTGCTTTCTGCCAGCTGAGCTGAGGGTCAGGCTCTCTCCACGACTGAGTGCACAGGAGGGCACGTTTCAGGAAAGTATTTTTAGTGTAGGGGAGCTGAGAGGGACAGACCCAGAGAGGGAAGGCACCTCTCCAGAAGATAAATTGGGCAAATGCAGAGCATCTGTCCACCCCATCCGTCTGTCAAAGCACTCCCAGCTGGAAAGAAGCCACTTCTTACAGCAGTGAGCAAGCTTCTCACTCTGCCCAGGCTCCCTCTTCCCCACCACCTTTCCACATTGCTGCAGAGCACCCTGACAGTTTTTGAGCTACAAACACCTGCGTGGCAGGAGCCCAGCCCAGGTAAGCAGGTGCTCCTTCAGTCGAAGGCAGCCCCCTTGGTGCCCCCAGCCAGCCCGTGCAAAGCTTGCACCAGAAACCCAGCTGAGGGTCACTGACAAGCATCCACCCTTCCCAGGAAGACAGTTGTTTTTGGTTTTTAAACACAGTTTCTATTGTTCAGGAGATTAAGGATGTAGTTGAGGCTTATGGCATTTTTTCCTCTGGGGTCTAATCATGGAGAAGGAAGAACAAACTTATTAACTCTTCCAAGTCTAAAATAAGATGCAAGAAAGGCCCCAACAGAAGTTTACTTAGCCATTGCCCAGGTTCTGACACTGGCTGCTACCATGTGTCCAGAGATATAGAAAGAGATAGGAAGATACACAGTGGATACTTGTGGAAGGCACCTGGTCAGCCTCCAGCAATGCTCTGCACCAGTGGCAGTGTGCCAAGAACTGGATGATACAAAAAAATCTGCCTAGTTTCATGCAGGAAAATTTTGCAATATTTTCCTTAGAGCTGCAATTCCTAGTATCAAGGGGTTGCATAGGTACTTTGATCAAAGGGAAGTGGGATTTGAGCTGTCATGACTGCATAAAAAATCGTGAAAACAGGATATGTGCCCCATATTCAGGGGGCATTAATTTTTTTTCCCTGTTTATTATTATTTCCCTTTTTATTATTATTTATTTGCGTAATCATTTGATTTGTGAATTTTGAAGGCCTCTTCTTTGATGACTAAACACTCAAGATTGTTAGCAGTGTATACAAAGATTTTTTCTTTGAACAAAGATAAGCAGTTTTCTTCAATCTAAGGCACCTTGTGTTTCCTCTTTTCAGAGTCAGCAAGCACATGGCTTTCCCACGATCTCCACTAAGTTGTCTGCCTACCCCAGCAAGAGTCTGGGAACACTCATATGTAAAAGCAGGTCACAATGAATAAAACCCAGCCTTGAGGCTACCTACACATGTATGTAAACTCAACTAGAAAATACACTGCTGACAGGCTGTGCATTAGATTTCTCTTTCATGGTCACTGGTACACCTCAGCTAGCCAACTCACTACTTAAAAACAAGATTAGGTATTTAATACAAAATCTGTACAGAGAAGACTTCAACAAACCTGATTTCTCATGCACCTTGAACTGTCTTACCTGCACTCAATTCCAGTTCCAGTAATGGTTGCTAACACTGTAAATGTTTTAATTAATACAAATGAATGTTTAGCAAGAACTAGTTAGCTACAGAAAAGTTTCCTTTGTGTCTGTCTTGTAAATCACGCTGACGTGCAGTGTTTGATCTCCTTTCACCAGCTGGGTTAGGGTACTTTTTCCTGTGAGAATACAAGGGAGTTTCTGTTCTGAGAACTAAATTTTTAAGATCACAGACTATGAAACTATGAGGCATAGACCCAGGTATTGTACAGGTCAGTAGTACTAGTAATTTTATTCTCCTACAGTCTTAGATTCACCTGAGGGATTTTTTTAAAAGTGAAGGAGTGAATCACAACAATATGTTTAGGAGTGCTTTACGGTAACCTTTTATAGACAGCAAATGCTGATGTACCAGGCCCGTCCACTGATACTCAGTTGAGAGGACTACATAAATTATTTTCCATTTTGCCATTTCTGAATGATACAGTAACTCCCTTGTCCACTCTTAGATACCAGGATATACCAGCTTTTAGATACCTGAATATAATCACACATTTTTATAAGGGTCAATTTTCTTTATTTTAAAATGAATGTAATTGAACAAGGACTGGTTGAAATGGCTTAGTTCTTTCTGCAGATTTTTAGGTGAGTGCCTTTCTTTGCAACTGAGCTATTCAAAACCAAACAATTCCTGCAACTCAGTGGTATAGATAGGGGGTGGAACAAAGAATTTTTCCAATCTTAAAATCATTATATTCAAGATTCATGAATGCCTGGGGTTTATATTGGCCTGTGTTTAAATCTTAACTGTGACCTCTTCCAAAACATGGTCAAATGAGATTACCTCCTCTGCCAAAAAGACGTGCCATAAAAAATTGAATGTTACTTAGCTTAGTTAATCTGAATAGCAAGCTTTTTCCTTTCTAATTACATTGTCCAACTCTGGTTTTTCCAACTGTTATTTAGATAAACTAATTTGTGTGTCTATGTGTGCAGTGTCAAGAACTATAAAAAGAATTAAAATTCTTCTTTCATTAAATTCCAGAAATTAGCTTTTGCTGTTTTATTCTAGGAAGTCTTGTAAAACAACAAGGAAGTCTTGTGAAACTTCTTCTTGCAACGACGAAAAGGAAAGAACCTGTCTTCAAATAAATGCAGTTTGAATGAGAAATTATTTTTGAGTATAAATATTTTTAAAAATCTACAAGAGTTTTTAGTGTAAATGTGATACACAGGCAAATGAAAGAACACCAATTTTTCATTATCTGACACAACTGTAACTTATGTAACAGTATCCTCATGTAGGAAGAGAGAAGAAAGGAAGAGGTTAAACTTTTAATTGGTTGTTTACTGTTTTAGTTCCAGGCAGCATTTATGTATCTGCATAACACTGGGATTGCTTTGGAATAATAGTGGGTGTACTGACTGTAAATAAGCTGCAAACTACAAGCCTATTAACAAGTCATGATCTGATGTAATAAATCACAAGTCAGATGCTCTTGTGGTTTGTGACATCATGGGCACTCAAAGTGCTATTTATAAGCTCCAGCATGCACTGTCCAAGATTACTGCCAGTTCAGAAATTAAAATGTTTAGGATTCTTATGGCCTTTCTTAGATAGGGTGACCTATTTTCAGTAATTTTAAGCCAATACAAAGGCAGGACTGCTTGGAGCCACAGGTCAGGCGAGGCCAGGCACATTCGAGGGAACCTAGTGGAGTTGAGTACACAGGAGTCGGGCTGCTAAGCTGACTATCACTGTTGCTCTTTCATAACCAGTTTTTCTTCCAGCTTCACTTAGGTGACCTAAAACACAAATACAGAATATTTGAAGAGTGCAGAGAGGAAAAGATGGAAGTTGGATGAGGATAAGATGATGAGAAAGCAACAGAAAATGATCTGAAGAGACAGAAGGCTGGAAGAGTAATTCCTACTATGATCTCTGATCAGGTGGTGCAGTTTTCAGTCATCACCACCTGTGAGATTGCTTGTGGTGGCTCTTGAGGGGGAAGATGGTAACAATCAAATTCTTTGATAGAGTACAGAGTTAAATGGTTTTGCCTGCTTTGGTTGTAGCACCTCACACTGCTTAAACATAATTCCAAAAGCAGATGAAGCATCATTGCAATTCAGGGAAAGGCTGTCTTTGTTCCTGGGCGTTAGATACCACTGTACGATGGCAAAGCATTGTCTGCTTCTACTGGCAGCCTTATTCATGTCGGGACCAAATATTTTCAGGATCAGTCCCCTCCACAGAGGTTAGGGCAGCAGTGGTGCATTGGCAGAGAAGGGCGGGCAGCTGCTGGCACAAAAGCTCTGCTGAGGTAGTCATGGAAGATTGCCCTGTGTGTGTAAGGCATCAGAGAGCAAGAAACCACAAACGTTTCTAATCTGATCAAAGAGAGACACTGCAAAATCCTCAGGCACAATCATTGATTGATAAAACAGACAGCAGGAAAAGAGATTCAGGATAGAAAGGAAGAGAGATTAATAGTGAGCCTCAGAGGCTTATAACTATTTAATTTAATCTGAAAAAGGTAACAGATGTTTAGTTAAAAGCAGCATTCCAGTTTAATTACTGCAATTATGCTGAAATATTTTGTTTACATCAAACTGACTGCAAATTTTCTCTGTGCTCAAGACATTCATACGGTTAAGCAGCCCACAAGCTAAACAGGTCTGCTCCTCCCTCAGCTTATCCTCTGCATCTGTGGTGCCAGCCCCTCTCTGAGGTTTTAGGTCCTCTGGACCAACTCCCACAATGGCCAACACATTGTTGTGGCTAGGAAATGGTTAAAAAGTCCTATTTAGAAATGCTTTAGGGAAAGGAGGTGGCCTTCCTGACACTGTGGTGCATGAAGGTTTACCACAAAGTTTGTTAGCAGCACCACTAAACCAGGGTGCTCTACACTTACCAGTGTGGTGATCTTCGGGTACCTCCCTCTCTCCCCCTCTGCAGCTGGGGAAAATGGACATCCCCAGGCACAGAGGTCTGCTTTGTCCTACTGGACTGGAAGACCAACCTATGCATTTCTTGTTTGCCTGTGATTTTTGCAAGAAATGAGCCTGCCAGCTGACACTATTGTTGTTGCTCTGCAGAAGAGGAAGCCCATTTCTCTGGTACGAAAGCATCAGTATTATTGCCGGCCAAAATTACAGACAAAAGAACTAAGGGCAGGTGCCAAAAAACTAAAACCCAGAATGCTTAAGTAAATCCTGTACGAAATGTGCTTGATACAATTTCCCTGCTCTTCTAAGATCAAATGACTGATTGTAATTAGTGAATTGTTGAGGTAAAACCCATCTAGTGAAGGAACTTGCAAAGGGTTTCCTAAAAGAGGCCTCTGAAATTTCCTATTCTCTTTTATGTTCACCAAACAAAACTGTAAAGCAGCCAAATAGTCTTTAACTGGAAGTGACTCCTCTTCCTGCTTGAGAAAGGTGGAGGTGGTGCTCTCCTGACTTGAGTGACAGCTGCAGTTTTCCCCTTCAGATGACCTCTGTATTTCACTGGAAATAACACTGGTGTAGAACAGGAAGGAACTGGAAGTGACTTGTCACTGCTATGATGAAGATTTGCTTCTGTGGGGAAGCTTTATCAAAGAGGGCTGCCCAGCTCTTAGGCATGAACATAATCCATCCTACTTCCTGGCAAATGTTTCCAGTCAAACAAAAATTTCCCAGTACCCCACAGTAGTTAATTCAGACTTGGCATTTCCTAAACACATTCATCTCAGTAGAACACACTCTGCTATCTCAAGGGCTCGAAAGGGAAAGCAAATGTCTGGGACCTGCAAGGCTGGCAGGTCAGGAGCCTGGTTAACAGGCTCCAATCGAGCACTGATGGCTGGAGATAGCGACCAGAAGCAGCTCCCAGCTGGCAGGGCTTCAGCTTCCTCTGTGACACAAGTCAGTGGCGCCAGGCCAGGGACCAGCACACAAAGTACCCTCAGTACAGCAAACAGAGATACTGGGACTCTGTGGCCTAGCAAGGGCTGGGCTTTTCTCCTGGTTTTTAGACTCAGCCTCCTACTGCTGGGGCAGCAGTACTGTTCAGGGCCCTTGGTTGTTGGGACCATGAGCAGAGGACTATGTGAGTATAAGGCTATTTAGAGATTTTCACTGGGACCAAGGTGGGTATACAGAGAAGTAAAACTGCACTGCTGGCTTGCTGATAGTACTGATCTCATCCTCCACACTACTCCACCAGAGATTTAGAACCCTGAACAGCAAGTGTCAAGCCTCTAGAGATATCTGTCCCTCACACAACAGCTAAGGTTTGTGTTACAGCACTGGAACTGAGTGCAGTGCTACAGAAAGCAGTAGAGCCACTCCTCTGGTCCAGCTTTTTGTGCCGTTCCTCTCTGTTACACACTACACATTACAGAGTTCCAGGCCTGAACACGAGACTGGGAGACACCTTCTACTTGAAGTAGCTTTCTCATTCTTCTGAGGTCTAAAATGCCACACCTAGAAATTTCTGAGACAGGAAGAATTAGCATTTCAAATAAGCAACCTGATATTCAAAGCAGTTGTCTCTGACAGATTCCAAATCTTTAGAACAGGGTTATGCAGGGACACAAGTGAAGAGAAAACACTTGGATTAATGAAAGAAGTGAGTAACAATAGATTTAATTAATCAATAACCACACGGACACCCTTTGGAGCCACTGCCAGCCAGCTGGAAAGTTTCTCTCTTGCGTAACAAAGTCAAACTCTAAGTGCCTTATTGCTCAATGGAGATTTTTTTTTTTTTAAGCCTTAGGTTTGCATTTCATCTGGAATTACTGACCTTTCAAAAACATTGACCCTTTTGTGTGCACTTATGGTTTTTTCCTTCTGGTGAAAGGATGAGAGAAAATGTTCTGTGACATTGAACTGATAAACAAGGTATAGATGTCTCAGAAGTATTTCTGTATAACTTCTGAACAAACAATGTGTGCCAGAACACATTTTGAAATGTGGACTCTGAGTCAGATAGCTCCCAAGGATGTACCTGCCGAACACATGCTGGAAAATGTTCAAATTTTTTTTTACTTTTCTCATTATAAGTGGTTTTCCCAAGGACTACACAGGCAGATAGCTTGAGACAGGAAAACTGTCAACTTGAAGAGACAAGATGACCATAAAAAGGAGAGCAAACAGTACTGAAGAGACCAGGCAAGGTAACACTGAGCAGTACCTATAACCTAGTACAGGAGTGGCTTATCTTAAACCAGAAAAAGGCACTCCTTTTCTGGAATAACTACAAGTGCAGGTAGAGTCAGATATGTCAAGGAAATGCACTACCAAAACGAAACATAAAGAACACCAATTTCAGCCTAGTGAGCAATTCAGGTCTTTTAAGACTGTCATTCCTGTGGCGCGTGGGTTTATTATAGCCCCTCCAAACCAAGGAAATCAAATACATACAGAAGGGTAGGCTTCCCAAGTGACCTAGGCTACTATCCTCAGTGGGACCCTCCAGTTCATCCCCAAATAAGCAGACGAATCTGTTGTACAGAAATAGATTTATTTAGAGTGCAGTTTCCTTGCTCCTCTTCCTGAGACCTCTCTTCATCACATACAGTTTTTTGTGAGGGTCCCCTTGGAAAGGCCTCATATGCATCTGGATGGCCTCAAAACATCATCAAATGCTTTTATTAGGTACTTATAGTTTAGTTCCATCACTCCTCAGGGTACTGCAGCATTTAATAAAATCCTGCCTCACTGGTTGCACAGTTTCCAAAGAAAAGGCGGACACTGACCCTGATCCTTCACTAGTGACCTGGTGTTTGGGAACCCAGGCACTGGAATCTGAGCCCCCTTTCTACAGTTCCCAGTCAGTTCATCAGTAATAACTCTCACAGGCTTTGGGCTAGCTTTGGTTCAGTGCAATGAAAAAACACATCACCCCCCCTCGCCATTACTTTTGAGACCGTATGTTTCTTCTGGAAGGTATTTTACAGTTGTCAATAATCTAAGCAACAAAGCACCTTGGCCTACAGTATAAATTTGCTGCCCTTAAGATATTTGACTATGCTTTTAAGATCCAAACCTCCCCTCCTTATACTTTTCCATACACTTTCATTCTCCAAGTTTCAATAAGTATTCTGAATTAGACAGATATTTAAGAAGTACAAAGAAAATCCTATTGGAAACAAGTACATAGTCATATACATTTTAAAGCTATGATCACTGCTTAGATTCTAATCACTACATCTAATAAAAATAAATCTAACAGCCAAGCACCAAATTCCACAGTGACATCAACACTGTAAGTTATGCAATGCAATTATGATTTTACACACTGAGAGACTATGGAAGGAACAGAGAACAGCAAGGAAAGCAAATAAAAGAATTGCAAGTGCACGGAAAACAGTGGGTGTCCTTATTTTGCAGTTTGTAACAGCCTTGTGTTAGCTGTTTTCTCTATTTTTTTCATTTCCATTTCTTGTCAATATACAATAAACACTACTGAGTAATCATATGTATATGGCTCTATATTACCATCTATAGCTCTGCACCATATTGGGTTTTTTTGGACTAACTGCAAGGAGCTGACCCCCAGTGAGATGAGCTAACCAGCTTTCAGATCCAGGCTATGCAGCTTGCATGGGAGAGGCAGGAAACAGGAAGTGTCCATTTCTCTAAGCTCTAGGAGCCCTGAATTTGATGTTCTGCATTTCCATTAATCCTTTTCAGAAGCCCAAGCCCTGCTACTCTGAAGCAAGAAAGAGATGGAAAACTGACCTAGACACAGGATGTAGGTGCTGTAGTATTGCAGTAAACTGCTGTTCATCCAAGAAACTTGAGAACAAGAAGAGGCCACATGATTCAAATAGGCTTTTGCATTATTCATTTCTGGGCCACACTGAACAAAGCTCTGATAGATAGAGAAGTGGTGACAAATATCTAGACCCTAGGATGGATCTGACCTCTGGAACAGTTTATTCTGTCGGTTTCCCTTCAGGTTTTATGCTTCTCTGCCCTGTCTAGTGGAGCATGGGACAGAGATGCTCCTGATAGGGCTGAGCCAAAGCTCCTGTTTGTGAGCTGGATTGACACTCATCAATTCACACCAACCTGGCTAAACAGTCCATCCTTCTATGCCATTAACAATAGCAGCATGACAGAGCCTGCTTTTTTCACCACTGTGGACTTCAGACAGGACTTTTAGGTACTCCAAGCTTAATCTTCTTGGAGAATTTATTAGGTTATGTAACACAAAGATAAGTAATTTCTAAAGAACCTGGGCAGCTTCTTTCTGTCATAAACCAGTGATATATATCTGCTATCTCAATTAACTGGTGTTATTTCAAGTGAAAGAGATCATGTTGAAAGCTGGAATCTAAAAGGAGAAAGGACCTTAGTGATGCAGATCCAGTTTCACTTACCCTTGCATACATCACAGGAACTGCACCAAAGATAAGGGAGTACACTTCATTGCTATGATCAAATCTGCGCTGCTTCTTTTTATTCCAACAGGTCCTGATTGAACTATTCTCCTTCCCCATGCTTAGATTGGAGCACACAAATAATCCAGCTGAATCAGACTATTCTCAGGATAAATACAGTTTGCTGGACTAGGGCCACAGTTCTTATCATCTTCCAGAGTTAAGCTCGCAGTGTTTCAATTATTACATGTATGCTTGAGTGCTTAAGGTAGGATCCTCAGTCATGATCTATCACTGTTTAGGAGCCTCTATGTTTGACATGGAAACCTCCTCGGAAACAAAAAATAAAGGAAAACCAAAACCACTGAGATTATAGAAAAAGAACAATCATTAAATTACAGTAAATTCATGAATACAAGCCGCACTGAGTATAAGCCGCATCGCCGGGTGTTGGCAAACATTTTGTTTTTTGTCCATAAATAAGCCGCACCTGAGTATAAGCCGCTCTGTGATCGCAGCGAGGACCTGCGTGCAACAAAGTTGCCAATTAGTAACAGAACCGCGGCAGGGCGGGGTTTACTGGCTCGGCTCGGGCCATGAGGGCTCAGGGCTGCCGACAGGGGTGGGTGGCCCAGCTCGGCACTGCCGCTCGGCGGGGATGCTTGGGGCCGGCCACCGCTGGGCTCGGTCACCCCGGCCCGACGCTGCCCCGCAGCAGCGGGGGAGCACAGAGCCCGCCGGCACCTGCGGTGGCCATGGGAGCCGGGGATGTAGCCTGCCTGCTCCTGCGGCGGCGGCACGCGGGGACAGGAGTCCCCCGAGCCGTGGGGCCAAGCGGAGAGAGCTGCCCCTGCTTTCCCCGAGCCGTGGGGCCAAGCGGAGAGAGCTGTCCCTGCCTCCCCCGAGCCTTGGGGCCAGCAGGAGGGAGCTGCCCCGCCTTCCCCACCCCCTGTGCTGCCCGCACACAGCAGCTCCACCTGCCGCACAACAGAGTAACCAATTTGTAACAACCGCGTAAATGCAGGGTTTTACTGGCAGGAGCTCGACTTTGCAGTTTGCACTGACTTGGTTTGCACTCCCAGGGTTGAAAATGTCAGAAAATTATTCACATATTGGCTGCTCCTGAATATTAGCCGCTTTCATGGTATGGGAGCAAAATTTTGGTCAAAACAGTGCGGCTTGTATTTGTGAAATTACTGTATGTGGCATGAAGAAAGAAACCTAATGCAGCTTTTGCAAAGCAAACGTACTAGATTTTCATGTATATAGTACCAAATTATATGTAGTTTTATTACCTAAGAGAACTTACACTTGAGTAAATCTAATGCTTCAACACAAAACCAATGGGTGCAGTTTTAAAATACTCAGCAACCTTATATGTAGTACTTATACCGTAGGTTACTAATAATGAAATTTAAAGTTCATCTATCTTACCCACACGCTATTCAGCTTTCCCTTCTGATTTTGGACAAAGAATACAGACATCTTAATTCTACAAACCTCTCTCCTATTCCAGCTTTGAAATTGTGAACCACTCTAGCTACCTCGAGATATCTTTATCAATAGAATTTTGTTAGAAGTTTTGTTACTTGCACATTTTGAGTGTAGTCACTGTGATACAGGCTGGATCCCACTTTAGCCTACTCAACCTAGTACAATCTTCAAAGATACTTCTAAACAGAACTACAGGGTCAAATTGCACCTATAAATCTTTAAAGGTTCTTGGGGCATTTGTTTTCAGCAAGTTGTCTGTTTCCTTTTCTGGTTTTGGTTGTTGGGAACACAACGGATATTTGTGTTTATTTATATAATGAGGTTACATCTTGCAGCCTTGCTAGAATTGCAGACTTAGTACAAATCACATACATACGGGGCTGGAAGTACCTCAGAGGCTCCTTCCTTATTAAAAAGTAAACATGCCAACACCATCACTGACTAACAAAGCTTTGTGTTTAAGGGACTCCATAAACAGGGACTTCACAGCCTTCAAGGCTGCTCCACTGCTTCTTTCTTCCTATTTTCAGAATAAATCTCCTTCTGATACTTAAACCAAAATCTTTCTTTGTGCAAACAAAGCTGGCCACTATTTGTGGCACACCCCTCCTGTCACAGAAACAGAGAACAATTAATCCCTGTCCTTTTTATAGCTCTGCTAGAAGACAGTTTCCCATGTTCCTACTCAAATTTCTTTTTCCTAAACCCAGTAAATGCAATTCCTTCAATATTTTTTTCTTTACCAGGTTTTCTAGACCTGTGACAGTTTTCACTACTCATTTCTAAACCCACCTCTGTCTGTGTCTGAGACTGAGACATGCTCTAGATAGGAAAATGTTTTTTTCTCTGATGTCAGCAGAGAGCTTCTTAAATATGTAAGATATGTCAGATACCACGAACTGTATCAGGCTTTCTCCAGCAAAGAGAAAAAGTAAAAATTCGGTAACTTTCTTTTTAGAATTTTTTTGGTATTACTGTAAGAGTGTGCTAGTACTCTGGCATGTCCAGCACATCATCATAGAAATCATCAGACTGAAAATGCCACAATTGTGCACATCACATTACTTTTGTTACCCTAATTCCTGATTCTCTCATTTCCTCAGTCTACCTCTTTTCTTCAGTGGTTGTGTCTTGTCTTTGACACCTCGTGGGCATTTTGTGGCAATGCTTGTCCTTTATTGGATCTGTAAACTGTCACTTAATACATTGAGACTTCACCTTGGTAAGATTGTGGGCTTTAAAAATTTGGGGTTTTAAAGTAATATAATAATATATCAGATTACAAAGCACCTAAGAGCACAGATATCAAGGAGAGTAAACTTGGTATTTTTGAAAGTAACAGGAAGAATTCAAAACTCTTTTGAGAATTTGAATTCTCAAAAGAGCAGAGCGCAGCATCCAGTATAGCACATCCTTTGCCCTCTAGTGAGAAGCCCAGTGAAGGCAAGCAGCTCAGGGAATTGCCTGCATGCTGGCACAAAGAGCTTCATGAAATCACTTATTAAGCCGGAAGGGGAAGAGGTGAGGTTATGTTCAGTACGCAGATGCAGGGTCCTTAGCAGAAATAGCTTTGGTCTTGGGTTGTCATTGAACCTCTTTGTTCTGCTCTGATTTATTGAACAATGTGATTCTGTTTGTCTCCATGAATGTGACTCCTTATGGGTTACTGCAGTTTTATTTATTCTTTTTATAAAACTTAGGGACTGGCCTTTTTTTCACCCATCTTCATAGCAGATGAGATTGTCTGATCTTTCTCAGTTTTGCTGTGCTTCTGCAGAAGAGCAGAGATAGCTGGGTCGTGTCTAGATCATTATCATAAACTACAGTCAGAAGGAAAGATAAAGGAAGTCAGGCTGTTGTAAATAGTACCATACAATGTAGGACAGCTATTTAGGTACTCACTTCTTCCCTCACAGGGGTTCAAATTGTCATCAGCCTGTTCTCTATCTTGCCAGCACAAAATCACCAGGTGCTACAGAAACTGCAGGCAAGCTTGAGTTTAACAAGTTTTGTGCTTACAAACAGCATCCCAGAGAGATTCGGGGAGGTGAGTGAGCTGTTAAACAACAGAGATGACAAGTCACTCCACAGTTAGTAGCCTGGCACACCTTTTTAGCAAGCCAGCTTTATAGGCCTCCTGTTCAGCACTGTCTCAGAGGCTGGGAGAGAATGTCAAAAAAGCATAATGGAACTGTGTGGTCTAGGGAGATTATCAGACCACTTAGTCAAATGTGCTTACCCACTTAAATATATTTTGCTTCCTCTCAGCCCTTCTTTCTTACTGTTTCCTGTGATCCTGTGATTCTCCCCCTTCTGCCTGCAGATACACAGCTCTAGCTGTTGCTTGATCTCATTTCTGTGACATTTCAGGCACTCTTCCTGCTGACTTGTTCCATCTGGTTATTACCCTTTGAGTGAGAAGTAGTTCTTGCCTGCATCTCTGCTGAGTTTCTTAGTCTGTGTGTGGACTGTTTCAGCTCCTCCTTTCTGAACAAGCAATCCTGAGCAGGTTTATAAATAGGAGCTTTCAAGTTAATGAGAGAGGGTGCGGGGGTGAGGAAGAGAGAAACTGCACTGAAGTCACTTTGGAGGCAGCTCCTAATGCTCCTCAGAATGACAGCTTTGCAGGCACAGCCACAGAGGGACATTTGGAGAAGGGATGGTTAAGCACTGAAAGGGGGGAAGGGGTTGAAGTCTTGGCTCTACCACAGGTTTTATTCCAACTTGGGAAAAGTCATATCTCCTCTCAGATCTCCATGGGCTGAATCCTCTTCCTGCTTCCCTCTCAGCAAATGTACTGTAATGGCTGTGGGGCAAGAATGGTCTATTCCTATGCACTGACTTGCAGATCAGTTAAACAAAACTTGTCTCTTGCTGGGATCTCAGTATTGTCAAGATAACACAGACTTCTGTTTAGAGGCAGTGCCCTGGCTCATGCCCTGGCTGGGGCACAGCATGCACCTTGCACTTTATGACTTTTTGCCCCCCCAGGTTTGTTTTTATTATCCCCTCTTAGGGCTGATAAATAAAATAACACAAATCTGCTGGGACTAAAATCCTTGTACTGACTTCCAGCCCTCTTTCCACAAGGATAAATTATTTTCCTTATCTGTACTTTGAACAAAAAACACAGCCACAGTGACCTAAATCATACAACTGGCACATGGGTCAGCAGCTTCATGGTCAGACAACACTCTTTATGGGCTACACAGTTTGTAAATGCCAAGTGTCACTTTATTTGGACTCCAAACTGAAAAACAGGGACCTACACCAAAATGACAACAGAGCAGTGCTGTGAGGCAGCTCTCTAATGCCAAATGAGTATGCGTGACAAAAAAGAGGTGGGGGCTGGACACACTAGAGGCAGTATCAGACCTGAACACAACATCACACCCTTGCGAAGCTCTGCAGGAGGTACAAGGTTATTAGACATGTACTCTCCATTGCAAGTCCTTGGACTCAATGTGACATCTGCAGTGCTTAACAGATATTTGGAGGTGACACAAGGTCAGATGTGGACTAAAAAAAACTGCATACAAGTACAGTGGGTCATGGATGATTGTCTGGAACTGTGCCTGATTGCCTCCATACATGAAAATTCTGCTGTAAATCACAGGAAGTTCTGTCTTTGCAGTGGAAATAATCCAGATTCTTTCTGGTGTAGGAGAGCCAGAATACACATATGCCTGAAATACTCTCTGTACATACAAAAGAAGTGATGCTCCTTCATGCATTACTTGTGTATCTCACAAAGACTAAATCTCAAGCACACTGTTCTCTTCAGCCACCAAATTAAGACTGATTCCTTGGAAAGATGATAGAAGGAAGTCCTCTCCCCCTTGAATTTTCTTCTTCAGAAACCCCTTTCTGAAGTTGTTTAGAAATTTTCATTTCCAATCATGAAAATGTTTTATGATCCTCATCTACTGTCCCTCCTGAGAGAAATCCTTGTTTAGTCCACATTTAAAACTGATCACTAAAACAACCTCACTGCTTTCCAAACACCCAGCTGCAAGAACTGGCTGTTCAGGAAAGCAGCAAGAGCCACTTAAAACATTCTGGCAATGTGAGATATGAAACATTAGTGGCAGGTTTTCAGGAACCTGTTCAGCATTTTGAAGCATATCCAATCAGCAGAAGAGCAGCCCTCACTTCCCTATCCCATCTTAGAAAGTCAATACTGAGTTTGTTCCTATGTTTCTATACATCAGCGCTAAAGGCATGCTTAGTAGGAAGATGAGACTTTGTCCTAATGATGTCCTACCAGCAGGTTGCATTCAGACAGCAATTTGGAAGGCGAATGAAAAAGGTAGTTCTTGTAAGTTGTTAGGTGAATGTGATGCTCCTCTGAAGACAAAGTTAACAGGTTGATGGCATCCTTAACAAGTAGGCTGAACTGCAGCCAGCTCCTGCAGTTTAACTGGAGACATACTGAATTTCTCAATGAAGTACTACACTCCTACTGCCTCCTGTAATACGGGAGAAACAGGTTTTCTACACACCAAAAAGGAAATTTGTTCTGGTGGTACTGGGACATGGAAAAAAAATCTCCAGTGCTGTTCCCGTCATCACTCTAGGAAATCCACTTCTGTTAATATCCCAGGAAAATGTCTTTCTGTAGTAACACAGTATGTCAGGAAAGGTCTTTTTCAGAACTTCTCCCATCCAAAATATATGTTTCATTATTTGCCCTTTTCAGAAGCCAATTTTCTGTCGAAAATTGATTCTGTGGCTCTAAAATATTGGGCTAAGTGCTTGTCTTACCTCTCCATGAGCATCAACCACACTTTCTGCTTTGCAGAGCATGATGCACAACTGTAGGTCCTGCTTGCTACCCAGTTTCCTGACTGCTTATCCACAAGAACACATTGTCTAACAACAAACAAATGGAACAGGACTAACTTCACACTTACTTCTGTACTACTTGCAGCCAGGAAAAACTGTCTTCATTTCACAGGGGATCTGTTTACTGATCCAGTACTGTGAGTTTTCAACCCACGCTATGTGAGATCCCAGGGGTCTGTGAATTATTTTTAAGGAGTACATGGATAAAGACCAAGAAAAGGAAACCTATTCTCTCCACAGGAGCCCAACTCTGCTGGAATTTTTAGTGGCTGGCAAACTGGAAGGATGTCGAAAACCATTTGTCTGGTGTAACAAGATAGGATATGCTCCCTCAGGCATAAAATTTTGGGGAACTGCTGAGGAACTGCCAAGCTGTAACAGTTGCAGTGCCTAGTTAGCACCTGTCTGTGAGAGCAGCATTTGTGACACATCTAGGGGTACACTGAGCATGTAGCAGCTATTTCTTATTCCATGCCTGGATGAGAGATATCCTGTATAAAAGGAAAGCTTTCCTTGGAGACATTTTAAGCCAGTGTCAGAATCATAAAATCATGGAACTATAAAATGCCAGGTTGGAAAGGACCATAAGGATCATCTGGCCTAACCTTTCTCGCTAAAAACAAGACGGACAAGCACAAATCTTAAAGGTGTCCAATATTGAGGAATTCTCTCAAGGGACTATCCTAATGGCTGATTGACTTAATTGTAAAAAATTTTCTTCTTGTGTCTAATTGGAATCTCCCCAGAAGTAACATGGAGCCATTACCCCCTTTCTTTTCTATATGATTTAGAGCAAAAAAGGGAGTCTCCACCTTCTTTGCAGCCACCCTTTAAATATTGGATAAACATGATGATAAGGTCTACCCTAAGCCTTCTTTTTTTTCAAACTGAGAAAAGCCACTTCTCTCAGCCTTTTCTCATAGGGCAGTCTTCCCACACCACTGATCATCTTTGTGGCCCTTCTCTGGGCCCTCTCCAGCCTGTCATCTTTTGAGTATAGCAGAGACCAAAACTGAACACATTACTCCAGGGGTGGTCTGATAAGCACTGAGTAAAGTGGCACAGTGACTTCTTTGTGTCTGCTGTAATGCCCTTCTTGGTGCAGTCCAGCATCCTGTTGGGTTGCTGTGAGTGAACAATGTGCTGCTGTGGTTCATTGAGCTGCTCCCCACCAGGACCTCCAGGTCCTTTTCCACAAAGCTGCTCCCCAGCCTCAGCTGCACTCCAGGATTATGTTTTCCCATACCTTACATCTGTCTTTGTTGAATTTCACAGGGTTTCTGTTAGCCCAGTCTTCCAGCTTGTCCAGGTCTTCTTGCAGGGTAGCACTCCTTTCCAAAGTATCCACCATTCAGTTTGGTATCACTGGCAAACTTCATCAAGGTGTATTTAATCCCATTATCTGGATCACATATGGACATATTAAAAGCCCTGGCCCCAGAACTGATCCCTGGGGGACCCCACTTGTGACAGGCTGCCAGTTGAAAAGGAACTGTTTATTACCCCATCCTGGCTGCTGCCTGTCTGTCAGTTCCCACCCTACTGCCTGGACCCCTTGTCCAGAGCAGACACATCAGTTCCCCCAGGAGGCAGCAGTAACTAAAGGAGAGAATGCTCTAGGGGAACACAACATAATAAATCACATTAAAAGTTCCACGTGCAAAAAAACTGCTCATTGCAGGCTCTTTTGACCCTTTCAGTTTCCCATACAGCAATGGGTGTGACGATCCAGGGTGTGAACGATCCATTCACAACCAAGATCCAAACATTTGTATTTTGGAAAACACATGGTAAAGTTGCACTGTCTTTGCAAGAGTGTACACTGATGGCAATGACATTCTGTCTAGCAGAATGGAAAAAGAGAATTTTCATTTTCAAACTTTCTAAAAATCAAAAGGTCAGCAATGAGAAGGAGGAAAAGCTCTCTCAGCCACTTGAGTGATCTACCTGAATGACAACTGCACATTTGAAAAACTATACTTTATGAAAAACATGAAAGTTCTGTATAAAACCTGCGCACAAGAATAAAAATATTGCAGAATAAAATGTCTTTTTTACTCTCCTCCAGGTTACTACCCCAAAAGTCCTTGTGGAATCAGTCCTCTTAACTTGGATCTCTTTCCTTCCCTTCACAAATATGCTGCTCTTTGGTACAGTGCTGGGTGTTGACTTGACACATTTGACATAGAAATCTTTCTCCCATACCTGAAAGCTTTGCCCCATGCACGTAAAACCTCTGCCCCTTTTCACCAAGGCCCTTTGCTCTGGCAGGGCAGAAAACTGAATGTGAAGGAGGACTTAGAAGCCAGGGAGCTCTGCAGAGGAAGAGCTTTTCTCTTAGTAGGGTAACACTGCTATTGGCACATAGTTATTTAAATAGAAGAGTTAAAAATGAGTTAATTATAGATACACATGCTCTTTATAGACTTCTTGAATGGTTTTGATGGGCTGTCTGTGCCTGTTGTGCCTAGTAGCAACTTAAAGTCCTATTAAGTGTGCCCTGTGTTTTGTCATCACTACATGGCCTCAAAAAATTGTTGTCTTGCCTGTACAGCCAGACCTATTCCACATGTGAGAACTGATACACATCAAGACAGAAATGCCTTACTTTTCCATCAATTATCAGTCATCGTTTCTGAAGACTAATGAAAAAATCCAAACTAAATACCACAATTGATGATAACACACAGCTCCTGATATGTGCTCTCAGTAGTCTGCAAGAATCTGTCTGGAGCTTATTGCTTCTGTTTTTTGGATGTATTTCCTAGGTCACAAGTATCTTCACATCCTTTACTGCTGGATGCTCAATGGCAGGTAAAAGATGTTGCAGCTAATGGGAACATGGACATAATTTCTTATTAGAAGTCACAGTGATCTCTGAAAGGGAGGTGATGAATATCAAAATATGTAAAGAAATATCTACCACTTAAGAATAAACATGAAAAGCTCATTGGGTATGAAGAATAGGTATTTGCACATAAGTTTTGGAGTGAATGATCTAGAAGTTCTTTTCAACCTATACAATTCTATGATTCTATGACTTCAACACCAGTGCCTGGAAACCAAATCTAAGCACTCAGGTTTGAATGTCAGCAAGGAAATTTGTACAAGAGCAGCTCTCAGGCCCCAGTCTTGCCAAGGGCTAATTCACAGCGCCACCCAAGCACTTGTATAGGGGGAGCACAGGTAGGAAGCTGTGTTCTTCATGGAATTCTACTTATATTAAGCAACTGCAATTTCTGCTTTCACTGCAGAGAACCAGCTCAAACCACCTTCCCTTGCTGTCTTGCAGCATGTGCTGTTTGCTGAGTGCTACCCCAGCCAGAGACTGCACACTGGTATCAGCAGATGTACCTATAGAAGGCCATGTGTGATCTGGGTCCTTGCTTGCAAAGTTTTATGCTATGGCTCTGCCTCATTTCAGGACTTTTCCTTCAGTTCCCTTCCCCACTCTTGCCCAGGCAGCAGTTGTCTCCATTACCTTTTTCACTAACATCTCCTATTTCTCCATGGAACTCTATTAAGCCAAACTCAGTGCAAGCCTCGTCTACAACAGTGAGCACTAATGGAATTTTATTACCCGCCTGGCAGCCCTGGATCAAGAAGGTACCATGTTTATAATGTACTGGAATGGAGTTGACAAAGCATCCTTAATTTTTCTCTTCCAAGCATCCCTGTTTATATTTTTCACTTTGACAGTGGTGATCTTTTTCTTTCATTTAGCCCTTGTTCTATCATAACCATTGGAGTTACGTAATCTTCTCACTGCTCTCATGGCAACTTGCTCCTCTGATGACCCCACTGTCTTGAACCTCATCTGTGAGGCCCAGGCACCAACTTATTCTCAGGGACAGATTTTGCAGGACTGTGTGGCAGCTACACCCCATTCAGAAGTGGTTGGATGCACCTGCTTTTCAGCTGCTGTCCTTCACTGCTGAACATCTGAGTGAAAGCTTAAACTGACGTGAACTCAAGGTATCGTAGAACCATCTGGGTTGGAAAAGACCCTTAAGATCATCAAGCCCAACTGAATGCATCTGTCTGTAAACTGCAGCAATTCAGGGGCAGAAATATGAAATCTCACACAGAGATGCAGACCCTTCTCTCTACTCCCACCCCTTTGTTAGATGTCTTCCCCCAAATCATAGCTGTGTTCTACAAGGTCTTTCTGTGGCCTGTGGCTTTGGGCATTTGCCCTGCTTGCTTACTCTCCCTTTCAACAGGCTCCAAATTTCTTCTTTGTTGTAATTTCTCTCTTCCTTGATTCATACCTTGTCATAAGCAGTAGGAGATAAAGTCGTGCCAAAGGGGACACTGTTTGTACATTGTGCTGTGCAAACATACACAGTTTTCCCTTTAAAAAAAATGCTCCCTTGGCTCTGAATGGAGCTCTTTTCACTATGACGTGGTAGCACAATGAATTCCCTGCACTGAGACGTTGTTCACAGCCTTGAGACAAGGCACAAAGGGAGTGCAAATAAATGAACAATATGGTGGAAGAAACAAACAGCAAAATGAAAGCAAGCAAGCAACAAAAGGAGAAAAAAGGAGAGGCAGGCTGCAATGTTTAAAACTGTGCCACACAAAACAAACACCAAGTAAAATGATTCAGAAATGGGCTAACATTTCTATGGAAATGGGGAGTCCAGGCTGAAGAGTATGCTGACTCCAAGAGCAAGGACAGAGCTGGTAATTAAAGGACAACTTTTACACTGGCCTATTGCATCCCATTCCATGGGATCCCACCAGGGTGTTAGAGTTGTGCTAACTGAAACACACCTGAAAAAGGTGTTCCTGAAACACAGCCATATGTGGGGTAACAGGTTAGCAGTGTACAGCAGCAGCACACAAGAAAAATAAAAGACACTTTTGCTGTTGCGTGGGTCCCCCTTTCTTTTGTTCCTCCAATTCCAAAAGCTTCGTTAAAAATAAATATTCCTCACACCCACCACTAACTCTGCAAGACCGACTGACTCCCTTGAGAGAGCCATGGGGAGTCTTCTACCCAAGAATCATGTGGGCTTGCATGGAAAAGAGAAGAAAAGGGAAAAATAAAACATGCACTGCAAAGAGCTGGGTGCATGGGCTATTGTATTGAAGGCTGGCAGGAAAAGACAGAATCACACCAGCAAACTCAAAGCTGTACACACGGTATCATCCATTTCTGCAATTTTAAATCAAGTATTTCTTCTTAAATAGCAATTTGCTCCTACATCCTCCATTCTGATCCCCTCAGACCAGCCTCCCTCTACAACTCATTCTCACTTCTCTTCCCCCTTTTCTCCTTATTTTTCCCTCACTCATTTTAGTCATCAAAGCAACTCCCTCCTCAATGACTTCCCATATCAAATTGTCCCAAAAACCAGCACCAATGTCACTGCAGAGGAATTGTTATCTGCTGGATGCAGAATGGTCCTATGCAGATGACAGCCTTTCCCACAACATCAGAGCTGTCTTTGGAGACATTAGAGGTTTTTAAATACACTCTACCTTGGTGTCATGTACAAAACATTTAACGCAACAGTATCTGGATCTCAGTGTTTTTGTAACACAGAGCTTTTGGTGGGAACCATCTACCCAGTGTAATGCGCAGTGTTCTACATGGTCAGCTGGGCCACACCTGATTAACTCGGCTTAAAAAGCCTTGGTTTTCTTCACCTTTAATCATATACTCATGCTCCTGCACCTCACTCTTGCTTGAACTGAACCCGGTGTTTGACCATCTGGCTGTTGAATTAGCTCAGCATGAAAAATAACCTTCTCCTCAAATATCTGTCTGATATTCAGCATAAATGCTTGTACCAGCATCAGTGGGACAACTGAGCTGGGAGAGAATGACAAAAAGAACTATGGTGAAGTGGGAGAATTATAAGATTTCAGCTGGTTGCTGTGAATCACAGCCTTCTAGACAAAAATTGCTAAACCAACTGCATCCTGAGCAGGGTCAAAACTCAACCCATAGCTATGAGTCTTCCCTCCACGTTCCTGCAATTAGACAAGAGAAATGTATCTGCCAAATAACAACACTCGTCCCTCCTTCTTCTCAAAACATGTAATTCTTACATGACTAGCCATGACCTGCAATGATTCTTGTTTCTGGAAAATCTCATAGGGTAAGAACAGAGATGTTTGTTCTTCATGGACATTTCTTTGCAAGGTAACTGTGAGGATCTCAAAACCCTTTGCAAACATCCTTTAGTGATGACTCACAGCACCTTCTCTCATTTATGTTTAATGCTAAAATGGAGGCCACAGTGTGTCAGTATCAAGAATGTGATGGCAGCAAAGTCTTCAACAACTGCTGCTTCTACCTCATCTTCACTCCTTTTTGCCACAGCCACCTTCCACCTGGCTGAGTCTCAAAGCAGCGCATTACTTTATAAACATGAGGAGTAGCTTCCAACTGAAAAACAAATAAACCCAGCAGAGTTTTTGTTATTCATGTATTGCTTTATAATCTCAAGTTACCAGAGGGACAATTCTACTTGGAAAATATTGACTAATGATGAGCATAGTGGTAACATGCAGTGTCAGAGGAGCAGGAATGAGCTGTGGAAGAAGCAAAAGGAGAGGGTGATGATGATGATGGGAAGTGACGTAGCAATACCTAAAGCTTGAATTACCAAAGAAGACTCTGTGTCATCAAGTCACCCTCCCAGTCACAGAAAAAATGAATAACTTGTCCACAGGAAAAGAGCAAGTTACTGGCAGAGAGTAAAATTTTAAGATATGGTGACTCTCTCAACTCCAGGCGTGGTTTTGCCCTGCTTGTGTGAAATCACAATGAGGAAGTAACTAGTACAAATCCAGCTGGTATTTTTCCCACCTAGGTATATTATCAATAGTTGGCAGCTCATGGAAGTTTCTATTCTGTTTCCTAAAGAGAAGAGAAACCATGACACTCAAATGCTTGAGCTAGGCCTTTTAAAGGTAGTATGCACACACACACATACACACAGAGGTGATCCACCTCTGCTTTCTTCCCTTCCCTTTTTTTTTTCCTTTGCCTCTGCTACCACAAGAAAATTGCACTATCTAGGCTTAAAATCTTGCAAAGAAATGTTCAAGTAATTTCCAAAGTTTAGTTTTAAAACTGTGCAAGGGCTGGGTCACCTCTTGATTTTCAGAGGGCTCTTTCAGTTGAGGAAATCTCAGATGTGTCACTAAACTGGTACAGTGGAACTGGTGAAAATGTCTGCATGGATACTCAACTTTCTGTGATCAGAGCCTATGTCTATAAAGATTGAGGAATTAATTTTCAGTCCCCAAGGTATTCCACATTCTCTCCCTGCATGCAAGCACCCTTCATGTGGGAACTCTTTGCACAGTAGAGTGTATGAGAGCAGCAGGGACACTTCCCCAATCCTATCCACAACTTGCAGCAGCAAATTTTCCCCTGTTGTGCTTTCAGAGGAACAGAAACACCTTCCAGCCTTCTATGGGATTCAAACAAGCCTTCCACACATACTTTGTGTGTCAGAAAATGGAAAGAGAGTAGAAGAGTACATTTTAAAGCTTTGCAACTCATGTTCAACAGCAGGGCCTAGCAATTTACTAAGCAGCCTGTCTATACAAACCTATCATACAGTTAAACCATCTCCTGGGTTTTACTCTGCAAGCTCACTTGGCTTCCCCATTTTATTGCTGTGCTTGCTGAGCTTAATATTCATTCTAACCCTTGGATCACAGAAGGCACTGCAATCTCAAAGTCAATGCCCTTAATAGGCTAGAACTATTCCCAGGACAAGTATTCCTGAGTATCCACCATTTTCCCAACATATGATACTCTTTCTGCTTCCACCTGCTGATTCCTTTCTGTTCATGACCTCCCTCTGGCTGATGCCCACATTGCCTCACTGTAGATGTACTACCTTGGCTCCCAGCTGTGTACAGCTGGCAGGTCCCCAGAGCCCACACAAAACTGTGGCTGTACTCCATCACATTCTCTGGATTAGAGTTGATGTTGGTGTCCTGCTAGGGACAAAAGAGAAGCTGCTTAGTTTTCATGTGCTTTTCTGTTGCTCTTGAAACACAGCTACTGCTTCCATGCCAAGAGTATCTGAGGCACCAGCCTTCTGGCCGCGCTTCCATCTTTTCCTACGTTGCTACCCCCCCCCAACACCTCTAACATGAAGTTGTGTAGCAGGTTTTTGTTGTGCTGGAAGAAAGTAGGTTTGGCTGCAACACAGAGAAAAATGCCCCCCTTGCTCTCCTGGATGAATGTGGGCACAGGGGTAGTTTCCCAGTCAGCATACCCTCAGCATGCTGCAGACAAAAACTAAAGATGCTATTACAAACATTATGTGCTGGCATGAAAGAGAGAGAAGTCTCACTAATGAAGCTAATATTTACCCTCATTGACAATTTGGGGGGATGTTTATTGTCTTTTCATCTGCTTAATGTGAGACTCCACCATGTTAGCGCTAGATCTGACACGTTTGCAATAGCCCACCCTGCAGAGGAGGGCAGCTGGAGAAGGAAACAAAGATGCTCAGCACAATCACACAGACTGCTAACATTTGAAATAAAAGAGCATCCCTGTTACAAAAGAGTGCTGGTTAGATCTTTCCCTCCCAATGAAAACAAGAATGGGCAGGATTGTAGCTGAGAAAAGGAAAAAGTAGTGCAATGCAAACATAAAGAGAAAAAATTCAGGCCATATTTAAACAGATGCAGGGCTGGCTTTAGGAATTAATGAAACTACTAACTTCCCAGAGCAGGAAGCCAAAGCACACAAGCTAGATATGACCAAACTGCCCATTTTGTCTCTTCTGGGGTGCTGGAGAGTTACACAGTCTTCTGCTGCCTCCACCTCTGACTGGGGACAGCATATATGGGACAGCTGCTATTTCCAACATCAGGGCTAACAGCATGATCTCTCCTTGCTCCTCTGATCTCTACACAGGGTCACCACCACTGCTCTTCCACCTGTACCCCATCCCTTCCTTCCATGTTCTGTCACAGGAGCAGACCTCAGGATCATAGATCAAAGGAGGCCTGTTGGTGAATGAGAAGCTGGACATGACCCAGCAACATACACTGGCAGCCCAAAAAGGCCAAATGTATCCTGAGCTGCATTCAAAGCGCTGTGGCCAGTACGGTGAGGGGGGGAATCTACCCCGCTGCTCTGCTTTGGTGAGACCCCACCTGGAGTGCTGCATCCAGCTCTGGGTCCCCAAGTTAAGAAGGACATGGAACTGCTGGAGCAAGTCTAGAGCAGGCTACTAGCTTGAAGGATGACCAGAGAGGGTGAAGCACTGCTCTTATAAAGACAGACTGAGAGAGTTGGGGTTGTTCATCCTGGGGAAGAGAATGCTTCAGGGAGACCTTAGAGTCCCTGCCAGTACCTGAAGGGAACCTACAAGAGAGCTGGAGAGGGACATTTCACAAAGGCATGTAGTGGTAGGAAAAGAGGGAACGGCATTAAACTGACAGACAGTAAGTTTAGATTAGGTGATAGGAAGAAATTCTTTACTGTGAGGATGGTAAAACACTGGAAGAGGTTGCCCAGAGAAGCTGTGTCTGCCCCACCCCTGCAAGTGTCCAAGGGCAGGTTGGATGGAGCTTTGACCTGGTCTAGTAGAAGATGTCCCTGCCCATGGTGAGGTGGTTGGAATTTGATGATTTTTAAGGTCCCTTACAACCACACCATTCTATGATTTTATCTCCATTTCTGTTCCTCTTAGGGTAGCTAAATTCACTTGTGCTAAGTTGCTGAAAAACCTGACACTGCTCTAGAGAGGCACTACATTTATTTAAAAGCATGCTCCATTTGCAATGTGAAGGGTTTTGATTTTACCAAGGACAAGCTCTCATTTAGAAAGCAGGTTATCTGCTGTAGCTCCTAATGGGACGACAGCCATCAGCAGCCCATGGTGAGCAGCCTCACAGCAAGGAAGGCTGCTTGTTCTTACCTGGCAGAGGCACAAAAGCAGCCTCACTTCCAAGAGCTCTGTAACAAACCAGCTCAGTGTTTGTCCCAGGCTGGCTCAAACACCTGGTGCAGCACGTGGCTGAATTGCATTCTGGTGAAAGTCACCCTCAAGTTCACATGCAAAACTGGCTTCTAACACAGCTGTGTTATTAATTTGTTGAATGACAGAGAGAATCGCTAGGGATGCAGGTAATAAAGGAAGCAGTATGTTTTAAAACTTAACAAAAAATACTGATAGGAGATTTCAATAACTTCCAGTAGGAACACATCACAAAAGAAGCTCTGTTTATGGCAGCTCCTCAATGCCAAAACATTTAGTCTCATTATTGTAGATGCTTAAGCAATCATATCTTAGACTGCTTTGTTTCATAGCAGAATTGATTGCTAAAGATTATAAACTGAGCAGTAGCGAAACTTCTACAAAGGAAGACACAAAAGCACACTGTTGAAGAGTTACAGACAAAATATCCAAATATTGCAAGGAAAATGCTCACAATGTAGACTTATGGTCATATGACACATAAAAAGAACATCACCAAAGGGACAAAATCATTCACTCACGGATAGGAAAAGCCAGGATTAAAATTGCCTATGAAACCTTTGTGCCCTGCTGGTGGTAAGGCAATATGATATGATCTCCAGCTGCAGGATCACAAAGTGTTTTGTCTGAGGAACTACACTCTGCACAGGCAAGGGATGAACATGAATGCTGATCCTGAAACCACTGATAGATGCCTGCACACTAATGGGTCCAGGCAGAGCAGATCTCATCTGGATCAGATGTAGGCACACAATCACATTTTAATAGACTTTTCAGCCAAGGCTCACAGGATTTAGCACTGTTAGGAACCATTAAATTCATATAGAGGACTTACACCAGCTGTGGAAGGACAGACCACACTTGACTCATCACGAAGTCAGTGAAGCACAGACAGACTGTGCATGATATACAATCTGCCAGAACAGAGTGTCCCTTCACTTCTTTAAAAAGCATTTGACACAGCAGAGGAAGTATGTACCATTTCAACACTGAGCATCATGCAGCCACGGTGCATTCACCCTGGCCCTGGAATTGGACTTACCATCTGACACAGACATGGATTGAATAGGCAAACACGCTGATCCTTATTGTCCTCATTCCATGTGGATTTCTGCACCTGGTACCCTGCCCACAAGCTGAATCCTGCACTGAAGGTACAATTGCTATTTCCCCTGGATGTATTTCTCCCCAATACTCTCAGCACAGTATTATTACACTGCATGTCTCCGTGGCATGATGATGTGCTAGGCCAGCTTACTGAGACCAACTCTTAGAAATCACATGCTCTAACTCTTTCTGTCTGGCAAGTCTAGGATATAAAAGGAATTATTTTTTTCAGAGTTCTTCCTCATTCAATAAAAGTGGTCAATAGAAGCAATTTGTAATCTTCCATAAAATGGAATTCCTGAAGAAAAAACCTATAGTCCATTATAGCTGCACTTACCTATTTAGCTGGCACAAAACTTCTGCCAGCAATACTTGTCCCTCTGAGACAATGCAGCAGCATCTCACAGCTGTATCAACCTGTGCACCCAAGAGCAGGTGAAACCAATCAATAGCATGTGGATGACTGGATTTTATTCCTGATTTCTCTTCTGCTTTGTTTCCCTGTAGCTGAAAGCATTAAACTGAGGGGGAGGTAAACATTTGATTTTGCTTCTTGTGATGTGATTTGTTGCATAGATCTTCCACAGTTCCCTGTGGGACTAGTCCCTGGCACTCAGGTCTGTTTTAGTTTGTTCTCTCTTCTCACTACCTCCCATTAACCTGGTGACATGTATCTGCTAATAATAGAGGATATGCTTCCAAAATTCATCCAAGAGGCTTAGAGAGAAGTCCTGCCTGATGTCTGCAGGGAGAGAAGTAAAGGAATTCAAGGGATATTTTTGAGAATTATTAAGTATCCCTGTTAGAAAGGAGATTAGCTTCATGAAAATCACAGCTGGTCTCTCTTTTTCAATTTTCACATTAGATTTAAATTGACTGCAAATTCAATAGCTCTGAGGGCAGAACACAGCTTACTACACTGGAAAATGTTCATCTTTTGGTCAGGAAATGTCCTGTCCTTGGAAATAAGAAGCAAAAGTTCAACCAGAGAGGTCATCTAGTTTCAGATGCAGACATGGACAAAAAATACCCCCCTGATCTGTAAGTCTTCTATATTTATATTTAGCAAATTTCTTCAAGCCTATTTAATTCTTTGAAGAGGAAGAACGCCTTAATTTTGTTTTAGTCACCTTTTCAATCTCCTCCTAAGGACAAGCTAAGAACAAGCCTACCCTTTTGTCTTGTCTCAGTCCAAGTTTCAATTAGAAAACTCTTTTGATGTCGAGATCACTTTCTTTGTCTTGGAGAATTATTGCAGCTTCCACACTTTCATCCCAAGGGTGAATAACAGATATTCATGTCCACAAGAATTTGTTCCAGCATTGGGATAAATCCTTGCATCTCCTTCAGGACTCTCCTGACTGCCAGACCTAGTTTTGACTTCCCTTACTTTTTTCATTCCAGTCCCTTAGACTGATTCTTTTTCTCCATCTTTTCTCTTGGTGGTAAGAGAAATTGTTTGGGAGACCACTAACCTTACACCAGTGCCTTTGAATAGACACTTTCTCCAGGCTCTTGTGTGAAAGAAAGTAAAGCCCAAACACTATGCTGAGCTCATCGCTTCACAGCTTTATAAAGACAGGCTGATGTCACAAAGCAAGTGAAGGTTCGGCTATGGTTCTGGTATGTTTTTCTTTGACAGTGGTCTTACTTATTCACCTTTTGATGGAAACCCTTTATTTACTATGTCTCTATTGTCTCAAATAACAGCAGAAAAATCTTTTCTGAGCTTTACATTTTCATGTTTCACAGTAATTGCACAGGCATTTTTCCCTGGATTCTCTGGAGGCCATGCTTTTCATTTTTGTTCTGCAATTCCAGGTACAGTTTTATGTGTTCCTTTTTTTGTTCCTACGTGACTTCCCATGATTAGGGATATTGTGGGGGCAATTAGGAACCAGCAGAACAGGGTAGTTTAAATTTCTGATCTCTCTCACATATTAGCTCTTTAGGAAAGTTTGAGCCAGGCTACAAATATGCAGTTTGTCTCTTCTCTGTCCTTTCTGTGAGCTATTTTGTGACTTCTTGCAAAATTGCTGGATGTTGTCAGATTGTTCCTGCATTTTTCTCCATAACTGGCTGCAGTAAACCTGGATATGCAATCCAGAGCTCTTGACAATAAAGGGAGGCAATACAGAACAATTAATATTTGAGATTTAAAGAGTTAATATTTTCGGGTTTTTTTCCTGAATTCTGATCTAGTGCAAAAGGTCCGATTTCTGCGTGTGCTTTTGTCATGGAGATT